>NC_091989.1:104352213-104954635 GCF_044704955.1 Pristiophorus japonicus
GTGCAGATATTAATTGTGGCGTCATATTTCAATAACACTGACTGAAGGTCGCGCAAACACCAAATAATTTTACTGACCAGAATATTCACTGTTCATTTTAGAATGATTGCTAACGGGAGAATCGTGCGTTCTTCTTCAATAATGCCATCGTATATTTTACTTCTTCCTAAACAGGTAGTCCTTAGTTAATACAGCACTGCAAACAATGCAGAATTCCCTCAGTACCATATATTATATCCGTGCACACCACCTGTCAACTTTACCATTAAACATTCCTATACCCGCCTTTAAAATGGCATTTTTTTCTTTAAGTTTTTCAAGCTGTAAATATGTCCTCTCCGCGTTAGACTCATTGCAGCGCCGTCACTGGCAGGAGGGCATAATTGCAGCCTAACGGGTTTAGATTGGAAATGTTAATTATACAAGTAAATTCTACCGGACAGAATGTGTACGACTTTGAATGGCATCGAGATAGATATGGATGGACCAGTACAAATATCACACAGCCTCTAACCCTGCTTCACCTGATGACTAATCACCAGTTTGACACGCCTTGTGCAGTGCTATGGGAGATTGGCAGTTTTTTAAGAAAATTTACCTAAACTTAAAAAAATGGTAGATTTACATAATATAAGCAGAGCAAATTACTTATGACCAGTTGCGCTACAAGAAGACAATAGGCCTTCGTGAACAGGGTCATATCATTCTGTGGAATATTTCAGCAGCTCCTGTTGCTGAACATTAATTTTCCTACTTAGAAACAGGATGAGGACGGGAGTTCAAGTTACATTAAAATTAATTAAAAGGGGCAATTTTCCTCTTCTTGTACTTGGAAAAGAGCGCTGGGACTTGCAGCCCAGTTCTTCCCGACCATTTGAACCAAGCTTACCCTAGCCCACTCCAAACTATACTGCGAAACCCTGAGAAACCATTCACGTACTTCAGACCCTGATCCATTTCCCAGTGCGTCCTGGTCCTATGACTGGCCCGAATTCTGACCTGATTCAATGGGAGAACAAACATGCGGACAATATTTTTCCAATTATTTGTTGAATTCGATGGCTGCCTAATAGCAGAACCGTCATCAAATTTCACTTCACAGACGAAAGCTATTTTGTGAACCACCAGTCACAGGATGTGAAACGTCATTGATGCGCATTTCAGATTAAACTTCTTATAGGGCAAACACACGGTCAATACAGTCAATGAACAGTTGAATCTTTTGCTCGGGATGTTGTGGACTGTGAAGTTTCTGTTCCTGTTCCTATCTCTGCCGGGGATCATTTACACAGGTATCTATTTATTCTGTACCCAACTGTCCAAATAAAAAAAATCCTAAGTAGTTACCACACCAATTGAATGAAATGTCGTTTGTCCGTCTGTAATCTTCTTTTTCCTTTGCATTCCCATGTATAAATGTGCTTCTGGATCCGCATAGAATACAATTGACCAAACTTTGAATATGTTTTCTAACAGCTTCGATCAGCGTGTCCCAATCTCCCGAACAAGTAAGTAAATTAAGGGGGACAAACATCACCTTTTACTGCGTAATCCCCCTTTCTCATGACAATTCGGGGGTAGAAGTGCGTTGGTGGAAACAGGGTGAGAATGAATATGTACAAACAGGAGCCGATAACAGAAAACGAGTCGGTGTCAAAAATAAAGGAGGCGGTTTCTTTGAGTTGCTGAGCGTAACTATCCAGGACACTGGAATCTATCATTGCGCAGTGATCCGTCAGGGAACAATTATTGGAAATGGAACAGGATCACATCTAACTGTGATCGGTAAGTGACCGGAGTGAGCGGGAAGGATCACATGTACCAAATGTAATAAGGATCATGTTTTGTCATTGTTTGATTGCATCCGCTTTGATATTATAAAACGTATATTTGTACATTAAGAGTGAAACTTTGCACACAATTGCTAATTATACGGCAAAATATGACATTTAATTTTCTGAGTTGTGTAAAATGACATCAATATTACCCAGAGTAATTAACATGCTACTAAAGCAATGTACTGCGGATGTTGAAAATCTGAAATATAAAAAGAAAATGTTGGAAATATTCAGCAGTTCGGGCATCTGTGGAGAAAGGAACAGTGTTAACGTTTCAAGTATATGACCTGTAGCATAGAAACATAGAAAATAGGTGCAGGAGTAGGCCATTCGGCCCTTCTAGCCTGCACCGCCATTCAATGAGTTCATGGCTGAACATGCAACTTCAGTACCCCATTCCTGCTTTCACGCCATACCCCTTGATCCCCCTAGTAGTAAGGACTTCATCTTACTCCTTCTTGAATATATTTAGTGAATTGGTCTCAACAACTTTCTGTGGTAGAGAATTCCACAGGTTCACCACTCTCTGGGTGAAGAAGTTCCTCCTCATCTCGGTCCTAAATGGCTTACCCCTTATCCTTAGACTGTAACCCCTGGTTCTGGACTTCCCCAACATTGGGAACATTCTTCCTGCATCTAACTTGTCTGAACCCATCAGAATTTTAAACGTTTCTATGAGGTCCCCTCTCATTCTTCTGAACTCCAGTGAATACAAGCCCAGTTGATCCAGTCTTTCTTGATATGTCAGTCCCGCCATCCCGGGAATCAGTCTGGTGAACCTTCGCTGCACTCCCTCAATAGCAAGAATGTCCTTCCTCAAGTTAGGAGACCAAAACTGTACACAATACTCCAGGTGTGGCCTCACCAAGGCCCTCTACAACTGTAGCAACACCTCTCTGCCCCTGTACTCAAATCCCCTCGCTATGAAGGCCAACATGCCATTTGCTTTCTTAACCGCCTGCTGTACCTGCATGCCAACCTTCAACGACTGATGTACCATGACACCCAGGTCTCGTTGCACCTCCCCTTTTCCTAATCTGTCACCATTCAGATAATAGTCTGTCTCTCTGTTTTTATCACCAAAGTGGATAACCTCACATTTATCCACATTATACTTCATCTGCCATCTATTTGCCCACTCACCTAACCTATCCAAGTCACTCTGCAGCCTCATAGCATCCTCCTTGCAGCTCACACTGCCACCCAACTTAGTGTCATCCGCAAATTTGGAGATACTACATTTAATCCCCTCGTCTAAATCATTAATATACAGTGTAAACAGGGGCCCCAGCACAGAACCTTGCGGTACCGCACTAGTCACTGCCTGCCATTCTGAAAAGTACCCATTTACTCCTACTCTTTGCTTCCTGTCTGACAACCAGTTCTCAATCCATGTCAGCACACTACCCCCAATCCCATGTGCTTTAACTTTGCACATTAATCTCTTGTGTGGGACCTTGTCGAAAGCCTTCTGAAAGTCCAAATATACCACACCAACTGGTCCCCCCTTGTCCACTCTACTGGAAACATCCTCAAAAAATTCCAGAAGATTTGTCAAGCATGATTTCCCTTTCACAAATCCATGCTGACTTGGACCTATCATGTCACCTCTTTCCAAATGCACTGCTATGACATCCTTAATAATTGATTCCATCATTTTACCCACTACTGAGGTCAGGCTGACTGGTCTATAATTCCCTGTTTTCTCTCTACATCCTTTTTTAAAAAGTGGGGTTACATTGGCTACCCTCCACTCGATAGGAACTGACCCAGAGTCAATGGAATGTTGGAAAATGACTGTCAATGCATCTGCTATTTCCAAGGCCACCTCCTAAAGTACTCTGGGATGCAGTCCATCAGGCCCTGGGGATTTATCGGCCTTCAATCCCATCAATTTCCCCAACACAATTTCCCGACTAATAAGGATTTCCCTTAGTTCCTCCTCCTTACTAAACCCTCTGACCCCTTTTATATCCGGAAGATTGTTTGTGTCCTCCTTAGTGAATACCGAGTCAAAATACTTGTTCAATTGGTCTGCCATTTCTTTGTTCCCCGTTATGACTTCCCCTGATTCTGACTGCAGGGGATCTACGTTTGTCTTTGCTAACCTTTTTCTCTTTACATATCTATCGAAACTTTTGCAATCCGTCTTAATGTTCCCTGCAAGCTTCTTCTCGTACTCCATTTTCCCTGCCCTAATCAAACCCTTTGTCCTCCTCTGCTGAGTTCTAAATTTCTCCCAGTCCCCGGATTCACTGCTATTTCTGGCCAATTTGTATGCCACTTCGTTGGCTTTAATACTGTCCATGATTTCCCTTGATAGCCACGGTTGAGCCACCTTCCCTTTTTTATTTTTACGCCAGACAGGAATGTACAATTGTTGTAGTTCATCCATGCGGTCTCTAAATGTCTGCCATTGCCCATCCACAGTCAACCCCTTAAGTATCATTCGCCAATCTATCCTAGCCAATTCACGCCTCATACCTTCAAAGTTACCCTTATTTAAGTTCTGGACCATGGTCTCTGAATTAACTGTTTCATTTTCCATCCTAATGCAGAATTCCACCATATTATGGTCACTCTTCCCCAAAGGGCCTCGCACAACGAGATTGCTAATTAATCCTCTCTCATTACACAACACCCAGTCGAAGATGGCCTACCCCTAGTTGGTTCCTCGACATATTGGTCTAGAAAACCATCCCTTATGCACTCCAGGAAATCTTCCTCCACCGTATTGCTTCCAGTTTGGTTAGCCCAATCTATGCGCATATTAAAGTCACCCATGATAACTGCTGCACCTTTATTGCATGCACCCCTGATTTCCTATTTGATGCCCTCCCCAACATCACTACTACTGTTTGGAAGTCTGTACATAACTCCCACTAACGTTTTTTGCCCTTTGGTGTTCTGCAGCTCTACCCATATAGATTCCACATCATCCAAGCTAATGTCCTTCCTAACTATTGCATTAATCTCCTCCTTAACCAGCAATGCTATCCCGCCTCCTTTTCCTTTTATTCTATCCTTCCTGAATGTTGAATACCCCTGGATGTTGAGTTCCCAGCCCTGATCATCCTGGAGCCACGTCTCTGTTATCCCAATCACGTCATATTTGTTAACATCTATTTGCACAGTTAATTCATCCACCTTACTACGGATACTCCTTACATTAAGACACAAAGCCTTCAGACTTGTTTTTTTTAACACCCTTTGTCCATTTAGAATTTTGCTGTACAGTGGCCATTTTTGTTCTTTGCCTTGTGTTTCTCTGCCCTCCACTTTTCCTCATCTCCTTTCTGTCTTTTGCTTTTGTCTCCTTTTTGTTTCCCTCTGTCTCCCTGCATTGGTTCCCATCCCCCTGCAAGTAGCATGTTACTGGATTCATCTCAAAAAATATTTCTTTACATCAGACGTCTGGTGATGGAAGTTGCAGAACAAATTCCAAATATATTGATGACTGGCTGAAAATATTTTCTTTTAATGCCCCACTCCAGTCATATACACGATTCTTGCTCCATTTTAGATAATCTGTTTTCCCCGTCGCTGTAAGTGAGGTTTGACTTTCTCTCTTATGAAATTAATGATAATATACTGACAGGTTGATTCCCGTGACGGACTTCTAATCAGTGTAAATTAACTGTTCATCAATGGATTCACTCAAAAAACTGGACCTCGATTGCCGCGTCTTTCACCTCCAATACATAAACCATTTCCAGGGACTGTTGTTGCCGCCTTTTGACACTGAAGAGAATGTAATTTCGCAAATCGGTTATCATGCTCCGGCTGTGTGAGCTGTCCGACATTCACTTCGCCCCTGCTTTATTATCGGCAATCGACATATAATATTTATTTATCTCCTGGGGAGCTGGGGAGACAGACAGACCGAGAGTTAAGAACAAACAGGGAACGACTGAGGATACCATTCATCTCCCATAATTTGTATGTAATACACCCCACCCCCCACCGCCCCACCCAGTAATCTGATTTCCCCCATTCTCTGTTCCACAGCTGCCCCAACTCCATTGAAGATTGTCTCCAGGACATCCAAGAGCAATTCATCTGCGTCTCTGTCTCTTGTGTGTGAAACGGCGGAGTTTTACCCGGGCGATTTAACACTCGTTTGGTATAAAAATGGCACTAAAACCGCAACTGGGATTAATTCCAATAAACGGAAGAACACTGAGGGACTGTATGAAATGTCCAGCTCTTTGGAAGAGACGCAGCCTGAGCCGAACGGGGCAGTTTACATCTGTTTGGTGATTCATACCACCCTCGGGACACCCGTCATTGCCATCCACACTGTTAGCAATTGCGATACACGTACGCGGCCAACAGGTGAGGTCAGCTGCTGTAAATTCTGAAAGGGTATTTTATAAAGTTGTTAGTATTAATAATCATAAAGATAGTTAGGGAAACACCGCCCGGGATATATCAAAGAATAGAAAAAAATTATGTTTCAATCTAAAAATATTGACCGAGACTTGTGTAAAACCAGAAGTAATATTATCGCCCTTCACCCAGAAGCTGCTTGCTAAACCTCGACGACTTCCAAATTGCAAAAAATACATGAGCAGGTTGTGTAGCTCTTCCATCCAATTATTTTACATGTCGTGTTTATTATTAAACATTCAAATGTGTCCTCTTGTTAAATCGATTTTATTCTTTCTCATTATCTGGTTTCCTTACATGAGCTGCAGGACCAGAAGCGGCAGTTCTTTTGTCCGCCTCGCGTGTCGGCCAGTGCGGCTCCTGATCCCGGCCTTTGTTGGGCAATTCACTCTGAATTGGTCAAGAATTAGCCTTGCGGACTGGCCGTAGCGCGAACGCTCCATGATACAGAGATTTGGAGCGGGAACCCGTTTTATACAATTCATTCCGACTGAGACCCAGATCTGTTTGCACTACAATCGGTTACAAGACGTCAGTTTATTAAAACCTACTTTTCTGTAAATAACAAATACACGAGTGCGAGTTTCCTTTCCCATTCAGGGACAGTTTTACTTCAGTAAATATATTGCAGAGAATCGCATTTGCATTTTAACCCAATTGACACAATCGTCTTTTCCTTCGGCAATGGCGAGTCACGTGTCACTGAATGACCGCAATGTCATCAAACAATAGTTTAATAGCAAAAGAAAAGTCAACCACAAAAACAAGCCTTTCTGTCCATCGAAAATTATTCATCTGGACTTCTAACTCTCCCAAACCAATGCTCACAACAAATTTAACCGATAATTCCCCCGCAGATTATTCAGGCCGAGCATAAATCTTTAAAAGAAGTTCTTTTTGATATCGGACATAAAAAGATAAATTAGGATTATTTTCAAATGCCCCTTTCTCGTGCTATACTGCGTAGTTGCTGGAAATATGAGCAGTATTTTAACCAACAAATAATCCTGAGGTCTCTTTTCAGGTAACCACAGCCACAAATTAGAAATCAGTATCTATCCTTTTAATCTTGCAGATCTTGATGGTAAATATGGTTTCATCTGGAGATCTGGGTGTGCGCTGGGTGGATTGGCCTTTCTGGTGTTCATGATCATCATTGGGACGAGGTGGCGTTTGAAGAATAAAGGTAAGTATTACGTTAAGCGTTTGATATAATACAAATCTTTAGAGGGATAGCGAGAGCGTCCTGGGCGGCGCAGGAGGACGATTATTACTTAAAGGTTAAGGTTATATTATGGGATGTCACAGAACAAAAATCATTTGTTGCAAACTGCACTGAATTTTTCATCTTACAATGGAAGAATAATCACGGAATGAGACAATAACGGATCTGATCATCTGGATATTAAAAGCGGAAATTCTCACTTTGTGGCAGATGATAAGTGAAATCTGATCGATTGTTTCATCACTTTAAGGCCTGTGACTAGTTTGGGTAAAGTGCTGTCAGTGTCCAGTCACGAGTCGATGTAAGGACTGTTGATGGTTACAGTGATTGGGATTTGCAACACAGCCCGAAAAATGTGCTATCACAAAATAACTGCGGATGAGGAAAGCGATTTGATCCACCCCGACAAATAGAATCTTTCCCCCAGTGTAGAATCCAGCTGTCTGTTAAGAGGTCCCAGGTCGTTTGTCTCATTTGCTGTATGTGGAAATTTGTTCCTCATGTTGATCTCCCTGCGAAGAAAAAATTCCTGATGTCATGCGTAAAATTCACGTTCACTAGATTTTAGTTCAGGCCTCGCAGTTAAATATCTGGCACTGTACGGGTACGGTAGTGTAGTGCTTATGTTACTGAACAATAATCCAAAGCTCTAGATTTATAACCCACAGAATGTCGGGAAGGGGGAGACGGGGGCAGGGGGCGACCATGGCATTTTGAGAATTTGGATTCAGTTTTTAAAATTTGGAAATAGAAAGCTGGTGTCAGGAAAAGACAAGTGATCAGGAAGCTGTCATAAAATGCTACCTAATTCACTAATGTCTTTAGAGACAGAAATTTTCCGTCTTTGCCCGGTCTTCACATCAGTTCCACACCAATATAGTTAACATCTAACTGCCCTCTGAAGTAGTCTCGTCGTTCAGTTGTCTAGAAATAATGGCATCTAAAGATGGGCAATAAATGCTGCCCTTGTCCGCGACATCTACGTCCTGAGAATGAATGAAACAAAACTGTGGATTAACTTTTTCTATAAGCTTAGCTTTCTTATTTGATTCCAAAAGATTATAGCTCAAACGCCTCCTTTCCAGTCTCAAAGTTTATTCAGACTTTCCTCATAACTCAGTCCCCTGACACTGGGAGACCAGACTGGTGGCTCTTCTCTGCACTGGAGCTAGCGCTTGATCAGTAGTGACCAAAAATTGGTCGCAATGTTCATTGGTCTGTGTGATTAGAGCACTATAGAGTTTGATCGTTCCCTCCTGTGACTTTCATTCTACTGCTTTGCCTATGTTGTTCATCAGGCTCTTGGCTTTATCTATTGATGTTCGGCATTGGATAGGTATGGTTAGCGTCCAATATACTACACTCCTAGATCTCTTTCAGTTACATCTTTAGCCATCTTATTACATGGAATACATGTGCAGTTTAATTTTTCTTCCTATCTGTAGCGCTCTACTCTTCTTTAAATTGAATTTCAACTGCCATTGCTCTGGCAACTTATATACCTGAAGTCATGTTAAGCTTTACATTGTCTCTAAAATAGTTTTGAAAGTGCAAACATGGAAACGGAATAAACATTTTAACAATTGAAAGTACTTAAATTCCATTCATTTCCAGGTAAACAAGAAAGTATAACAATACTAGGCACTCGTGAAGAGCTGGTAGGTTCATATCATTTATCCAGGATTAGGGTTCCAATATAAATAAATCTTGTTATGGTGGGGATATTTTATCAAAACCTATTTCGCAAAAGTATTTGCCCCACTTTGATGTATCAGTCAAATCGTGTTTTCACACTTGTTGCGAAGCAGGTGTAAGCTATTAAAGAAAGAGAAATAATGACATCGGTAGCTTCACTCAACATATAACTAGGTAATAATTATGTGTGCATCCATCTAACCGTTGCTTTTGCAATTTGATATTATATGTCTAAGATGCTGAAACTACCTATTGTTTCAACATATCTCTAACACTATAATGAAAATCGGCAGGTTGAAATGTAAATTACAATGGACACACTATTTACCGGCCTTAACATTCGCAGAACTTTAAATATATTAGCTGTGGTTTCTGCATTTTATTTGCAGCCCAGGTCATTCTGTTTCTTGTTTGATCAGTAGTGTAAATTGGTGAAGGCAATGAACAAGCCACATAAAAAACATTTTCTTTCGGGCCCTTGCAGGGAGTCAAGGACGACATCGTTGCTTATTCTGCAGTAAATTTGAGCAAAGCCAAGAAAACGCCAAGACGTAATCATGAAGAGGAGAGGACAACGTACGCTCAGGTGGGACTGAGAAGTAGATAAGAGAAGAACGCGTGGAGCGCCAACATTAATGTAAGAGCGGAATATTTGGGGTTGTTCTGACTTTGACCGTGCGTTGTATATAAAACTTTGTGTGTGTTATTCTGACGGCTGCCTTGAACAAACTGATAAAACGACCAATCAACAATATTTCCAAACATTGGCATTTCAGATAAAACAAGGGTCAGCCCGGGACAAGATGACCTACGCGACTCTAGAATTGTCTGGCCCCAAGAAAGCGGGAAAATCTAAAAATAATAAAAGCACAGAATATGCCGAGATACAGACGAAAACCCCAAGTGTAACAGAGGCCGTCTATACTGATACAAGAATGAAGTAGAGTAATAATCTTGAGCAAATTAATCAGTTTATTGTTGTATATTGATTTATTCCGAAGCCATATCAACTCCACTGATTTCAATGGAAAATAAAATCTGGCGGTTTCTATAAAGGGCCGAAGATCCGATGGGTTAGTTTAACGTCCAAGCAGTGAAAGTGTTAATTATCTCCATGTGCAGGTATATCCGTGTTATCCAATTATCAAGATGTAACAGATTCTAGTATCATAGTATATAATACAGCTATGATAATTCTTTAATTATTTGGGGATTATTGGTCGGAAATATATAGATGCTTGTAATAAAACAATTTTCAAGTTAAATCTGCGTTATTTATTATATGACGATTCTATACTATTTCAATTAGAATGATAGGCTAACTGACATGCTGCAACTATTTATCATCATATATATAAATGGATGTCTTACATCTCCCGGTTAAAATTTAACGATAGCACATAAGATACATATGTATGGGAACAAAACGGCAAAAACTTGAGTGCTGACTTCACGAGTTGTGTCACTTTAAACAGCTTCTATTCCAGGTAATGCTCACGGAGTGGAGGACAGAAAGTTTCAATCCATGAATTCGTCCATAAACTCTCTGAAATTAATTTACGATTGGCGGTACATGAGACACACTTGCTGAACTCTGTGATGGTTGCCAATTTCTTTCGTTGTAGAAAAGATTGAATAAACCATTAGAAACATAGAAACATAGAAACATTGAAAATAGGTGCAGGTGTAGGCCATTCGGCCCTTCGAGCCTGCACCACCATTCAATAAGATCATGGCTGATCATTCCCTCAGTACTCCTTTCCTGCTTTCTCTCCATACCCCTTGATCCCCTTAGCCGTAAGGGCCATATCTAACTCCCTCTTGAATACATCCGATGAACTGGCATCAACAACTCTCTGCGGCAGGGAATTCCACAGGTTAACAACTCTCTGAGTGAAGAAGTTTCTCCTCAACTCAGCCCTGAATTACCTACTCCTTCTCCTAAGACTGTGTCCCCTGGTTCTGGACTTCCCCAACATCGGGAACATTCTACCCGCATCTAACCTGTCCGGTCCCGTCAGAATCTTATATATTTCTATGGGATCCCCTCTCATCCTTCTAAACTCCAATGTAAGGTAGGTATTTTATCTAGGTATTTTTCAAAATCCCCAACCTCGCCAATGTAGATGTAAGCAGGCTGTTTGATTTAAAACCTTAACATGCAATAGAGGTTCGATTCTAACAAGCCTAAATGAAAGGCATTGAACTTCAAATACACACTCATTTTAGAGTGGTTCCCGTGTCAGGAAAGAGACAACCCGTGGTTTTAAATGTTAAATTGAGATCTATTTGGGAAGTAGATCAATTAATTTACAGGGTTAGAAAATTGTGCAACTGACACCAGAAGAACGCTAGCCCAGCAGTTCCAATGACCAAGTGTTTGATTCCGAATCTAAAGACCATCCAAGACGAAGTGAATTAGTTACCCCTTGCTTCCTGCAACTGTCATGGTTGGTTGACTGTGTGCATTATCAAGCAGGAGGATAGGCACAGTACCAAGTGTTTTAGAATGTTAGAGATTAGAAACCGGCCAATCGACGCACAGAGACTGAAACATTGTTTTTCTCCACATGACATATGTAGCTAATTCTATATTCTTCTTCGCTCTTCGCAATCTTAACTATTCCACTTTTTCCTGCAATTCCTTCCCAATTAAAAATATGATCGGCTTGCACAACGGAATGCGGCAGACTACTCCAAATTCGCACACTCTAACTATGGTCTCTGTAAAAAGCATCCCCATTTTGCGATTATATAAAATGTACGGCTTCTTGTTACCGTCCACCGGCGAGTGGTAATAATTCAACAATCCTTCACAAACTTGAAAACCACTACATGCGCGTCGTTAATCTTCTCAGCTGCGTTGATGAAAGCCCTAGCTCTCGTGTCTCTCCATAACGTTAACCCCATATTCCTGGTAACACTGTAGCTAACCTATGCAGCACGCTTTCCATGTTTTTTTTTATCCTTCTTGTGATGGGATGATCATATCAAATCATGCCAATTACAGTCTAACTAAACTCAAATACAACATTACCTCTATGTTTTTCCATTTTATTCTCCTGGACAGAAACTCAAAGGACTCTTTTCGGCCATTTATGGTATCGCCATTAATGATTTGTGTGTCTGCACACCAAGTTGAAGGAGTGTTTTGTTTCTCCGCTTTTATCTCCAAAAATATATTGCCAAAGTGTATCTGACTTTTACATCTGTTATTTAACTGCCCATCCAGCGATGCCTATCAGTGTTCCGCTGTAGGATTTCACAAGCTTCATCCAAATCTACTTACTTCTTTTCCCATTAGATGTCATCTTCAAATTTCTGTGTTAATCCCTCAATTCCTGCGGACCGAGAATTTATGCGTGTAGTAAATAAAAACAGCACCAACTCAGGCAGCTGTGAAAAAGCATTCGATAAGGTGCCACATAAGAGGATAGTTCACAATGTTAGAGCTCAGGCGATTGGGGGTAATATGGTAACATGGATTAAGGAATGGTTAGTGGACAGAAAACAGTGAGTATTAATAAATAGATCATTTTCGGGAGTGCAGGCTGTAACTTTGTTAGGGCTTGGGCCTGAAATATTTACAATCTATATCAACGACTGAGGGAGGGTTATGCATCCAAGTTTTCTGACGACACACAGTCAGGTAGGAAAGTATACTGTGAGTAGGATGCTAAGAGGCTGCAAATGTATATAGACAGGTTATTCGAGCACATGGCAGATGAACTATAATGTGGGGACGTGTGAAGTTATCAATTTTTGTAGGAAAAATCGAAAAGCAGAATATTGTTTAAATATTGAGAGACTAGGAATTGTTGGTGTTCAGAAAGACCTGGGTGACCTTGTACACGAATCACAGAAAGTTAACATGTAGGTGCAGCAAGCAATTAGGAAGGCAAGTGGTATGTTATCCTTGATTACAAAGGGATTGGTGTGTAAGAGTAAATACACCTACTACAATTAAATAGGGCCTTGGTGAAATCACACCTATGATATCCGTACCTAAGGTAGGTTATGCCTGCCTTAAAGGGAGTGCAACTCAGTATCACTGGATTGATTCCTGGGATGAGGAGACGTTCATATGGGGAAAGATTGAGTAGTCTAGGCATTTGTTCCCTAGAATTATGAAGAATCATAGGTGATCTCATTGAAACATACAAAATTATTAAAGGGCTTGATAGGGTAGATGCTCGGAAAATGTTTCCCCTGGCAAGGGAATCTGTAACTAGGGGTCATAGTCTCAGAATAAGGTGTTGGCCATTTAGGGCTAACATCAGGAAAAGTTTCTTCCTCAAAGGTTTGTAAATCTTTGGAATTCCCTTCCCCAGAATGCTGTGAAAGCTCAGTCGCTTAGTACATTCAAGAAAGAGATCGTTAGATTTCTGGATACTAAGGGAGCAAAGGATATGGGGATAATGCAGCAAAGTTGAGTTCAGGTAGATGGTCTTATTGAATAGCAGAACAGGTTCGAAAGGCCGAATGTCCTACTCCTGATCCAGAAAAATATCGTAAATCTAGGGAGTTCTGGAAAATCAAAACCAATGCATTTTCTGTCCCTATAGCCATTCCTTTTAAAACCCTGAGATTTTTACTACATTAACAGGTGTTGCTAAATACTGATACCATCGCGTGCGTTTCTAAAGCTAAATAAAGAACATGGCTCTGTAGCTCATCTCCGCTGCTGCAGTTCAAGTTTTAAATTTAGCTGTTAATAAGCAACACTCTGAAGACCTCCCGCGTGTTGCATAGCAACAGTTATTACGCATCATAGTTCATTTCAGGAACAACCAATGCTCACATTAAACGAAGATTCTGTTTCATATTTCCCCTGTAACCTTTTCTAAACCCACTTTCAACTGGAATCTGGAATCGCGTCACCTTAAGGCGTTTAAGTGTAGAAGTGTATCCCTAAATAGATTTTCGAGCATTTCGTTTATTCATCTACACACGAGTTTCAGTACAGTAATATTATCCATACCCCTGACATTTAACACAAATGAACGTATTGCATACTGTAATATTGATCGCATGGGCTTCCAATATGTAAGTTGTGGACAACTGTCTAAAATGTCACAAGTATTTGGTTAAAATTATGCATATTTTATTCAATCGTCTTTTAATTGTGACAATTTTAAGAGGAGTACTGCTAATTTAAATTTTCCATTGCTATACACGTTATTGCTGCATGTTGTCCGCGCCCAAGCACTGTATTTCGTAAAGAATTTCTACTGGGACATCTTGCCATTCAACTTCATCCGCACCTTGGGCTCAATTATCCCAGGCCATTTGTGCCGTTATTTTGGCATCCGCCGTTTTTTCTGGCATAAATATTTAATTCAAAGTTTCCCCCTGGTTTTTTTGACATCATATCTGTACCAGTTTTCATCATTTTTCGCAGTTTGCCCAAAAAACATGTAATCCTAGGTACGCTTATCAGGCCGTTCCGAAAAACCTTCTGGTGAGTTAACAGAAAGCAGCACACATTGAGAAATCGGTGCTGATAGACGCCATAGTTTTTCATTTAAGTTTTTGGCGGGAGTCAAGAACGCTTTAAATTTCCATAATAAAGTTGAATTTTATTACCTTTCAACGGAATACATGGAAGTTTCTTGGATTTCTGAGGTTTTCTTGTTTTTTTTACTCACATGTTACCACCGAACATCTTCAAGCAGGGCTGGAGAGTCATAGCGTTAGCCATCAGAATTGGCCACACGCCCAGACAAAGGGGCTTGGGGTTCGGCTGGAAAATAAGCCTAGGGGGGCGGGGAGAGGTGGCGATTGGAAGGCTTCTGCACTGAGCCTGGGGAGGGAGATGCCGATCAGAAGGCTGCACCAGGCACAAGACTGCAATGAGTTTGGGGCAGGTGGGGAGAAGGGGGGAATTCACAAGGTTGCAATGAGTTTGGGGGAGAAGGGGAGAAGTCGCAAGACTGCAATGAATTTGGGGGGAGGGGGAGAAGGGCAGAAGTCACAAGACTGCAATGCATTGGGGGTCAGGGGTGGAAAGGAGAAGGCACAAGACCTGGGTGTGGTCCCTCCATATAGGCCTTGGGGAAAGAGAACAAAGAATCTGTCCTGTCTGCCTTCTAGCCGTTTTGAGCTTCATGCAAAGCTAAAATGCTCTCACAGCAGTGACCGCTGTCACACACACAAGTGTCTCTTTAAAAATTCCCTATTGCCAAACTGGAGCTGTACTGTGCATGCACGTCCATTGAAATAATGTCCAAAATGTCACTTTTTTTCCGTGCATGTGCAGAAGATACGACATTGTTTTTTCAGCGCAGACAGCAGGCTCCAACCGCCCCCCACCCCCCGCAAGGCGACTGGACAAGCTGTGCAGCACCAAATTTGAATAATACTTCGGGGAAACTTTGGCAAAATATTTCTGGTGCATTTCTGGCTTAGAAAAATGTTCATAACTCTGGCAATACGCCAGAACACGGGCTTGGGCAAAATTGAGCCCCATGAGCTGGACACAGGGTAGAGGATAATTATGATGTCACAGTAGAGGAACGTTCATGTAGAATTCGTGCTTCCAGGCTGCCTTCAAGCAGCAGTTTAACAGTATACAGTGTCTGAAGAGAGCAGTCAGTCTATAGGTAATCTATTTATAACACTGAAGGCATAATGGATAGCGAAGAAGAATGCACTTTCTGTTTAAAACAGGCTGTCTTTGAATATTTTCAAGATGATTGAAATGTTAAAGAACACAAATAGAAATAAGTACACAGACCAACACGCTCGCGTGAGTACGTAAGCGTCCACGGGCACACACACACGCTAAATTTATCGTCTCGATGCATACCCAATAGAAAAAGTAAACAGCCCAGAGTATTACATAGGAATATAATAAAATTGAAAGTGAATATATCAATAATAAAGGTAATAAGAACATAAGAACATAAGAAATAGGAACAGGAGTAGGCCATATGGCCCCTCAAGCCTGCTCCACCATTCAATAAGATCACAGCTGATTTAATCATGGAGTTAGTTCCACTTCCCCACCCATTCCCCAATACCCCTTGTTGTTTAAGAAACTGTCTATTTCTGTCTTAAATTTATTCAATGACTCAGCTTCCATAGCTCTCTGTGGCAGCGAATTCCACAGATTTACAACCCTCTGAGAGAAGAAATTTATTCTCATGTCAGTTTTAAATGGGCAGCGCATTATTCAGGTCAAGCCCTCTAGTTCTAGTCTGCCCCATCAGTGGAAACATCCTCTCTGCATCCGCCCTGTCAAGCCCCCTCATAATCTTATACATTTCGATAAGATCACCTCTCATTCTTCTGAATTCCAATGAGTAGAGGCCCAAGCTACTCAACCTTTCCTCGTAAGTCAACCCCCTCATCCCCAGAATCAACCAAGTGAACCTTCTCTGAACTGCCTCCAAAGCAAGTATATCCTTTCTTAAATATGGAAACCAAACTGCATGCAGTATTCCAGGTGTGGGCCTCACCAATAACTTATACAGCTGTAGCAATACTTCCCTGCCTTTATATCCATCCCCTTTGCAATAAAGGCAAAGATACCATTGGCCTTCCTGATCACTTGCTCTACCTGCATACTATGCTTTTGTGTTTCATGCACAAGTACTCCCAGGTCCCGCTGTACTGCAGCACTTTGCAATCTTTCTCCATTTAAGTAATAACTTGCTCTTCAATTTTTTCTGCTAAAGTGCATAACCTCACACTTTCCAACATTATACTCCATCTGCCAAATTTTTGCCCACTCACTTAGCCTGTCTATGTACTTTTGCAGATGTTTTGTGTCCTCCTCACACAATGCTTTTCCTCCCATCTTTGTATCTCAGCAAACTTGGCTACATTGCACCCAGCCCCTTCTTCCAATTCGTTAATATAGATTGTAAATAGTTGGCGTCCCAGCACTGATTCCTGTGGCACCCCAATAGTTACTGGTTGCCAACCAGCGAATTATCCCTACTCTCTGTTTTCTGTTCGTTAGCCAATCCTCTATCCATGCTAATATATTACCCCCTTGACAGACTCAATAGGGGTAAAACTAATGTTTTTTTTCACTATCTCTATCTTAACCACCACCAACTCGTTGTAATTTCTCACCAATCCCAAGCAGAAATGTATTTATTTCACCATTCTGTAGTCATGGCGCTAGGTGCATTTTACACCGTCATTGCAAATCTGAGTGAGAGCAAGCTGGGCTTTCAGTTACATGCAGTACATGATGCCTAGAGCTGAGAATCAGGACAGACTCTGGTTCCACACAAGCAAACGGCTATTCCACTGATAGCGTTATCCCAACTGATCGACGTGAACTAAATGGTAGCGACTGCATTAAATGTTTTAGTGTATATATATAACACATAATTTACACACTGTGCAATTAGAAAGCAATAAGAGTACAGTGATACTGAGAGTGCATGCTGCCCAGCCGTATGAATATTACACATGCAGTCGAGATCCATTTGCATTCAATGAGAAACAAAAGGGCAGATACACAAATTCAGCCAGTACAAATTATAAACATAATCAACCCCACGAAAGATCCGTTGGGAAATGTATTTTCTATTGTACTTTCATTCCTCAGTTTAGTCACACTCCACGCAGTGTCGAACTCAAGTCTTGTGAGACTAATTCCGCCAGGTCGGTCAATAATTTGGATTCAAGCTGCAAAGTTAGCCTGGCTGCCAAGCAGAAACGGTTTGATCGGGATGCTAAAGATAGTAATAATAGTTTATTGCCCATAACTTATAAACCATGCTAGAGCTGAATGACCAGTTTGAAAATGCCAAAAGAAACTAATATGTCTTTTCCAAGATTCAGTGATTGCCTTATAAAATTGGCTAATATTTTAATAAGGAATTCCACTATAAGACGGAGGAACCGCTCTCTGGGGAGGGGCTGTTAGGATATTTTGTTCATTAATAAAGTATTTTTGGTTGGAATGCATCCCCTTTTTTGTACAAAAGTCTTCTGGGTGACGCTGTCCATGGCTGTCTATACGTAATTCGGGCCGCACTGCTCCTTATAATTCAGGTTAGTAAGACACAATTTGCTTCATAGGATCAAAGTTTCTTGAACAAACAACTGAACGCTTCTTGCAGTATCTGGCTAAATAAAAGTCAAACGTTTCTTAAACAGCCTGCCACCCTATTGGACAGGGCGACACAGAGATGCTTGTCGCAGCGGGAATTTTTCCCCGTCTGTCAACTAATGCAGCAAAGTGAAGCTGCGCGTATATTTAGCTTGTAGCCACAGACAGTTAGATACGTGCAGCTTTACATGTTCATTCACCTGCAGTCCAGCAAACCTGCAGCGACTACAACTTTTGCAAAGAGAAGTCAAATTAAACCTTATTTCACAAATATCTACGAACACGCACTTTTGGTAAAAATACACCCTTAAAATAATCTGAGGAGGTCCTTTCTCTGTGACCTTTAGACTGTTTTACCTTTGAATTGTTACCGCCAAGTAAGAAGTCCTGCACCTGTTGATATTATGATCAGATTGGGGTTTTTTTTAGCTTTAGAGAAATGCAGGTATTTCAAATAATATCTGCAACTCGTTGGTGCTGGGTGGGCAAATGATTCCTGAGGTGCAGTATTCAGTCAAGCAGGAATGTCACTTTTTCTAAGCCCTGTTGCCTGTTGAAATAGAGTTTGGGGTTCTACAGCCGATCTCAGCTGCAGTGACCTCTGCTTCAATTTGGAGATGTGATCGTTCCTACAATCTGATTATCCACGAATGGACCAGAGAGAGAAAAATGTAATCTGTGCAGCTAAAACTAGTGCTTTTAATGACCATCAATGTTATCCCTGAGATTAAATAAATCACTGGGAAGTTATTCTGTCTGCTATGAAAGCAGTGGTGTTGATAAATAGCGATTCAAGAAAGGAGGGAGAGAGATAACAGGTAACTACAGACCCGTTAGCCTGACATCATTTGTAGGGAAAATGTTGGAATCCATTATTAAGGAAGTGGTCACAGGACATTTAGAAAATCATAATACGATTAGGCAGTCAGCATGGTGTTATAAACGGGAAATCGTGTTTGACAAATGTATTAGAGGTTTTTCAGGATGTAACTAGCAGTGTCGATAAAGGGGAATCAGTGGATGTAGTGCAGGGGAAGAGCTTCTCTTTGTCAACCTTCTTGAACATTCGAATGGTTTAGTGGTTGCAAGAGCGCTCTACCACAGTGTCCCCACCGCAATCAGCTCTCACCTGGACCTGACTGTTACCTGACAAGGACCAAGTAATTTAAGATACGGTTTGGTAGACAATAAGTAGAACTATTGTTCTAAGATCGGTTGCTGCATTGTAAATGCACTCTATCAAACATTTCAATTAAGTAAAATAAATGTTATATTTAATTGTTATTTATTTCTTCAGTTGTTGAGCAAAGGTAAAGTTAGGGTGCAGAAACATCTAAACCTTTTGAACATTTATCGTTATCTGAAAGACCACTTGGTCCATTCTAGCTCAGGCATCGAGAAACCTACACTCCCCTATAACAGCATTTAATTGCCTCTTAAATGATTTCAGAGACACCCCCGCCTCCCCCCCCCCCCCCCACCACCACCTTTCTCCCCATGAGTACCCCAAGTCCACTTCCATTATCGATCAGTCTCTGTTTAAGGAAAAGCTTTTCCAATTCTGTTCTCGGAATGGGTGTATTAATTACCTATTTTTAATTGCACTATACAAAGTAGCGGTGGGCTTTTTCTTGAACTGCTACAGTCTTTATGTGGATGGTTTGGTAGAGAATTCTAGCATATTGATGCAAAGTTGATAAAGGAATGCGATATATATCCAAGTCAGGGTAGTTTGTGACTTGGAGAAGAGCTTGGAGATAATTATGTTCCCAAGACGTTGCTGCTCTCATCCTGCTCGTTGGTAGAGGTCTAAGAGCTGGGATGTGTTGCCCAGGAAGAACTTCCTTATATCAGTCCGAAATTGGCTTGCATCCCGGTAGCCAGATAATAGATTTAGTTTACACAGCGTTTGGTAACGATCGTCAGCAGCCGGACTTTTAAACAGTCTGCCTGAAATTTCACTCAGCATTGTATTTTCGTGTATTTGAAATAAACATTTGAAGCTGAGAACTGTAAGATATATGAGCTCTGCATGGATAGAATTGTTTTAATCAATGCAATAGTTCTACTTATTGTCTGCCAGACCGTATTATATATTGCTTGGTCCTCGTCAGGTAACAGTCAGATCCAGGTGAGAGCTGGGTGCAGTGGGGATACGGTGTTGGGTAGAGCGCTCTTGCACCCACTAAAACATTCAAATGTTCAAGAAGCTTGACAAAGAGAAGTCTACAACAGGACGGATCTTGCAACGGGACTGTGATAATGCTATCTTATAGAATCACAGAATGGTTACAGGAAGGCGGAGGCCATTCGGCCCGTCGAGCCCGTGCCGGCTCTCTGCAAGAGCACTTCAGCTAGTCCCACTCCCCTGCTCTTTTTCCATAGCCCTGCATCTTATTTCCTTCGGGTACTCATCCAATTTCCAATTCAAAGCCACAGCTGAATTAGTCTCAACCATCCTTTCAGGCAGTGAATTACAGATCCTAACCATTCGCGGTGTAAAAAAAATTTCCTCATGTGCCTTTGGTTCTTTTTCCAATCACCTTAAATCTGTATCCTCTCGTTTTTCACCCTTCTGTAATTGGGCACAGTTTCTCTCTATCCACTTTGTCTATTTTGATGATTTTCATGATTTTGAACACCTCTATCAAATTTCCTCCCAAACTTCTCGGCTCTAAGGAGAACAGCCCCAGCTTCTCCAGTCTATCCACAAACGCCCAGTTTTTCTGCTTCATCAAAGTATCTATCTCATTCATGATCGAGGGAGCTTTGGCTTTGGTTGCCCTACCTTTCTTCCTCATGTGACTGTACCGAAATCATCTATTTAAAGGCAGCCCGCTGCTCAATTACAGTTTTGCCTGCCAATGTTTGATTCCAATTTACCGGGCCCAGATCCATTCTCAATCCACTGAAATTGGCTTTCTTCCAGTTAAGTATTTTTACTCTGGATTGCTACCTGTGATTTTCCATTGCTAGTCTAAGCCTTATGGTCCTGTGATCATGGTTCCCTAAATGCTCCCCTACTGACACTTGCTCTACTTGAGCCACCTTATTCCCCAAAACCACATCCAGCAATGCCTCTTTCCTCATTTGCTCAGAAGCGTACTGATCAAGAAAGTTCTCATGAACACACCAGAAATTCATGCCCCTCTCTGCCCTTTACATATCAAGAAACAATGCAAGACTCGGGCTTCCTATAATTGTACAGATAGAATGTTACGAAACAACAGCTGATTATTCCATGTACATATTATGACAACAGTACGCTAAGGTTTTATGCACTAATTTCTCAAAAGGAAATTGATGGCAAGGATTTTCATAGGTGACAAATATCACTATAATTAACAGTGTTCATACACTCCTGGCTCAATTTCGTGCCAAGCTGTAATTTTGCACTCAACAGCTCTGGACTGTCTGTAAACTCCAAGGTCGTCAAGAATTGAAGATGCCCCCATAGCGAGAGAGATTCTGATATCACCGACACTCCTGAACAGAACAACAGAAAAGCCTTCTCATCCAACAGTTGTTCTCCTTCTCATCTTCATCCTTTATTTCGCTCGCACCATTGTTTCCCTATGCTATCAGATTACTGTCAGCTTTGTTCCAAATATTGATGGCTTTTCCTCCTAAACTGCAAATATGTCTTCCAGCAGGCACTTTCTCATTTCTGCTCTCTCAAACAGTTGAATTCAAGACTTATTCCTTGAAGACCTCCAAACCTTCTCAGTCTTTGCTTCCTCGATTATCGACAGTATTTCAAACCCTCTGTTGCTATTATTAATCACTGCCTCCTGATGTACCTTTTGCTCGATCTTACATTTTTCAATCTCAAAGGGGACTATGTCCATACTGCCATGTATGTAGATCACGTATACTAACTGTATAGTCACATAACGTGTGCCACCAGAGGGCACTGCGGTAGGAGACCTGAGGCTGCCCACCATGCTTGTGCCTCACTCTGGAGTAACAATAAATAGGACTAAGGTCAAAACAGCTCAAGTACAATACTAGACCTTGTGGAGTCATTCATAAGAGTATTAAAGACAAAACAACTGGCGATGAGGTTATGAACTTTCACACAAAAATCACTAACATTGGTGCATTAGAAAAGTTCTCAGAGGATGAAGATTGGGAAGCCTTTATGGAGTGGCTCAACCAATATTTTGTAGTAAACGACCTGATAGGCGATGGTCCGGCCAGGCTGGCAGATAAGCGCAGATCCATCCTGTTGACCAGTTGTGGGCCCACAGTCTACGGCCTCGTCAGGGACTTGCTTGCACCAGAGAAAACAATGACCAAGTCATTAAAGGAGCTGAAAGTACTAATTTGGGACCAAATCAAACTGAAGGAGAGCATCCTCACGGCCAGGCATCGATTTTCTACACACCGTTGCCCGAGGCCAGGAAATCGCGAAGTATGCTGCCGACCTCAGGAGGCTGGCAGGACACTGTGAATTCGGCGCATCCCTCATTGATATGTTGTGGGACATCTTTGTAATTGGCATCAGTCATGAGGCCCTTCTTCATAAGCTACTGTCTGCTGAAACAATCGTCACTCTACAGAAGGCCATCAGCATCAGCCAGGCATTCATGACCTCAAGCTGCAGCTCCAAGCAGATGATGACTTACTCTCAGGACTCAAACCCGGCAAGTACTTTAAATAGAATGATGCCTTTCACAGGCAGAACTGTTGAATGTGAATCTGCCCAAGGCAGAGCGTACAGGGTTCCGAGTCCTTTAATGCAGAGTCCCCAATGGGTGCAAACATAAGTCAAGTAGCACCATGCTGGCATTGCGGAGGTAATCACAGGGCTCATCAGTGTCAGTTCAGAGACTATGTGTGCAAAGGCTGCAGCACAAAGGGCCACCTCCAACGAATGTGCAAAAGAGCTGTGACCCAACACATGGAAGAGGATTCAGCAGATGGCTATGAATCCAGCGCGGATTATGAGGAGATGGCTAGAGAAGCAGCTCAGTCCCAGGACGAAGTGTATGGAGTATATACCTGCACCATAGATGGTCCTCCAGTGATAATGAAAGTCGAGATAAATGGCATTCCAGACTTCATGGAAGTGGACACGGGAACGAGTTAGTCAGTAAAGAGCCAGGAAGCCTTTGAGAGGCTATGGAACGATCAAGCTGAACGACCCAAGCTGGTCCCAGTTCAGGCAAAGCTGCGCACCTACACCAAGGAACTGATATCAGTTGTTGGTAGTGTGGATGTAAGTGTATCCCATGATGGCGTGGTGCACAATTTACCATTGTGGATTGTTTCAGGTGATGGACCAATGCTACTTGGAAGAAGATGGACGGGGAAGATTCATTGGAACTGGGAAGACATCATCCCTCCAGCGATCGACGTCCCCGTGCTCAGAGGCAAGTCCCCACCTCTGTTGGACAAAGCACCGGAGAGCAGATCCATGCAGTCCTCGAGGCACAGGCCGCTCATGACAACTGCATGGTGATGATCAGGCCGAGACGACCCAAATGCACCTTCCCGGTTTCAGTGGCAGGACTCCTGGGGAGACAGATTGGATCCGAGGGCGCCTTCACAGCTTCAGTGTCAGAATCCCAGGGAAAGAAGATCGCAGCAGTTGACATCGTGGACACGGAAAAGTTGGTGTCCAAACCACGGGGTGCAGCGCTAATGGAGCAACGACATGTGGTTCCACGCAAAGAAGACGATTGGGGTAAAAGTAATAAGGCTATTTTAAAGGAAGCCAGCAACCCGCCATTTTTGAATGAACGGCTTGAAATTGGTAACCAATGTAAAAGTCCAGCTGTAATGAGCAAAATGTTGTTGAGCGATTTGTCGGGTGCAAATTACAATCAGCCAATGTAACAGGCGAACACCTAATGATTGTATACAGGTCCAGCGGGCTACCCAATGCTGTAGCCTGCATCCCCGGGACCAGAACGATGTATCATAAAGTGTGCTCACAGCTGACAGAAGTAGACAAGCCGCAGAGTAAACGATTCACAGAGAGCAGAGGCACTGGTAGCCTCAGATTGGTTTAACATTGCAGGCACCCGATGGCATAAACCGCCACAAGCTAGAAACAGTAAACTGTGCCTATGCTCGCAGTTGGCTATCATCGCCCAACACCCGGGTGGAAAAGGAAGAGCCCACAAACCCACTCGCCACCACAGCAATGCCCAAGATTGAAGGGTCACCCACAATGGCTCCTCCGAACAGGACCTGAATCAGCCAGGATCCCAAACTAGAGAGTGATCACAACCGTGCCCTCAAGGAAAGCGAGTCAGCAGTCCCCTGCAAACTGCTAGATAAGACGAGGCAACCCCACCGTCACTTAGACGAAATGCTCACTCACTCAGACCACTTCCCAGGGAGCAGCAGCGACAATATGCAAATGAAAAACACAGGGATGTCACAGACACATCAGCTGTCTTTGGGCCTACCCGAAACTAGGAGTAATGACAAGAGCCCTGAGCTCCGGCAAGTCGAGCAAATTGAGCTCACCTCGCCCACAGACCCACTTGCATGGGGCGCCGCCACCAGAAGACCCGGATCTCATCTGGCCATGCTGGAACCAGACTGTGCTTGTGTACTTGTACTGATATACCTGTACCGATCATGTAAATGTACCACACAAAAAGAAACGCAACTGTAATCCACCCAACAAATGTACCAAGATGTAAATGTAAAACCCATGTGATGAACTTGAATGCAACTTGCATGTAATGGGCCATTAGCATGATCTCTGTGTGGTGGTGGGGGGGGGGGGGCAGGGGGGAGAATGGATTAGTCATGGACTCCAAACCAGAAACCACTGGAAACTCCACTGGCAACAAATCTCTCTACCAACCCACCCAAGCTAGAAGTGATCCTCCAATGGTCCACCAGGAAGAGCAAAGGCCAGATCGCCATCAATGTACGAGTCAATTTGCATAAAAAACTTGGGGGGAAGTGATGTCACGTATGTCATAACTGTTTAATCACATAATGTGTGCCACCAGAGGGCACTGCAGTGGGAGACATGAGGGTCACATGCATAGGTGTGCAGGGCTCAGTATAAAAGGCTGCCCACCATGCTTATGCCTCACTCTGGAGTTACAATAAATGGGACTAAGGTCACAACAGCTCAAGTACAATACTAGACCTCGTGGAGTTATTCATAAGAGTATTAAAGACATAACACATACAACTTGGTTTCTGAATTTAGAACAAGTTTAAATGCAGAAGTGCGTAGCATTGTGTTGGGAACATTACAGACCTGTCTTTCACCATTGCAGACGCCCGTCACATTAAATTGCATTGGCCAGCTCAGTTGACTTTATCAATTATGCTTCAAGTTCAACTTATTATGAAACTTAAATCTACTTTTCAACAGATATGTGGATCTGGTATTGTCTTCAAATAACATTGGGTGGGGTGATGGGGCTCAAATGTACACGAAGCACACACCTCCATTTCATTCTTTAAATTCGGCCGTGGGACCACAGTCACAGGCGTGTAGTGTCACACGTCATTGTTTCACAATTCACATCAAGTTATGCACAGCGTTATTTCCCCTAAACTATTAGAGTTTCGTGTTTGTTGCCTTCAAATGGCCAGTTCCAATCACTGAAATGTCTATGAGACCTGTACTTCTGAGTATAAAGTTCATTGAGATTATTTTCACTGGTATTTTTTTTAGCTTGTTCTTTATCTTTATGTCTCCCTTTCATTCTGAAACTCTCTGTATATAACTATAAAAAATGTTCAGTTTCTTAATAGTTGCTGCGGATATACTGTTTGAAGTAACAGCCCCTGAAAATACCAATTCGATCACTGGTACAAACATTGTCTTTAATTGCACATCATCTATTTTGCAATACAACTCTGATGTGAATATTTATTGGTGGAAAGTTGGCAAAAAGGAATTGATACAAGCAGACATCAGGAAACGATTTCTTACTGAGAAAGGAAACGCCTCCTTCGAACTCCAGACTATCAACGTCCAGGACTCTGGAGTTTATCACTGCGGAGTTACACATCGGGGGAAACAGGTTCGTAAATGAAAATGGATCAAAGCTTGTTGTCACAGGTAAGAACATTGTAAAGAGCATATCGGCGTTACAGGGTCAGAGTTATTCAAAATAAATAATGATTTAAATAATGAAGTATCGCATTCCCCACTCTCTCGTGCTTCTTTAACATTTATATTAGAAATCAAATGGTTCAATTATAGATATTCTCGTTTTAAAACACAATACTTGTAGATCTGTGCGCTGGTTTTGAAACCATCTTAATGGTTTTATTAATCATTAGTTCTATAATGTCATGCATGTAAGCTTACGCAGGAAGAATTGTCATGCTATTCAGGTGTGACTACAAATTGTGATAACTTGAAAGGTTTTCAGTATAAATAACATTTTGATTGGGCTGATTTGAATATATCCTGAACAATTTAAAACAGTAGTTTGATGACCATCTATACTATCAGGCTAAGAACAGAAGATCATAAGAAATAGGAGCATGAATAGGCCATTTGGTCCCTAGAGCCTGCTCCGCCATTCAATAAGATCATGGCTGATCTGATCATGGTCTCAGTTCCCCTTCCCTGCCCGCTAGCCTACGATGATCAGCTGTGCCACTACCAGGGCGTGAGAGAGGATGCGGTCCCAGGCTGGGACCTCTACATCCAACCCCCAATCCCACCAGGGCCTTGAATTTAAGTCAGCTATCTGGGCTCCCAATTTTACTGTTTTTTTGTTGTAGGGTGAAATAATGTTTCTGGGATTTTTGTGCTGCTTTGAACAGATCTGTCAGGTGCTCTGGTAAAATTGGAATGTGGTATCCGAAATGTGCTGCATAATTGTCCATGCTATTAATCATTGATGCCCCGGTGTTGAAACCGGTAAAAACATCATTCCAGATCCCTCTTCTGTGTCTTTTCGGTTTGACGTTGTCTTTGGGTTGTAGACGGTACAGCAAAGTCTTGTTCAAATAGCCAAAATCGAGCTCGTAGAATGTCCTGAACATTTCTCGAAGGAGAGCCTGGTAGAGGCGTTCTGTCTCTTTTGGGCACCATTCACGAAGGTGCACCTCGGTAAGGTTTCGGATGATGGAGGCCACAGTGTAGTGGCCCCCATGGTATAGCAGCTTGTCCGTGGGAACCAAACCAAACCGTACTCTGGTCCCTGGGTGGAGGTAGGGCATCTGTCCATGTCAGTTGGCTGTGGGCAGGGGCTGTCTGGGGTGTGCGCTTAACTCGGTGGCGTGGATGGAGCTGGGGTGGCTTACTATGCATGCGACCATGCTCCGGTCCCATCCCATCCCCTCCCCTTCATCCCACCACTGTCAGGAAAACACTATGGAGATGCCTGCCGGGCATATCTTCTCTGATCCCCACATGCACACATACACTCCTAACTCCGCCTCCCACCATTTATCCAAACACACACTCACTCCCCCCTGGGTGTCTGTGATGATCCGGTAGATGCTGTTGTCCAGTCTCTCCTAATCTGCTGTCAGGTTTCCCATGTCCTTGCTCAGCTTCCTGAGCCACCATCACCTTCCCACTGGGATGTGCCCCTTACAGGTCAGGCGAACCCTCTTCCCAACCACTACCCTAACCCGGGATGCGGTCACCTCAATGCTGGGGCAGGAGACTGATGCTTCCCCATACGTGACCCCGGGGTGGCTGGAGTAGCTAGTGGAATTGGACCCCAACCACCCTGGCCACCTTCCCCTGTATATGTGGGTATATATTGCGGTCCCCTCTACCCCTGGTGTCCCTTCACCTGTGGTTACAATCGGTGCCTGCCCCCCTGAGCATCCAAAAATAATGGCTTCTTCAGTCTCTCCCCGGTAGCCTATGCACATTCTGATGTAGGTGCACAGGAGCAGGATTTTCCTCATCTGTGGTTCCTCTTCTGAAAGACAAAACCTCATTTGGTTCAAAAACCCTGAGCCCCCTGGCTCATCCCTCCCCCATTTTCCACTCTGTCTACACCTCACATTACCCCTGCACGGGTTTAAACTGTGTGTGCCTATCGGTCTGACTGCAAATCACAATTTTACTGTGGAAGTCAAGGGATTTCAATGAATAAACACTTAAAACAACAAACAAACCTTACACAAAAGAGGAAGTGAGAGAAAAAAAGAAGTCCAGGCTCCCTATCTTATTGGCTCAAAAGCCTCACTGTTATACTCCCTATATTGCAGAGGCCACCTGAGCCCCACTACACGAGAGAAATCTTTATATATATATCTGTACACACCTACTGCTCTCCTTTTTAACCTGCTTGCCACCCTTCCCGGGTGGCTGTGCTAATCCCTGAGATGCTCCTTGGTTTTCCTTTTTTGCGGGGGAATGTAGGGGGGAGACCACCTCTCCTTTGGCCTCTTGGGCCGGACCGACCTTAGCGGCCCCTCTGTCTCCCCTGCCAAAGTGTCCGCCGAGCTTCGGGTGGTGCTTACTGGGCTGGTACAGCCCTTCACCCTCTCCAGGGATGGCTCACTGCCCTTGGGAGCAACGAAAATTCCCTTCACTGCCGGGGACTCCCGAATCCTCTGGGGGCTTTGAGTTGTACAAGGGTTCCACCCGAAACCACTCGCAGCTGATACTCTCACAGCGTTTCCTCAGTACTTCTAGGGACCACTCACTACTGGGACCCGCCGCCACCCCTCTCTCCTGTAGGCTCTGGGCTGTCTGTACCAAAAGCTAGGCTATCCCCAACAGGCTCCTCACTGTTCGTGGCCCCTCCCGCCGGTACAACCCCTTCCCTGTCAGGAGACTCTCGTTATTCCAGGGACCACTCACTGCTGGGACCCGCCACCACTATCTCGCTTGCAGGCTCTGGGCTGTCCGCACCGAAGGCTAGACCAGCCCCAACAGGCTCCTCACTGTTGGCGGCCCCTGTCTTCAGTACAACCCCTTTCCCGTCAGGAGACCTTGGCTGCGGGGTCACATCCAGTGATTGGCTGCTGCCCTGCACGGCCCTTTTCCCCTAGTACCTCTCAGGAAAGTAAAACAGGCTGCTTGGGACGGTGGCACCCTTGGCTGCGGAGTCTGAGTGGATCTCCTAACGGGTGGAGGTGAGTCCTCATCCCATATGTAAGGTGGGAATCCCCCTTCCTGTGGGTCCCAAATCTGTGGGTAATTTGTACCTGTGAAGCAACTCACTGCTCCTTATGGTGGGATCGGTGGGGCTGCAGTGATGGGCTGGGGGCCTGGGCTTCCCTTCAGGATTATCCCTCCGGGCTGCCCTTTCCCACGAGGTTTTGCCTTGTTGGGGTTAACCAGTTTACATTGGTTAATGTGAAACCATTTAACCCGGCGGGGCATCTTGACCGTGCATACCACGGGGCTTGCCTTGTCGACAATGCTGTAAGGCCCCATGTATAGTGGCTCAAAGGCTCTCACCCTGGCAAAGTTGCGGATCATGACCTGGTTCCCCACCTGCCACTCATGGTGTTTGCTCGGTTCCAGCAGCAATCGGTTGGTCTGATGCTGCTTCCCCATGTTAGTGGCCGCCTGCCGGTGAATCTGCTTGAGGTGCTCCAACAGACTCTTGGTAAAGCGGTCCCTATTCATCTCGATTACCTGAGCTTCCGTCAGGACCGAGGCAAGTACATGGGTGGGGGTTCGCATGGCTCTTCCAATCATGAGCTCGTATGGGGAATACCCCGTGCTTTTCGACTGGCTGGCCCGGATCCCCACCAAAACCAGGGGCAACCTCTCCACCCACCTCTGCGCAGAATCCCCAGTCTCCTTCCTGAGTTTTTCTTTCAAGGTCCTATTCATACGCTCCACTAGCCCTGAGGACTGGGGGTTGTAGGCGACGTGCCACTTCCCCTCAATCCCCAGCACCTTAATGGTTGCCTGCATGATCTGTCCCGTGAAGTGGCTCCCCCGGTCGGACTCCACGTACAGTGGAAGTCCCCACCTGGAGAATACCTCCCTAACCAATATCCTGGCGGTCCCCGCTGCTGTGGCTGTTCGGCAAGGGAAGGCTTCAACCCACTTTGTGAAAGAGTCCACCAAAACCAGGCAGTACCGGTACCCTCCCTTAGCCACAGGTAGGGGCCTCTATGTAATCAATTTGTATTGATTGCCATGGTCCCTCTACCCTTCTTGCATGTCCTAGAGACACCTTTCTTTTCTGGGGATCTGGATTATTGGTTGCACAGACAAGACAGTTCGCACAAAATTCACGGGTGTCTTCCTGGAGCTGGGGCCACCACCCGACCGTTCCACTCATTGTCAGGTGACCTCCGGTCCGGGGTGTCCAACTCCAGGGCCTGCGTGGGCTTGCTGAAGGAACTCCCTCTGGTGCCGCTAGGGCACTATCCACTGCTCTCCTTTAAACAACATCTTCTTCCTAACATGGATGCCTGTGCCCCCGTACGGTCCTTTGACCTTTTCTCCTGCAGTCAGCTTGTCCATGACGGACTTGAGGACGGGATCTCGCGCCTGTACCTGCTGGAGGTCCGGGGCCAAAGCCACCCCTGTGCTCCCTTGTGTCCCCTGTCCGCCCGAGATAGCTGCTATGGGGCCTGCCTCGAGCGGGTTCCACTTGGTTCCCGTTCGGGCTGCCTCTTTGGCCAGTTGATCTGCCTTTTGGTTCCCTGCAGCCCTGGGCCCATGTTTCTAATGGGCCTTTACTTTGTGAATGCAAATTTCTGCCCCGGTCCACACTGCTTTATGGCCAGGGGCTTACTGTCTGCAGATGTATACCTGCGACGGGACCAGATGGCTAGGTACTCCGTGCAGGCATTGCAGGTGAACATACTATCTGAAAAAATAGTATAGGGCTGTGGGAATTCATCGGGGTGGGTGACTACATACATGACTGCCGACAGTTCAGCATGCTGGGCGCTCATGGTGTTTGAGAGCTTTATGGCCCTGGCAATGGCTACCTGGGGATCATAAATCCAGCACCCTGTGAGCCTTTCCCCTGCCAACACCATGCTGGACCCGTCAACATAGATCTCCCGGCCGTGGGGATGGATCCCTGCCCGGAGCCCTATGTCCACATCCCAGACCCCCTCAACGGAGCAATGGTGGGCTTTCCCTGGGTATAGCATGTTGGCTGCTAGTCGGGGCTCACACATCCCTTTTACTCTCAAATCCATCTGTGAGAGCAGGAGGGTCCAGCAAGCAATGCGTGCGCTGCTCACTGTCCCATCCTTAATTCTCCCATCCAGCAGCATCTGAGTGGGGGTGTGATGAGTGAGGAGGGTGATTGGGGACACTCCTGTAAACACCTGCAACCACTTCACAGCCAAGTGGGTGGCCAGCAGATGCCTTTCACAGTTTGAGTAACCCCTCTCAACCTCAGTGAGGACCCTGGAGGAGTAGACCACCGGCCTCAGCTGGCCGTGTCGCTGTTGCCTCAGCACAGGAGTTAAGCTATCCCCGTTGGCTGCTACCTCCAGGAAAAATTCCTCGCCCTCGTCTACCGCTCCCAGGGCCGGAGCTTTCTGCAGGTCTCCCTTGAGGTGGGTAAACGCTGCATCACAGTCCTCATCCCATTCCCACTCCACGCCTTTGCACAGGAGTTGAAGTAGGGGGGCTGCAATGGCTGCGTAATCCTCAATGAAGTCCCTGCAGTAACCGGTCAGACCCAGGAACGACCTCACCCCAGTAACTGTAGTCGGAGCCAGTAATTCCTGAACTGCCCTCCTCTTAGCCTCATCAATGGCTCTCTCCCCTGCCCGCACAGTCAGCCCCAGGAGATTTTACCTCTGTCTGGCCGATCTGTGCTTTCTTAGGGTTTGCTTTAAAACCCTCCTTGTGCAGCAGTCCCAACAGCTCTGCCAGCCGGGGACCGTGCTCTTCCTCCGAATCGGAGAATAGCAGCAGATCATCCACGTACTGGACTAGCTGTCTCGGTCTGCTGAACTCTTTCAGTTAGTTGGCCATACACTGATGAAAAATGCTCGGACTGTTGTGGAAGCCCTGGTGAAGACAGTTCCAGGTATACTGCTGTCCTTTGAATGTAAAGGCGAATTTGTACTGGTCCTCCCACCGCAGCGGGATGGACCAGAACCCATTCGAGATGTCCAGCACCATGAAGACGGCTGCGGACTCGGGGATGGCTGCGACTAGGTTGGCTACGGCTGCCACTGTGGGTGCACAGGCAGGGATATTTTTATTGAGGACTCGGTAGTCCACCGTGGCCCTCCAAGAATTGTCCGTTTTCCTAACTGGCCAAAATGGAGAGTTCACATGTGTGGCTATTGGTCTCAACACTCCCTGTCTGACTAGAGATCCCAATGCAACCTCTAGGTCTGCCTCAGCCTCCCTGGGAAAATTATACTGCTTCTGGGGCTTAGACATGGGGTCCCCATCTACTCTGACCTCGACCCCATTTACCCGTCCACAGTTGTTTGTGCTTATGCATGGCAAATGCCGCCAGGTTGGCCCACACAAAAGCCTGATAAATCAACGCGGTGCCGTCTACCAGAGCGCCGAGGTCATATCCCTCCTTCGGCTTTACAGTGCAGAGGGAACCCTTCCCCTGCTTCCCCCTCCCCGGTGTCAGCTCCGCCCCACATACAGTGCTTCCTCAGGTCGACCAGAACTTTCTGGCCGCTGAGGAAATCTGCCCCGAGGATGCCTTTATCCACTCCCTCCCACGACAGAAGGACACACTTTCACATGGTGTGGAGGATGCCTATGTGTATCTGCAGTGGTTTGGAGAAGAAGCTCTCGCGTTCTTCTCCAGTGAAGCTGGTTAGGCAGTAGGGGATCACACTGGATAGGGGTGAGGTGGTCGGGTCGTCTACATGAACCAGGGTGCATGAGGCCCCTATGTCCAGCAGATACTCCCCCCGGACCCCCTCAACCACCATCATGACACGCATCATATGTGACCGGGCAGAGGTACACGGGTTCCTTGAGTGGGTGTTGGTCTGAGCCTGAGGGACTTCTCCCCCGGTCACAGCTGCAACCTTCCCAATCTGGGTAAAGAGTGCCTGCAGAGCCGCGAGGAGACCCTCAAGTGGGGCGGCAGGGCTGGGCACAGCTGGCTAGGGAGGGCTTGCGGCCGCGGGGACTGAGGCTGAGGTGGGGGCCTGTGGATCTCTCTTTTCCTGCCTCGGAGCCCGGCATTCCCTCTTCATGTGCCCTGTCTCCCTGCACCCGTAGCAAACCACCTCTCTGCCTGCCTGCCAATTCCCTTCTTGTCTCCACTCTCTCTTATCAGAGCCAGGGCGGATCTCACACACCTTCCCCTTGGTGGGTTTCTCCCTCCCGATTCTGCCATTGCAAAAAGAGAGGGTCAGCTGCCTCAATACCGTCTCCTCAGTGGCTTGGGGGTCTCTGAAATCTGGGCGCGCAACTCCGGTAGGCTGTTTGCCACCAGTGCACACAGCCAGCGACCACGTCGGTGTGCATCCAGCTGGGTTCGGTCCAAATTCCCCTCACTGGCTCCCCCATACACTGACCACAGTCGATCAGCGAACGCCCGGGGGTCTCCCCAGGTCTCTGGACAGTGGCCTGTACCCGGTCGAACGGAAAGCCATTGTTAAACCCCATGGCCTCCAGGATCTCCTCCTGGAGAGCGGCCACTGTTCGCTGACCCCTCTTGCTCTCAGCAGAGAGAGCCTGACACAGGGCTGGGTCCAGTGAGAACAGGAGCAATTTGCTCCATTCGGTCTCATAGCAGTCATTTATGTCTCCTACCTGCTCTACTTCCATAAAGTGGAGAGAGGGGTCTCCGTTTCGGGTAAGTTTATTCACTGGGCCACCATCTGCCGCAGCTGGGTCGCACTGTGGGGAAGCACGTATTCGTTCTGTAGGGGACTCTCAGCCTGACCCACTGCGGGTGGTCCGAATCTACTCTGCCTGATGGGCACATTGGGGCTGGTCCCGGAGGTTTAGATTCCAGCATTTCGCCCTGCCTCTCCTCTGGGATCCCCAATGGGGCTGTGGGAGAGGGCCTGTAGGATTCTTCCTCCCTATCCTCCTCCCCACAGCCTGTTTCACTATGCTCCCCACTCCGCACCTCGGCTGGGCTGATAAGGCACACCACTCCTTTACTGGGTGCCTTGCTTTCAGCCCAGCCAAGGGCTTTTGCCTCAGCTAGGGCCAGAGCTTTGGTGTCGGGCCGGGTGGGGATTCGAGTCTCGGGCACTTCCAGAGGTTTTGCTCCGGCTAGAACAAGGACTGCTTTGGCTTCAGCCAGAGCCAGGGTGAGCCGATCAATTTGTTCCTGAAAGGAACGATGATCCGCCTCTGCCCTGATGTGGCACGCCTGAAGCGCAGCCTGTAGCTGGAGACTCTTACCCTCTCCCAACATTCCCTGGTTCTAAGCCTGGACAAGTTCCTCCTGCAGTCCTCCGGCATAACCTTTTCCCTCAGTTACCTGGGACTGAAGGCACTCCCTGTGGTTGCGATAGCTTTCTCCATCTCTCTCTCGTTCCTGCCTCTCCCACTTTAAATCCTGATCCAGCTTTTCCCTTTCTTTGCTGGTCTTTACTCGCTCCTCTCTCTGCTCAGCTAACTCTGTCTGCAGGATATCTACCTGCCTGTCCAAGACCTGTATTTGCTTCCAAAAGCAAATCAGCCACACTGCCTTTCCCACTGATCTTTTATGATCTTTACTCTGGGTTCACCTGGCTGCTGCGTCCTCAGGCCATTCAGCCCTCAGCAGCACCTGCACCCACTTCCTTGAGCAGTTTATCCTTGCTGTTGCACACCTAGCAATCCTACCCTCCATTTTATAATCCTCTCCACCAAGACTGACTGTCTCTACACCCTCAGTCACCGCACGTCCCTTCATGGTCGCCATTGTAAGGGGAGCTTGGGGTGTGAGTTCGAATCCACACCCACCTGGGGTTCTGTACGTGCGATTTATGAGGATGGGTGAGTAATGAGGCACCAGACACAGTGGGTAAGAGTACAAAATGGCTAATGTTATTTATTTAGAATAGTAAACACCAAGATAGAGGGCATAGGAAGAGGTCATAAATAGCAGTAATGGCACAATCTCACTCAACAACACGAAAAATCTTGCAACAGGGAAGGGGAAAATAAGAGGTTAAAACATTCCACTCACACACAACCACACTTCCCACTTCCACCCTTCTTACCAATTCCTATCCTAAATTGAGTCTGTGAGGGGGTTTGGGCTATACTCAAAATCCTATCAACTCCGGGGTTCTGGGGGCACTTATTTCAGATCGGGGTGCCTCTGGGGTGGGTTTTACGTTGTTGGTCAGTTCGGTTTTCCTCCTCGATGTTGCGTCGGTTTCTTCTCTTTGCCTTTCGGTTGGCTCCTAAGTAAAAAGCTGCTGGAGTTAAGCACACCTTCCCCAGAGCGAGGGCCCTGTGAAAAGCTGACTCAGCTCCCAAAAGCTGACTCCAACCTCCAAAAGCTGACTTTCACTGCTCCAAAAGCTGACTCCCACTGCTGGTTCTGTAGCTCCTATCTTTGTATCTAATTTAGTTCTGGCCTTTCCGCGCTCAAACTCAGTTGGTGGTCCATTGTATAAGTTTGGGCGGGGAGATAGCTTTGAATATTTAATCAGAAGATGTCACAGGTACAGGTAGGTGTGAGGACAGGGGTATTGTTTCAGTGCACATTGGTGCCTCAACGTCTGCTGGTCCATTGTAACAGTCCTGCGAATCAATCGGTTTGGGCCTCCTCTTTTATGGGCCATTAGGTAGATGATGGTCCACATTCATTAGAGGTGAGTCATATTTTCAAACTGGGCCGGGTAGTCGCCATTGGTTCAGGATCTCCCCGCTTCAGGCCCGACTCGACCCCTGATTGGCCTGCCAGAATGCACTTTTCCCCCATTGGCCAGTACCTCTGTCTCGCTTGTGAGCCAGACTCCACAATGTCGGTATCCGCCCACACATTTCCCAGCCTGTCTGGTCTGAGGATTTTACTTGGCCAAAAATGTTAATTTAAAATATATAGAATGATCCCATCTTATTTCTTGTCCTTAGGGTGTTCCAATAAAAATGCGGCCATGGTTTTTCGAACCTTACATTAGACATGTTGCTGTTTTCCTCAGTATTATGTTTGTAAAACTTCTCGCGCCACCCATTTATTTCATCGACGCTCCATTCATTCCAAACGATGTAACTGCCACTATTTGAAGAACATAAGAAATATACAGCTAGTTCTCGGTATCTAACATAACTGGTTTGTATGCTTCCCATTTCACTAGTAGTAGCGATTACAGGAAATGTCCACATATACATTTGCATTGGAGCAATCAGCACAATCCTTCTTAATTTGACACTTCAGATTAAAGAATTTCCACACTCAAGCCACATACATGTTCTAAGACAATGTAAGCTACTTAGCGTTTCGACCATGTCGCGCTAAATCAGCGGTTATTTGATTTGAGAGGAGGTGATAGAGAGGGCACATTGAACGAAGAATGAATATTGATGAATAAACTTGGCTTGATGTGAAAAAAATAATTTTGTACAGGACTGTTTTCTGGGTTCCGATATTTACTGAACTTACGGAGTGCACTGGGCGAACTTTCAACTTCGGCAGGCATATATAATAAATAGAAAGGAAAATCTGGTGGTGGGCAAAACGCGGCCAATGCTATACTGCCAGTTTTATGCCCCACCGAAGTTGAAATTTCCCTCATAATAAATTAGGGGATGAAATTGGTATTCAGCGGTAGCCCAAAATGGCGGATAGCGATTCAGCAGCCGGTTTTACACTCCTCGCGAGTTTCTATTCCATTAGCCCATTTTCCGCCGGGCGATAAGTATAATGACTCCCACCCTTTTCGTTTAGTTTTAAAGAGTGATAAATCAATTTCCATCAGTTAGCAATTTGATTACCCATGCTCAACTGGTGTAACCATTTGTGCAGGAATCAGATTCCAATTAGGGCTCTGACTGCCAACGGCATCCTCAACAATGCACAGCCCTATATGTGGAAGTTATATTAATCTCGCAGGTAGTGACTGTACCTCGCCCTCGCATTATTTACAGATCACTGGAGGTGCAGGCTTTGCGGTGACATTTATGGTGCTGCTGATTATCATTGGAATGTCATTCACATTCAGTAACTGTAAAGGTAAATGATCACCAGGTTGTATAATTTAAATACAAATTACAATGAACATAAAGGGCTAGTCAGCATGGAGAGAGGCTTGATCCATGCTGTAATTTACTGGTCAGAAGATTTGTTGGCGTGGGAATAGAGCTCTGGTGGGTGTTAAATTTTGAAACTGTGGTCCGGAAATGCAGTTTTTATATTCGAATAGTATGAACATAAAGATGGATTGTATTTCCGCTGCATTGCCTCCCACCCCCACCTCGATCGAAAATTGTCGATAAAATATTCCACATGTTTAAATATACTAGAGGGTGAATATAACTGAAATTCTTCTCATGTTTTTTTAGGCAGAGGTGTCAAACTGTTTATGTTTTTATTGAGAGCAATATCGCATTAGTATTAGCACCAAGCTTATGGTCTACAGGGCAGTAGTGATACACGCCTTCCTATATGGCTCAGAGTCTTGGACTATATACAGTAGACACCTCAAAGCACTGGAGAAGTACCATCAGCGTTGCCTCCGCAAGATCCTGCAAATCCACTGGGAGGACAGACACACCAACTTCAGTGTTCTCGATCAGGCCAATATCCTCAGCATCAAAGCATTGACCACATTCGACCAGCAGCATTGGGCGGGCCACATCGTCCGCATGTCCGACACGAGACTCCCAAAGCAAGCGCTCTACTCGAAACTCCTACGTGGCAAGCGAGCCCCAGTTGGGCAGAGGAAACGTTTCAAGGAAACACTTAAAGCCTCCTTGATAAAGTGCAACATCCTCACTGGCACTTGGGGCTCCCTGGCCCAAGACCGCCCTAAGTGGAGGAAGAGCATCTGGGAGGGCGCTGACCATCTCGAGTCTCATTGCTGAGAGCATGCAGAAAACAAACACAGACAACGGAAGAAGCATGCAGAAAAGCAGACTACCCACCCACCTTTTCCTTCAACTACTGTCTGTCCCACTTATGACAGAGACCATAATTCCCATATTGGACTGTACAATCACCTGAGAACTAACTTATAGGGCCCAAGTTTCCACACGCGCCGAGAATGGCGCAGTCCCGACCTGGATGCCCGTTTTTCGCGCCACAAAGTGCACCTAAAAAAATCCTCCGTATTCTCCACCTCCCTGCAGGTTCTCTGGCCCTCGGCGCAGCGCAGCACGAGCTGTGGGGAGGCGGAGCCAGGTCCCTGCGCTGAAAACAGTGCCGGGACCTCTGCACATGCACGCTACAGTGGGCATGCAAGTGCAGTAGCTCCAGGCGCCCGAAGCACGCAGCCCCTAGCACTGGCCGAATGGCCTCACTGGGGCTTCGTGAATAAGGCTCCTCCCACGGCCAGCTCCTGCTTCCCCCCCCCCCCCCCCCCGACCAGACCCGACACCCGCTCCCCCCCCCCACTGCCTCCGGACCGGACCCAACACCCACTCCCCACCCCCGACTGGACCCGACCCGACCCCCCCACCCCCGCTCCCGCTCCGCCTCCCCCCCCCCGACTGGACCCGACCCGACCCGACTCCCGCTCCTGCTCCCGACCCGACCCGCGATCCTGCTCCCCCCGCCCCCCCAACTGGACCTGACCCGACCCGACCCGACTCCGGCTCCCGCTCCGCCGCCCCCCCCCCCCCGACTGGACCTGACCCGAACCGCGCTCCTGCTCCCGCTCCCCCCCCCCCCGACTGGACTCGACCCGACCCGACTCCCGCTCCCCCCCGCCCCCGGACTGGATCTGACCTGACCTCTCCCTCCCCGACCTGACCTCCCCCTCCCTCTCTCTCCCTCCCTCCCCCCCTCTCTCTCCCTCCCTCCCCCCGACCCGAACCGAACCGAACCTCCCCGACCCGACCCAACGCCACCTACCTGTAAATCTGGTGTTGGGGACAGGCCCTGCCTGAAGTCTCGGGCCGGCCCTTTCAGCCTTCGGTCCCGAAAGGCCTGCCTGAAGCACTTTCACACAGGTAGGAAGATGGTTTATTTAATCTTTTCTTTGCTTACAAATGTTTATTCACGTTGGATTTATTTGTATAATATTTGTATAAGTATGAATAAGGATTTATTATAGAATTTAATGACTTCCCTTCCCCCCCCTCCCCCCCCACCTCGTTCTGGACGCCTAATTTGTAACCTGCGCCTGATTTTTTAATGTGTAGAACAGGTTTTTTTAGTTCTACAAAAATCTTCATTTGCTCCATTCTAAGTTAGTTTGGTGTACGTTTTCACTGTGGAAACTTTGAAATCAGGCGTCAATGTCCGGACACGCCCCTTTTGAAGAAAAAATTCTGTTCCAAAGTGGAACTGTTCTACCTGACTAGAACCGCAGAAATAAAAATGTGAAGAATTGCGATTTCTAAGATAGTCCGTTTTCCACCAGTTGCTCCTAAAAATCAGGCGCAAATCATGTGGATACTTGGGCCCATAGAGTGGAAGCAAGTCTTCCTCGATTTCGAGTGACTGCCTATGATGATGATGATTAGTATTGGTCAACTAATATCCCACGGCCAAAATCCAGGTTGCGGATTATAATTTTTTTTCGACTTTGCCCTCACTGTAATTTGACATTGGCCATATTTGTTGAATCATATCTGTTATGTATGAATAAAGAGGCTGACTAGATACTGTGAGCTCAAAGTAAAGTGTGACCTTAGTCTTTTATTGTAGGTCTCCAGAGTGCCTCTCCAGCCTGTGAGGCCTCCTTAAGTACAGGTGCTCCCAAGAGATTGTGGGATCCCTTGGGACTGCAGGGGGTGAGCCCTCTGGTGGCTACACAAGGTATTTACAGGTTTACATATATAACAACACTCCCCCCCAAAATCAATAGTGTAACTATTTACAAGGTGAGTCGATCTGGGGCCTTTCTTTCCCTGGTTAATCATCTCGGTGCAAATGCTGGTTTTGGTGAATCGTTTGTTGGGCCCTCGCTGGGCTGCTGTGTAGCTAGCCTTGCTGGGCTGCCTGGTGTGGTGAGTCATGCTGGGCTGCTGCTGGTGATGGGTTCTGCTTTGTGGTCAACTGGGGTGTCGGTTGCCACTGGTGTGTGTGTTGGGGGTCAAAGAAGTTAGGGTACAAGGTGGGTTGCTCTGGATAGTCCGTGAATCTGAGTTTGGTTTGGTCCAAGTGTTTCCGGTAGATGAGTCCATTTGAAAGTATGACCCTAAATACCCTACTCCCCTCTTTGGCCACAACAGTGCCGGGAAGCAACTTCGGACATTGTACATAGTTCAGCATAAATACAGGATCATTGATTTTAATTTCGCGTGACACATTTGCGCAATCATGATATGTACTTTGTTGAAGCCACCTGCTCTCTACCTGTTCATGTAGATCAGGGTGGACTAACGAGAGCCTTGTCTTAAGTGCCCTTTTCATGAGCAGTTCAGCGGGTGGAATCCCAGTGAGCGAGTGGGGTCTCGTGCGGTAACTAAGTAGGACTCGTGATAGGTGAGTCTGCAGTGAGCCTTCAGTTACCCTCTTCAAGCTCTGCTTGATAGTTTACACTGCTCTCTCTCTGCCTGACCATTGGATGCTGGTTTGAATGAGACAGATGTAACATGTTTGATCCTATTACGGGTCATGAATTCTTTGAACTCGGTACTGGTGAAACATGGCCTGTTGTCGCTCACAAGGACATCAGGCAGACCGTGCGTGACAAACATGGCCCGCAGGCTTTCAGTGGTGGCAGCAGACGTGCTTGCCAACAATATCTCATATTCAATCCATTTGGAGTACGCATCTATAATCACAAGGAACATTTTATCCAAAAACGAGCCTGCATCGTCGACATGGACACTGGACCACGGTTTGGAGGGCCAAGACCATAAACTTAGTGGCACCTTCCTGGGTACATTGCTTAACTGTGAGCACGTGTTACATTTGTGCACGCAGGACTCTAAGTCCGCATCGATACCGGGCCACCACATGTGGGATCTGGCTATCGCTTTCATCATTACAATTTCTGGGTGAGTGCTGTGGAGATCACTAATGAAAGTGTCCCTGTCCTTCTTGGGGACCACAACTTGATTGCCCCACAGAAGGCAGTCTGCCTGCATAGACATTTCATCTTTGCGCCGCTGGAACGGCTTTATCTCTTTCTGCATTTCCAATGGGACACTGGACCAGCTCCCGTGAAGCACACAATTTTTTAGTAAGAGCAGTAAGGGGTCCTGGCTCATCCAGGTTCTAATCTGTCATGCTGTAACGGGTGATTGTTCCCTCTCGACTGCTTCCATTACCATTACTAAGTCTGCGGGCTGTGCCATTTCCACCCCCGTGGTGGGCAATGGCAGCCTACGGAGAGCGTCGGCACAGTTTTCTGTGCCTGGCCTGTGATGGATGGCATAGCTGCATGCGGACAACTCTGGATGTGGACTGAAGCTTTTGTATTTATCCCCTTACTTTCAAAAAAGAGGGATATCAGTGGATATGGTCAGTTTCCAATTCAAATTTGAGCCCAAACAGATATTGATGCATTTTCTTTACCCCATAAGCACACTCTAACGCTTCTTTTTCAATCATGCTGTAGGCTCTCTCAGCCTTAGAAAGACTTCTGGATACATAAGCAACCGGTTGCAATTTCCCAGATTCATTAGCTTGTTGCAATGCACACCCGACCCCATATGACGACGCATGACATGCTAGTAGCAAACGTTTACATGGATCATATAACACAAGCAACTTGTTTCAGCATAACAATGTTCTAGTTTTTACAAAGGCATTTTCTTGGCTTTTACCCCATACCCATTCATCCCCTTTACACAGTAAGGCATGCAGTGGTTCTAACAGTGTGCTGAGTCCCAGTAAGTAGTTACCAAAGTAGTTCAGGAGCCCTAGAAACAACTGCAGCTCCGTCACATCTGTGGCCTTGGTGCGTTTTCGATTGCCTCTGTCTTCGAATCACTGGGCCTGATGCCATCCGCCGTGATTCTTCTCCCCAGGAACTCCACTTCAGATGCCAGGAAAACGCACCTTGAGCATTTTAACCTGAGCCTCACGTGGGTGACTCGACTAAGAACCTCCTCCAGGTTCTGCAGATGCTCGACTGTGTCCCATCTGTAACCAAGATGTCATCCTGGAAGACCACCGTGCGCGGGACCGACTTCAGTAAGCTTTCCATGTTTCTCTGGAATATCACCGTGGCTGATCGAATCCCAAACGGGAATCTATTGCAAATGAAGATACCTTTTTGCGTGTTGCTGCAGGTGAAGCCCTTCGATGATTCCTCCAGCTCCTGCATCATGTAGGCTGAGGTCAAGTCCAGCTTCATAAACAGTTTTCCTCTTGCCAGCATCGCAAATAGGTTGTCTGCCTTTGGTAGTGGATATTGATCCTGCAGGGAGAAACGATTGATAGTTACTTTGTAATCACCACAGATTGTGATGGTGCCGTCTCCCTTGAGGACTGGAACAATCGGACTGGTCCACTCGTTGATTTCGATCGGCGAAATGATGCCCTCTCATTGCAGCCAGTCCAGCTCGATGTCCACCCTCTCTCTCATCATGTATTGTACTGCTTTCGCCTTGTGATGGATGGGTCGCGCCCCCGGAATTAGGTGGATCTGCACTTTTGCTCCTTGGAACTTCCCGATGCCTGGTTCGAAGAGCGAGGGGAACTTGTTTAAGACCTGGGCACATGAAGTGTCGTCAATGGATGAGAGCGCTCGGACGTCGTCCCAGTTCCAGCGTAACTTTCCCAGCCAGCTCCTGCCGAGCAGCATGGGACCATCGCCCGGTACTACCCAGAGTGGTAGCTTGTACACTGCTCCATCATAGGAGACCTTTACAATAGCACTGCCGATTAAGGGAATCAATTCCTTTGTGTAAGTTCTCAGTTTAATGCGAATGGAAGTCAGGACTGGCCTTGAGGCCTTGCTGCATCACAATTTATCGAAAGTCTTTTTGCTCATAATGGACTGGCTCGTGCCCGTTTCCAGCTCCATTGAAACCCAGAATCCATTTAATTCAACCTTCAGCATTATCGGGAGACACTTTGTGGTAAATGTGTGCACCACATATACCTCTGCCTCCTTGGTCTGAGGCTCTGGTTCATCGGGATCCGCCATGCATCGGTTCTCTTTTGCAACATTGTGGTTTGCAGGATTAGCAGGATTTGCAACTCGCCGGCACATATGTTGTCGGTGTCCTATTGTTCCACAGCCCTTGCAAATGTATCCTTTGAAGCGACATGAATTAAAATGATGATCACCCCCACAGCACCAACAAGGTGTTAATGGACTTGCATTCATCACCCTTGATGGTGGACTCTGAGACATCTGCAGACATGCAGCTGCAGGCAAGTGAGGCCTGCCCTGTACTTTGTCATTTGAAAACAACATCACTTTGTTCACAGTACTTGTAGCAGCACTCGTGTGCTGAGAGATTTGCTTGGTATTGTCACTGATGGCAATGAACGCGTGGGCTATTGCTATGGTTTTACTCAAGGTTAGGGGCTTTACAGTCAAAAGTTTGCAAAGTATCACTTCATGGACAATGCCAAGTATAAAGAAGTCCCTGAGCATGTGCTCCAAATGTCCTTCAAATTCGCAATGTCCTGCAAGGCATCTTAGCTCGAGAACATAGCTCGCCACTTCCTGGCCTTCAGATCTTTTGTAGGTGTAGATCCGGTACCTCGCCATCAGAGCGCTTTCCTTCGGGTTCAAATGCTCCCGGACCAGTGTGCACAAATCATCATACGATTTCTCTGTGGGTTTGGCTGGAGCAAGCAGATCTTTCATGACGCCATGTGCACGTGTGGGATCACATCCCATCCTTGTCGCCAGCTGTTATGTATGAATAAAGAGACTGACTAGATACGGTGAGCTCAAAGTAAAGTGTGACCATAGTCTTTTATTGCAGGCCTCCAGAGTGCCTCTCCAGCCTATGTGGCCTCCTTAAGTACAGGTCCTCCCAAGGGATTGTTTTTTTCCACGCAGACAGAGAAAAGATGAAGCAAACAATTGTGATGAGTCTGTAAGTTTGTAACATTCATCCAATAGATGTTTTAAGCATTATGTGATGATTTATTTCAGACTCCAGCTCCCGCAGTATTTTGCTTTTCTTTTAGTGATAATTTTATTTTGAGCTCAGAACATTTCAAATCTATTTCAGACTAAGGTAACACTTCTGTGTGCTTTTCCAATTGACTTACCTTTGAATGGGACATTGAAACCTGTCAGCATGTAGCACTCCCAAGAAGGTTGGCGCAGAATTCGCACCGAAATCCATTGTCCAGGCTCTAAAGCACTCAGTCTGCCCAGGTCCAGGAGCAGCGCACTTTTTTGTCAGGGCCAATACCATAGTCTGGGGACACTCTCAGTATATGCCGACTCCGTGGCAGGGTCTAGTGCCCATTTAGAAAGGTAGGAAATTTGAGTGAGGCCCCGGGCAGGCTCTCAAGCCTTTTGCGGCCATCTAGTCGGTGGAGAGCAGGCAGTCATGGCGAAATCTAATATCTTCTTCTTGTGGCATCCCTGCATCTAGATACTTACAATTCTTCGTATAGGAAATGGGCAGGAGACCAGGAGTTCCCTCTCCCACCTAATTACCATGAGTAGGTCGGGCTGCGACTACTGCTGTCCCTAAATCCTAATGCAAAGTAACGGGGGTTAGGCCAAGTGTAATTGGTCATTGTCCCAATTTTCCTGACCGATGCACCCAAGGACCGATCATTTCACTCAGCAAAAATATGGAAAATGAACCTTAAATGAAAATCCCATCTTTGGGTGTGTTATTTTAAAACATCTGAGATTAGCAGTTTCGTTTCAATTAGCCACAGTTCCGCACCAGCAACTATTTTCCATCCATTACTCCAGGGCAAGCTCCCCATTGCCCTTGGAAGCCCAGCTTGGAGCCCTGCGAGGACATTTTAAGAGTGACCACGGAAGATTTGCTGGGGCCAATGGCACAACAGTGAGTGGCCACAAAGTGCGTTCCACCAATTTAACTTGTTTGTGCTGCTGTTATGCAACATGTAAATCTTGCTAAAGGCACACAGAATGATAGTTTTACATTTATGCCCCTTGCTTCGGGTACTCAAAGTTGGTTGAGATGGCGTTTTTGAGGTGGATGTAGCAATTCAGTGATTTAGTCTGCTACAAATACAGAGTAAAGAAGGAAGATAAATATATTTGGGGCTCCTCAAAGTGAAAGAGATATATGTAAAACACTTCGGGCATTAATTACTACCATGTAACATAGCTGGATGTAGCACACAACTCATTTTACCCTATCGCTGTGCGTAAAATATTTCTTCTCCCAAACTCCAGATGTGCACTTCCAAGTACATAGAAATATATAGGCGTGAAATTTGCAGTCGGAAGCGTACGTCCAGAGTATGCTTCCGACTGGCTAAACATATCCGCACTTACCTTCAGGGTCCCAGGCTGCTGAGATATCTAGTCCTCGGCCTGCAGAGGTACGCCTGCGTAAAGACCCACGAATCCCTGGGAGGCGGGACGTTCCGAACCGTCCCTGGAATCATGTGGGCCAGGTCGCTCGATCAGAAAGAAGGATTCATAATATGCTTATGGCGATTCCATTTATTTACGGAATACCCATAAGCATATTAGGAATATGCAAACAATTAAATAATTTAGACAACTGCAATAAAAATAAATGCTACCATTTTCAAAATTAATGGAAAGTCCCTTCAATAAAACAAATACAATAAAATGTAATTTTTTGAAAAAATATTTTAAATATTTTAATCCGGGCCAAAATTTGCATAAAATAATTGTATGTGTTTGCACATTTTTTTATTTAAAAATTTTTAATTTAAGATTTATATTAACCCTTACACTGGTGAAACCAGACCCTATGCCTGCTTTTACCAGGCATAAAGGTTTCATGGGTATTTGCTGGACAGTAGTTGGGCAAATACTGGGTTTAACGAAAGTGATTTTCTGGTTGTTGCAGTACATCTGTCAAGGCAAACAAAAACAGATCGCAAGTTCTGATTTTTCAGGCATGTGCATCGCATTCAGAAACCTGGATCATGCAGGGCCCTTCTGAAGCCATCAGCAGAACTGGAAAATCTGGGTCATAGTGTCAACAACACTGAAACAGATCATTCGGTCTAACTGGTCTGTGCCAGCGTTTATGCTTCACATGAGCTTCCTCCCACCCGGAGATGTGAGCACAAAATTCTAAGCTGAAACTTGAATGTAGTAATGAGGGAGTGTTGCATTGTCTTATATATGCAGCGTTAAAAGGAGGCCACATCTGCACTCTCAGGTGGATGTAAAATATCCCATGGCAAGATTTAGAAGAACGGCTTTGGAGTAATCTCCGGTGTCCTGGCCAAAATGTATCCCTGAATCAATATTACTAAAAAAAAACAGATTTTCTGGTCATTATAACATTGCTGTATGTGGGAGCTTGCTGTGCACAAATTGGCAGCCACGTTTCCTATATTACAACAATGACAACACTTAAAAACTATTTAATTGACTGTAACACGCTTTGGGATGTCCTGAGGACGTGAAGGGTACTATATAAATGCAAGTCTTTCTTTTCTTTTTCCTTCATGTAAGCATCATTAACATATCCTGCTATTTCTTTCTTCCTCATGTGTTTATCTAGCTGCCCCATAAATGCAGATATGCTATTCACTCACCAGCTGCTTGTGGTATCACTCTCCAAATTCTTACCACACTTTGGGTAGGTAAGGTTCTTCTGAATCAACTATTGGATTTTTTTTAGTGACACCTTTATATTTATGACCTCTAGTTTTGGTCTCCCCTACAAGTGGAAAGATTTTGTTTATGTCTACTTAGCAAATCCTTTCAGAATCTTAAAGATCTCCAACAAATCTAGAGAAAAGAACCCCGGCCTGTTCAGCCTTTTTTCGATAGATACATCCTCTCAGTTCTGGTGTCATCATTGTGAATCTTTTTTGCCTGGTATAGATATTTCCATCTCCCTTGTAACACATCCACCCCTGTGAGGCCACTGAGTGGAAGATTCATCTCTAATTACAGGCACCTTATTTTTGCTGTTGTAGGCTCTTATCCTATCGGAGAGGCAGAGTCCAGAGAGCAGAGTCGGCAGAGGCCTATAAAAGGCCCACACTCAAGGAGTTTGTGAGTCGGAGAGGCGGGAGCCCAAGGAGCAGAGTTGGCGGAGGCCTATAAAAGGCCCACACTCGAGGAGTTCGGGAGTCCAGAGAGCAGAGTCGGCGGAGGCCTATAAAAGGCTCACACTCGAGGAGTTCGGGAGTTCGGGAGGCCCAGCCGGTGCAGCTGCAGCAGGGTGAGAAGGCAAAAAAGAAGTGGAAAGAAATCGAAAGTTGACGTCACAGCCAAGGAGGTAAGTGATTGGCTGGTGATTGGTGAGTAGTTTTTCTTTTTTCTTTTCTTTATCAGCAAGTAATCTTTAGCATTGTTGTTGCCAAATTAAGTGAATCTAGGGGTTAAGATATGGTAGGACAGCTCGGACACGTGTTATGCTCCTCCTGTAATATGTGGGAAGTCAGGGACGCTTCCGGTGTCCCTGACGACTACGTGTGCGGGAAGTGTATCCGCCTCCAGCACATGACGGACCGCGGTGTGGAATTGGAGCTGCAGGTGGATTCACTCTGGAGCATCCACGATGCTGAGAATGACGTGAATAGCACGTTTAGCGAGTTGGTCTTACCGCAGGTAAAGGGTACACAGCCTGCTAGTGAATGGGTGACCAACAGAAAGAGCAGTGCAAAGAAGGTAGTGCAGGGGTTCCCTGCGGTCATCCTCCTGAAAATAGATACACCACTTTGGGTACTGTTGAGGGGGATGACTCAGCAGGGAAGAGCAGCAGCAGCCAAGATCATGGCACCGTGGGTGGCTCTGCTGCACAGGGGGGCAGGGAAAAGAGTGGGAGAGCTATAGTGATAGGGGATTCGATTGTAAGGGGAATAGAGCCGCGTTTCTGCAGCCACAACCGAGACTCCAGGATGGTATGTTGCCTCCCTGGTGCAAGGGTCAAGGATGTCTCGGAGCGGGAGCAGGACATTCTGAAAAGGGAGGGTGAACAGCCAGTTGTCGTGGTGCATATAGGTACCAACGACATAGGTAAAAAAATGGGATGAGGTCCTACGAGACGAATTTGGGGAACTAGGAGTTAAATTAAAAAGTAGGACCTCAAAAGTAGTAATCTCAGGATTGCTACCAGTGCCACGTGCTAGTCAGAATAGGAATCGCAGGATGGCTCAGCTGAATACGTGGCTTGAGGAGTGGTGCAGAATGAAGGAATTCAAATTTCTGGGACATTGGAACCGGTTCAGCGGGAGGTGGGACCAGTACAAAACGGACGGTCTGCAGCTGGGCATGACGGGAACCAATGTTCTCGGGAGAGCGTTTGCTCGTGCTGTTGAGGATGAGTTAAACTAACATGGCAGGGGGATGGGAACCTATGCAGGGAGACAGAGTGAAATAAAATGGAGGCAGAAGCAAAAGATAGAAAGGAGAATAGTAAAAGTGGAGAGTAGAGAAACCCAAGGCAAAAAACAAAAATGGCCACATGACAGCAAAATTCTAAAGGGGCAAAGTGTGTTAAAAAGACAAGCCTGAAGGCTCTGTGCCTCAATGCGAGGAGTATTCGGAATAAGGTAGACGAATTAACTGCGCAGACGGCAGTAAATGGATATGATGTAATTGGCATCACGGAGACATGGCTCCAGGGTGACCAAGGCTGGGAACTTAACATCCAGGGGTATTCAACATTTAGGAAGGATAGGTAGAGAGGAAAGGGAGGCAGGGTGGCGTTACTGGTTAAAGAGGAAATTAATGCAATAGTAAGGAAGGACATGAGTTTGGATGATGTGGAATCGGTATGGGTGAAGCTGCGGAATACCAAAGGGCAGAAAATGCTAGTGGGAGTTGTATACAGACCACCAAACAGTAGTAGTGATGTTGAGGACAGCATCAAAGAAGAAATAAGGGACGTGTGCAATAAAGGTACAGCAGAAATCATGGGTGACTTTAATCTACATATAGATTGGGCTAACCAAACTGGTAGCAATGCAGTGGAGGAGGATTTCCTGGAGTGTATTAGGGATGGTTTTCTGGACCAATATGTCGAGGAATCAACTAGAGAGCTGGCCATCCTAGACTGGGTGATGTGTAATGAGAAGGGACTAATTAGCAATCTTGTTGTGCGAGGCCCCTTGGGGAAGAGTGACCATAATATGGTAGAATTCTTTATTCAGATGGAGAGTGACACAGTTAATTCGGAAACTAGAGTCCTGAACTTAAGGAAAGGTAACTTCGACGGTATGAGGCGTAAATTGGCTAGAATAGACTGATAAAGGATACTTAAAGGGTTGATGATGGATAAGCAATGGCAAACATTTAAAGAGCACATGAATGAACTTCAGCAATTGTACATCCCTGTCTGGAATAAAAATTAAACGGGGAAGGTAGCTCAACCGTGGCTAACAAGGGAAATTAAGGATAGTGTTAAAACCAAGGAAGAGGCATACAAATTGACTAGAAAAAGCAACAACCCTGAGGACTGGGAGAAATTTAGAATTCAACAGAGGATGACTAAGGGTATAATTAAGAGGGGGAAAATAGAGTATGAGAGAAAGCTTCCAGGGAACATAAAAACTGACTGCAAAAGCTTCTATAAATATGTGAAGAGAAAAAAATGAGTGAAGACAAATGTAGGTCCCTTGCAGTCGGATTCAGGTGAATTTATAATGGGGAACAAAGAAATGGCAGACCAATTGAACAAATACTTTGGTTCCGTCTTCATGAAGGAAGACACAAATAACCTTCCGAATGTACTAGGGACAATGGAACTAATGAGAAGGAGGAACTGAAGGATATCCTTATTAGGCAAGAAATTGTGTTCAGGAAATTGTTGGGATTGAAGGCCGATGAATCCCCGGAGCCTGATAATCTGCATCCCAGAGTACTTAAGGAAGTGGCCCTAGAAATAGTGGATGCATTGGTGATCATTTTCCAACAGTCTATCGACTCTAGATCAGTTCCTATGGACTGGAGGGTAGCTAATGTAACAACACTTTTTAAAAAAGGAGGGAGAGAGAAAACGTGTAATTATAGACTGGTTAGTCTGACATCAGTATTGGGGAAAATGTTCGAATCAATAATTAAGGATGGAATAGCAGCGCATTTGGAAAGCAGTGATAGGATCGGTCCAAGTCAGCATGAATTTATGAAAGTGAAATCATGCTTGATGAATCTTCTGGAATTTATGAGGATCCCCTGCCGCAGTGAGTTGTTCATGCCAGTTCATTGGATATATTCAAGAGGAAGTTCGATATGGCCCTTACGGCTAAGGGGATCAAGGGGTATGGAGAGAAAACAGGAATGGGGTACTGAGGGAATGATCAGCCATGATCTTATTGAATGGCGGTGCAGGCTCGAAGGGCTGAATGGCCTACACCTGCACTATTTTCTATGTTTCTATGTAACTAGCAGAGTAGACAAGGGAGAACCAGTGGATGTGGTGTATTTGGACTTTCAAAAGGCTTTTTGACAAGGTCCCACATAAGAGATTGGTGTGCAAAATCAAAGCACATGGTATTGGGGGTAAAGTACTGATGTGGATAGAAAACTGGTTGGCAGACAGGAAGCAGAGAGTCGAGATAAACGGGTCCTTTTCAGAATGGCAGGCAGTGACTAGTGGAGTGCCGCAGGGCTCAGTGCTGGGACGCCAGCTCTTTACAATATACATTAATGATTTAGATGAAGGAATTGAGTGTAATATCTCCAAGTTTGCAGATGACACTAAACTGGGTGGCGGTGTGAGCTGTGAGAAAACAGGTTGACTTGGACAGGTTAGGTGAGTGGGCAAATGCATGGCAGATGCAGTATAATGTGGATATATGTGAGGTTATCCATTTTGGGGGCAAAACACAAAGGCAGAATATTATCTGGATGGCGGCAGATTAGGAAAAGGGGAGGTGCAACGAGACCTGGGTGCATTGGTTCATCAGTCATTGAAAGTTGGCATGCAGGTACAGCAGGCGGTGAAGAAGGCAAATGGCATGTTGGCCTTCATAGCTAGGGGATTTGAGGGAAGGAGCAGGGAGGTCATACTGCAGTTGTACAGGGCCTTAGTGAGGCCTCACCTGGAATATTGTGTTCAGTTTTGGTCTCCTAATCTGAGGAAGGACATTCTTGCTATTGAGGAAGTGCAGCGAAAGTTCACCAGACTGATTCCTGGGATGGCTGGACTGACATATGAAGAAAGACTGGATCAACTGGGCCTTTATACACTGGAGTTTAGAAGGATGAGAGGGGATCTCATAGAAACGTATAAGATTCTGATGGTACTGGACAGGTTAGATGCGGGAAGAATGTTCCCGATGTTGAGGAAGTCCAGAACCAGGGAACATAGTCTTAGGATAAGGGGTAGGCTATTTAGACCTGAGATGAGGAGAAACTTCTTCACTCAGAGAGTTGTTAACCTGTGGAATTCCCTACCTCAGAGAGTTGTTGATGCCAGTTCATTGGATATATTCAAGAGGGAGTTAGATATGGCCCTTACAGCTAAAGAGATCAAGGTATGGAGAGAAAGCAGGAAAGGGCTACTGAGGGAATAGTCAGCCATGATCTTATTGAATGGCGGTGTAGGCTTGAAGGGCTGAATGGCCTACACCTGCACCTATTTACTATGTTTAGAAATTGGCCTACGACTGTCCCAAATGTGATTCATGTGGGAAACCCTGGGAGGTGGAGAATAGGATTGAGGACATCGATCGCTTCACCCAGGCATGCTTCACTTAGAGGTGGAAGTGTTGAAAATGTAATATATTAATCCATCACAACAGCTAGTTGTTCATTCTTATATTTTTCATTGTATGTTGTCCTGCGACTAAACTCACTGAAGTCAGAGGTTATACTGTTCAGCCACAGCCAGAATATCAGTGCTTTACCCATAAATTCCATGCCTTTCCAGGATTAATCTTTGGATTAAACTGGCAGTGCACAACCTAGCAAATGTGAACCTGACCAGAGCTTCGAGTCCTACAAACAGTCAGTGAACAAGTCCACCTATTAATAGCACATGTGCCAATCCCTATCTCATCGCCACTGCTGCAAAAACTCTCATCCGCAACTTTGCAACCTCCAGACTGAACTTTCCCAAGGCCATCACAGCCAACTTTATAAGTTCCACCTTCCATGCACTCACCGAGACCTCCAGTACAACATTCTTGACTTACAAATTGCCATTTAGCGATATCACCTTTGAACAATTGTTGGAATATGGAACTCAGTTAATTCTGCTTCTGAAAGGAGTTTATGTTTAGTTCATGCAATATAGGAAAAATCATCAGAGCGAGAGAGAGATACAGATTTTACTTAGCACCAGCCAGTTGCTGTTTACCAGCTAACTGACCTTGGATATATTTATAATAGAATGTTTAGATTAGAAATGTTACGATAAGAATGTCTGGAGACTAGAATGGTTATGCTTACCACGGCAAGGCCACCATGATTTTACATGCATCTAACGTTGTTGACATATGTTGAAGAAAAGGCAGAGTTGTTTCTTTGGACTATGCAGTAGCCAGAGACTACCATATTCGCAATGCCATTTCCATTTTGATAAGAAAACACTGTATAAATATATATTTTTTCCGTTGTTCAAGAAGCACGAGAAACGACCAAAGGCTACATTTGCGTGTTCTACCTGTGACTATACTCCGCTTGTAAAATGCTTGTTATGCTGAAGTTAAAGAATAAAATGATTATAAGCAGAAGACTGAATTCGTTACTACTCAAGCAAACAACAGAACAACAATACTGAGCCTCTGTGCCTCTAGGGGTAAACTTCAAATTCCTCATCCTTATCTACAAATTCCTCAATAATATCGCTGCACGTTATCCTTCCTCCACCTTTGCTCTCAGCTTAGACTTTCAAAGTTGTCTCACCTCAACATCTCATTCTTCCCATGCCGCCGTCTTCAACTGTTGCAGTCCTTGTGGTGAAGGTACTCCCACAATGTTATTAGTGAAGGAGTTTCAGGATTTTGACCCAGCGACGATGAAGAAACAACAAAGTATTCACAGGTCAGAATGGTGTGAAAATTGGAGGGGAACTTGCAGATGATGGTGTTCCCATGAACCTATTGTGTTTGTCATTCTTGGTGGTACAAGTTGCAGGTTTGGGAGGTGCTACTGAAGAAGCCTTGTCGAGTTGCTGCAGCGTCTCTTGGAGATGGTACATACTGCAGCCACAGTGTGCCAGATATGCAGGGAATGAATGTTTAAGGGGTGGATAGGGTGCCATTAGAATGGGCTGCTTTGTCGTGGATGGTATCAAGCTTCTCGAGTCTTTTTGGAGCTGCACTCATTCAGACAGGTGGAGAGTATTCCATCAAACTCCTGACCTGCACCTTGTAAAAAGACTTTGGGCAATCAGGAGGTGAGACACTTACCACAGAATACCCAGCCTCTGACCTGCTCTTGCAGCCACATTATTTATGTGTCTGGTCCAGTTCAGTTTCTGGTCAATGGTGATGCCCAGGATGTTGATAATAAAAACATAAGAAATAGGGACAGGAGTAGGCCATACTGCCCCTCGAGCCTGCTCCGCCATTCAATAAGATCATGGCTGATCTGATCATGAACTCAGCTCCACTTCCCCACCCGCTCCCCATAACCCTTTATCCCCTTATCGTTTAAGAAACTGTCCATTTATTCAATGGCCCAGCTTCCACAGCTCTCTGAGGCAACGAATTCCATAGATTTACAACCCTCTGAGAGAAGAAATTTCTCCTCATCTCTGCTTTAAATGGGCAGCCCCTGATTCTAAGATCATGCCCTCTAGTTCTAGTCTCCACCATCAGTGGAAACATCCTCTCTGCATTCACCTTGTCAAGGCCCCTCATAATCTTATACATTTCGATAAGATCACTTCTCATTCTTCTGAATTCCAATGAGTAGTGGCCCAACCTACACAACCATTCCTCATAAGTCAACCTCCTCATCCCCGGAATCAAACTAGTGAACTTTCTCTGAACTGCCTCCAAAGGAAATATATCCTTTCGTAAATATGGAAACCAAAACTGCATGCAATATTCCAGGTGTGGCCTCACCAATAACTTATATAGCTGTAGCAAGACTTCCCTGCTTTTATACTCCATCCCCTTTGCAATAAAGGCCAACATACAATTGGCCTTCCTGATCACTGGCTAGACCTGCATACTATCCTTTTGTGTTTCATGCACAAGTACCCCAGATGGTGGCTATTCGGTGAAGGTAATGCCATTGACTGTTAAGGGGCAGTGGTTTGACTCTCACTTGTTGGAGATTGTCAATGTCTGGCATTTGTGTGGTGTGAATGTTGCGTGCCACTTTTAAGCCCAAGCCTGAATGTCATTCAGATCTAGCTGCATTCAGGCATGGACTGCTGCTTTTTCTGAGTAATTGTGAATAGAACTGAACATAGTAATCATCAGTGAACATTCCCACTTCTGATCTTATTATGGAGGGAAGGTCAATGATGAAGCGGCTGAAGATGGATCAGTCGAGGCCACTGCCCTGAGGAACTCCTACCACAGTATCAAGGGCAGTCACTCGCACCTCACCTGTGGAATTCAGCTCTTTGTCCATGTTTAGACCAAGGCTGTAATGAGGTTTGGAGCCGAGTGGTCCTGGCAGAATCCAAACTGAGCATCGGTGAGCAGGTTATTGATGAATAAATGAGGCTTGTTCGCACTCTCGATGACACCTTCCATCACTTTGCTGATGATTAAGAGTGGACTGATGGGGCAATAATTGGCCAGATTTGATTTGTCTTGCTTTTTTTGGACAGGATGTACCTGAGTAGTTTTGCACATTGTCGATTATTGCCAGTGTTGTAGCTATACTGGAACAACTTGGCTAGAGACGCGGGTAGTGCTGGAGCAAAGTCTTCAGCATGCTAGCCAGGATGTTTTCAGGGCCCAGAGCCTTTGCTGGATCCAATCCATTCAGCCGTTTCCTGATATCACGTGCAGTGAAGCAAATTGGCTGAAGACTGGCTTATATGATGGTGGGGTCCTCAAGAGGAGGCCGATATGGATCATCCACTCGGAACCTCTGGCTGAAGATGGTTGCAAGCACTTTAGCCTTGACTTTTTCAATCATGTGTTGGGCTCCGTCATGATTGAGGATGGGGATTTCGTGGAGCCTTCTCGTCCCGTTTGTTGTTTAATTGTCCACCACCATTCATAACTAGATGTGGTAGCATTGCAGAGTTTTTATCTAATCCATTGATTTTGGGATTTCTTAGATCTGTCTATAGCATGCTGCTACCTCTGTTGAGCATGTATGTAGGCTTGTGTTGCAGCTTCTCCAGGTTGGCACCTCATTTTCAGGTATGACTGATGCTGCTCCTGTCATGCTCTTCTGCACTGCTCATTCAACCAGGGTTGGTTCCCAGGCTTGATGGCAATGGTAGAGTGAGGAATATGCTGGGCCATGAGATAACAGATTGTGCTGGATTACATTTCTGCTGCTGCTGATGTCCCACAGCGCCACATTGATGTGAGTTTTCAGCTGCTAGATCTGTTCTGAATCTATCCCATTTAGCATGGTGGTAGTGCCACACAACACGATGGAGGGTGTCTTCAGTATGAACACTGGATTTCTTCTCCACAAGGACTGTGTTATAGTCACTGTTACCAATGCTTTCATGGACAGATACAATGCTACAGGTACATTGGTGAGGATGAAGTCAAGTAGGTTTTTCCTCTAATGTCCTTCTAGGAAATAGGAGCAGAAGCAGGCCATACAGCCTCTCGAACCTGCTCCGCCCTGAAATAAGTTTTATCTATTGATTTATATATTGATCTCAGTCTTGAATATGCACATCAACTAAGAATCAAATGCTATCTCGGATAGAGAATTCCAAAGATTGGCATCTCTCTGAGTGAGGAAATGTCTCCTTGTCGCAGCTCTAAATGGCTGACAACTTATCCACAAATCACGACCCATAGTTCTAGACTCTCCAGTTAGGCAAAACAATGTCTCAGTATGTACCCTGTCAAACCCTCTAAGAATTTCACATGTATCAAAAAAACTCCAGAGAATATAGGCACATTCTGCTCAATATTTCCCCACAGGACTGAACTTCCATCCCAGGAATCAATATAGTGAACCCTCATTGTACTCCTCTAAGGCAAGTATATCCTTCCTCAGGTAAGGAGACCAAAACTGTACACAGTACTCCAGGTGTGGTCTCACCAATGCCCTATATAATTGGAACAAGACTTCCTTACTTATATACTCCACACCACTTGAAATAAAGGCTAACATACAATTTGCTGAAAATTACCCATTTAAGCCTACTCTCTGTTTTCTGTCTGTTAACCAATCCTCAATCAATGATAAGATATTATCCCCAATCCCATGATCTCTTATCTTGCATAACAACCTCTTATGTGGCACCTTATCAAATGCCTTCAGAAAAGCAATTATACCACACACTGGTTTCGCCTTACATACCATGCTGGTTAAACCTCCCAAAATCTCTAATAGATTTGCCAAACACGGCTTTCCTATCATAAAGCCATGTTGACTCTGCCTAATGATACTGTGATTTTGCAAGTGCCCTGTTACCACGTCTTTAATAATAGATTCTAGCAAGTTCCCTACTATGGATTTCAGGCTGAATGGCCTATAGTCACGTGTTTTCTCTCTCACTCTCTTCTTGAACAACATTACATTTGTTACCTTCCAATATACAGGGACCATTCTAGAATCTAGCGAATTCTCGAAGATCAAAACCAATCCATCCACTATCTCTGCAGCCACCTCTTTTAAAACCATTGGATGTAGGCCATTAAGTCCAGGGGATTTGTTGGATTTTAGTCTCATTAATTTCTCCCGTACTTTTTCTTTACTAATATTAATTACCTTAAGTCTTCTATTTTGCATCTTCTGCTGTGAAGTTAGATACCAAATATTTGTTTAACATCTCTGTCATTTCCTTATTTCCTCTTATAATTTCTCCATTCTCTGCCTCTAAGGAGCGTGTGTTTACCTTTGCTAATCTCTTCTGCCTTACATATTTGTGAAAACTATTAAAAGCAATTTTTATACTTCTTGCATTTATCCTTCAGCTTGGATCTGATGCCCAACTGTGAACTACTTTGTAACATTTGCTACAATAAATGAGCTGTATAAATTCAACTTGTCTGTAAATAGGGATAATACATAATTTAACACGCTATAGAAGAATATAGTAGTCATTTATATACCAAGATAGCAGCTCTCCATATTGTCACTTCATAGACATGACACTGTCATGAGATAATATAATTTATAAAATGAAAGTCATAAGCAACTGAAGTGTAGATACAAAATAGTAAATCCAGCCAATTTTTAAACTAGGCTAGTGCAAGTGAAAAAGTTAAATCAGAAACTTATTAAATGTTCATGTGTATCGTGCATACTTTTTCATGCTATGGGCAATGGAAATCTAGAACTCGCTCTCAAAAAGCTGTGGCTGCTGGGTCAATTGAAATGTTCAAGATTTTAGATCGATAAATATGTGTTGGGTAAAGTGTTTCAAGGGATATGGTTGCAAAAGCGAGTAAACAAAATTGAGGTACAGTTTAGGTACTAAATCAATGAACAGGATCGAAGGGTTGAATAGCCTACTCCTATTCCTATGCTTCACTAAATGTACTTTGCTATGTGATACTATGCCAAACATCACCAATGTGCAATTTTTCGTGCCTTGAAAGTACAAAAACGTCCTAAGCTTCTTCATAGCGACGTAATTGGGCAAAAGTATATAAGCCAGCAAGGTCTCGGTTTGAATATCTTGTCTGTGCTGAGGTAGCTAATTTCAATCAGTCAATAGTAGAGCACTATGACTGGTCTCCTCTGGGCCAAGAAGACGGTGAATTACATGGAGTTTCCATTCCTGATCGTTCGACAGTGACTTCTACCTGTTGGTCTCAGCTGAGGATTACATTGGTTCAGATCAATGACCTCCACAACACACCCACACATATATATACATACGTGCAAGCGTGTTTATACACGCTCAAGCGAGCCAGTTGACATTGTAGGTCCTGTCTCACATTCAAAGAAACCACTTAGGTGAGAAGCCAGCATCATGGAAATTGTACCATGTTCTACATCAGGAATCATCATTTTGAGGAGGTGGCAGAATTGGGTGGATAATGGGAGGTTTAAGCTGCTTTCTGTAGTGTTAATTACAGTTATGATAGTTAGGCCTGAACATCATCAGACGGTTGAAGGACGGAATGTCACCAGAGGGTTGAAGGCCCGAATATCGCCAGAGAGTTGAAGGCTCATATGTCCCCGGAGGAAAGAATCCTGCGTGAGGGCGAGGAGTGAAGGAGAGAAGGAAGGGTCCAAACCTGTGGTTGGAGCTCGTCTAAGGCTGGCCGGGGGTCGGGTGGAGCAGTTGAGTCAGCCAGTGGGATGCGAGGGTCCAATTGGGGGCCCCTTGATAGTAGTGGGGTTGACCTGGAAAGTAAGTCAGGGATGGACAGTGGGCTCTTGAAGCACATGATTTAGGGGTAGGGGGGCTTAGATTGTGAGGGATGGAAGGTTGAGGGAGAGAGAGGTGAAGAATAGCAGCAGATGGTCAGAGGAAGGTTTGTTCGCAGAGAGCTCCCTAGAGAGTTGCTATCTCATCCGCCATCTCAGTGAGTCAAGCAGAGCTGCATCATCGCGCCAACCCTCTTCTCGATCTTCCTCACTGCAATGCTCCACCTCACACTCAACAAGCTCCCCGCTGGAGTGGAATTAAATGATAGAACCAGTGGGAATCTGTTCAACCTTCGTCGCCTCCAGGCAAGATCCAAGACTGTCCCATCCTCTGTCGTCGAGCTACAGCACGCGGATGACGCTTGCATCTGCGCACATTCAGAAGCTGAACTCCAAGTCATCATTAACATCTTCACCGAGATGTACGAAAGCATGGGCCTTATGCTAAACATTCGTAAGACAAAGGTCCTCCACCAATCTGACCCCGACACTCATCACTGTCCCCCAGTCATCAAGATTTACGGCGCAGCCCTGGACAATGTAGACCACTTTCCATACCTCGGGAGCCTATTATCAGCAAGGGCAAACATCGACAACGAGGTTCAACACCACATCAAGTGCACCAGCACAGCCTTCGGCCGCCTGAGGAAGACAGTGTTCAAAGATCAGGCCCTCAAATCTGGCACAAAACTTATCGTCGACAGGGCTGTAGTGATACCCGCCTCCTGTATGGCTCAGAGACGTGGACCATATACAGTAGACACCACAAATCGCTGGAGAAATACCAACAATGATGTCTCCGCAAGATCCTGCAAATTGCCTGCAAGGACAGATGCACCAACGTTAGTGTTCTCGATAAGGACAATAACCCCAGCATCGAAGCACTGACCATGTCATGTATTCAACTGTCATTGTAATCCATGTATGCACTGATCTCAGTTGTACACCGTGAGAACACTGACCACTAGGTGGTGAACTTGTGGGAGACACTCCTAACCTGGACTTTCGGGTATAAAAGGGGAAGCTCCACCCATCTTCTCCACTTCAGTGCTGGCAAAATAAAGGTTACTGGTCACAGAGTGACCTTTTCCCTAGTATGGGCCTCGTGTGCATTCGTACTGTACAGTAAGGATATATTATTGGCGACGAGAAACTGGGATTTAAGCCACGCGAGCATGGCCACTAGCAGCACTGTGTTGGTGATGATTGGGATAATTTTATTGAGAGACTACAGCAAAGTTTCGTCACTAAGAATGGCTGGGACAGGATTCGGCCGACAAACGCACGGCTCATCTCCTGACGGTTTGTGGATCCAGGACGTACTCCCTGATGAAGGACCTTCCAGCGTCAGAGAAGCCGAAGGACAAGACTTTTGAAGAGCTCAGTAAGTTGATCGGGGAACACTTTAAACCGGCGAGAAGCATGCACATGGCGAGATACCGGTTTTACATGCACCAGCGGCGAGAAGGACAAAGCGTCCCAGACGTCGTGGCAGACCTCCGCGACTGGCGAACCTATGTAAGTTCCCAGATGCATGCAGAGCGGAGATGCTGCGAGATTTTTTCATTGAGGGCATCGGGCACGCTGGGGTTTTCAGGAAACTGATTGAGACCAAAGAATTCACCCTGGAAACGGCGGCTTTGATGGCCCAGACATTTATCTCAGGGGAGGAAGAGACCAGAATGATGTTTGACAAAAATCTTGGTTTAAATGCAGTAAATGGACAGGGAGTCAACATTGTTAATGCGGCACACAGTTCTCCAGGCAGACAGGGGCAATCGTACATGCCCAAGCATGTAGTCGAACCCAAAGGGGGAATTCAACAGAGACAATGGCTAGCTGAACGGCGATTCATGCCATTGCAAGGGACAATGCGACCAGTAATGGGGCCATCAACACCTGTCAATGGTGCGTTTAAGGACAGTTACAGAGACAGTCAGAGACAATCGACTGTAATGGACCTTTTCTTTCCAACAACGGCTCATGTTGGAGGTGTGGAGGCAAACACACAGCCAGAGCTTGCAGATATCAGCAATATACCTGCAGAAACTACAATGTCAGTGGTCACTTGGCGCATATGTGCAGGAAACCTGCAGCCAGGTTGATGTATGAGGAGGACGGGCCCGATGTAAGCCCTACGAAGCCAAATGGACACTGGGGGAACTCGCTGGAAGCTGAAGTTCAACGAAACATGGAAAGTCTCCTCAAGTCGATTCCAAGGACAGTGGTTTTTCAAGACAACATCCTCATCACGGGTTGCAATACTGAAGAACACCTCCACAACCTGGAGGAGGTGCTACACAGACTGGACCGGGTAGGTCTGCAACTGAAAAAGGCGAAGTGCATCTTCCTAGCTCCAGAGGTAGAATTCCGGGGGATGAGGGTAGCAGCAGACAGGATCAGACCTACCATGTCCAAAACGGAAGCGATCCAGAGAGCACCCAGACCCCGTAACACGACAGAGCTGCGTTCGTTCCTGGGGCTCCTGAACTATTTTGTTAACTTTCTTCCCAAATTGAACACGCTGTTAGAGCCGCTACACGTGCTCCTACGCAAAGGTCATGAATGGGTCTGGGGGGATAGCCAGGAAAGGGCTTTTGACAGAGCACGCAATTTGTTTTGCTCCAACATAAGAACATAAGAACATAAGAATTAGGAACAGGAGTAGACCATCTAGCCCCTCGAGCCTGCTCCGCCATTCAACAAGATCATGGCTGATCTGGCCGTGGACTCAGCTCCACTTACCCGCCCGCTCCCCATAACCCTTAATTCCCTTATTGGTTAAAAATCTATCTATCTGTGACTTGAATACATTCAATGAGCTAGCCTCAACTGCTTCCTTGGGCAGAGAATTCCACAGATTCACAACCCTCTGGGAGAAGAAATTCCTTCTCAACTCGGTTTTACATTGGCTCCCCCGTATTTTGAGGTTGTGCCCCCTAGGTCTAGTCTCCCCGACCAGTGGAAACAACCTCTCCGCCTCTATCTTGTCTATCCCTTTCATTATTTTAAATGTTTCTATAAGATCACCCCTCATCCTTCTGAACTCCAACGAGTAAAGACCCAGTCTACTCAATCTATCATCATAAGGTAACCCCCTCATCTCCAGAATCAGCCTCGTGAATCATCTCTGTATCCCCTCCAAAGCTAGTATATCCTTCCTTAAGTAAGGTGACCAAAACTGCATGCAGTACTCCAGGTGTGGCCTCACCAATACCCTATACAGTTGCAGCAGGACCTCCCTGCTTTTTTACTCCATCCCTCTCGCAATGAAAGCCAACATTCCATTCGCCTTCTGATTACCTGCTGCACCTGCAAACTAACTTTTTGGGGTTCATGCACAAGGACCCCCAGGTCCCTCTGCACCTCAGCATGTTGTAATTTATCCCCATTCAAATAATATTCCCTTTTATTGTTTTTATTCCCAAGGTGGATGACCTCACACTTTCCGACATTGTATTCCATCTGCCAAACCTTAGCCCATTCGCTTAACCTATCTAAATCTCTTTGCAGCCTCTCTGTGTCCTCTACACAACCCACTTTCCCACTAATCTTTGTGTCATCTGCAAATTTTGTTACACTACACTCTGTCCCCTCTTCCAGGTCATCTATGTATATTGTAAACAGTTGTGGTCCCAGCACCGATTCCTGTGGCACACCACTAACCACCGATTTCCAATCCGAAAAGGACCCATTTATCCCGACTCTCTGCTTTCTGTTAGCCAGCCAATTCTCTATCCATGCTAATACATTTCCTCTGACTCCGCGTACCTTCATCTTCTGCAGTAACCTTTTGTGTGGCACCTTATCAAATGCCTTTTGGAAATCTAAATACACCACATCCATCGGTACACCTCTATCCACCATGCTCGTTATATCCTCAAAGAATTCCAGTAAATTAGTTAAACATGATTTCCCCTTCATGAATCCATGTTGCGTCTGCTTGATTGCACTATTCCTATCTAGATGTCCCACTATTTCTTCCTTAATGATAGTTTCAAGCATTTTCCCCACTACAGATGTTAAACTAACCGACCTATAGTTGCCTGCCTTTTGTCTGCCCCCTTTTTTAAACAGAGGCTTTACATTAGCTGCTTTCCAATCCGCTGGTACCTCCCCAGAGTCCAGAGAATTTTGGTAGATTATAACGAATGCATCTGCTATAACTTCCGCCATCTCTTTTAATACCCTGGGATGTATTTCATCAGGACCAGGGGACTTGTCTACCTTGAGTCCCATTAGCCTGTCCAGCACTACCTCCCTAGTGATAGTGATCATCTCAAGGTCCTTCCTTCCCACATTCCTGTGACCAGCAATTTTTGGCATGGTTTTTGTGTCTTCCACCTTGAAGACCAAAGCAAAATAATTATTTATGGTCTCAGCCATTTCCACATTTCCCATTATTAAATCCCCCTTCTCATCTTCTAAGGGACCAACATTTACTTTAGTCACTCTTTTCCGTTTTATATATCTGTAAAAGCTTTTACTATCTGTTTTTATGTTTTGCGCAAGTTTACCTTCGTAATCTATCTTTCCTTTCTTTATTGCCTTCTTTGTCATTCTTTGCTGTTGTTTAAACTGTTAGCGTTATATGACCCGTGTAAGAAACTTGTTTTAACGTGCGATGCGTCGTCCTATGGGGTCGGGTGTGTGATGCAGCATGTGAATGCCAATGGTCAGTTACAGCCGGTAGCTTTTACCTCCAGAAGTCTGTCCCAGGCAGAAAGGGGCTACGGGATGGTAGAAAAGGAAGCGCTTGCATGTGTATATGCAGTAAAAAAAATGCATATGTTTGGCAGGAAATTTGAGCTGGAGGCAGATCACAAACCCCTAACGTCCCTTTTGGCCGACAACAAGGCCATAAATGCAAATGCATCGACCCGCATACAGAGGTGGGCACTCACATTAGCCACCTATGACTGTACCATTCGGCACAGACCGGGCACTGAAAACTGAGCCGATGCACTCAGCAGGCTCCCACTAGCCACCACCGAGGGGGCAACTGAGCATGCAGCTGAGATGGTCATGGCTATTGAAGCTTTCGAAAGTGAAGGCTCACCCGTGACAGCCCGTCAGATCAAAGTCTGGACAAATAGAGACCCGCTACTGTCTTTAGTCAAGAAATGTGTCCTGAATGGGGACTGGGCAGCCACGTACGGGGCATGCCCTGAGGAATTTAAACCATTTCACAGGCGCAAGGATGAACTCTCGATTCAGGCCAATTGCCTACTATGGCGAAACTGAGTAGTCATGCCCCAGATGGGCAGAGAGGCGTTCATCCGAGAACTCCACAATGAGCACCCAGGCATTGTCATGATGAAGGCAATTGCCAGGTCACACGTATGGTGGCCAGGGATAGATGCAGACCTGGAACTTTGTGTTCGCAGGTGCAACACATGTGCCCAGCTGTTCAATGCACCCAGGGAAGCCCCCCTTAGCCCCTGGTCCTGGCCCGCCAAGCCACGGTCACGCATCTATGTGGACTACGCAGGTCCTTTTATGGGTAAAATGTTTTTGGTTGTAGTAGACGCCTACTCCAAATGGATCGAATGTGACATTCTCAATTCAAGTACATCATCTGCCACGATAGAAAGTCTACAGGCAATGTTCGCCACCCATGGTCTACCGGACGTCTTGGTCAGCGACAATGGCCCGTGCTTTACTAGCATTGAATTCCAGGACTTCATGGCAGGAAATGGTATCAACCGTGTCAGAACGGCACCCTTCAAGCCGGCCTCAAACGGCCAGGTGAAACGAGCAGTGCAGATAATCGAACAGGGGATGCTCAGAATCCAAGGTGGTTCCCTACAAAGCCGCTTATCACACCTCCTGTTGCCAATAGATCCCAACCACACTCACTTACAGCAGTTCCACCCGCAGAGCTGCTAATGAAAAGGACGCTCAAAACCAGGTTATCCCTTATATACCCACCATGAAAGAAATTGTTGAGAGCAGGCGCCGGTCACAATGTGACTACTGTGATGGCAATGCGAGAGCGCGATGTATTGATGTCAATGACCCTGTCATTGTCCTCAACAGCTCTGCAGGGCCCAAATGGCTCGCAGGCACTGTGACTGCCAAGGAGGGGAATAGGATTCTGTAGTTAAACTTACCAATGGACAAATCTGCCGCAAACGCATGGATCACAGAAAAAGGAGGTTCAGCAACCCCATAGAAGAAGCAGAGGAAAAATACGTTGTAGTGTTCACTCCACCACAGGTGACCGAACACAGGAACCAAGTGGAAGAGAGCCCAGTCACTGTGGGCAGTCCGGACAGGTCTGAGGCACCGCAAAGAGCAGACACTCAGGCCAGCGCCCAACAACCGGAGCCCCAACTCAGGTGCTCTACAAGGGAGCGTAAACCACCAGAGAGACTTAACCTCTGATCCCAATAAGACTTTGCAGGGGAGGTGATGTCATGTATTCAACTGTCATTGTAATCCATGTATAAACTGACCTAAGTTGTACACCGTGAGAACACTGACCACTAGGTGGTGAACTTGTGGGAGACACTCCTAACCTGGACTTTCAGGTATAAAAGGGGAAGCTCCACCCATCTTCTCCATTTCAGTGCTGGCTAATAAAGGTTACTGGTCACAAAGTGACCTTCTCTCTAGTAGGGGCCTTGTGTGCATTTGCACAGTATAGTAAGGACATATTAGACTACATTCGACTAGCTCCGTTGGGCAGGCCACATTGTTCGCATGCCCGACACAAAACTCCCAAAGCAAGCACTCTACTTGAAACTCCTACATTGCAAGCAAGTCCCAGGTGAGCAAAGGAAATGTTTCAAGGACACCCTCAAAGCCTCCTTGATAAAGTGCAACATCCCCACCGACCCCCGGGAGCCCCTGGCCAAAGACCGCCCTAAGTGGAGGAAGAGCATCCTGGAGGGCGTTGAGCACCTTGAGGCTCGTCGCTGAGAGCATGCAGAAAAAAAAGCGCAGGCAGTGGAAGGAGCGCGCGGCAAACCAGACTCCCCAGCCACCCTTTCCTCCAATGACTGTTTGTCCCCCCTGTGACAGAGACTGTAATTCCCGTATGGGACTGTTCAGTCACCTGAGAACTCACTTTTGGAGTGGAAGCAAGTCTTCTTCGATTTCAAGGGACTGCCTATGATAGGATGATGATGCTATTTAGGTCTGACTATACTTTAACATGAATATTTATTGCAAGCTAATTAAATGGCCGTAGTTTCAATGCGAGACACAGCGAGTTTGATGACTCGACAGCATCTGATTGCGACGTGATGAGATCACTCCCTGGTTGCTTCCTGCTTCAATTAACACAATTCTCTCACTCTTTGGTTTAAGCCACAAATTGGTTAACCAATTCTTGCATTGAAAATTAACTGAAATATTTCATATTCAGACTTAATTAATATTTAAAACTTCTCAACTATATATCGGGTCGTTGCGTAATTGTACAAATGCAGACAACTGATTCAATTTTCGAACATTTATTGATGCCCGTCCATACGCTCAGTACTTTAAAGCAAAATAAGGAATTTTCATTGATATGGCGCCTTAATCACCTACTCGAGACATTCAAAAGCACTTCACTGCCAATTAATTATTTTTGAAGTGCAGTCATTGTTCGCATTGGGCAGGCAATTTGTGCAAAAGGTCGAACAGACAGCAAATTAGATGAGAGTTAATTTATTTTAAGGGCTGTGATGCATGTAGAATGTTGGCTGGGACATGAGAATATCTCCCTGTTCTTATTCCAAATAATACAGTGGGGTATTTTACATTCAGCAGAATGGCCACAACAGGGAAAGTGTCAAAATCTCGACCTCCGAAAAGAATGACTCTGACTCTTACAGCTCCGGCAGAAGTTTCTTTAATTCGCTTGCTAGCAAGGGGCAGGTTACACTCAGTCAAGGGCTAAGTGAACACCTCCGCAATGGTACAGTTTCACAAGATATTTATACAGTAAAACCCAAGTTATGGCCTCTCCCTGTGTATTGCTCTGCCTCACAGTCAGTGAATACAGATAAAGAGTTAATTACTATATCCTGGTCCTGACATGGTTTACAGATATTTCCTTTTGTCAGGGTTATCAGTTGGCCAGCCAGCCATTACTCCATGAGAATGAGGTAATGGGCTATCACCTGTCTTGTATTGCATCAGGATTGTTCAATTTCCTGGTCAGTTTATCGTTTACATCAAAAGGACGAGGTCTCTACAAGGGATAATGGCTGGTGGTTTGAGTACATAGAAAAGGGTGGGGTGACATGGAACTCTTGTCGTGTAGACAATAGGAGAGCACCGTGGGGGGTACTTGTCTCAGCATGACTTGTCTCCTAGCTGTCTGATGGCCATCAGCCATCTCAAACCAGGTTTAGCTGTTTATGCAAGCTGACTGCTAAAATGCAGAAAGTTCTGGAAGGGCCAGGACTCCATTTTGTTATATATATATTGCAAAGGGCACACAAATACCGTATGGTATCAGCTTAGATAAAAATACATTTCCTCATTCCCCCATTTTGTCCTTCACAAGGACAACTTAATCCATTCTGATTTTGTACAGTTTCTCCATTTCCATTTCCAAACAAGAGCCTTCAGCAGTTGTTGCTACCATAACTCTTGCCGTTGTCTCGGTAGGTAACATAGTTTCTCCCACCCTGGCACAGCAACACTTAACGACGACAAATAATAGATACAGGGCGAAGACTATCAGCAGGAATATGATCAAACCCTGTCCCACAGATTTCCCTAGGGATCCCAGCCATCCCGATGCCCAACCCCACAAGGTGATACCGTCCTGGCCAACTGACTGTTTATACTCTATTACCTTTTTCCTGATGTATTCAGCTAGACTGCCGATTTCTTCTGATTTATCTGGGATATACGTACAGCATTCTTCACCTATTAATGCGCATTTCCCTCCCTCCTTGGCTAGGAGATAATCTAAGGCCATACGATTTTGGAGAGCCACTGTTCGAATAGCTATCATTTCGTCATTTATCCCTTCAAAGGCTTGGGAAGTTGCGTTGGTTACTGATTCGACTAAGTTAGCCAGTTCCCGTAACTGCCATTCGGTCGATGCTATTCCATAGGGTGGCACCATTACCTTGAATATTCCGTTTAGCCACGTCAAATCCCGTTTAAATCTGTGACTTCCATAGGCCTCCCTTCGAGTCTTTACTGATCTGATAAGGGGTACCACATATCCTAAGTAACAGGATCCTGTCCAGTTGGCTGGTAACCATGGGTAGGCTTTATGGCCACAAATAAAGTAGGTGCAATTATAGGACGTCAGCTCCTGGTCCTTTCGCACTATCCCTACTTGAGTGGTCTCACCTTCCCACCCTTTACCTGGGACTTTGTTATGGACCGTTGTCCAGCCAACGGTTGCTATCGACAGTGCAAAATAGGACAAACCTAACTAAGGGGCCAGAAACGAAGGAGCAAACAGAATGGAGGTCAGCAGGGTATAAACATACAGCCTTCCAGGGATGGTACCAGCCCAATTATGATAATAACCATCAGCCTCCCTAAGCATTACTCCCAGAATAGGAAATCCTGAAGGTATAATATGCCCAGTGAGTAATGAGACTAAAGGACCAGAAATGGGACGCAGCAAGTGTTCCCAAAAATGATTAAATGGCAAGCCACAACTAATCCCACTGAGAGAACCATTCTACCATTTCTGATTCGTTAAAGGGGACAGATCTCAGGGGAATACACCCTTCGGAGTGGACAGGTATATGGGAACATATCCAACAACTCGACAAGTTTCTTTCTTGAGCATACCTATGACTCAGTGCCATAAATACGTTTACTTGCAATTCCCTTCGGTGGCGGGTCTGTACCCCTGGTGTAATCAATAATGTAAAGTAAAACCCTGTCAAGCCCAGCACCATCAGTCCCCATAGTCCATACAGTTCCTTATTCAGTCTTCATTTTTCTGTTCCTCTGGTTCCTTCTTCCCTTCCTCCTGGTCGGGTGCCCATTTGCAATGGGATGCGTGGATCCATGTTGGTCTTTCCTTCACCTTGATTGCAGTATTGGTCGCCAGCAAGACCTGGTATGGTCCTTCGAATCTTGGCTGTAGACTGCTTTTTCTTTTAAAAATCTTGATGTAAACGAATTCCCCTGGCTCCAGGTTATGACACTTCCCTTCCGCTGGCTTGACTTGAGCTTCCTTTACCTGTGATTGAAAGCTGGAAATACATTTGGTTAGTGCAATACAATAATTCAACATATTTTCCTCCATTTTGTGGATGTCCATTTGTTTTGCAGTAAATGGTGCTGTATAAGGTAGTCGTTGGGGACGTCCCATAACTATCTCATGCGGTGACAGGCCTGTTGTTCTGTTGGTTGCAGATCGCATTATCATCAAAGCTAAGGGCAACAGTTCTGTCCATTTCAGTCCAGTGTCATTGCATAGTTTTGCCAGCTTATTTTTAAGCATTCCATTATATCTTTCAACAAGTCCAGCTGATTGTGGATGATAACTGCAATGAAAACGTTGATTAATCTGCAAAGTTTTACACATTTCTCTTAGAACAGTTCCCGTGAAATGTGACCCGTTATCACTCGAAAGCTTAGCAGGGATTCCGAAGTGCGGTACGATTTCCTTTAACAAACATTTAGCAACAGTAGTGGCATCGGTCTTTTTACATGGAAAGGCTTCAATCCATCTAGAGAACACATCTACAATAACTAATACATACTTGAATCCCATACACATAGGTAATTTAATAAAATCCATTTGTAAATGTACAAAAGGCCCGACTGGATTTGGGTGGGAGGAAGATTCTACTTTTTCCGTCTTACCCGGATTCATTGTCTGACAGGTAACACAATTTTCACAGATTTGTTTTGCAATTGCCGAAATACCTGGTGCATACCAAGTTGCCAAAATATAATCTGCCAATCCCCCTTTGCCTGCATGTGTGAATGTATGAACACATTGGGCAATCCATGGAAGTAAGGATCTAGGGGCCACCACGCGGCTGTCGTGGTGAACCCATATTCCTTCTGGATTTTTATAACATTGATCCTTCGTCCAGGTCTCCACCTCCTCCGTACTGGCCTGTGTCTGAAAGGTCAGCACGTCATTAATAGTAGGTGGTGGATCTGAGCAATTATTGTTCCTTAGTGGGAACAATGACACCTGCATCCCCCCCTTTTGACAGAGCTGCTGACTTAGCTGCATTATCAGCTCTGGCATTCCCAAGTGCCACCTCATTCAACTGGCCTGTATGTGCTTGGCATTTGATAATGGCACGTTTCAAGGGGCATTGAATGGCTCTCAGAAGATTTTCCACTTGTTCTGCATTTTTGATAGGGATTCCTGAAGAAATCAGGTACCCGCGAATCTTCCAAATTTGTCCATAGTCATGTGATACCCCAAAAGCATACCTGGAGTCAGTGTAGATATTAACTGTTTGTCCTTCAGCCAGAATACAGGCTCGAGTTAACGCAAACAATTCGGCTTGTTGGGCTGAAAAGGAGTCTGGAAGAGAGGCTGTTTCGACAACATTAAACTGAGTTACAATTACATAAGCCACTCTAGGCTGGCCCCTATCATTTCGTAGGGCTGATCCATCAACATAGTACACTAGATCAGGGTTACACATTGGTACATCTGTTAGATTGATACGTGGTTTAGTCACTAATTCGGTTACCATTTCACATGAATGGGGTTCGCCGTCGCCTTCCGTGGGGAGTAGAGTGGCTGGATTTAAGGTAGTGCATCTTTTGATGATAAGGTTCGGATTTGATAACAGTTCGACTTCATATTTAGTGGTTCTTGCAGAGGTTAGGTGTTGGGTGGCACATTTAGTAAGTAAAATCTCGACAGAGTGTGGAATATACAAAATGGTCTGATGATTTAGAGTTATTGTCTGAGCCTGTTGCATAGCATAATAAGCTGCTGCCAATGAAGGAAGACATCCTGGTAGTCCGCGTGCCACTGGGTCTAGTTGGGTACTGAAATACGCTACCAGTCGCTGCCTGTCCCCATGTAACTGAGTCAAAACAGATTGTGCAAAACCCGATTTTGTGATGCACAAATAAGTTAAATAGCTTAGTGTAATCTGGTAATCCCAAGGCTGGTGCTGAAGTGAGGGGCTGCTTAAGACTCTGGAAAGCATTCCGGGATACTTCATTCCAAATCCTTCTTTAAGCATTGTGAGAATATAGTAGATTCATTCACAGCTCGTAGGTCATTGACAAATCTCCATTTGTCACTATTGGGCTTCTGAACCGGAAGAATCTGTGTGTTACACGGACTTCTCATTTATGCTTATAGTGATTCCCAGATCACAGAATGTAAAGTACTTGTTTTCTAATTTTATTAAAAGGCTTCCAAATCCAAGATCTTTCCAATACACCCAAAATGTTGATCAAGGAGATCACCTGAAAAATCTCAAAATCCCAATTCAAATATTGTACTGCCACTCTTTATCTTAAAAAAATCCTCTTACTGAGCTAGAAGCTTTTGTACCAAGATTTTACACCAAGGACAATGAGAGTGTACTCCCACAGCCTGCACCTCGAGAGACCCACAAAGGCATTAAAAAAAAAGGCATTACAACTTCCCAAGGCATTACAACTTTTAACCACCGGGACCGTGTCTTAACAAACCTATCCTTTGTGCATTTCCTAGCTCCGTAACTTCTCATCCGAATAAATCCACACCTGCGCTTCTAACTTAAAATGTCTTAAACTTCCCACATACAGGACAACACTATGAAGGGTTAAAAAACTTCACTTTGTTTGAAAAAGTGGGTGAAGCTAAAACAAACAGGCAGCTCCACAACCTTTCCAAACAGGTTTCCAGACACAAGAAAAAAACACAGAAGCACTCTCATTCAAAGACAAGACATTCACGCACTCTCATTCAAAGACAAGACATTCACAAAAGTCTCTCTCCATTCAATAAAGCTTTTTTTTTTGCTAGCTTTATTTTTTTTTAATCCATAAGTCACTTTCAGGTTCTCTTTTTTTTAAATTTTACATTTGATTTACTTCCTCTGTTAATTTCAATGGTCTTGAAGAATCGGTACCTAGGCCTTTTCTATTACTTTCCTTTTTTTTTCCTCTTCTACCTGGATCTTTGTTTATAAGACACTCCTCTAGACATGTTGTTCTCTCTAAATTAAATGAACCATCGGGTGGAAATGGCCTGTTTTGACCCTTAGTCCACTTTACCGTTTTTGTTTCTTTGGTCAATTGAAGACTGACCACAATTCTGGAGCACGACATCGGCTGATGTGCCTTTTGTGGTGTTTTAACTTGCTCCGGCACCCATTCTGGATGATTAAGATTTTCCAGTTTCTGATCTCACAATCCTTTCGGCCAACCGAGTTCTCTACGCCCACTTCTCCTGGCCGTTACGTGGCCTGAAAAGGCTCTTAATTCGGGCTCAGTCTGGGTGTGTGAGATATGTTGGCACGAACCAACTGTAGTTGATCAATCAGTTACTGTTTCTTTTCTTAATCAATCCTTGTTTTTTATTCCCAATCACAATTTTCCATAGTGACTCTTCCCGTTTCTCTAATGGCAATCTCTCACAAAGGTATCGCACACAACAGTATAACAAGGACAACAAACAATATTCCCGCGAGTACACAAATCATAACCTTACACCTTATCTAAACAAATTCTCAGTCTGCGTTGTACGCCACTATAGACCGAGTCCTTAACTTATCCTAATAAAAAAACTGATAAAACTTATGGTTCCATACCCAAACTCTTATCACATAAGAACCTTTGATCGATTGCGCTTTCTTTTTTTTTCTCTACTCTTATCACATAAGAACCCCTTCCGAATTAAAAACAATAAAAATCTTATCACATAAGAACCTTCGATCGATTAGCTCTTTTCCGTTAAAACAATAAAAATCTTATCATATAAGAACCTTCAGGAACCTTTTTCGATCGACTAGCGCTCCCTTACCTACTGAAACCTTCCCCGGGCTGTTTCGAGATTTTTTTCAGAACCCATTCTCTTCTGCTTGCGAGCTGAGAAAGAAGTGGTTATAAAAAAATAACTTTAGCTTTTAAATGTCGAGTCTTGTAGATTGCAGTACCTCCCCTGTGGACAACAGATTACATATGCGATTCAACAGTGAAGAAACCTTCTTGTGAGCAAAAGGCTCACCTTGTTTTGGCTACTGAAGCCTTTCACTGGAGAGGCACTATGCCTGTATCCATTTTACTCACAGGACAGAGAGTATGCAATCTCGGTGGAACCTCCAAGAAGTAACTTTCGAAATCTCGACCTCCGAAAAGAATGACTCCGACACTTACAGCTCCGGCAGAAGTTTCTTTAATTCGCTTGCTAGCAAGGGGCAGGTCACACTCAGTCAAGGGCTAAGTGAACACCTCCGCAATGGTACAGTTTCACAAGATATTTATACAGTAAAACCCAAGTTATGGCCTCTCCCTGTGTATTGCTCTGTCTCACAGTCAGTGAATACAGATAAAGAGTTAATTACTATATCCTGGTCCTGACATGGTTTACAGATATTTCCTTTTGTCAGGGTTATCAGTTGGCCAGCCGAGCATTACTCCATGAGAATGAGGTAATGGGCTATCACCTGTCTTGTATTGCGTCAGGATTGTTCAATTTCCTGGTCAGTTTATCATTTACATCAAAAGGATGAGGTCTCTACAAGAGATAGTGGCTGGTGGTTTGAGTACATAGAAAAGGGTGGGGTGACATGGAACTCTTGTCGTGTAGACAATAGGAGAGCACCATGGGGGGGTACTTGTCTCAGCATGACTTGTCTCCTAGCTGTCTGATGGCCATCAGCCATCTCAAACCAGGTTTAGCTGTTTATGCAAGCTGACTGCTAAAATGCAGAAAGTTCTGGAAGGGCCAGGACTCCATTTTGTTATATATATATTGCAAAGGGCACACAAATACCGTATGGTATCAGCTTAGATAAAAATACATTTCCATAAAAGTAGGTCTAAGTTTGAGACCTTGTCCAAAAATTGAGAAATGGGACAATGCGGCATTCCTTCAGTATTCACAAACTGATTGTAGATAAAGACAGAAATAAAACCAGTGTGGATTGTTAATATATTTCCAAATATTGATGACTTCTTACTCACTATGAAAGGGCGAAAGTAGTTAAACTACTGTGTATGGAAAGCTAGAGCTTGAGAATCGCGTCACTCATGCCATATCAATATATATGTAACATGTGTAATGAAACATTTGCTTTATAACATATTTCAAATAATATAGTTTACATATCCACCGGCCGTGGCCCTGTGATGAAACTGGATATATATAGAAAATATTGAAATTGTAATTCTCTTAAATAAACAGCAGTTTTTGAAAAACATTCTCTGAGTGTCGGCATCGCTGACAAGGCATGAATTCATTGTTCATCAGTATCTGCCCTTGAGACGGTGGTGATGGACCAACTTCTTGAACCGCTGCAGTCTGTCAGGTGAAGTTGCTCCTACAGTGCTGTTAGAGATGGAGTTCCAGAATTCTGACCTATTACCATTGTTAAATTCTCTGTCTCTTCCTGACCATTCTGATAAATTTTAATACTAAATCACTTCTCTGCTCTTTGGCTGTGGCATTTTCCTTACTGCTTTTGAATGCACATTTTCCTGAATCCTCGCACCCATCTCCACTAGATGAAATCCCTATCTACTGACTAGAGCTTCACGGTGACTGCAATTTCCACAATCAAAATTTCATGCTTATTAAAGTATGCCATTAAATTGAGTGAGTGTTCGCCTCATCTGCCATAACTTCGGCATAGACTGGCAACACCTTTAAAGAAACAGAGAAAATGGCTGCAAAACTGCAAACATCGCTGTGGAATTTCATGGCTTGTAAGTTGGCATATAAACTAAAGAACAAACGTTTCCTGCTTGTGTTTCCGGCATAGTCGGAGAGAGAATATTGTAAAAATGTTGCACCTCCCCTCCGTTGGTTGTAAGAAGCAGAAAAGTTATATTTAGATGCTTCATACTCCTGTATTATCATCCCTGGGTATGTCCTGTCCCAACGACAGGACAGACCCACCAGAGGTGGCAGCACAGAGGTATGCATCAGAAGAGAGTAGCCATGGAATTCCTCAACTTTGACTCCATGAAGTCTCATGGCATCAAGTCAAACATGGGCAATAATATCTCCTGCTGATTAGCGCCAACCCTCAGCTAATGAATTGGAACTCCTCCACATTGAACACCATTTTGAAGCAGCACTGAGGGCAGCAAGGGCACAAATTTACTCTCGGTAGGGGACTTCAATGTCCATCAGCTCAAATCAGCAGCAGCAGAATTGCATTCCGCCTCAATCTGTAGCCTTATGGCCCAGCATATCCATCACTCTACCAATACCATCAAGCCCGGGGACAACCACTGGTTCAAAGAAGCATGTAGAAGAGCATGCCAGAAGCAGCACCAGGTGTACCGAAAAATGAGATTTCAACCTGTCGAAGCTACAACACAGGACTACATGCATGCTAAATAGAAGAAGCAGCATGCTGGAGTCAGAGCTAAGAAATCCTACAAAAAACGGATCTGATCAAAGCGCTGCAGCCCTGCCACATCTAGTCGTGATTGGTGTTGGACATTTAAACAACTAACGGGAGGAGGTGGCTCCATAAACATACTCATCCTCAGTCATGCGGAGCCCAGCTTGTGTATGCAAAAGACAAGGCTGAAGCGTTTGCAACAATCTTCAGCCAGAAGTGTGAAGTCAATGATCAATCTCACCTCCTCCTGAGATCACGAACATCACAGAAGTCAGTCTTCAGCCAATTCGATTCACTCCAAGTGATATAAGGAAATGGGTGATCACATTAATACAGCAAATGCTATAGGCCCCAATAATATCCCGGCTGTTACGATGAAGTCTTATTCACCAGAATTGCCTCTTGCCAGCTGCACCAGTACAGTGATAGCACTGGCGTCTACCCAACAATGTGGAAAATTACACAGGTATGTCCTGCCCACAAAAGCAGAACAAAGCCATTCCAACCTATTATCGCCCCACCAGACACTCTCTATCACCAGCAAAGTAGTCATCGTCAGTGCTATCAATTGCCACCTACTCACCAATAACCTGCTCACCGATGCTCAGTTTGGTTTCCACCAGGACCACTCGGCTCAAGACTTAACTACAGCCTTTGTTCAAACATAGACAAAAGCACTGAATTCAGAGGTGATGTGAGAGCAACTGCCCTTGACATCAAGGGAGAATTTGACTGAGTATGTCTTCTAGGAGCCCCAGTAAAATTTAAGTCAATGAGAATAAGGGGAAAAAAACTCCACTGACGATAGTGATACCAAATACAAAGGAAGATGTTTGTGGTTGTTGGAGGCCAACCAGCTCAACCCCATGACATCGCTGCAGGAGTATCTCAAGTTATTGGCCTAAGGCCAATGATCTTCAGTGGCTTCATTGATTAGGTTCCCTCCATCAAATGGTCATAAGTTGGGATTTTCGCTGAAGATTGCATAGTGTTCAGTTCCATTCGCAAACCTTCTTTTTCCGCATGCAGCTAGATCTAGAAAGCATTCATGCTTAGGCTGATAAGTGGAGAGTAACATTTGCATCAGAAATGTTGCAGGCATTGACCATTTCCGACAATAGAGAGTCTAACTACCTCTCCTTCACATTCAATGCATTACAATCATCAAATTCCTTACATTGAACATCGTGGGGTTCACCACTGAACAGAAATGTAACTGGACCAGCCACATAAAAATTGTTCCTACAAGAACAGGTCAGACAGGTGAGATGAGGAGAAACTTCTTCACCCAGAGAGTGGTGAACCTATGGAATTCTCTACCACAGAAAGTTGTTGAGGCCAATTCACTAAATATATTCAAAAAGGAGTTAGATGTAGTCCTTACTACGAGGGGGATCAAGGGGTATAGCGAGAAAGCAGGAATGGGGTACTGAATTGCATGTTCAGCCATGAACTCATTGAATGGTGGTGCAGGCTCGAAGGGCCAAATGGCCTACTCCTGCACCTATTTTCTATGCTTCAATGTTTCTATGACACTGGGTATTCTGTGACGAGTGACCCACCTACTGACTCCCCAAAGAATGTCCACCCTCCATCTACAAGGCACAAGTCAGGAGTCTAATGGATTATTCTTCCCTTGGCTGGATAAGGACAGCTCCAACAATGCTAAAGAAGATCAACACCATCCAGGACAAAGCAGCCCCTTTGATAGGCACCACATCAACCACCTTAAACATTCACTCCACCAACAATGCAACTTGGCTGCAGTGTGTACCATCTACAAGATGCACTGCTGCAACTCACCAAGGATGCTTCGACAGCACCCCCCAAATCCGTGACCCCTACCACCTAGAAGGACAAGGGCAACAAGCAGAACCCTCTCCAAGTTTCCCTTCAAGTGACACAACATTCTGATTTGGAAATATATCTTCATTCCTTCATAGTTGCTGTCAAACCCCTGGAAATCCATACCGAACAACATTGTGGGAGTGCCTCCACCACATGGGCTGTAGCAGTTCAAAATGGCAGCTCACTCCACTTTCTCAAGGTAAATTAGGGATGGGCAATAAATGCTGGCCTTGCCAGAAATGCCCACACTCCGTGAATAATCACTGTAGTTAAAATGCAGCCGGAAACTGGAGTCAGGGCTAATGGGTATAAATTATTATTCTGCAGTAGTGGATAAATGGGCGACAGCACGACGCCAGCGCAATTTTCACTCTGCCCGATTTTTCTTTGCATTTACTTCAATGGAAAAATAATCGGGTGGAGTGCAAAGCGGAATGTCGATTCACTATCGCCCATTTTGCCCAGCCGCACAAAATGAATGTATAGCCAAATATGACACTGGGGTAGACTTTGAGTTTCTGTGATAATAAAAATTGGACAGGGTGCATAATCGGTGCCCGACATCCCATGCCAATTCTGCACCCCCGTGAAGGTTGAATTTCACTCCCTCAGTTCCTGTCAAATCAAAGTGATTGCTGCAGCAGATCGCAGCCCACAGAGTGAATCCAGTCACCTGTGGTTCTCGTTCCAAAGGCAAATTGAGCAAGGATTAGGGAGGAAAAATAAAATTTGATGTAAAATTATGCCCCAGTTGGCTGCTGAACTTGGGGATTAGATTGAAACTATTTTAGTCACTTCAGATTTGCCAAAACTATTTTATGTGTATTTTTGATGGTACCATGATACCAATAAACAAAATAATTCGAACATGATTTTGAATGGATAAATGTGCCCTCTAGACTGAAATCAAACTCGGACCTGATTGCCTCGTATTCCTATTGGTAACATTTGAATGCGCAGTTTTACCGCAAGTAATCAGGAAATAAATGGAATGTTAGCCTTTATTGCAAGGGGGGTAGAGTATAAAAGCAGAGTTGTCCTGCTACAACTCTACATGGTATTGGTGAGGCCACACCTACAGTAGTACGTACAGTTTTGGTCTCTGTGTTTAAGGAGGTATATACTTGCTTTGAAGGCTATTCAGAGAAGGTTCACTAGGTTGATTCCGGAGATGAGGAGGTTGACTTAGGTTGAGTAGTTTGGGCCTATACTCATCGGAGTGCAGAAGAATCAGAGGTGATCTTAATGAGACATATAAGATAATGATGTGGCTCGACATGTGGTGAATGCAGAGAGGATATTTCCACTCATAGGGAAAACTAAAACTAGGGGGCATAGTTTCAGAATAATGTGCCACCCATTTAAAACTGAGATGAGGTGGGATTACTTCTCTCAGAGGTTTGTAAATCTGTGAAATTCTCTGCTCCAGATAGCTGTGGAGGCTGGGTCATTGAATATATTTAAGACAGAGATGGACAGATTTTTGAGCGATAAGGGAATAAAGGGTTATGGGGAACAGGCAGGGAAGTGATGCTGAGTACATGATCCGATCAGCCAAGATCTTATTAAATGGTGGAGCAGGCTCGAGGGGTCAAATGGCCTACTCCTGATCCTATTTCTTATGTTCTTATGTTCTTAATCTGACTTTAAATGTGACAAGGTGAACAGAATGGTTTTCTTCACCCTCTGGGTTGGATGACTAAAGGCATTTGAAAGAATGCTCATACTTTCAATACCAAATATTCTGCTGTGACAAAGTCCGAATACTTAAAGTAAATTTTCAGCAACTCTAAAATTACATTCATTTTTACATTCGATGTCCTTGTCTAATAGTAATCATAGAATCGTAGAAACATAAAATCTTGCAGAACACAAGGAGGCCATTCGGCTGTGTGCCAGTGACGGCTCTTTGAAAGAGCTATCCAATTATTCCCGCACCTCAGCTATTTCCTCATAACCCTGCAAATTAGTCTTCTTCAAATACATCTCAATTGCCTTTCAAAAGTTCATATGGAATCTGCTCCCAGCACACTTTCACATAGTACATTCCGAATATTAACTAACATCTATATCAAAAGAATTCTCCTAATTTCCCCTCTACTGCTTTTGCCAATTATTTTGCCATAATTAAGTGACCTCTAGCTACCGACCTGTTTCAAATTGGAGAATATATAACTGGGGTACGCATTAATTTTATAACCCAATAATGGAATACAACAATCAGATATAGCAGCATCAATTGTCAGTATGTTTGAGTTATCACGTACTCTGATGAAACGTGAGGAAATAGCGCAAGGTTTTAATCGTGTGGTTTTTGCAGTACTTAAACATGTTCGGAAATAGTAAGAGGAGCGCATCATGTCCTCACGCTATATAAAGAATGTGGCTTATCAGTTCACCTCGACACAGCAGCAGTTCAAGAATTATATTTTCCTCTGGTCACAGTAATGTTCACATTTAACCGCGACCATACTTAAACATTTGCCCTGTAACATGTCTTAGCATTTAGAATGTATAATTGCGTCGCCTTGAAGATGCTACATCTGAGCCATTCTCTATACTTATCGACATTATGCAACATTTTGAAAAAAAAAACCAGCAGGTGTGTTCTAAATACTGGTGCTTTATTTTTTTCGCCTACATTTCTCCTAGTCAAATAGTCAAATGCCTTCCACGAATTTACTTCATGTAAGACAACACAGTTCCGCTGGTGATAAGGGATTTCGAAATGTAATTTCTGGCCAGTTGTTAAAACTTAAACAGAATTTAGCTTATGCGCAGGGTTTTTAAATTGAATTTCCCCATTATTGTAACAATTTTAAGAGAAATGCTGCTAATTAAAGTTACCCTTTGTTACTGTGTGTTGCAGCTTCGAGCTGCAGGTGGGAGGCGATCATGGAGGAGATTTTACATAGTTCTTCTCCTCTCGTGACATCATGACATGGCCCCCTAATCACCTCAGGAACAGGACGCTGGGCAGAGGGTGGAACTCCCACTGTAACAATGGTTGGAAATCGCAGCAAGTGTGGAGAATTGGACAAAATTTGGATTTGTGGGGAAATGCTGAAGAAGACGACGGGATGGATCCTGGGTTACATCACATTGAGAGTGATTTATCTGCAACATAACTTCCAGATACTTCGTCTGCTCACAGACTGCCTGCATTCATCAATCATCATATGTTTAAATATAATTAAAATGCAATTTAATTAAACAATTAAAACAAAAATTAGTTTTTTGAATAATAAATGTAAACATTTTAATTAAAGGGGCTAAAAATAACCTAAGATCATTCTAACGGCTTTTGAATGCTTAAATGATTTAAGAAAAAATATTTGAATATTAATTTAAACCTTACGCTGGTAAAAGAAGGCCCTGTGCCTGCTTTTACCAGGTGTAAGAGCTTCATGGGCATTCTCTGGGCAGTAGTTGTCCAAGTACCCAACTCTCTGCCAGCAAATGTCCATTTCCTGCGCATGCGGATGGTCTGTCAAGCTAAAACTTGACAGAACGCAAGTTGCGGGTTTTCGCGCGCGCTCAGCGCATGCGAAACCCAGAATATGGACGGCACTTACAGCGTGCATTGCCATAGGCCCCGTAAAACCCAGGCTATTGTTTCAGTGAATTAAACGGAAGAGAGCACTGATGTCCCAAGGTTAATATTCTGAACCAACTAGTGTAATTCAACCCCACAGTTGCAGAAGCAGAAGACAGTGGTGGCTTACAACACCAAAGGATGGCATCTATTGGGTCCATGCTGGCTGAATGATAAAAAAATGCAAAACCATTTCCATCACCCCTTTGCTTCCTGGCGTATTTAATAACTTTTCCCTTGAACTCAGATTATAATTTTCACAGTTATTCGGTGTTGTTTGGCGAACGTAATACAAGGAAATATAATTTCATCTGAGTGAGATCATAAAGTGAATTGTCAATCATCATTAATTGTTATCCTTGTTGTTATTATCTTCATTCATGTTGGTAGGTTTGACGCACATGCACATTGTTGTGTATACTTGGTTTTTATTTGCAGAATCTTAGAGCACAAAAGGAGGCATTCGACCCAGTGTGCCTGTACCGGCTGTTTGAAACAGCTATCCAATTAGTCCAACTAACCTGCTCTTTCTCAGTTGCATTCATTTAATAAATAAATACTTGTGTATGTATATATGAACGTCATCACAGGCAATGGGGAAAAATTGGCCTGCGTTGCTCCTCCTGTTAACATCTGCAGGGGGAGGAAATGGGGCGCTAAGGGTTACCGACCGGGCGCGGTGAATTCTGCAACACCCGCGCACTTCCCTGATGGTTGTGCACTGGCTCTTTTGTGCCCCAGAGATTGTGACGTCATCTGGTGTGCAGTGCCCCACTACCGCCCCGGATTCAGTATGAACTCCTGCCTCTTGCAGCATCGACGGGTGTTAACAACGGCAGCTGCGGGAGGCAGTGCCACCTCGGCTGGCCGTTTGGGGATGCTAATTATAGGTAGCGGTGGTCAGATAGGACAAAATGTATTTAACTTCCCAGTGTGGTGATTTGTGCTTTTTTAGCAACCTGCAATTGGGTGCTAACGGGTTGCCGTGCATGGTGATTACTTCATCGATGGTTGCATGGCGACCCAGGGCACTACTAGCGGGGCGTGGTGTTACCGCGTCAGCGCCTCTGCTAACTCTTACGCAAATTCGCGGGAGCTGGTAGCGCCACCCGCCTGGGCGAAAACAGATGCTAATGGGAGGCACACAACAGGGGAATTTCGCCCCCCAAGCCTACAAATTCAAATTACACTTGTAACGACTTGTGTGACAATGTTAAATTATTTCATTTTAATTGTTGTAATTGTTGAGCTATGTAAATTTACACATTGTTGTGTAAATTTACATAGCTCAACATTCAGTGTTTTTATCACAGACAGAGACCGTGATATCATTTTTTTTAAATTTTCAAGTTCGAATCATTTCTCTTGTGTAATTACTCTGCGAGCCCTTGAATCGTCCAGAACTGAGGGGTAACTGAATCGACTGCTCTGAGGTGGTTTTTATTCACTGGATGGTCAGCTCTAAGACCCGCATTTCCTCAAACCAACTAAAAAATAAGAAAACATTAAGCACTAGACTTTCCATTGGGATCGCCCAATTACCGCCCATTTAACCGCTGAGATTGAGTTTAATGTCCATATTTCATTAAAAATGGAAACAAACGCCCAATTATCACGTATTTATCGCCGGTGTAACTGTTGGCATACAATTACCACCAGGAATTAGCTGAACCGCCCACCCATATTTTTTTAATAAAATCTGATGCCATCACTCGTGCACCACTGAGAAGACTGTTTATATTGGAAACTAATGCCCAAACACCACCCAGATTATCGCCGAGCGCTACCTTCGATATCTCACCCATATACCACCCAAAATAATCGCTCACCCAAAAAGACGCTCAAGAAAAGCTGCACTCACCTGACCTTAACCCAGCGGTATGAATTTTGTAATTCAGAGTACTTTTCATAAAAAGCTGCTTTTCAAGTTCATGGGTACATCAAAGTAATTCATGAGTGCTTTTAAAGTGGTTTTAAAATCTCTTGACAACCATCTAATCACATTGTGGTGAATTTTGAGTTTCCATTGTGTTTTGAGAGGACAATTTAATAATTTTGAAGACATAAGGGGGCATTTATAGCAATGGGGCCTGTAATTTCTCAGCCAGTATTGATGTATACTCACATGCTGCAGACTAGAGGTGGGAGAAGGTATAATGAAGAGCATTAAGTGCCCAAAAAAGAGGTAGCAGACTGCTAAGGAGGAGGAGACCTTCCACCCAACGCACTTACAGGGATAAGCGATCAGACCTGGACTTGTCTGATAACATGTGCCTTTGGAGGCTGCACTTCTGAAAGGAGGTCATCAGTGAAATATGCCAGTTAATTAAGGGAAATCTGCATCCTACCAGCACCATCAGGACCACACTGCCCGTTGAGGTCAAGGTTGCTGTAGCACTTTCCTTCTATGCATTGGGCTCCTTTCAGGCCTCAGCTGGTGACATTTGCAGTATCACTCAGCACGCCACACATTGCTGAATTCGACAGGTGACTGAATCCCTTTATCCATGCCAGATTGACTTTATAAACTTCCCTATGACCAGGGAGGCACAGACTGAGAGGGCTTTGGGTTTCTCGAGAATAGCAAACTTCCGGAGCTGCAGGGAGCAATAGACTGCATGCACATTGCCCTGCGGCATCTTTTCCGGAGGCAGAGGTGTTTCCGAACCGAAAGGGATGCCATTCCCTGACTGTGCAACTCATTGTCTACCACAAGCAAATAATAATGGCAGTAAATGCGAAATTTCCCGGCAGCATCCATGATGCACACTTGTGCATCTGACCTGTTTAAGAGTCAGCCACAAGGTCACAGTTGGATGCTGGGGGATAAATGTTATGCCCTTTCTAGCTGGCTCATGACCCCCCCCTGCGTAAGCCCCAGACGGAAGCCGAGAAGTGCTACAATGAACGCCATTTAGCCACACACATTATCGTCGAAAAGACATTGGAGTGCTTAAATAGCACTTCAGATCTTGGACCACTCAGGAGGCGATTTACAATACCACCCTGAGCAGGTCACTGTGTTCATTGTAATGTGCTGCATGTTGCATAAATTAGCTCTCAGGAGGGGACAAGAATTGCCAGATGGGACTGCCGGTCCACCTCTGGAGAAAGGGGAGGTGAAAGAGGAGGACGAGGTCATGGATGAGGACCTCAGGGAGAACAATCAGGCTGGCATTGAAACCATGCCCCCACCCCACCTAGACTGCAGGAAAAGCCCCGTGGTAGTTACACAGCAGCTCATAAATGAACGCTTTGCATTGGTGACAGTTACAGTTGTGTTATGTTACGTTGCATCCTTGCCTGGCCTGGCCTCGCCATTGTTTGCAAACTTTGTATTGATGTTTAATGTTTCTGTTATTGGAAGACACTGCACAACAATGTTGTTAAATAAAAAATATTTAATGATTACAACTTTTTTAAAGACATTTTTTTTACAAATATGTAAACAGCTATCTACCCCCCACACCCACCCCAACATTGATTTAAAAAAAAAATGACAGTAACAACTGTAACAACAGCATAATCTATAACAGTATAACAACAACAGACTTTCAAAAACAATTAAACATTTTACAAACACCCACCCACTCAACAGTTAACAAATTTATTAATAACAATAATACAAAAATAGAAAAAAATACATTCACCCCCTCCCCTACTTGCCGCCAAGCCTCGCCTTGCCTTTACACACCATGGTCTGAATCCCCCCTCTCCCACTTACCTCCCCCCCCCACCCCCATACCCACACCAAGTCGCCTTGTAGCAGGGCACCTCGAGCGCTGCTGGTGTGTGGGGGCTGACAGCGGCAGAATCAAAGATGAGTTGGATAAGCTGGAGAGGTCGTTTCCAAAGAAACATCCTCTGAATCAGAGGAACTGTTTCCTCCTGACTCTCATCCATCAAAAATGGCAGTATGGCACCTTGCGGTGCAGTGCCGTGTTCCGAGACCACAGCCTGCTATCTGGCATCCATGGAATCGGCTATTCTCTGCATTGCCATAACCATCCGCGGCATCTCCTCCAAGACTATCACAGTCAGAGCAGCAATATGCCAAGTTAACCCGCCCATTGCCTGGAAAAGCTCTCAACCACTGGCGACACTCATCCGAGGCAGCTGTATCATGTCCAGGTTGATTCTGCCGGTCTGGGAGCAATCTGACCTCACCGAACCAACCTCCAAAGAGTTGGCACAGGCATTGAACTACTTGGGATGCCCTGCTGCAAGGAGCTTGGCCCCGCTCCTTCTTCGGTGGATGAGGACATGGCTGCAAGAACATTGGAAGAATCTGCTGCAGGCTCATCTTCCACTTCCACACTGTCCTCGGTGGACAAAAGCATCTGTACAAGCAAAGGAGAGGCTCTTGCCTCCGTGCCTCCAGATACAGCCTGGAGAGGCTGGAGAGCCTGGGGAGCCTGGGCAGCCTGCGAAGCCTGGGGATCCTGGAGAGCCGAGGGAGGCTGGAGAACCTGGGGAGCCTGGAGAGCCTGGGGAGGCTGGGGAGCCTGGGGAATCTTGGAAGGCTGAGGAGCCTGGAAAGTCTGGGGACCTAGAAAACATAAATGAGGTTAGTAGCTACTGCTATAAATATCACTGACAGATGCCATATATAATTGGTATCATGATAGTACAGAATTTGCATCACATTACAATGATATTTCATGATCCCATCTTTAATTACATAACATTACATCAATCATATATTATACTGAAATGGCATTAAATTACTTTAAATCACCAATGGTTTATATATTACTCATGTGGCACAAGAATAGGTTCAGCACCACCATGGGTGGTCAAACGATTCTGGACCCCCACTAATGCCAACGCCTACCCCTCAAGGTTGGTGAGTTGGCACAGATCTGCTGGTCCTCCTTCAGTCCGCCTCTGCTCGGCATGGTTTTTTGACAGTTTCCTCTGCAAAAGTGACAAGAGCGTGGCATAAGTTAATTGCCTAGGTACTATTACAGATATTACAGATATTAATAGATATTACTATTACACAACACACACAACACACGGAGCACACAGATAATCCACAATTAGTCATGGCCTTTGCTAGTCATTGTTAACGTTATAAGCTAATATGCTTTGTATGCAATTGAATGCATGGTTATATCTATGGTCTGAGAATAAAGTTAATAAGATTGTGGTTAGGAACTAACACATGACACTAAGATTACAACTTAATTATAATCCAGCAGATTTACATTTGAATTAATGAGTCATTACAATTTATAAATGTAATAAATGTAATACTTATTCTTCCAGAACTAACAAGGGCGTTCCACTGTTTGCAGCACTGGTTCGGCTCACGGAGATCATGAGCCACTGATAAGACGACTTTGGCGAACTCCTCCCATATTCTCTGATACACCCTGGGGAGTGGTTTCCCACGACCACTCCAGTCAATTGGACCCAACGAGTTTCCACCTTGTGGACCAGGGCAGCATTTGTCTCTTCTCCCACCCATCTCTGCCACCTCACCCAGATCACTCCCTTCATCCACCTCCTCGACCTCTCCAACAGCACTCAACACGGCCTCCTCTATGTGTTCCATTATTTATTTCTAATTATTTTTAGTTATTCCCCTCAAAAAATAATTCTTCAATATCCAATCCACAAAACATCAGCTTTCCAACAACACTCGACTCTCTCTCTTTCTCTCTCTGTTCTGCACATGTGCAATGACCTCTGATCTCCCAAATCATAGCTAAAAAAACAAGCACGAATACGCAGAATGGCCATTGCTATGGATGCTGGCCTTGCACGACGGAATAAATCGTTAATGCCCATTTCACATCGCTACGGCTAACGCCCAAATTAAAAAATCGAAACTTGAGGTTTTTAAAATGGGTGATATTCCAGTGATCTGGAAAAATAATAATATCACTAACACCAGAAATATCGCCCATTTTTGGGTGATATAGATGTCAATGGAAAGTCTAGCCCTATAGGAGACACATTTGTGAAAGAATCTTTAGGTCGAAATTACCCCCTTTTCCGAGGCCTGTCACCGGTCACAAAGCTGGCCAACATTCACTCGTCAGGTGGGAGTTAAAGGGGATATTACCAGCACCCCACGCAGCCATCTTCCTCATTTTGCTGACTCTCAGGTTGACTCTACTGGTTCCCCTAGCGTGCCATCATGCAGTCCGGCACTCCGTTTTTGGTGAACAGCGAAAGCAACATAAGGGAGGATCTGAAAAAGTGATGGCACGGTGAGCACAAAGGCAGATCCCTGGGGTGAGTAAATTGAGTGAGTAAACAGTAAGAAACTTTTTTGTTTAAACAACCTATCTACCGACTCTTAATTCTGGCTAGCAATAAACACGTAAATATTAAAGAGTAGAGATGGCAGGGCAAGCTTTTTTTCGGGATTTCAATGTGAGGCAGTTCATGGACAGTGAATCTATCCTGGAATCCCACATTTGCAGGAAATGTCTCAGCCTTGAGTCACTCTGGCTCAGAGTCATTGAGCTGCAATGCGAGTTAGAGATACTTCAAAACATAAGGAATGGGGAATAATATCTGAATATTTTTATCCAGAACACAGTCATAGCCCAGAGGAAAGCATGGGTTCAGGAAGAGGAGGGTTTGACTGTTAGAGTGCTGGCTAATGGGGACCTAGGAGAGGTTGAGAAAGAGGTCCCACAGACATTGTTCCTGTGCAACAAGTATGATGTACTCACTACATGTGAGGACAAAGAGAGAGACTGCGTGGAGGACAGCCACAATGCAGATCAAAGCACGAGACTCAGAAGGCTGGTCCAAGTGGTGGAAGAGCAGAAAAGAAATGTGATAGTGATCTTGGATTATAATGCTAGAGGGATAGATCGTGCCCCCTGAAGTCATGAATGAGAGTCCCGAAGGATGTGCTACCTGCTAGGGTAAGGGATATCTCAAGGTGGCTAGAGAGGAATTTGGAAAGTGGGGTGTTAAATCCAGTTGTTGTGGTCTATGTTGGAACAAACAACATAGGTAGGAACAGGGAGGAGATATCAGGAGATAAATGTCAAAGGTGGTCCCTCGAACAAGGATGACTTGCTTCCATGAGAATTCACAGATGTTTCAATGAAGGACCCGATGTTCTAGTTGAGGGGTGGAAGCTGCCTGTGTGTGAATTTTTTTTAAAGTGTGGTGACCGTTGCACATCAGCCACCACACGGGCTTGACAGAGCTCGGCCTTTATCAAGTGGCAAGGATTAACCAGGACGACTGCAGACCTGCTCTGCTACACGGACCTAGTATCAGGAGATAGGAACTTAATTAAAAAGCAAGACCCCAAAGGTAACAATCTCTTGTTTATTGCCCAAGCCACATCCAAAGGTAACAATCTCTTGTCGGAGGAGCAGAAGGTCGAGGATTGAGGCCTATAAAAGGCCAGGAGCAGTGGCAGTTGGCAAGAGGCAGTCAGAGGAGCAGGAGGTCGAGGATTGAGGCCTACAAAAGGCCAGGAGCAGCGGCAGTCGGGAGAGGGAGGTCGAGGATTGAGGCCTATAAAAGGCCAGGAGCAGCGGCAGTCAGAGAGGCCAGCTGCTGCAGGGACAAAAGTAAACAAAGAAGTAATAAGAAATCGAAGTGTGACGTCAAAGCCAAGCGGGTAAGTGATTGGCTGGTGGATTGGTGAGTATTTAATCTTTTTTTTTCTTTTCTTATCAGTAGGTAACCGTTGGTATTGTTGCCAAATTAAGTTAATTTAAGGGTTAAGTCATGGCAGGAGAGCCCAGACCCATGTCATGCTCCTCCTGTGCTATTTGGGAAGTCAGGGATGCTTCCAGTGTCCCTGACTACTATTTGTGCAGGAAGTGTGTCCAGCTGCAGAATCCTGACAGACCGCATTGTGGTACTGGAGCTGCGCACGGATTCACTCTGGAGCATCCACGATGCTGAGGATGTCGTGAATAGCACATTTAGTGAGTTTGTCACATCGCAGGTAAAGGTTACACAAACAGATAGAGAATGGGTGACCACCAGGCAGAGCAGTGGAAGGAAGGTAGTGCAGGGGTCCCCTGCAGTCATCTCCCTCCAAAACAGATATACCGTTTTGGGTACTGTTGGGGGAGATGATTCATCAGGGGAAAGCAGAAGCAGCCAAACTCATGGCAACATTGGTGGCTCTGCTGCAAAGGAGGGCAGAAAAACAAATGGGAGAGCTATAGTGGTAGGGGATTCTATTGTAAGGGGAATAGATAGGCGTTTCTGCAAACGCAATCGAGACTCCAAGATGGTGTGTTGCCTTACTGGTGCAAGGGTCAAGGATGTCTCGGAGCAACTGCAGGGCATTTGGAGGGGGAAAAGCCAGTTGTCGTGGTGCATATAGGTACCAAAATTATAGGTAAAAAACGGGATGAGGTCCTACTAGCTGAATTTAGGGAGATAGGAATTAAATTAAAAAGTAGGACCTCAAATATAGCAATCTCAGGATTGCTACCAGTGCCAAGTGCTAGTCAGAATAGAAATAGCAGGATAGTTAAGATGAATACATGGCTTGAGGAATGATGCAAGGGGGAGGAATTCAAATTCCTAGGACATTGGAACTGGTTCTGGGGGAGGTGGGAACAGTACAAATTTGACGGTCTGCACCTGGGCAGGACCGGAACCAACGTTCTAGGGGAAGTGTTTGCCAGTGCTGTTGGGGAGGGTTTAAATTAAGATGGCAGCGGGATGAGAATCTATGCAGGGAGACAGAGGGAAATAAAATGGTGGCAGAAGCAAAAGATAGAAAGGAGATAAGGAAAAGTGGAGGGCAGAGAAATCAAAGAGAAAAATCAAAAAGGGCCACATTACAACATAATTCTAAAAGGACAAAGAATGTTAAAAAAAAACAAGCCTGAAGGCTCTGTGTCTCAATGCAAGGAACATTCGTGATAATGTGGATGAATTAGCTTTGCAGATAGCTGTTAACGGATATGATGTAATTGGAATTATGGAGATATGGCTCCAGGGTGACCAAGGCTGGGAACTCAACATCCAGGGGCATTAAAATATTCAGGAAGGATAGACAGAAAGGAAAAGGAGGGGGTTAATGTTGCTGGTTCAAGAGGAGATTAACACAATAGTAATGAAGGACATTATTTTGGATGGTGTGGAATCTGTATGGGTAGAGCTGCAGAATACCAAAGAGCAGAAAACGCTAGTGGGAGTTGTGTACAGACCAGCAAACACTAGTAGTGAGGTTGGGGATGGCATCAAACAGAAAATTAGGGATGCGTTCAAAGTTATCATGGGTGACTTTAATCTGCATATAGATTGGGCTAATCAAACTGGTAGCAATACGGTGCAGGAGAATTTCCTGGAGTGTATTAGGAATGGTTTTCCAGAAAAATACGTCGAGGAACCAACTAGAAAGCTGGCCATCCTAGACTGGGTGTTGTGCATCGAGAGAGGATTAATTAGCAATCTTGTTGTGCAAGGACCCTTGGGAAAGAGTGACAATAATATGTAGAATTCTTCATTAAGATAGAGAGTGACACAGTTAATTCAGAGACTAGGGTCCTGAACTTAAAGAAAGGTAACTTCGATGGTATGAGACGTGAATTGTTTAGGATAGACTGGCGAATGATACTTAAAGGGTTGATGGTGGATAGGCAATAGCAGACATTAAAAGATTACATGCATGAACTTCAACAATTGTATATGCCTGTCTGGCATAAAAATAAAATGGGGAAGGTGGCTCAACCATGGCTAACAAGGGAAATTAGGGATAGTGTTAAATCCAAGGAAGAGGCATATAAATTGGCCAGAAAAGACAGCAAACCTGAGGTCTGGGAGAAATTTAGAATTCAGCAGAGGAAAACAAAGGGTTTAATTAGGAGGGGGAAAATCGAGGATTAGAATAAGCTTGCAGCGAACATAAAAACTGATATGTGAAGGGAAAAATATTAGTTAAGACAAATGTAGATCCCTTGCAGTCAGAATCAGGTGAATTTATAATGAGGAGCAAAGAAATGGCACACCAATTGAACAAATACTTTGGTTCTGTCTTCACTAAGGAAGACACAAATAACCTCCGAAAGTATTAGGGGACCGAGGGTCTAGCGAGAAGGAGGAACTGAAGGAAATCCTAATTAGTCAGGAAATTGTGTTAGGGAAATAGATGGAACTCAAGGCCAATAAATCCCCAAGGCCTGATAGTCTGCATCCTAGAGTACTTAAGGAAGGGGCCCTAGAAATAGTGGATGCATTGGTGATCATTTTCCAACATTCTATAGACTTTGGATCAGTTCCTATGGATTTGAGGGTAGCTAATGTAACCCCACTTTTTAAAAAAGGAGGGAGCGAGAAGACAGGGAATTATAGACTGGTTAGCCTGACATCGGTAGTGGGGAAAAAGTTGGAAGCAATTATCAAAGATGTAATAGCAGTGACAGGATCGGTCCAAGTCAGCATGGATTTATGAAAGGGAAATCATGCTTGACAAATCTTCTAGAATTTTTTGAGAATGTAACTAGTAGAGTGGACAAGGGAGAACCAGTGGATGTGGTGCATTTGGACTTTCAAAAGGCTTCTGACAAGGTCCCACACAAGAGATCAGTGTGCAAAATTAAAGCACATGGTATTGGGGGTAATGTATTGACGTCGATAGAGAACTGGTTGGCAGACAGGAAACAAAGAGTAGGAATAAATGGGTCCTTTTCAGAATGGCAGGCAGTGACTAGTGGGGTACCGCAAGATTCTGTGTTGGGATACAGCTATTTACAATATACATTAATGATTTAGATGAAGGAATTGAATGTAATATCTCCAGGTTTGCAGATGACACTAAGCTGGATGGCAGTGTGAGCTGTGAGGAGGATGCTAAGACGCTGCAGTTTGACTTGGACAGGATAGGTGAATAGGCAAATGCATGGCAGATGCAGTATAATGTAGATAAATGTGAGGTTATCCACTTTGGTGGCAAAAACAGGAAGGCAGAATATTACCTGCATGGTGACAGATTAGGTTCAGTGAGACCTGGGTGTCATGGTACATCAGTCACTGAAAGTTGGCATGGAGGTAGAGCAGGCGGTGAAGAAGGCAAATGGCATGTTGGCTTTCCTAGCGAGAGGATTTGAGTATAGGAGCAGGGAGGTCTCACTGCAGTTGTACAGGCCCTTGGTGAGGCCACACCTTCAATATTGTGTATAGTTTTGATCTCCTAATCTGAGGAAGGACATTCTTGCTTGGAGGGAGTGCAGCGAAGTTTCACCAGACTGATTCCCGGTATGGCAGGACTGACATATGAAGAAAGACTGGATGGACTAGGCTTATATTCACTGGAATTTAGAAGAATGAGAGGGGATCTCATAGAAACATATAAAATTCTGATGGGATTGGACAGGTTAGATGCAGGAAGAATGTTCCCGATGTTGGGGAAGTCCAGAACCAGGGGTCAAAGTTTAAGGATAAGTGGTAAGCCATTTAGGACCGAGATAAGGAGAAACTTCTTCACTCAGAGAATTATGAACCTGTGGAATTCTTTACCACAGAAAGTTGTTGAGGACAGTTCATTAGATATATTCAAAAGGGAGTTAGATATGGCCCTTACGGGATCAAGGGATATGGAGAGAAAGCAGGAATGGGGTACTGAAGTTGCAAAAATGATCAGCCCTGATCATATTGAATGGGGGTGGAGGCTCGAAGGGCCGAATTGTCTACTCCTGCAACTATTTTCTATGTTTCTATGTTTATTGCCCAAGCCACATGCAAATAGCATACAGACAAAAAGATCAGGTGAGTTAACACGTTGCTAAAGGCTGCTGTGCAAAAGACGGTTCCTCTTCATGGGACACTGGCATTAGTACTGGGGCAAAAAGGAGCTGTACCAATGGGGCGGGCTTCACCTGAACCAGAGTGGGACCAGTGACCTAGCGGAAATGGTAAATAAGGAACTCACTATTATGATGGGGGTGAAAGATCTACAAGAAATTAAACAAAATTTACTATAAAGGAAACAGAAAAGGAGAGCATAGGACAGACTAAACTAAGGGACAAGATGAATGGCCAGGGAATAAATCAAATTATAGAACAGGAGATTAAAAAGATGGTTAAAACTAAATTGAGAAGAACTGCAATTAAAATTGAAGTAAACTATTTGTACAGAAAGACACAGTTTCCATAATAAAAGAGTAACTGGAGACAATGATACCTTGCAAGCATACCAGATATAGTAGATTACTGGGACATGGCTACAGAAAAATCAGGACTAGGATTTAAACTTTGCAGGGTATAATATATTTAGAAACGATAGTGTGCTAAAAAGGGGGAGGTGGTTATCTGTACTTATTAGAGATAACATAATTTCTGCAGACAAAAGCAACACAGACATCAGTAGGACAGAAATAGAATCCACATGGATAGAGATAAGAGGTTAAAAAAAGGACCAGTCACACGAATAGGGATAGTGTACAGACTATGTAAGGAATGAGTAACAAACATAAAATAATAATCATGGGGGATTTCAACTGCCCCCAAATGAATAGGCCAGAAGTGGTTAAAAAAAGACATACATTTATGCAGCGCATTTCATGACCAATAGATATCTCGAAGTGCTTTGCAGCTAATTAAGTATTTTTGGAGTGTAGTCACAATAGGGAAACAGGAATGAACCAGAGAAGATGAGAGATGAAAAAGTAGGGTAACATCTAGGCAATAGTGACCATAATATAATACAGTTTTGAATAATAATTGAGAAGATAATAAGCATTACAAAGACCAGAGTAATCAATTGGAGACATGCTGATATTGAGGAGCTGTGAATAGAACTTGGGAAAATAAACTGAACAACAATATTGGCAAATGATGGTGTAGACCAGCAATGAGAAACATTTAAAATGGGAATAAAACAGAGCCCAGGAAAATATATTTTCCGGTAAATGAAACAAGGACAAACTGAACACTAATGAGATACACTAATAATAAAGCAGGGAGGTCCTGCTGCAACTGTACAGGGTATTGGTGAGGCCGCACCTGGAGTACTGCGTGCAGTTTTGGTCACCTTACTTAAGGAAGGATATACTAGCTTTGGAAGGGGTACAGAGACAATTCACTAGGCTGATTCCGGAGATGAGGGGGTTACCTTATGATGATAGATTGAGTTGACTGGGTCTTTACTCATTGGAGTTCAGAAGGGTGAGGGGTGATCTTATCGAAACATTTAAAATAATGAAGGGGATAGACAGGATAGAGGCAGAGAGGTTGTTTCCACTGGTCGAGGAGACTAGAACTAGGGGGCACAGCCTCAAAGTATGGGAGAGCCAATTTAAAACCGAGTTGAGAAGGAACTTCTTCTCCCAGAGGTTTGTGAATCTGTGGAATTCTCTGCCCAAGGAAGCAGTTGAGGCTAGCTCATTGAATATATTCAAATTACAGATAGATAGATTTTTAACCAATAAGGGAATTAAGGGTTATGGGGAATGGGCAGGTAAGTGGAGCTGAGTCCACGGCCAGATCAGCCGTGATCTTGTTGGGTAGCGGAACAGGCTCGAGGGGCTAGATGGCCTACTCCTGTTCCTAATTCTTATGTTCTTATGTTCTTATGTTCTTATTAATGTTGGGGAAGTCCAGAGCCAGGGGTCACAGTCTGGGGATGGGGGGTGGGCCATTTGGGGCCGAGATGGGGAGGGGCTTCTTCACCCAGGGAGTGGTGAGCCTGTGGAATTCTCTGCCACGGAGAGTTGTTGAGGCCAGTTCACTAAGTATATTCAAAAAGGAGTTAGATATAGTCCTTACTACTAGGGGGATCAAGGGGTATGGTGAGAAAGCAGGAATGGGATACTGAAGTTGCATGTTCAGCCATGAATGGTGGTGCAGGCTCGAAGGGCCGAATGGCCTACTCCTGCACCTATTTTCTATGTTTCTATGTTTCTATACCATGGTTGCCTAAAAGTATGTGATACGATTGAACGTAAGGAAAGAGACATAAACTAAGTACATGGACAACGTGGGGAACAGTATATAGCCAGAGCATTAGAATGGAAATATACAAAGATTGTACTGATACAATCTTTGATCACACTTGGGCAACTCTACACAATTATGGTCAACATTCCACAAAAAGGAGGTACCTCTACTGGACAAGTTTCAGAACAGAGTGCAAAGGATGATTCCAAGTATTGAGGAAAGATTAGAATAGCATCAGCTCTCAGTTTGGAGAGAAGGGAGAGTGTTTGGAATAGATAAGGCATATTTACAATATTACTTCAGTGTTAATTCAGGCTAGTAAGGCCACATGACATTACTTTAAATTGATGAAAGGTAATTAAAATTGATATTTACTCTAAGCAGGATAAGGATTTAGATAACCTGCAATGTGCAAATGCAGATGAGTGCTAGATTAATTAGCTAGGATCGCGAAAGTGTGAGTTAGTAACCTTTTCTAGTCCTTGACTGTCTTGGGATGTTTATGATATTAGTTCTATCCATGTTAAATAATTCATCTAAATTATATGATTTGAACCGTAGGATTTATGTGAAGGTTGTGAGCAGCAATGCACCCCACATACAAAGAAACTCAAAACTCGATTTAATGCAATAGAGGGATGAACTAGATCGGGCTGAAAGGTCTTTTCTCATCCTTATCTTTCTTATATTCTCATGTAATATGTTGTATTCGTGGTCATTTTGAAGAATATAGAACATTTCATATAAACTAGGCTTACAACGTGCAGGTGGTACAAACGAGTATAAAGGATCCGGGAGATTTTGAGGCATATATACAATTTTTAGCAGCATTATATTGCACTGTGGCTGGTGTCCATTTTCACCCAGTCCCATTGTTATTTCATTCGACACAGAGCATAAAATTAGATTGGGATTTGAAGTGTGTTCATACAAATCACAGCTGATTCTACCAGTAAATAGCTAATTGAATTGCAGATTTTATCACAAAAGTTTTAGAATATAAAATAATATAGAATATAAAACAAAGAGGTAATGAGCTGAGAAATATCTTAAGAAGTCACCAGTTTGTGCACTTCGAGCAGTATTGGGCTCCACACTATAGGAAGCATATTGAGGCTTTCGAGTGGGTACAGGCCAAATTTACTATGAAGCTGCCTGATATGAGGAAATAAAAATACCAAGACAGACTTTAAAAATTGTGTCTTGTTTCATTTCAGAACAAAAAAATTACGGGGTACTGTGATAGAAAAGTTTTAAATTATGGATGGGTGGGACTGGCTAGATAGAAACCCAGTTTTTCTAGTAATAGTGGGGTCAAGAATAAGAGGCCATAGATACAAGATTAAATGCAAGAGATTTAAAACAGGATACTTCATTATACGGGGAATTATGAGGATTAGTTGTTGAAGAAGCAACTATGTTAACATTTAAGATTAGACTCGATGGAGGATGAAGGAAAAGGGGAAGAATGGGTATGGGAAAAGAGTGAGTAAATTTGCTCGTGTGGAGGGTAATTGCCAACTCAGATCAAAGGCACGGCTAGTTCTGGAGCAGAAGTCTTCAGCAGTACAGTTGGGTTATTGTCAGGGCCCATACTCTTTGCTCTATCCAGTTCACTCAGCCGTTTCTTGATATCACGTGGAGTAAATTGAATTTGCCGAAGACAGGCATCTGTGATGGTGGGTACCTCAGCAAGAGGGCAAGATAGATCTTCCACTCGGCACTTCTGGCTAGTTGTGCAGAATGGCCTCTTTACTATTCTGATTACTTCTTTCTATATTTAAGTCTTTATGTGTATAATTAAACTTCTGAGTCACCATGGCCATCAGTACCTCATGGCTTTCGAGAAACTACAGTATATTGTGTCAACATGCAACCCTGTTTGAAAATATATCACTTGCTTCCCTGATTCCTGTGGATAAAACAACTTTGTTTAATCCGGAGCCAATCACTGAGTTTAAGAATGGCACTAGTGTTACTTATGATCCGAAAAATGCTGTTAAACGGATAAGAACAGAAAAACTATGAAATGCCCTCCTCCTTGGTAGAATGACTTTTATGTCTGGACTGCGTAACTTAAGATATGACATATTTCAGTGGAACCGTCAGTATCAGTAAAAATTGTTGACTGTAAACTGGGTGGGGGTGTCAATAGCCATCACCAAGAATGGCTCAGTAGTACCATGACTGACTGTGCAGGCTGAGTCCTGAAGGACATAGCTGCCAGACTGAGTTTGTGGCAGGTGGTGACAGAATCAATATGATCGAAAAACCCAGTTGACCTCGTCCTCACCAATCTACAAATCACAGATGTATCTGTCCACAACAGTACTTGTAGGATCTAGCACTGCAGAGTTCTTGTGGAAACGAAGTCCCGTCTTCACCTTGAGGACACCTTCCACATGTTGTGTGGCACCGCCACCATGCAAAATTGGATAGATTCAGAACAGATCTAGCAGCTCAACATGGCCATCCATGAGGCATTGCGGGCCATTAGCAGCAGCAGAAAAGCATATCCCTTACTCTACCATTGCCATCAAGCCAGGCAACCAAAGCTGGTTCTACAAGGAGTGTAGAAGAGCATGCTAGGAACAGTACCAGGCTTATCTGAAAATGAGATGCCAACCTGGTGAAGCTACAACACAGGTCTACATGCATGTAAACAGCGATCTCACAACTAATGCATCAGATTAAAGCCCTGCAGTCCTGCCTGCCACATGGTAGAGGAAAATTAAACAACTAACAGATGGAGGAGGCTTCACGATAATCCCCATCCTCGATAATGATTGAGCCCCGCACATGAGGGCAAAAAACAAGGCTGAGAACCACAACAACATCCCGAATGTACTGCTCAACACTTGTGCTCCAGAACTAGCCAATAGCCAAGCTGTTGCAGTAAAGCTACATCACTGGCATCTAACCAACCAAGTGAAAAATTGTCCACGCTATGTCCTGTCCACAAAAAGCAGGACAATCACAATCCGGCCAATTACCGCCCCACAAGCCTACTCTCTATCATCAGCAAAGTGATGGAAGGTGTCATAAACAGTCCTATCAAGCGCTGCCTACTCAACAATGTGTGGCACTACCACCATCCTAAATGGAATAGATTCAAAATAGATATATCACGACAGCTGGGATAGCTCCTTTATTGTTTCTTAACTCCAACCAAATAGATTCTGCCTTTGACCCCTCAAGGATATTTTCTCTTTCTAGCACTGTAATAGTTTCCTTCATCAAAACTGCTATCCACCCTTCTTTTTTCCCTTCCCTTTCTTTCCTGAATACCTTCTACCCAGGAATCCACCCCCTTTTTGAGCCAGGTCTCAGTTATCGCCATTGCATCATATTCCCACGTGCCTGGAGCCCACCAACCTTATTAACCACACTTCCGTGAATTTACGCACATTCACTGCAAAACTAACTTTGACCTCTTTATATTTTCTATGATCCCACCTAATTTTGTATTATTTCTAACTTTAACTGTCTCTCCCAGTTCTCTGTGCAACTTGTTTCTACTTTTTAATGCTACTTCTTGGTGACCAACCCCCTGCCAAATTCGTTTTAACCCTCCCCCACAGCAGTAGTTTTCTTGACTGGTTTGTTTCCAACCAGTGTGGAAAGAGGCTGGATCTAGTCCTGGGGAATGAAGTTAGGTCAAGGAGCATTTCAAGAATAGTCATCATACTATCATAAGGTTTAAATTTTAATGGAGAAGGACAAGGTACAATCTAGAATAAAAATATTAACTGAAGGAGTGCTAATTTTAGCGAATTGACGAGGAATCTGGCCCAGATAAATTGGAGTCAAAGACTAGCAGAAATGTAATAAAGCAATGGGCGGCCGTTAGGTACAGTTTAGGTACATTCGCACAAGGGGGAAATGGAGGGCACCCAAAGTCAGATTACAAAGGAGTTAGAGAGTGGGAGGAAACAGAAAAAGGGGGCATATGACAAATGTCAGTTGGATAATACAAGGGAGAATCAGGCTGAATATAAAACGTACAGAGCAGGAATGAAAGGAAATAAGAGACAATAAGAGAATAGTTTGGCAGCTAACAAAGGGGAATCTAAAGGTCTGCTATAGGCATATTAATAGTAAAAGGTTTGTCAGAGGAGCGGTGGGGCCAATTAGAGACCAAAGTTTAGACCTGTTGGTGGAGACTGAAAGCATGGCTTAGGTACTGAATGAGTCCTTTGGATTGGTGTTCAGCAAGGAAGATGACTTTGCCAAAGCTATGATAAATAAGGAGCTTGCCGGGATACTGGATGAGATAAAAATAGATAAAGTGGAGGTACTAGAAAGGCTGGCGGTACTTAAAGTAGATACTTCACTCGGTCTGGACTCTTTTCCTGTAATGAATCTCTGTGATGCCAGTAGATGATATTGTGGTAGGGTTTCCAATGTTACTCCAATGGCTGATGTTGTAGGCATTAGGCACCTGCTGAATATATCAAAACACTAGGCATTAGGCACCTGCTAAATATATCTAAACTCATATAGGTTTAAAGTGGCCACATATAAAATGGCTGCCCAAGCATGATGGGAACTCAGTTAGTCAAGCAATGACTATTCACTGAGGCTGACCGAGCAATGACCTAGTGAGCCCCACTACCGGGAATGCCTTGGATCATCCACTTGAGACAAGATAACTATAACAAACCATTATAGTACCTGGTGTGGAATGTTCTTAATCAAGGACTTCGCACAGCAAAGCCCCCGAGGAACAGAGATAAGGGGAGGCCTACCTCACATAACGAGGTCATTAATCAGCCCGAGCTGACAAAAACCGAACATACAGCCCCTGAGGTATCAGGGGAATTCTATTGGGTTAAAGAAACCTATATGTAATCTATAATCGTTATGATTGGATTGTGTCCAGCCGAAGTGGTCTGAGTAACTATAATGAACTATTGTAAAACATATAAATATCGATGAATTTCTTTGTTCGGTGGAGAGTGGAGTGCCTGGAGTTGGACCAGAGGCTCATTCCCTGCCGGCATAATAAAAGCCGTTTTGGCGTTGGAACCGACTCTGAGTGTTGAGTGATTCTTCCGAGAAAACATTCACGCTAACAGTGGCGTCACGAACAGGATTTCTCAGAGTCGCTGGACGCCCTTGGAAAAACCCGGGTGAGTATAAAATATTTTTAATTATAAAGGGTGTGGGAGGTGGAAGCCGGTTGATCGACATGAGGAGATGGTCTAATATCTCAAATGCCTAGCCTGAGCCTGAATTAAGAGGACTTTAGTCCCATGTGACGGCCAGGAACTAAGTAGGCGTAGGGAACACACTTAGACCGTGGGATTGTGATACCGAGCTACACTTCCCAGACCCAGTAGTGTGATTTGAAAGTATACCCTGGAGACCAGGCGGTGCACAGTGACCAACGGAAACCAAACCTGTGAACAGGGTCGGACCAACAGACAAAACGGTGGTAGGTAGTCGTTAAGGAGGCGTGGGGCACTGCGGGAATTGCTTAACCGCATTTTAAGAATTGTATAAGTTTGTGTAACAGCAGAACTTGTGACCTGACAGTATCCAGGAGACAGTCTACTACAAGTTACGCTAGGTAGAAAGCGGACCTCTGAGAGTAAATTCCTAACGGTTCTAGTCCTACCCAGGAATGGCCAATAAAACAAATAACCTCAAGTGGGGACCAGAAGGGTCCCTTACCCACCACCTGGTGGAAAAACAAAAGAAACTAATTGAGAAGATGATTAAGTCACGATGGGACCCCCAGGACCTGCCAGCAAATCAGCGGGAATGGTGGGAGAAGGAAAAGAAAGATAAAAATGAAAAGGCTGTGGTCTTGATACTGCGAGCCCACGTAAAACTAACAGAGGAAGTAAATCAATATGTAAGAAATTTTTTAAAACCTGATAGTGATTATCTTAAGTGAAGTATGGATCCAAGAATAGAGCCAGCTAAACAATAAACTTTGTTGAATGAAAAGAGATTTTTGTGAATGTCTGTCTAGGAATAAGATAAAGAACAGAGAAGAGAAACTGTAATGCCTTTAAAAAAAAAAAAGAAGCCTGTGTGGGTGTGTCGAGGATGCAGGCTGGGGAAGTAAGGTATCATTTTTCCTTTGTGTAAAACCTTGACGCGAAAGCTTCTAGCTCAGAAAAGAGATTTTTACCTATGCTGCGTCAGAAGTTAAAGCTTAAAAAAAATGTAATTATGAGATACTGTATCACAAAATTGAAGTTACAGAGCAAAAGATTAAAGTTTTTGATCAGCATCTGAAACAGAAGTTAGGCAAAAAAAAACTATTACTATATTTGACATTTTGTAATTCAACAATAAATATAAATTCTACAAAAGGGGAGCAGAAATTAGGATGGGAACAGTGAAGAATTAATTTTGTTGTGAAGGTTTCAAGTACCACTGGTTAAGAAAAGGCACAACAAAATGTGATACATTTAAAGCAAAAAGTTAAATCTGATCTCTTTTTAAAAAAAAGAAATAAAACTAAAAGGTTTGAAAAAAGATGTAACGTACTAAATAAGTGCTGAAAAAAATGTGTTTGCGATGGAAAAAGACATAACTTACTAAATACTAGTTGATGTTTGCTGTGAAAAAGATATTGGTTTAATTGGGAAAAGGAAAAAAAATTGGAAGAGGTAAAAGACACTCGACAGAGATAATGATTTTAAATTACGAGAAAGTTTCACTGCAGTTTGAAAAGATTTCCAGAATAGACGGTGTTTATCAAGAAAAGTCCCGAACAGTCTAAACAAGCAGGAGGGTTTTGAAAATAACCGAGGAGAAAAGATCTAAGCTATGCGAACTCAGCAGAGAGAGAAATAAAACACAAGATTTGCCCAGTGAACGGAACCGTTAAAAAAAAAACGAAATGTTGGAATGTATACAGCTTGTGTGAAAATTGGATTTCAGTCTCTCATTTAAAAAAAAAATCTTTGGCAAGTACTTGAATTAGAAGTTTAGAAAATTTGGAGTTTAATCTAAAATGCTGTCTTTCCTGATGAGAAGATTTTTATGACCACTTTACTAATGATTTCTGCTGTTTTAACAGTTACCTAATTTCTAAGCAAGTTTTGAAGGCACAAAGATTTGGATGATTACGCGAAGTCACGTAATGACATCAGGCCTTCTTACAAACCTGTAAAGGAGTTAACCCTTTCCATTGACAGCTGTTTTACACTGGACCTTACTAATTTGAATTTCTTATTAAAATAAAGAAGACTCACCTGACAGACAGAGAAAATGGTGGGATAGTCAGAATAAAAATAAAACAGAACTAGCTGGTCAAGAATTAAAAGTTAAGATAAACAGGCTGGAAGAGATTTTTAAAAACGGGACCAGACGGATAGTGTAGTGTGCAGCCATAGCACCATCACCTATGGCAATTGAGCCAATGTACCTCACAGGGGGTAAGTGTAGTCCACAAATCCAACCTAACAGTAAAGCAGACTGCGATGTTTGGAGGAATAGTGGTGGCATTGGTGTTGGTTGGAGTTTGGATAATATTTAGATGGGTCATCGTGCAGGCTTGAGCACAGCAGGCTCAAAGACAAAACCGACGGCAGCCCAGACAGGGACATGAAGTGATAGAGATGGTACGACTATAAAGAATATGGATAACCTAATCCTTACCTCCGATTACACAGAGTGACCGCGATACAAGTAGACCAGAACCTAACACCTGGTGACGACCAGGCTGTCTGTTTAAAATTGCAGATAAAACTCACCGAGATGGGACCGCGACGACTGATTCAACTCATAATATTGGGAACCTTAAGACCCACGCAAACACTGGATGATACCAACGGATTGCAGCGCACTCAGGAAATAAACAACTACATGAACTATGGAGTCTTGTTTAATTTAATGGATGGAATGTGCATCCCAGCAGCCAAGGACTGGAGCAAGGACAGGACTTATTTTAATGCATGGCTGCAAGTGAACCTGAATAAGGACAAAGTATGCGTGCAATGCTCCACGGGTACAAGGAGCAGTTGCATTGGGCGAAGGGAGGCCAGGGGGCTCGAGAAATGTATTTGGGATAATTTGTGTGCCCTCTGCCCAACCACAACCGTTAGTCACCCACAAAAAGGGGGTGGGGCTGTGTGGATACTATGAGGAGGTAGAGGCTGCCGCAATATCGTTGTATGTATGCTTCTCACCCCCTCCGACACCGTGCCCCATAAGAACCACCACACAGCCTGAGGAATTGCCATGCACCATAACTACTGAGGGACCAGAAAATGGGATTGTACTGTTCAACGAGGGTGAACTATTATATGATAATGTCAAACATGAAATTGTGCCTGTCCTGATCAATGTCTCAGGCATACGAATGCCGGAGTATTGTACAGAGCAGGCAAGAAATATGTATAAAGTGTTGAGTAAAGTAGTAATGCAGCAGGCTGCTGATGCCATGGATGCCAGTAGATTCTGAGGACAGCCAGTTCATAGAACTAAGAGGGGAATAGTTAATGATGTTGCTACTGGCTTTAATACCGGAACCTCCGTAGTAAACTCGATAGCCATACAAGGGTTAAACGAGAGGGTGGAACAGCTTAGAGAGGTGATGAAGGGGTTATTAGAAAGGGTGGAGCAAAACCAGGAAGACCAAGCCAACCTAGGAAAGGAGGGTGCCGAAATCCAGTTGGATGGCATCTCAGTCCTGGAAGCTCACACCAAAACCATCAATTACCTCATTGATAGAGAAAAAGAAGATATCGGAAAGCAAAGACAGGGGCAACTCTGTCACGCTTATGGTCTGTGGATGGTGGGACAGATCCGCCACAATCTCGATCAGATCCAACGCGGGGAGGTACCTGACTGGATAGACAGTTCACATTTAGCTCAGTTGGCTAACCAGAGGGGGACACTGGATAATTGTACTCTGAAGGGACTGACCCGAGTATACCCAGCAATTCCAGACTGCCAGATGGGTAGGACTACTGGGATAGGGATAGTCCTGATGATCCCTATAGCCACGCCAGGCTCAGGGCCGTTCCCCCTGTACCAACTAGAGAATATCGGAGTAATATGGGAAAATGTCTCCATACGTTACTATCTGACCACCACCTCCGCCGTTCGTCGAAACAACATACTTACCGGGATTTCCCTAACAGATAGCAAGCAAAGGGGGGAGATCACAGTATGTCCTCACCCGGTGGGCCGAGGTGAGCTAGACGAGTGCGGGTTTAACCAAACCGACGGATGTGTACTAGAAATAGGGCCCGCACACATGCACTTTGCGAGGGCAGGCTACGGAGGGAAGGGAAGATACTGCGTCTCTACCACAGAGCGTTCATACCAGTATAATGACCTGCAGTGCCCAATACCGTGGCCGAACTTTTGCTTTGCGCCACTACGACCTGTCACAATCGGACAAGCGCATATCACCCAGGTTAGGAGCCGGAAGCCCGAAGTTATTAATGTAACCGATCAGCTCCACAATGATTTGCAGGATTATGACGAGCCAGATCAGGTCCCTATCCCACATCTAACTGAAGTATTACAGGAATTGAGGCTCAGGGTGGGTCAATCCGTAAAGCTCTACCACCAACTGCAAACTAAAATCAAAATACTGGAAGAAGATATCGATGTAGACTTACAAAGTCAGAGTTGGTGGAGAAAGGTCTGGGACTGGGAAATAAATGTGAATATCCATCCTTGGATTCAAATAATTTCACACATACTGGTCGGGATACAATTGATCTTAGCAATAACATGGGGCATAATGGCCAGCCAGGCATGCAGGCACCACGCAAAACGAAGAGGGACCCATGACCGGTCCCCGGATACTAAACAAGCCCGTCTAATAAAGGGGCAGGAGGATTTGGCCTTTGTCAATTTGATTTAAGCAACCGGGACTACTGAAACCGCGTGACTGGCCAGCACGTTGAGGCAGGGTGTACCGGGCCGTGCACAAAATCTAATAAAGGTAGGGCGGTCGGTTAAAGGGGGACTAGGACTAGTCCCTTTACCGAAAGGGGGGAATTGTTGTAGGCATTAGGCACCTGCTGAATATATCAAAACACTAGGCATTAGGCACCTGCTAAATATATCTAAACTCATATAGGTTTAAAGTGGCCACATATAAAATGGCTGCCCAAGCATGATGGGAACTCAGTTAGTCAAGCAATGAACTATTGACTGAGGCTGACCGAGCAATGACCTAGTGAGCCCCACTACCGGGAATGCCTTGGATCATCCACTTGAGACAAGATAACCATAACAAACCACTATAGTACCTGGTGTGGAATGTTCTTAATCAAGGACTTCGCACAGCAAAGCCCCGAGGAACAGAGATAATGGGAGGCCTACCTCACATAACGAGGTCATTAATCAGCCCGAGCTGACAATAACCGAACATACAGCCCCTGAGGTCTCAGGGGAATTCTATTGGGTTAAAGAAACCTATATGTCATCTATAATCGTTATGATTGGATTGTGTCCAGCCGAAGTGGGCTGAGTAACTGTAATGAACTATTGTAAAACATATAAATATCGATGAATTTCTTTGTTCGGTGGAGAGTGGAGTGCCTGGAGTTGGACCAGAGGCTCTCTCCCCGCCGGAGTAATAAAGCCGTTTTGGCGTTGGAACCGACTCTGAGTGTTGAGTGATTCTTCTGAGAAAACATTCACGCTAACAGCTGATTTATAACAACTCTCTATAAAATCATCATGTGGTGCTATATTATGTGTTCCCCACAAGCCACTCAAAATATTTTCAAAAAAGATCTATAATTATTTCCATTTATGAAAAATGAAAGAATAAATTAAAAATACACATTTCATGATAACATCATTATATCTACCCATTGAATTTTCTCTGGAAATCTTTAATGTCTTCATTAAATTTTGACTTGAATGCCTCAGCCTATCCCAAAACCCAGGCTCTGACTTGATATTTCTTCCCAGAGTTGTGATTGTTTTCTTTCAAAGCAGATTCTGAGGATGTGCACTGCATCAAATTTCCGAGGTCGCCTCAGTACCATTCAGTCAACAGTGCGGAGAATATTTTTCTTTAAACTTAAGCAATTTATTCTCAGGTGTTTATCAAAGTTATTTAAATGAAAGCTAGGGATGTTTACTCTTGAGTATTTATGTTATAACAATGGTCCTGAAATTGCAGCCTCTCTGATTGCATATGATTTGCGCAAACTGTCCAAATTTATTTCCACAATTCCAACACATCACCAGGAGAAGGGCCTTTGCGGGCAAAGAATTGGGCTATTTGCCCAACTCTTGCCCAGCGATTGTCCTTAAAACTCTTATGCCTGGTAAAAGCCGACATAAGGCCTACTTTTACCAGCGTAAGTGTTTTAAAAGATAGAAAAATAAATTGTTATCAATAAGTTTTATATTAAAAACCCTGTCCATTAAGTTTATTTTTACACCTATTAAACATATTTTTAAAAAATACAAAAAGATATTTTTGTCTAAAACTTAATTCAATTTCAATTAAGTTTCAAAGTTTCATAGATGGTTGAATTTTGAAGCAAATAGAAGACTTTTAAGCGTCTCTTCTGTGTTATCTTGACAGGTATAAAATGAAATATTCTCATTTCTGACAATTATGAAAATCACAGAAAGACAGAGTCACATCTGTACACAAATTGATAGACAGACAGAAATCTTTCCTTTCCTGTACAATTCAGCTGTGAAACTGCAGTCATCAGCAGTTTACTTTCCCAGGATGACATGTCACGTCATGCCTGAAAATAAATAACTAAAGAAGTAAAAGTCGGAGAAGTACAAGAGATGAGGGAGAGAGGAGGGAAGAGAGAGAGAGAGAGAGAGAGAGAGATAAAGAGAGAGGCACAGAGTGCGTTTGTGTGTATGTGAGAGAAAGAGCGAAGATTTAGGGTGAGAGAAAAAGAAGAGAAAGAGACAAATGCAGAGAATCAGAGACAGAGGAAAATAGCTACATGAAGACAAAAGGGACAGATAAAGCAGAGATCATCTATTCTGACTTCACATATGCAACCCCATGGGAAATTGACTCATTTGTATAAAATCGTACAGCTTAACTGAAGCTATAACACTCCCAGTCCACTGAAATCAATGGGTAATGTTGTAAAGGTAACCTGCTAAGTTCCAACTTTCCACAGGATGGCAATGCATCCTTTTAAAATAGTTATACAAGAACCCGTGCTGTTCCTAACTTGTGTCAGGAGTGGAGCTATGAATTTACCAGGCCTGTTACAACAATGTAGCTAAAATCTCCCAGTTATGTTCGAATGGGTTATGGATTTGTTGACTGAAGAATGATGTAGTATATGACTGTATTGTCTTCATTTACGGATGCGTTTAAATATACTAACTGAATGGCAGCCGTTTCTTTGATTGGTTCTCCATTATCACGTGACCTATTGCTGATTGGTCCCCTTGGAAGATAAGCCACACCCTGAAGTTTCTCTGGAATGTGTAAATGGAACCTCCTAGCCTAAACTTTGCACATTGTAACATGATCCATTTTGATTTCAGAAGTCAGAAAGGACACATCCCTCCCTCAACTAAAATCCCTTACCTCAGCGAAAGTCCATCCCTCCCCCAGCCAAAGTCCCTGACCCCAGCACAAGTGTTTACAATCTATATTAACGACTTGGATGAAGGGACTGAGTGTAACGTAGCCAAGTTTGCTGACGGTACAAAGATGGGAGGAAAAGCAATGTGTGAGGAGGACACAAAAAAACCTGCAAAAGGACATAGACAGGCAAAGAGAGTGGGCAAAAAATTGGCAGATGGAGTATAATGTTGGAAAGTGTGAGGTCATGCGTTTTGGCAGAAAAAAATCGAAGAACAAGTTACAGCAGGAACTGGGGGTCCTGGTGCATGAAACACAAAAGATTAGTATGCAGGTACAGCAAGTAATCAGGAATCTTGGCCTTATTGCAAAGGGGATGGAGTATAAAAGCAGGGAAGTCTTTCTACAGTTATACAGTGTATTGGTTAGGCCACACCTGGAATATTGCATACAGTTTTGGTTTCCATATTTAAGAAAGGATATAGTTGCTTTTGGAGGCAGTTCAGAGAAGGTTCACTGGGTTGATTCCGGAGATGAGGGGGTTGAATTATGAGGAAAGGTTAAGTAGTTTGGGCCTCTACTCACTGGAATTCAGAAGAATGAGAGGTGATCTTATCGAAACGTGTAAGATTATGAGGGGGCTTGACAAGGTGGATGCAGAGAGGGTGTTTCCACTGATAGGGGAAACTAGAACTAGAGGGCAAAATCTTAGAATAAGGGCCTCCCATTTAAAACTGAGATGAGGAGGAATTTCTTCTCTCAGAGGGTTGTAAATCTGTGAAATTCGCTGCCTCAGAGAGCTATGAAAGTCAGGACATTGAATAAATTTAAGACAGAGCTAGACAGTTTCTTAACCAATAAGGAAATAAGGGGTTATGGGAGCAGGTAGGGAAGTGGACCTGAGTCCATGGTTGGATCAGCCATGATCGTATTAAATGGTGGAGCAGGCTTGAGGGGCCGTATGGCCTACTCCTGCTCCTATTTCTTATGTTCTTATGTAAGTACTGTTACACGCAGCCAAAGTCCCCTATCCAAGCACGTGCAGGACCTTACTGCGCTCCACACGCCCCTCACCCCCCCCCCCACTGCCAATGATGGGGCATTGTGTGCGGATTGTTAACAGGTTTATTGGGTATGAAGTCAATAGTGACAGTGTCATGACTTCTAGATTTCTGAACGTGATCTGTATTCCTCGAGTTCTCTTTCTCAGCTCCTATCCCCCTACCTTTGTCTCTCTCAGCACCACCCCACCATATCTCACTCTTCCCCCATCAAAGGCTCTGTCTCTCTCTCTCTCTCTCCGCCCCCCTCCCCCAAAGGCTCTCTTACTCTCCCCCACAAAATCTCTTACTCTCTCCCCCCACTACCCCCACCCCAAGGCGCTCTCTCTCTCCCTTCCCCCCCCCCGACGCAGTCGCCACTCTCCCACCTGGCCTGGGCTTGGTCGGCGGCTCGGGGCCTGGTCAGAGGCTCCAGCCTCGGTGCTGCAGGTGGCTCAAGGCCCGGTTGGAAGCTCGGGGATACTGGGGACTCAGTGCCTAATCAGAGGCTTGGGGCTCAGCACTCGGGGATCTCGGTGCTGCAGGGAGCTCGGGGCTCAATGCTGCAGGGAGCTCGGGGCTCGGCGTTCAGCACTGTGGGGAGCTCGGGGCTCAGTGCTGCTGGGAGCTCGGCGCTCAGCACTGTGGGGAGCTCGGGGCTCGGCGCTCAGCACTGTGGGGAGCTCGGGGCTCAGTGCTGCTGGGAGCTCGGGGCTCGGAGCTGTGGGGAGCTCGGAGCTCGGGGCTCGGTGCTACGGGGAGCTCGGGTCTCGGTGCTGTGGGGGGCTCGGGGCTCGGTGCTGCAGGGAGCTTGGGGCTCGGTGCTGCGGGGGGCTCAGGGCTCGGTGCTGTGGGGGGCTCGGGGCTTGTGCTGCGGGGGGCTCGGGGCTCAGTGCTGCAGGGAGCTCGGGGCTCAGGGCTCGGTGCTGCGGGGAGCTTGGGGCTCAGTGCTGCGGGGAGCTCGGGTCTTGGTGCTGTGGGGGGCTCGGGGCTCAGGGCTCGTTGCTGCGGGGAGCTCGGGTCTCAGGGCTTGGTGCTGCGGGGAGCTCGGGTCTCAGAGCTCGGTGCTGCGGGAAGCTCGGGGCTCGGTGCTGCGGGGAGCTCGGGGCTCGGTGCTGCGGGGGACTCGGTGCTTGGTGCTGTGGGGGGCTCGGGGCTCGGTGCTGCGGGGAGCTTGGGGCTCGGTGCTGCGGGGAGCTCGGGGCTCGGTGCTGCGGGGAGCTCAGGTCTCAGGGCTCGGTGCTGCGGGGAGCTCGGGGCTCGGTGCTGTGGGGGGCTCGGGTCTCAGGGCTCAGTGCCGCGGGGAGCTCGGGGCTCGGTGCTGCGGGGGGCTCGAGGCTCAATCGGGTGCTAGGGACCTAGTCAGAAGTTCAGGGCTCGGCGCTGCGGGTGGTCGCGGCTCAGGGCTCAGTGCTGCGGGTGGCTCGGGGCTCAGTCGTACAAGGTGGTGTTTGGGCCCCACTTTTGTTTCCAGTTTCAGGTGTTGGGGGGCAGTGGTGGTGGGAGAGGGACAGAGGGAGGCCGCATGTACAGAAAATCGTTAGTAAAAATGGTACTCGGGGGGGAGTTGGCAGGACGCATGCACAGAAGCGGTTAGTGCAAATAGTTACTTTGTTCATTTAACGGAATGCGCAGATGTATAACGGATTCATATGTGCTTCCTTTTCAATTTGAAAAAAACCTACAAAATACGTGAGCTTTGAAATCCAGCAATGTTATTATACAAAAGCTTCAGGCAATGCTACCGAATTCTTGTGTCACTCTTTTATCAGACGCAACTCGTTTAGGTAAAAGTATCTGTTTCTGCTACAAAATAACAGACTAAAAAATTTAAAGCCAATGATAACATTGAAACTTGAATAATGAAAGCAAAATACTGCAGATGTTAGAAATCTGAAATAAAAACAGAAAATGCTGGAAATAATCAGCATGTCAGACAACATCTGTGGAGATAGAAACAGTTAACATTTCAAGTCATTGATCAATCTTCAGAACTGGCCAGGTATTTGGAAAATACCGTGGAATTTTGAAGCTATGCTTCCAACTGTCTCGCAATTGAAATTGTTAGCATTGAATCTTTCAGAGGCAAATTATATTTATTACAGAAAATAACATTTTGGGATGCATTAATTTGAGACATGACATGTGGTCGGTGTACCATGCTTGGGAGGGACATGAGACTTGGCCCTTTAGTTCCCAAGGCACTCCATCATTGAGGTTTTCCTCATGTCATGTATAAGCCTATTGTAGGCTAATTAATAGAGATTGATTGCCGTGATTAGTCAACAACTGCATTTTATCATGTGACAACCAGGTACAAGGGGAACTAGATGGACTGTGGTCTTTTCTCATCTAGCAATTCCTACGTCGTGAAGTAAATAATCAATGAACATGTAGGGCTAACATCTAATACAGTTATCTTCATACCATTTAAATGAAGTTACATGTAACATTTCAGTTTTCACTTTATGTCATATATTTTGTAGGTACAAATGTTGCCTCCTCCAATTATGGAATCCCTCGGCTGTGGCTCAGTGGGTAGCGCACATGCCTCTGAATTAAAAGGTTTGGGTTCAAGTTCCATTCCAGGGGCTTGAGCACATAAATCTAGGCTGACACTCTAGTGCAGTGCTGAGGGACTGCAGCACTGTCAGAGGTGCCGTCTTTCAGAAGAAACATTAAACCGAGGTCCCGTCTGCGCTCTCAGATGGCCGTCAAAGATCCCCTGGCATTATTTGGAAGAAGAGCAGGGGAGTGATCCCCGGTGTCCTGGACAATATTTATCCCTCAGTCAACATAACAAAACAGATTATCTGGTCATTATCACATTGCTGTTGGTGGACCTTCCTGGGTGCAAAATGGCTGTGTCATTTCCCACATTACAAAGTGACTTCACTCCAAAAGTACTTAATTGGCTGTAAAATGCTTTGAAATGTCCAGTGGTCATCAAAGGTGCTATATAAATGCAAGTATTTCTTTTCTTTCTCATATTCTAGTGGGTTCATTGCCAATACTAATGTTGCTACTTATCCTCGCTGGTAATTTTATATTGGGCCTGAAATTGCAGTCGGAGGCTTCCCACGAGCAGATGTGCTGACCTGATGGTCCCAGAGGTTCAGAGACTTGTGGTTGTGGGCCTCTACATGTAGACCTGCGGTTCGCAGGCACCCCTAGGATCACGCGGGCTGGCCCAACCAATTAAATAAGGGAATCCCCATTCATACTTATGGGGATTATTTATGTATGGAAAGCCCATTGGTATGAATGGGGATACCCCCCAAAATAAATGTACACTTAAAATAAATTTTAAAAAACATCATATTTAAAATGAATCAAAATTGCATTTAATTAATAGTTAAAGCAAAAATGTAATGTTTGGAAAAATAAATTTACACATTTTAAAGGGTCTAAAAATAAATATACCATAGTCTACAGGTTTTTAAATGAATAAATTATTGAAAAATTTATTTTTTTGTCCTTTAAAATCTTAAGCAGGTAAAAGCAGGCCTTACAATTTCATGCGCATTCGCTGGAGAAATTGGGCAAATAGCCCAACACTCCACCCACAGAGGTTTTTTTTCCAAGAAATGCATACGATCTGTCAAAAAGATTCTTGACAGGTCGTAAGGTTGTAGCACACGCACTTCGCGTACCTAAACCGGGAACTTGCGCAACGTCTACGGGCCCAATATGTAACTGTACAGGTAAGACAAACAGTTTATATAATAATACACAAACTAATCAACTGAAACAGCTTAAAAGGGAGAATGTATTTTTATTGATCAGAGATTGTTCCCTTCGTATAATTAGAATTTTGGAACTGGACGAAAAATTTTCAAATTACGCTCATGGAAGCAAATTGAGGCTGAAGAGCCGGGAGCTGCAATGTATTCTGTTGGCTCTACACCACACTCAAGCAGAATAAAGCACTGCTCTAATAAGAACATAATAACATAAGAAATAGGAGCAGGAGTGGACCACCTGGCCCCTCAAGCCTGCTCCTCCTTTAATAAGATCATGGCTGATATGATCATGGACTCAGCTCCACTTCCCTACCTGCTCCCCATAACCCTTTATTCCCTTATTGCTCAAAAATCTGTCTATTTCCACCTTAAATATATTCAATGATCCTGTTATGTATGCAACGCTAGGCAACCTGTATCATATCACCACCAGAAAGCATCCCTTCAGAGCACTGTATAAAAGCAGGCCTCCCATGCTGTGCCAGTGCTCTGGAGTTTGAATAAAGGAGCTAAGGTCACACTTATTGTCTGCAGTACTCAGTTGCATCACTTTATTATGAGCTTAAAAGACCCAGCCTCCACCGCTCTCTGGGTCAGAGAATTCCGTAGATTTACAACTCTGAGAGAAGAAATTCCTCCCCATCTCAATTTTAAATGGGTGACCCCTTATTCTGAAACGATGTCCCCTAGTTTTAGTTTATCCTATGAGGGAAAATATCCTCTCTGCATCCACCTTGTCGTGCCCACTCAGAAGATTCAAAATGTTCACTTGGTTCATTGTGTAATTAAACTACAGCAGGCGCTAAGCCACATCTCATTAGGTTTACTGAGCGCCAATGATGTTTGCTGGAATGTGAAACTATTCATTCGGAGACTTGAGTGTTTTGATACAATAGGATCGTTTCAAACTTCATTTATAACTTTTTTTTGGTATTGATAAAGAGCATCATAGCCAGTTCAATATTTGCCGATATTTGCCAGGATTTGGACATAGGTGAACTGAACGTTTCCATGCGGGGAATCAGGCACGTTCAGGAGAATCTCTGCTTTGCCTCACCAGCAAACAGTATACAGCTAGTAATTTGCCAGTTCTTTACTGCTCTAAGCGGCGTTTAGTCTCAAACGTGTTCCAGCGAGTGCCATTACTCAATAGTCAGTTGTTTTACTTTAAAAATTGCATTTCTTTTCACTTGGCTATAAATACTGTTTGTTTAATATTGTTAACCAGCGTTATCCTTTTTTTTTTAAATCTCGTTTCTGTGTCGCTCATTGGTACGGTTAATTCGGATCAGAATGAATCTAAAACAGATATGTTACATGGAAATGTTACATACAACCGTTTGAGACTTTGAGATGAGGCAATGTTTAGCTTGTATCCATATTTCGCCTTCCTGAAAACGTACATAGGCTCAGCGCTTTTCATAAAACGTCCAGAACAGAAAGACAAAAAATCCCCAAAACATGTAGTTAGGTGCAAATACCCTAGGATATAAGCCATCAGGTCCCGGGAACTTGTCCGCCTTTAGGCCCATTATTTTATCAAGTACTACTTCTTTAGTGATAGTGATTGTATTCAAGCATCTGTAAATAGCTGGGTCTCTGGTTATGCTGTGAGACAGAAGCTTTGGAACTAGGAACGCGTTCCTCCAAAAATTCTTTCTTATTTCACCGGTGCACGAATCAATTTAAAAACAGCATTTAAGAACAGCAAATGCCTCCTCTGAAAGAGGGAAGAAACAAATTGCCCATAATAGCTAGATTGTTTTCAGGGAATAACCTCAGGGCCGATTTGTATAAACCACGTTGATGGATGGGGTTACAATTGAGAAATGTTATTATTCTGTTACGAATAGATTTATGAGGCAGTAATGAGCGAACATCAGCTAAAACTATAATCCTGCTCACGTTCAAAGTGAGAGCTATAGTGTATCCTTCGTTACTCAAACACTGCATAACTTTCTGGACCCTACTTGAATCAGTGATCAAGCCAAATCAAGCAGTTGCTATCACTAACACAACTTTATAAAATAAAAATTCATCTCTTCTTGCCTACATAGCTGAAAGCGCATTTAATAACTTTACCTCAATTAGATCTAATTGAAATATTGGACAAGAATTCTCAACTTCACTGCAAGGTCAAACATCTCTCGTTCCCACTGGCGATAGTTCTTTTCATTCTGTCGTCGATTTATCAGCTGGACAAATGACAGGGAGGCACATAATCGATTTATAAAGGAAAAATAATCAACCTGTATTTGCATTATTGAACCTTACCCTCTGCTGGAAAGTGCTTCTGAGCGAATAGCGTGAGGAGACGGGTTAGATCTCAGCGTGTTGAACCTCGCAATCGAAAAGCCTATCGCCACTCTATGCCACGTGGGTGAGCTCGTAGAGAGCAACCGGCAGCCGGCAGCCGAACATAATTCAATACCTTCAGAGAGCAGGGGAGGACACTGAAAGGACAAAAGATAGAATCAAATTTCTGAAGACCACCAGCCACAAATTTAAATTTGTTTTATCTCTGACAAGGTGAAAAGATGGCCAACAAACTCAATTATTTACTGGCTGGTAGGCAAATGCTAAATAACCAATGGAAAATGCAGTCTAAAATTATATATTGCCAAACAACAATGATAAATATAGTCGAAATTGCAAACATGTAGTGTTGCAATATCTATTACACAACCTGTCAATTAAATATCTTCCGGTCATGTAATTAAATAAAGAGTAAATATGTATCTCGGATAGCAATGTATTTTTAACTCATTTCATTGGATACGTAGGATCCTGCTTGGGATTAAATCAAAGAATAAAAACAAGTAGCGGAAGAATGATGACGATGTCTACATTGTGTTTTTTATATGCCGTTCATGTAATGGACAACTCATGAGGATTGAACTTGTGCCTCGGAACATTAACTGACATCTCAAAGATTGTACTTTTGTGACGCCTGGAATCAGGAGCAGTTAAACAAAGATTGTATACACGAAACACGACTATTGACACCTTAGATACATATTTAAATACTATTTTATTGAATTACTATTTTATTGCTCCGCCAAAGCCTCACGTCGCATAATATTGTTTATTTATTGCTCTGCATAAATTGTTTAAATGATTCATTATCGACTAGAAATGGATCGGTACACGGATATACCTCAAAATTGTTCAGTTGGTCCTTGTTGTGTCTCTCTCTGCATTCTTTCCCCTCCAATTGAGCTTCTAGGTTAAGTCTCATTCCCAGTTCACCTACATGACATGTCTCATCGTGTGTTCTTACCCTCACACAACCTTACCTATCTTACCTGGAACAGAGATGTCACAATAAAAAGGACCTCCTTGAACTGCCCCATATCAATCTTAGTGTTATCTTAATCATAGAATCATAGAAATGTACAGCACGGAAGGAGGCCATTCCGGCCCATCGTGTCCACGCAGGCCGATAAAGAGCTATCCAGCTTAATCCCACTTTCCAGCTCTTGGTCCGTAGCCTTGTAGGTTACGGCACTTCAAGTACACATCCAAGTGCGTTTTAAATGTGGTGAGGGTTTCTGCCTCTACCACCCTTTCAGGCAGTGAGTTCCAGACCCCCCCCCCCCCACTTAAAATTGATCAATTGTTGAAAAATAAAGCAGATGCTTCCATATTTATCCCAGCCCTTGAGACCAACAACCGGACATACCGCCATATCTTCACTGCACTAGTTTCGAGATACTAAGAGGTGTCTCAGACCTTAATTTCATATTTGGTCCTGGGAATTAAGCTTGGACGGCTTTCCAAATTGCGTACATGGATGTAAAATTAGGGAAAAAACAGATTGAAAAAAATGACAGGTTATAACAAAACGTTTAAACGCCACAATTGATATATAAGAAAATGGAAATAGCCGGGTGGTAATTCTTTACTCAAACAACGCAGGCTAGCTTCATATTTCACTACTAGCGTTAGACCAATTATTGCTGTTCTTTTGATTTGAATGTTGCAAAGTCAGCAAGCGAACTTGCACAATAAGGTGTTAAATTTATCTCCTTCAACCTGTTGCAGTGACAGGGCGAGAGTTTCGCAGTGCGATTAATATGGTTGTGCGGTGGTGATAGGCTATTTAAGGTTCTAACAATTTAACCAGATATTCGAGTTACTTCTGCTCAGGAAACTCTTTTTGGAAAATGTAATGACTCAAGAGTCTAGTTACTGTAAACTCACTCAAGTGCAACCTGATCTATCTTTATTCCAGCCCAAGTGTGCCTGCGTGTCAAAGACACCCAGGTTATATACAGGTGACCAAGCACACATGCCACATGTGTACAGCCCACTTCTGCTCAGGAAGCTACGATTGCATTAGTGCAGGTGTTAATATTAAGCCACGCAGTAACCCTCATTACCAAAATATACCGTATATAATACACCATGTACTCTCTATACATGAATATGCTGTATGTCAAGTGCTAATAATCGCAATAAAAAATAAATAGGTAAATTGGGATTGATCTGCAGTGTTGCGAGCAAGTACTTTCCCAAGAGGAAATATAATCACAGCCTCATGATTACAGATTGTGTTGCCCACAGAAAACTAACCTACTGTTTTCTGAATGAGGAATTGCAATGGGTACGGTAACACAGTGGTTATATTACTGGACTTGTAATCCAGCGAGCGTTTGTTAAAATTTCAACATGGCAGTTTGAGAATTTGAATTCAGTTGAAAATAAAAAACATGATAATAAAAACATGTCTCAGATAAATCTCTTTATGGATATGATTCAAGTTGTAAAAATCTGGTAGCAGTAAAAATGACAATCAAGCTGTTGGATTGTTTTAAAACTCCAGCGGTTTACTTTTGACAAACGTTCAACTAACCGTTCACTGCTTTAGGGAAGGAAAACTGGCACCCGGCCTATGTGTGTCTCCAGTCTCGCACCAATGTGGTTCACTCTGGACTGTACTCTGAAAAGGCCTAGGAAGCCATTCAATCGTCAAATAAAACCGTCAAGGCGAAGGCCCGACACCACCACCTTCTCATCTCAAAGGCATGAGCCCAAAACCATTTACAAAATAAATATGAAAACCTACACTGTAAACGCTTATATTTAAACTAGTTTACCTGCTGTCGAAAATGCAGAAGCAGATTTAAAACAATGTTGCCTACTTTCCTGCCCATTTCGCTTCTGCTCTTGAAATTGAATCAGATAAGGGTCCCTTCATACCATCCACCCTCACCCAGCTGATCTCATGCGTCAGTCCCAATGGTGAGGGAGGGACATGAAAATTGAGCCAGAATTGCATCATAGCGGGCATGCACAAATATTATACCTTGTACCAGGCGTCACGAGTGCAAAGTAGATACAGGTGAGAATATACATTTGGGCCGTGCGCCCCACAAGACCTGAAAGACTCCGAATAGAGTACGCAATTGTTTTTGAAATTATTCCGTGGATTATTTTTGTCTCCACTCCTTTAACTGGATGTCCCTTCCACGTGGTGACCACTCCTGTGTGAAAATGAATCTTCCTGATATCAATCTTAAATCCCGACAACTCTCCGAGTGAAAAAAAAGCTCATCACCCCTCCAGATCTTTTGCCAATGATTTTTAATCCACGGCCTGTAGTTATTGATCAGCTTGCCACAGGGAATAATTATTCTCTACTCTATCAAAACTTGTCTTCATCTTGAAAACCTCTATTATGTCACCTCTTAATGTTATCTGTTCCAAGGAGAACAGATCTACCTTCTCTAACTTCTCCTCATAACTGAAATCCCTCATTCTTGATAATATCTTAGTAGACCTCCGCTCTATCCTTTCTAAGACCTTTACATCTCTCCTGAAATGTGGTGCACAGAATGTCCACAATACTCCAACTGAGGCCTAACCAGTGATTATAAAGTTCTAGCATGATCTCTTTGCTTTTTTTTTCTATTCTTCTATTTATAAACTCGTAACCCTTATGCTTTAGCTAGATGATCTCCGATGGTAACACACACCACTTGGCCTGCTTCATTTCCCAGAACCAGATCAAACAAAGCTTCCCTCCTTGTTGGACTGGATACATATTTATCGAGAAATGTCTTCTGTACATATCAGAAATTCCTCTCATTCCTTACTCTTAACACTTGTTTCCTCAGTCTATATTAGGGTAATTAATGTCTCCTAATATTACAACTTTATTTTTGTTACATGCGTTTGAAATTTGCTGACCAATATGCTCACCTATCTCTTTCCCACTGTTTGGAGCTCTATAAAATAAACTTCCGACAATGTAACAGTTCCCCCCTAGTTCCTCATCTGAAGCTAAATAAATTCAGTCCTAGAATCATCTAGTATATGCTTTCTATTTAGAATGGTAACTTCATATTTAATCAATATTACTATGCCCCTCATCTTTATCCTTCCCTATCATTCCTGAATACTTGGTAACCAGGAATATTAAGATTCAGTTCCTGGTATTGTTTAAGCCAGGTCTTTATTAATCCAACCCCATCATAATCCCATATAGCATCTTGTACCTGCAGCTCAACAACCTTATTCGTCACACTATGTGCATACAAAACTTCATTTCGGTTGACTGCTTCGGATATGGATGACAACCCCAGCCTAATTCATTTCTATCTCTCCAGTGCAGGGGTACTTAACACAATCATGGCACCACTATAATTGCTGTCTCTGAGGTCACCTAATGCAAAAGACTCCAAGGACGATGCCTTGACCAAATAAGCGAACAAGTCGTGGTAAGCGACCATACAATACATATACATAGTGAATGGGTTTAATGGCAGGATCAATGTTCACTGAACGTACATATGTAAACCAAACTCACACCGGGGTATTTGATCGGACGATGGTGCTCATGGGATACCCATGTGAATTCAGGTGGATCTAAGGGCTATGATCGGAGAAAAGAATGTGGGGACTCTCTATAACGTACAATAAACAACACACGATCTCCCCCTCCACTTTTACTCTTGTTTTGTCATTTGTTAGTTTCAACGTTCATAGGGATGAGATAGGCCAGTCAGTTCATCTGACAGTTCACTATCACAGCTGAATCAAGCGTGTTGTTACATTTCCACAACCATGGATCAGACAAATAGGCTCCCCTTATTTACAGCAAAATGCGCATCGCTGATTTTGACATAACCATTTAAGCTGATTAACATGGCGAATTTGATTGTTTTGCATAATGGCTCACGAGCATTAAATACACAGACAGGAGATTTTTTTTTACACTGATCAGGAGTTGCTATAGGAATAGGCGGAACTAAATCCACCAGTACAATCAACAAAGCTTTAGCAACACAACAACGAGAAAGGAGTACTCACAATCCAGAATTTCCTCCGTGTTTGCGCCAGAGAGAAGTGTAATCTGGAGGCAACCGAGATACATGGCTTTAAAGATCGCGCATTTTTGGGCGTAAGATAGTTATACGTGTAACTACATTACGCCCATAATTTTTTTAAGTGGGTGCATTAAACCCTGAGTCTGCACGACTCACCCGTCCACAATCCTTGCCAGGGCCCGCCTCTCATAGGAGTACTTTTAGAATGCACGTCGGATCTCGCTAGAAATAACGAAAATTGTGAATCTTTGCCCTGTGTTTAGGATGTCCTAACAGCCGATAACCCGAAAGAATCTCGTAACATTCCTCCAGATTTGCTCATAATCAATCATCAATTAAAAACAATTGGCAATAGCAATGGTGTAAGAAACATATTATATGCCATTAACCGACAAAACCAGAATAGATTTAGGGTGAAATGTGCCGCTTGCTGTTTGCTTTCAGTTAGGATCTAGTTGGTTCCGACCACATGACTTGCTGGCAATTTTATCTGAATGAACTGACTTAACAAATTAAATATATCAATTGAAATTGTACACTTAGGCACGTCATATTACACGTCAGTCTGGTTCACGTGCAAACCGCTGGCTTCCAAAGCCGCAGGTTCCTTGCAACTCATGGCCAGTTTAATGTTCGTTGCTGAGAATGGCGGTGTGCTCCGTGCTTTTGTGCATATCTTTGCTGGGAATTCTGTACAGAGGTGTGTTTCCTTATCTTACCACTCCATGCTTATCAAAAAAAATCTGGTGTTCACAAAATTCGGCATATTTTGTGCACATTTCTCTCATTTTTCTCATTGTGTTATTAATGTGGCTAATTTTCTGTTTTTTCATTTCTAAGTCGTAATTTGTTCTTTTTCTAAAGTATGCAAACCATTATATCAGCATTCTTGTTATTTTCGTTTAAGTAACTTCGAACAAATTTTCGAAGATTCTACAGCTGTTGTGTTGCAAAGTTTGATAGAGTGCGTTTCCAATTTGATTGCTGGTGTTTCTTATTTCTATTTTACTTCTCTTAATTATTTTTCTTTATCTGATGTGTGCAACTGTAATCGCCATTCTTGTTTATTTTCCGATAGCCGTTGAAGTAGATTCGAACAAAGTGGACCAATTCCCTAGACACATGAAGGTTGCCAGGGGCACAAATGTTTCCATGTTCTGCACATTTCCCATATTTCAAGATGCCCCCGATGTTTATTGGAGGAGACGCGGCGAGGAGACGTCTCTGGAGCCAGACAGCAGAAAGCAATTTAATGTAAAGAAGGGCAGAGGGTCATTTGATGTCCTGAATGCGAGTGTCGCAGACTCTGGAATGTATTACTGTACAGTAAAACATAATCAAACCACTGTTGGAGATGGAAGTGGCTCCCAGCTTACTGTGTTCGGTAAGTATCATTGTGCCGGGGAGTGGGAGATTCACAGCAGTGTGCGGTACATGTAAATCTCAATAGTGGGGGCCATTTGAACTTTTATCACTGGATGAAAACCTGCTGATGCAAATTCGTTTTACACTTCTCTCGATTTTCTTTTCCATTGACACAGGTATACTCCTGCCCGCCGATTGGCTATCGCCCATTTTGCGCTGCTCCCAAAATCAATTTCACAGCTTCATACGAACATAAGAGCATAAAAATAGGAGCAGGAGTAGGCCATTTTGCCCCTCGAGCCTGCGCTGCCATTCAATAAGATCATGGCTGATCTGATCATGGACTCAGTTCCACTTCCCTGCCCGCTCCCCATAATCTTTACTCCCTTATCGCTCAAATATCTGTTTATCTCCGCCTTAAATATATTCAATGACCCAGCCTCCACAGCCTCCACAGCTCTCCGAGGCAGAGAATTGTATAGATTTACAAGCCTCTGAGAGAGGAAATTCCTCCTCATCTCAGTTTTAAATGGGTGGCCACTTATTCTAAGACTATGTTCCCTAGTTTTCGTTTCCCCTATGAGTGGAAATATCCTCTCTGCGTCCACCTTGTCGAGCCCTCTCATTATCTTATGTTTCAATAAGATCACCTCTCATTCTTCTGAACTCCAATTTGTATAGGCCCAACCTACTCAACCTATCCTCATAAGTCAACCCCCTCACCTCCGGAATCAACCTAGTGAACCTTCTCTGAACAGCCTCCAATGCAAATATATCCTTGCTCAAATATGGAGAACAAAACTGCATGCAGTGTGGCATTACCATTACCCTGTACAATTGTAGCAGGACTTCTCTGCTTCTACCTCCCTTGCAATGAAGGCTAACATTCCATTTGCCTTCCTGATTACTTGCTGTACCTGCATACTAACTTTTTGTGCACAAGGACCCCCAGGTCTCTCTGTACTGCAGCACTTTGCAATTTTTCTCCATTTAAATTATAATTTGCTTTTCTATTATCTCTGCTAAAGTGGATAACCTCACATTATACTACATTTGTCAAATTTTTGCCCACTCACTTAGCCTGTCTATATCCCTTTGCAAATTTTTGGTGTTCTCCTCACAATTTGCTTTCCCACCCATTTTTGCATCATCAGCAAACTTGGCAACATTACATTCAGTCCCTTCATCCAAGTCATTAATATAGATTGTAAATAATTGAGGACCCAGCACTGATCCTTGCGGCTCCCCACTCGTCACTGTTTGCCAACCGGAAACTGACCCACTTATCCCGACTCTCTATTTTATGTTAATTAGCCAATCCTCTACCCATGCTAATATATTACTCCCAACCTCGTGATTGTCCTTCCAAAGTGCTTTACATGCAATTAGTTCTTTTGGAAGTGCAGTTACAGTTGTTATGGAGGCAAGATACTGGAATAGAATAATTATTTAAATCTTGGCTTAAAATTAATAACTTGGATTCGATTGCCAGATTTCTTCTCACCAAAATAGCGGAGTCGATGAGCGACTATGGGAACAATGTTAACACCTCTTAGTTCAGCTCTTTTATATAACATTAAAAGCCATCTACTCCACCCAACACGGTGCCTTCATTACAAGCTCGGCAGAACAACGTCTTGCTACAACCCTGTTTATTTCACACACCAGGGCACATTTGCCCCCACTGCTTGAAATTGCCAACCTAATATTTTCTGCACAGAATTGCCCAAAATCTGGAATTGTCTCTCCCAGAAGGATGTGGATGGAAGGACAATTGGAGCTTTCAAGTTTGAGGTGGATAGATTTTCGTTAAGCATGGCTATCAATGGATATGGGGTTAAGTGGACAGATGGATTTGAGGTACAGATCAGCCATAATCTAATTGAATGGCAGAGTAGATTCGAGGGGCTAAAAGGCCTCCTCCTGTTCCTATGTCCGCAGTTTAGGCTGTGTACTTCCATCGCGAACTTATTTGAGACGGCCAAACTAATTTCACAAAGGAATCATACCACATTGAGAGGGGAGGTGTTGATCTTACACTCATTACTGGATTGGAACCCAACTCCTAGAGCTTGCAGAAACCCAATGCATCTGATTGTCCCTCTGCCTTAGGCCAATTGCGTTTTCTTTTATACACTCACAACATTTAAATTACGGGTAGATTATCACCGAACTTTCTATAAACGCCTGGACTCCCATATTCGTAATTCATGATTTCCAGTTACACTCCACCAATCCCAGACTGAAGTTAGGCAGGAGATCAAGAGAACACCACCCTCTTCCTCCTCCATGGAAATTCTACCGCATTACATATTAGACCTAAACAGATCCATGGGAAAGGAATGGAGGAATTCTGAGCTTTGGTTGGGCAGGGAATACGGTGCTGCTGGGAATAAAGGCTAGCATAAATTTCCAAGTTAATAATGCCCCAAATTTAAAAATTTGCTATTACCAACATATCGGAACAATAAACATGTAAGAAAAAGATGTTAAGAAGATTGTTTGTAATAAATTGACAAACCAATGTAAACCTAATGAAGGATTCTATTTCCAGCTAAACAGTAACTAGCTCCAGCGGACAAAACTTCACCTTAACCATAACTGATGGTTGTAGGACTGATATAAGCAGAATCGTCTTCAGGCAAAACTTGTTCAACAGAGCAAATAGACTTCGGGAAGGGCAAAAACCCTGGAATTATATAAGACATGCACTCTGAGTTAGGATTTCCTATTCGGTTACCCCCATCTGTATGGATGTTGTGATCTATACAGATATACATAATTATCAATATAACCCTTTCATGACGTGAAAAATATTCCAGCCCTCGGTTCGCGCTCTGGAGAAAGTATATTAGAGAAAGCTGCATGATCTGAAATCTCCCCCACACAAACTGAAATGCTGAGTTAGCAACTGGAATGCGCGGGTTCTAATCTATAGATTAGCAGCATCCAGTCTGCTGTCTGTGTAGACAACGGAGATATTTCGATATATTGGCAACAATTCTCCTTCTCATATTCACCGTTATATAAAATACGTTTCGCAACTTATGAAATATCCCTAAAACGAACAATTTTGAAAGAAACACACACAATGTTTAATACCGCCAAGTTTATTAATGAATAACAAGATATGGTTCCACTGTTCGTGCAGATAGAGTTGCGCTGTCTCCGATATATTCGGACAGGAACCTCACTCGGGGTCACTGCTGCCAACCACAATCCGCGCCAGGATCTGATACCTCCATTGGAAACAGTGCCACGGGGCTCCCTATATGTTACCGATCCTGGGAGACTCGCCCTCTTTGCTTACAGTTTCCAATACATTCCTTCATTTTGCTGTGCGCCGTAAAACAATTTATAAAGTAAATGCGAACACGAAGTAAAATCAAAAACGTCAGCGCGGATAACTATTGTGGCAGTAGGACTGTAACCGTATAACCAGGGTAGGCAAATGAGAATGTGTTCTTTTAAATTGAAAAAATCATATTTTTTTCTGTTAAAGTTACCCCAACCCCGCTGAAAATCGCTCCTGTTGAAAGGATTTCCGCGACTTCTCTGAAACTCGAGTGCAAAACGGCTGCCTTTTTCCCGGAGGATTTAGAAATCGCCTGGCGAAGAGATGGTGACGAAATTCTGACCGGAATAGCAATCGTGAAAAATAGGAGCGCGGAGCTGTATGAGGTTTCCAGCTGGTTGGAAGAAGCACAGCCTGTTCAGAGCGGAGTTGTTTATACATGTCTGGTGTCTCATGTCTCTCTTCTGATGCCCGCCAGTGTCAGCTACACAGTAAAGCAAGGTAAGATTTGGACAGATTATGCATGAAACTGCCGCCAACATATTTCAAGGGCATTTCTCCGATGACGCAGAATTATTTGAGTGTTATTAACCTATGTCTCGTCTATCTACGTATTAACGCAATCAGCACATCTAAGATTATTACTAGAAGTGACCCCTCCATATAGTTCATCAATAGACTAGACAGCATTGAACCTAACATAGATCCGGTAGAGCTCTGTCTAGAACTCTACTGCTCCCCAGACAGAGCCTTTATTTATCACTTTCCAATTTTTCCCGAATGCCATGAGGCTGAAATTGCTTCAAAAGCCTCACGTACAGAACTTTTGCAAGTATCTTCCAAAAATATAAAGGAAGTATTACCTGGATTTCCTTCATCCACTGAGCAACTTCTCTCCTCGATTGCTTGTGGATTGATGAAACAAGACGCAGTGCTTCGAAATCCACTCTGGCTACCAGTAGAGCTATGGATTCTTTAGACCAATAAGTAACAGTTTATTAAATGTTCGGAACAGTTTTTATCACTGTGGATGTTCGAGAAAAAGTAAGGGATGATGGAAATTACTCTGCAGATGGAAACAATTTGGCACTTGACCCCTGTGCCAATGAGAACCAGTCTCCCATGAGGGGAGTCTACGCCAGGCTATTTGCATGAAAATCACGTGCCTTAAAGCAGTTATGGCGGGCCTGATATAATTTTCGCTGCTCTCCGGAAATAACCCGGTGGGCTGCGAGCTAATTCGGGGATATCATGACCAGGTAATGGAGGAGCGGGTTGCAGCACCCAGATTATCGTTATGGGGTCCATAGGGCCTTCCTGTTTTTCCTAGTTTCAAAAACATAATTGAATGTACCCGTTCATATCTCTTCATCTCTATCGCTTGTAAAACTGGCCACAGAGTGCAGGGCTTATCAGTTCTATCCAGAAATGTTCATCATAGAACCTCGATTTGGATATGAAGAGTAGCCTACTGCCTGAGACAAAGGCAATTGCCCCAAGCAACAGGTGCTCTCTGACAGTACAAGGCTCCGTTGCTGCTAAATCCACCGGGAGGACGCTGAGCACCTCGAGTCTCGTCGGAGAACTTGGAGAAATCAAGCGCAGGCAACGGAAAGAGTGTGCGGCAAACCAGTCGCACCCACCCTTTTCCTCAACGACTGTCTGTCCCGTCTGTGACAGGGACTGTGGTTCTCATTTTTTACTGTTCAGCCATCTAAGGACTCATTTTTAGAGTGGAAGTTTTCTTCGATTCCGAGGGACTGACTATGCTGATGATGACGGTGAAATCTACCGACCACATTTTGAGGCCATTAACGCACCGTTAACGCCGATGTGGGCAAGTTCAAAACGATCGCCATGCAGTCCTGTTTAAAGTATCCATTTAATAGACTGCAGGCCTCTATATAAACCAATCATTGTTGCTTTCATTCTATAATAATTATATGCAACAGTTTTATATCTTGGTTTCAATCCTACATTGTAGGCCACAGTTTCAGCATCCGGCTCCTCAGAATTGCTCGGCTCGTTCTGGGTTTTTTGATCATTCTTGCACTGACGGGTATTATTGTGGACCATGTAAAAATAACTTCCATTCAAGGTAAGAACACGTTTTATTCATTCAGCAAATCAACTTCAAAGTATACAAACAGATAGGATTGGTTTTATGTAGATGAGAAATGTATGTTTGCCAGCTATTTGTTTATAAGCAGCGGCAGAGAGCATCAGCTGATTAGCAAGAGGGAGCCCCCGAGCGCCAGTGATTTAAAAGGAGCGGGGCAGAGAGCAGCAGCTGATACCAGACAAACAGAGATGAAAACTCAAAAATTACGCTATTGTCAGTATAGAATGAGGAGTGGCGAGAGCCGAGGGATCATAGTTAATTGTCTAATTTCTCATCTATCAAAGTTTTAAGACCATAGTATACTTTAAAAGAAAAAATAAAGAATTGGATTTATATAGCGCCTTTCACGACCACAGGACGTCTCAAATTATTTACAGCCAATGAAGAACTTTTGGAGTGTAGTCACTGTTGTAATGTGGGAAACGTGGCAGCCAACTTGCGCACAGCAAACTCCCACAAACAGCAATGAGATAATGACCAGATAATCTGTCTTCCTTATGTTGATTGAGGGCCAAATATCGGCCAGACAATTTAGGTAAACAAATAGATCTGAAAACGGTGAGGCCGAGAGTGCCAAAGAGGGAAGGCAGGGTAAGTCACAGGTCAATATTTAATTTAATGCACATCTAACTTAAATTAGATCAAGTAATTAGTTACAAAAATAAAGAATATCAGCTAAGTTGATTAATTACATAAACTTTAATTGATTAAAGAAATAAAACACAGTTATATAGGAATGATAGATTTGTCGCAACTGCAGCATGTGGGAGTTTGTGGGCAATATCGCAATCCAGAACAACCATATCTGAAGTAAGTGTCTGCATCTTGAGAAACCTCAGCGTTGTTAAGCTGGAATCCGAGGTGCATCAGGTGGGGCATCACGTAGGCTAGAGGAGAGTTCTCTGGTCAATTTGATCCAGGAGGCATTCATACCTCTTGGGTTAGACAGGTCTGGGTAGTGGTAATGGACATGAGGGTATGACTGTGAGATAGGCGAGTCAGGTGCTGGAGGAACCTTAATCTTTGCCCGCATCCAGATTCTCGCTGCCTGTGTGGATGAAAGCAAAGTAAGCAGGGTGGATAAGCAAACTTACAACAGCACCGTAGTACAGGAGGCCATTTAAATGAGGGGAGTGAAATAGAATGTGGCAGTGATAGGGTACAGTAAAATCAAGGGCTAAATACTATTCTCTGCAGCCACAATGGAGAGTTCTGAATGTTGTGTTGCCTGCACCGTGCCAGGATTAAGGGTATCTCCTCGTGGCTGGAGAAGAACTTGGAGTGGGATGGGGGAGGATCCAGTTGTCGTGATGCATGTAGAAACCAACAACATAAATAGAACTAGCAATGAGGTTCTGCTGAGGCAGTTTGAGGAGCCAGGATCCAAAATAATAAATAGAACGTTAAAGGTAATAATCTCTGGATTACTACCTGAGACAAGCGCAAATTAGCACAGGGTCAAGTTGACTGCATGGTGGAAAGTGTGGTGTGGGAGACAGAGGTAATCATTCAAGAAGCACTGGTACCAGTACTGGGGAAAGAAGATGCTGTTCTGTTGAGACAGACTTCACTTAAACTAGGTTGGGGCTACTGTCCTGGCGAATCAAATAACTAGGGCTGTAGATAGGGATTTAAACTTATAAAAAGCAAGTCTTCAGGTGAGGGGAAATTTATAAATCTAAAGTGAAAAATCAGGGCAATAGAGCAATGTACTGGTTCGGGTAATAATAAGCAGAGTGTGGCAGGAAGGGACAGAGAGTTTAATGCTAATAATGTATCAGTGAATAAGGTCAAATCAGAGAAAAATAATAAAATGTTAAACATAAAGGTGCTTTACCTGAATGCACAAAGCATTCGTAAAATAGCATACAAATTAATTGCACACATAGAGATAAATGGGTTTGATCTAATAGCCATTAGAGAGCCATGGTTGCATGGTAACCATGAAATCAGAACATAAGAAATACAAGCAGGAGTAGACCATTTGGTCCCTCACGCCTGCTCCGCCATTCAATAAAATGATGGTTGATCTGACCTTGGCCTCAACTCCGCTCCCTATAACCCTTGACTCCTTATCATTCAAAAATCAGTCTATCTCCACCTTAAATGTATTCAATGACCCATAGATTCAAGACCCTCTGAGAGAAGAAATTCCTCTTCATTTTTGTTTCAAATGGGCAACCCCTTATTCTGAAACTATGCCCCCTAGTTCTAGATTCTCCCATGAGGGGAAACATTCTCTCTGCATCTATCCTGACAAGCCCCCTCAGAATCTTATACATTTCAATAAGATCACCTCCCATTCATCTAAACTCCAATGATTATAAGCACAACCTGCTCAACCTTTCTTCATAGGACAAACCCTTCATCTCAAGAATCAACTTCTTTGAACTGCCTCCAAAAGAAGTATATCCCTCTTTACATAAGGAGACCAAACTGTATGCAGTACTCCAGTGGTTGCAAGATTTCACTACTTTTATACTCCATCCCCCTGCAATAAAGGCCAGCATTCCATTTGCCTTTCTAATTACTTGCTGTACCTAGAATCATAGAAATTTACAGTACAGAAGGAGGTCATTTTGGCCAATTCGTGTCCACGCCAGCTGACCAAGAGCTATTCAGCCTAATGTCTTGGTCCATAGCCCTGTAGGTTATGACACTTCAATTGCACATCCAAGTATTTTTTTTAATGTGCTGAGGTTTTCTGCCTCTACCACCATTTCAGACAGTGAGTTCCAGACCCCCACCACCCTCTGGGTGAAGAGATTTCCCCTAAACCTCCCATCAATTACTTTAAATCTATGCCCCCTGGTTGTTGACCCCACTGCCAAGGGAAACAGGTCCTTCCTATCCACTCTATCCCCTCATAATTTTATAACCCTCAATCAGGTCTCCCCTCAGTCACCTTTGTTCCAAAGAAAACTGACCCAGCATCTCAATCTTTCCTAATAGACAAAATTCTCCAGTCCAGGCAACATTCTTGGAAATCTCCTCTTTCCAGTGCAAGTACATCTTTCCTGTAATGTGGTGACCAAAACTGCACACAGTTCTCTACTGTGACTTAACCAGTGTTTTATACAGTTCAAACATAACCTCCTTACTCTTGTATTCCATGCCTCGACTAATAAAGGCAAGTATTCCACATGCTTTCTTCATCACCTTTTCTACCTATCCTGCTACCTTCAGCGATCTGTGGATTTGTACTCCAAGGTCCCTTTGTTCCTCTACATCTGCAAGCTAACTTTCTGTGTTTCATTTACAAGGACCCCCAGATCCCTCTGTACTGCAACATTTTTTGATCTCTCCCCATTTAAATAATAATTTGTTTTTTTACTTTTCCTACCTAAGTGGATAACCTCACATTTCCCCACATTATACTCCATCTGCCAATTTTTTGCCCACTCACTTAGCCTATCTACATCCCTTTGCAGATTATTTGTGTCCTCCTCACAATTTGCTTTTCCACTTATATTTGTATCATCAGCAAATTTGGCTACATTACACATAAAGATTGTAAATAATTGAGGTCCCATTAGCGATTAAAACGCTTTGCTACCAAATTGCTGACAACATAGAAAAACGATACTTTCAACACAACAATTTTCATAATTAATTCAGTTTCTTACAGGATAATTCAAGTAGTAACCGCTGAACATCGAGTGCAATTTTGAGCCTTGGCAGAGTGGTAGCTCCTCACTTTGAGTCAGAAAGTTTGGATTCAATTCTTACTCCAGAGACGTGTGCGCAAAATCTAGGCTAATATTTCAGCGCTGCACTGAGGAAGTCCCGTCTGCCCTCTCGGATGGACGCAAAAAAAAATCCCATGGCGCTATTTCGTAGATGAGCATGGGAGTTCTTCCCGATGTCCTGGCGAATATTTATCCCTCAATCCACTTTACTACAAACGGTTATTTCGTCATTTATCTCATTGTTCTTTGTGGGACGTTGCAAATTACCTGCTGCTTTTCCCTACATTACAACAGCGACTACACTTCACAGGTACTTCAATTGTTGTTTTGGACGCCCTATATTCCTTCGGAAATACTCTTTGGAAAGTCCTGACGTTATAAAAGGTGCTATAAGAATTCAACTTCTGTCTTGTATTTTCCAAGGTATGGTTGAATAATTCATGTCACAGGTGCCATTTTACGAATGCTCGTGTTCATTATTGAATTAACGTCTGAAAAAACTGCGGGTTTGGTATTCTGGGACAATTTTTTCAATTGGTGTACAGGCCTCTCAGAGTGAGCTGTTTTCATGTAGTTACTTTTCCATTTTCTTCTGTTTTTTCCTCTTGTCAATGCGCGGATGCTTGCTGGGATGTCCACAGCCTTCTCCATATATTGCTCACGTGGCCACAGTTCCCGTTTGAGAATGCAGAGTGTGTACCGACAGGCATCACATGGTCAATCCGATCCCGTTCTCATTAGGCTGGCAATTTCCAGCAGCGGCCCATGGATAACACTCAGAAGCAGGATATAATGCTAATTGCTCTTTTCCTCTCGCTTGGCGCTCAGGCCAGTTTCAGCGTTTCAAATGCTGCCAGAACTGGGATCATTTAATACACCACAGACATGCAATCTAACCTGGCATATTCTGATTTGTATGGCTAGGTGCAATACCCATGGGTTCCTTGAGATGTGAATTTATTCAGGATGAAATGTAGATATTATATATGTGCAAGAGAGTATTGGAGACGCAATACTTTCAGTGAGTGCAGACTTTAGAGATCCAAAGATTTCCATTCGGATATTCATATAACTAAGAGTCGTATTTTTGTTTCAATATCATTCCACATTGAGTGCAGTGAAAACCATTCCGTGCGACATCAATTGTGGTTTAGGTAATCGGTTGTTAATTTTTATAATAGGTAATTCTAATATAGAAACGATCAAGTACACAATTACATATACGCATCCACATAAAAGGTTATTGCACAAGATAAAAGTTCACGGGATTGGAGGTAATATATTAGCATGGATAGAGGATTGCCGAGCTAACAGAAAACAGAGAGTCGGGATAAATGGTTCGTTCTCGGGTTGGCAATCAGTAACTAGTGGGATACCGCAGGGATCAGTGCTGGGATCTCAAATATTTACAATCTATATTAATGACTTGGAAAAAGGGACCGAGTGTTACATAGCCAAGTTTGCTGATGATACAAAGATGGGAAGAAAAGAAATGTGTGAGGAGGATACAAAAAGTCTGCAAAAGGACATAGACAGGCTAAGTGAGTGGGCAAAAATTTGGCAGATGGGGTATAATGTTGGAAAGTATGAGGTCATGCACTTTGGCAGAAAAAAATCAAAGAGCAAGTTATTATTTAAATGGAGAAAAATTGCAAAGTGCTGCAGCACAGCGGGATCTGGGGGTACTTGTGCATGAAACAAAAAAGCTTAGTATGCAGGTACAACAAGTGATCAGAAAGGCCAATAGAATCTTGGCCTTTATTGCAAAGGGGATGGAGTATAAAAGCAGGGAAGTCTTGCTACAGTTATACAGGGTATTGGTGAGGCCACACCTGGAATACTGCATGCAGTTTTGGTTTCCATATTTACAAAAGGATATACTTACTTTGGAGGCAGTTCAGAGAAGGTTTACTAGGTTGATTCCGAAGATGAGGGGGCTGACTTATGAGGAAAAGTTGAGTAGGTTGGGTTTCAACTTTTAGAATTCAGAAAAATGAGAGGTGATCTTAACAAAACGTATAAGATTATGAGAGGGCTTGATAAGATGGATGCAGAGAGGATGTTTCCACTGATAGGGGAGACTAGAACTAGAGGGCATAATCTTAGAATAAGGGGCCACCCATTTAATACTGAGATGAGGAGAAATTTCTTCTCTCAGAGGATTGTAAATCTGTGGAGTTCGCTGCCTCAGGGAGCTGTGGAAGCTGGTACATTGAATAAATTTAAGACAGAAATAGACAGTTTCTTAAACGATAAGGGAATAAGGGGTTATGGGGAGTGGGCAGGGAAGTGGACCTGAGTCCATGATCAGATCAGCCATAATCGTTTTAAATGGCGGAGCAGGCTCGAGGGGCCATATGGCCTACGCCTGCTCTTATTTCTTATGTTCTTATGTTCTTATTAGTGAAAGAGTAACGCCAAATTAATGTTAAAAACAAATGTAAGATTTACATCCCAATATTTTGTGGCATCCTGAGATTATGCTATATGTATTTAAAATTGAGCAAAGTTTGTCTTAGTCCTAGAATGAATTAACGTAAGAGTATTTTGATGATTATTGTCCAATCGCAAAGAGAGGATACATTTGAAGAACGTTCCTTTAATTTAATAATAGTTGGGATCTTGATGTAGTTGTGAGGTGTCTGTGAGTCTAATTATATTGATGCAGACATGCTCTAAAAGGGCCCTGCCTGTGGATGGAATACAGAAATAATAAACAAATTAATTACAATATTTAAAAACACAGGAACGATGGGCCGAATGTCCTGCTTCCGTGCCGTACATTTCTATGATTCTATGATTGTAAATTTTGTTTTGAATGATCAGGTAAAGAACTGCTGATAATCTCTGCCTCCGCTGCTCACAATTCCACGAGACCAATAGCTTAGCAGTTGGGAAAGAATAACGCGTGTCCAAGCACAGCTGGAAAAGTAAACAGGACCATACGAAAGCATCGAAACGGATAAAGGGTTCACGCAGCATTCGCTTACAGCCGGTTTCCATTGCACTTCGCCGCACACTCTTTCTGTAACATTAGATTGTACAAACGTAACTGTTCATTATCTCCTGTATAAAATGAGCTTAATGCAGTCTATGTAAATGCAATGTAAAAAATAACAGACTTCATGCCAATATTTTTTTGCGGGCTGACACGTATCTTGATCGATGAATGTTTCTAGCTGGCGCTATTCCAATAAATCTAATTGTTGATATTTATACATGTCAAAGTTATATCAAGTGTGCAAACCTTTCATATGGCTTATATTTTAAGATGTAAGTTAGAGAAGTGACTTAGAGGGAAAGTTCTGTTCATAGAATTATAAATACGAGACGTGTTGGAGGCCCATTAACATTGATATTTATTTGTACTCAACATCCACGATAAGAATTTATGTCATGAGCAAAACCAATTCAAATGAAGGTTTGCTCTCTGAGTTGGACACTGTGAATATGGAATGGTTAAAATACGCGGTTGCATTGCGGGATACATCTTATTCGGCAGATCTACGAAAACAAATGGGAGGAGAGAAGCAGTAATTGCAACGAGAACAGTGAAAATGTATTCAACCACCTGTAGTTTGTCCTGGACTAAACTTGAAAGGCTCCATCCATTCGCACCCAAAGACATATTATTTCACCAGGGCAATTTAAAGACACAAATGACTGCTAAATAGCAAAGTAGTTAATCACAGTAACTAACTACTAATTTACTTAACAGCGAGCTAAATCCACCTATGTATTAAATCTACACCTTGTGACCAAATAGTTCAAGAAATAAACTACAGATAACTAATAAATAAATAAAGTAATTAATTCATTCATTAATTAAGATATGGCAGTACAAGCAGTGTGTCGGGATTTTAGGGTGGAAGTTTGTGGACAAAGAGACTGTCCCACACTGTCACAGTGAAGTGAGAATGACTGTGCTTGACATCAAGACAGCATTTTACCGAGTGTGGCATCAAGGAGCCCGAGTAAAATTGAAGTCAATGGGAATCAGGGAGAACGCTCGCCACTGGCTGAACTCATACCTAGCACAAAGGAAGATGGTTGTGGTTGTTGGAAGTCAATCATCACAGCCCCAGGACATCATTGCAGGAGTTCCTCAGCGCAATGTCTAGGCCCAACCATCTTCAGCTGCTCAATCAATTACTTTCCCTCCATCATAAGGTCAGAAGTGGGGATGTTCACTCATGATGTCACAGTGTTCTATTTGGAAAACCTCATATGATGTAGCAGTACACGTATGGCCTTGGGCTGATAAGTATCAAGTAATATTTGTGCCACACAAGTGCCAGGTAATGACTATCTCCAACAAGAGAGTCTAACAATTCCCCCAACTTGACATTATGTATTGTATGGGGTTAATCACATAGGGTTAATTATGATATTTAGTCATTCACAGTGTGTCTCTGCTCCGTTTCGTGGATTGTTGTTGCTATATATAGAGAGAGAAAGCGACCTTGGATGCACACCAGCTTGTTATGAGACGGTCCGCGGCGCAAGATCTCATGCTTTGTGGACAAGCTTCTAGGGCCTTACAGATTAGGAGTTGGCCATAAGCCACATGCACCCATGTTTTGTTCAATAGTATGTTTATTTGATAGTATAAAGGTACAGCACTGTCCCGTAGCTCTTTGAACTTCACCTTGGACCGTGATTCGTGAGCGGTGCAGGGACCCCCAAATCTCCAGACCAGCCGTCCCTTGTGGAGTTCCCGATAGGCAGAAGGCCGTGAGCATTGTTGCATCTAATCATACTTTCCTTTTCTTCGTAAACTGTAGCATTAATGTTTCTTTTCTCTCAGTAAACGGTATCTTATTCTTTACTTCATTTGTCTTGTCTCTTATTTAACATTCATCCAGATCCCGAACCTGGGTCTATTATTATTTATCCAAAATATTTTGGCGTCACGAACAGGATCTGGTAAAATCTTTAAGAGAAAAGACAAAAAGCAGTCTCCTCCTGCGGGAGAGAAGTATAGAATACCAGGGTGGAGCACGAGGGATGAGGGTTTTGGCTCTCTTGCCAATGTGCTAGCCTGGCTTGGACCCCCGCAACATGGGGATATGCCGTTATTGGAACAGAACAAAGATAGAGCCGTACCCCACGCGGTACTGTCTCTCCTGGAGGAAGCGGGCTTCCCACAGGAGAAAAATAGTCCCCCAGAAATGGGATGGATTTTGTTGACAGCATTAAGGGCGATGTGCAAAGAACGTAAGGAAAGTGAGGCAGAAAACCTACAGTTAAAAACAGCTGTTAAGGTTTTGGAAAGTCAAAACTCGACCCTGACTGAAGCGGTCAGCACTGCACAAGAACGGGCGGACAAGGTCAATGAACAATCAGAAACTTTAATATGCTGTTTGGCGACAGTACAAAATAAAAAGAAAGCCAGACCACGGAAATTACAGATGGATTTGAAATATACCTTTTGTATTTGCTACTGCATGTGGTATGGGCTTGCTCAATCCGATCCCAGTGAGTGTTTAAAAGCCCATGCAAAATCATCTGGGGAATGTATACAAGCTGGAAAAAATGGAGAGGGGGAGGGGAACGGGAGGAAATTAAAGACCCTCCCCCATACGCTCCGAGCAAAGGAAGCTAGACCCCTTATGACAAATAAGACAAAACAGCAAGATGGTGAACAGCCGGTAACCACTAGAGGGGTGCGTGACTTCACCACAAGTGAGTTCCAAGAAATGGTTACTATAGGGGTCCGGCAAAAATATCCCTCTGCCGTTGATTGGGAAGGGGAGGTAAAACCTTGGAATACTATGGCAGAGGGTGCGATACAGTTGCGCAGCATGGCAACACAGGCAGGAATATATTACCAACTATATGGGGGCCAGATCAGGAGCTCTTTATGGCAGGAATGCGGAGCAGGCTGATGAAGAGTGGCCCTCCTATGATGAGGGGTGAGCTACTCGCATTATTGGGACCAGCCCAAGGGCAGTGGGTGGGGCACGCCTGCCTATTGTTAGGACAGTTAGAGGATGTAGAAGATCCCCTCGACTAGGGATGTGGCTGGGATCCGGGAGCACTCCCCATTAGAACCACATCAACCCAAGCTCCCGGGGATCTGAGGCCACACATTCCGATTACTTACCTGGCAGGGGAGTAAACATAATTAGCTTTGTTGAATGAAGAAAGACTTTGTGAATGTCTGTCTGTGAATGAAAGTACTTTTGTGATTTTTTGACTGCGGAATGAATTTTTCATGTGTCTGAAAACCTGTTTCGAAAAATATTGGAGCTGTCTGTTTGTTTTAGCTCCACCCACTTTTTCAAACAGAGTGAAGGTTTTTTTAACCCTTCGTAGTGTTGTCCTGTATGTGGGAAGTCTTAAATAAGTGTGAACCTTACAGGGGAAACCATACAAGGGCTCTTGGGGGCGATTATCATTAGACATGCGGTGTCCCCCTACAATAGCCCTGTTTGGCCTGTACAGAAACCCAACAAAAGTTGGAGGATGACTGTGGACTACCGATGAATTGTATGGGGTTAATCACATTGGATTAATTATGATATTTAGTCATTTCATAGGGTGTCTCTGCTCCCATGCCCTGTAGAATGTTGTTGCTATTTCGAGAGAGAGAGGGATGCGACCTTGAGATGCACACCAGCTTGTTATGAGATGGTCCACGGCTTGAGCTCTCATGCTTTGTGGACAAGCACCTGGGGCCTTACAGATTAGGAGTTGGCCATAAGCCACATGCACCCATGTTTTGTTCAATAGTATGTTTATTTGATAGTATAAAGGTACAGCACTGTCCCGTAGCTCTTTGAACTTCACCTTGGACCGTGATTCGCGAGCGGTGCAGGGACGCCTAATGCTCCAGACCAGCCGTCGCTTGTGGAGTTGCCAACGGGCGGAAGGCCGTGAGCGTTGTTGCATCTTATCATACTTCTCTTTTCTTTGTAAACTGCATTATTAATGTTTCTTTTCTCTCACTAAACGGTATCTTATTCTTTACTTCATTTGTCTTGTCTCTTATTTAACATTCATTCAGATCCCGAACCTGGGTCTATTATTATTGATCCAAAATATTTTGGCGTTACGAACAGGATCTGGTAAAATATTTAAGAGAAAAGACAAGAAGCAGTCTCCTCCTGCGGGAGAGAAGTATAGAATACCAGGGTGGAGCAAGAAGGATGAGGGTTCTGGTTCTCTTGCCAAGGTGTGAGCCCGGTTTGGACCCCCATAACATGGGGATATGCTGTTATTGGATCAGAACAAAGATAGAGCCGTACCCCACGCGGTACTGTCTCTCCTGGAGGAAGCGGGCTTCCCACAGGAGAAAAATGGTCAGTCCACAAATGGGATGGATTTTGTTGACAGCCTGAAGGGCGATGTGTAAACAACTGAAAGAAAGTGAGGCAGAAAACCTACAGTTGAAAACAGCTGTTAAGGTTTTGGAAAGTCAAAACTCGACCCTGACTGAAGCGGTATGCACTGCATAAGAGCTGGCTGACAAGGTCAATGAATAATCAGAAAATATAATATGCTGTCTGCCGACAGTACAAAATAAAAAGAAAGCCAGACCACGGAAATTACAGCTGGATTTGAAATATATCTTTTTTATTTGCTGTTGCATGTGGTATGGGCTTGCTCAGTCCGATCCCAGTGAGTGTTTAAAAGCCCATGCAAAATCATGTGGGGAATGTATACAAGCTGCAAAAAATGGAGAGGTGGAGAAAGGGAGGAAACTAAAGACCCTCCACCATATGCTCCGAGCACAGAAGCTAGACCCCTTATGACAAATAAGATGAAACAGCAAGATGGGGAATAGCCGGTAACCACTAGAGGGGTGCATGACTTCACCACTAGTGAGTTACAAGAAATGGTTACTATCGGGGTCCGGCAAAAATATCCCTCTGCCATTGATTGGGAAGGGGCGGTAAAACCTTGGAATACTATGGCGGAAGGTGCGATACAATTGCGCAACATGGCAACGCAGGGAGGAATATATCACCAACAATATGGGGGGCCAGATCAGGAGCTCTTTACGGCAGGAATATGGAGCAGGCTGATGAAGAGTGGCCCTCCTATGATGAGGGGTGCGCTACTCGCATTATTGGGACTAGCCCAAGGACAGCGGGTGGGGCACACTTGCCTATTGTTAGGACAGTTAGAGGATGCAGAAAATAGTGTGTGAGAGTCGAGAACGGCTAATGTAGAGGGGGATCGGGACCAGCGACAAAGTTCGACCTCTGGGAAAGGTACAGGGTCAGGAAAGACAAAAAAAAGAATTACGCGGAGGGACATGTTCGCGGCTTTACTGAAGACAGGGGTCCCCAAGGGAAAAATTGATGGAATCCCAACAGGAGCGATGTATTCTATGTGGAAGCAACATTGCGTCCCGGAAACAGAGCAGGGTGAAAGGAGGGAGTTAAGGGAGACTAAGTCGTACAGTGATAAGTCTGTGGATGTACCCCAAAGTAGAAGAACTGTGGAAGGCTAGTAACCCCCTCGACTAGGGATGTGGCTGGGATCTGGAAGTACCCCCCAGTAGAACCACATCAACCCAAGCTCCCGGGGACCTAAGGCCACACATTCCGATTACGATACATTGGCCGGGGGGGGGTGCGGACATACAAAGAGATGCTGCTTTACTAGACACAGGGGTAGAAGTTACTATTATCGATGGATATCCTAGGAAACACACAGGGACCTGTATAATGATTAATGGGTTCGGAGGGGCAGAAACGCCCGCTGTCCGAACAACTATCAGATTGGTGTTGGGAAATGGGCCTCCGCGTTAGGTAACAGTCTTAATATCGGCAGTAAAGGAACATATTATCGGGATGGACCTTTTAAAGGGAACCACACACAACACCTCGTTCGGGCAATTCTCATTCGGGATATGGGCGATCACTGTGATTGCAGGAGAAGCAAAGTGGGAACCAGTGGTAATACCACGGCCATCGCGTATAGTGACTACGAAACAGTACTGAATACCTGGGGACACAAAGAAATAGGAGAAACCATACAAGGGCTCTTGGAGGTGGGTATCATTAGACATGTGGTGTCCCCCTACAATAGCCCTGTTTGGCCGGTGCAGAAACCCGACAAAAGTTGGAGGCTGATGGTGGACTACCGACAACTGAACAAATTTGCCCCTCCCCTGGCAACCACTGTCCCAGATGTAGTAACTATAACAGAGCGGCTGTCTGAAGAAGGTGCAGAGCGTTATGCGGTACTCGACCTGGCCAATGCCTTTTTCTCCATTCCAATAGCAGAAGAATCCCAGGACCAGTTTGCATTCACTTGGGAAGGGAGGCAATACACGTTTAAATGCCTACCTCAGGGTTACCTACATAGCCCTACCCTATGCCATGGATTGGTGGCCCGGGACCTGGACATGTGCACGTTGGCTCGTAATGTCTCACTGGCACACTACATCGATGATGTCCTAATAAGGGGTCCCACTGAGACAGTATTGTCAGAAGCTCTAGCTACTTTAGTCCAACACAGGCAAGATAGGGGCTGGGAGATAAATCCGAAGAAGGTGCAGGGCCCTAGCCAGACTGTCCAGTTTCTGGGGATCCAATGGTCTCGGGTTGAGCGCATCATACCCGAGCCTGTGAAGAATAAAATTCAAGAAATGGCCACCCCCATGAATAAAACTGAGACACAGCGGTTTGTGGGACTATTGGGTTACTGGAGGAGACACATACCTCACCTCACAATGTTATTAAAACTGTTGTATGCCGTAACACGAAAAAAGGCCCACTTCGAGTGGGGAAAGGAACAACAGGTGGCTTTTGATGCAGCCAAAGAAGCCGTAGCTCAAGCTTTACCCCTAGCCCCGCAAGTGCCTGGGCAGCCTTTTGAGCTACAGGTATCCGTGACCAATGATACTGCAGTATGGAGTTTGTGGCAGGTTCAACATGGCATTCGTATACCGTTAGGGTTCTGGTCTAGAAAATTGACAGATGCTGCTATTCATTACAGTCCATTTGAGAAACAATTATTAGCATGTTATTGGGCCCTGACAGAAACCATAGACAGATAGGAGATGACAAAGTCAGCTTACGACCAGACCTACCCATATTATCCTGGGTTCTCTCAGAAAATGAGACACACAAGGTCGGGTGAGCGCAGCAAAGCTCCATAGTGCGCTGGAAATGGTATATCGCAGACAGAGCAAGTAAAGGAAAAGAAGGAATCACCCGACTACATGAGCATGTGGCTGAATACCCACAAACAGCTGAGAGTGAACTTACGTAGTCATCTGTCAGTTTAACCCAGGAGTCACCGATCTCCTGGGGCGTGTCTTTTGAACAGTTCACACCTGAAGAGCGTAACCATGCCTGGTTCACAGATGGCTCAGCGGTCTGGCGAAACAGCCTTCGGCAATGGCGAGCCGCTGCCTTCAATCCAAAAACCCAGACAATTGTGCATGATGAGGGCATGGGAGGCTCCAGCCAGCTAGCAGAACTAGCAGCTGTGGTCCTTGCGGTAGAAGAGGAACAGCAACAAGTACACATATATATTGACTCATGGGCAGTAGCCAATGGCATGGCGAGCTGGATGCGAAACTGGCAAGAACATATCTGGCAAATAACTGGGAAAGACTTGTGGGGAAAGCACCTATGAGAACAAATATGGTCCAAAGCCCAGAAGATGAAAATAACTGTATATCATGTGGACACTCACATGAGAAACACTTCAAAGACCTCTGAACATAATAACACCATTGATAATATAGCCCGGGTACGGGCTGTCAAAGAGGTGGAAGAAGAAGAATATGGCATAGGCAAGTGGGCCCACCACAAATCTGGACATTTGGGTATTCAGGATACGACACAATGAGCACGAAATAGGGGGTTACATTTGACGACGGACGGTGTTAAACAGATCATAAACACCTGTGGAATTTGTCAAAATGTGAATCATTTTCCCCTACAATGATAACCCAGTGCCCATATTAAGAGAGGGACTCAACCAGCACAAATATGGCAAGTTGATTATGTGGGGCCTTTACCATTGCAACAACGGTTCCAATATTTGCTCACTGCTGTTGATACCTATTCTGGACTTTTGATAGCTTATCCAGTGACTAAAGCGAATCAACAAAGTATGATTAAAGGACTGGAGAATTTAATCACATACTACGGTGAGCCAGCAGAAGTACAGTCCGATAATGGGTCACACTTCACAGGTCAAACAGTGCAACAATGGGCGGTAGACAACGGGATCTATTGGATGTTCCACATACCTTACTATCTGCAAGCTGCAGGGTTGATAGAACGCATGAATGGACTACTTAAGCAACAGATTAAAATATTAACTCCCACTAACATATTGCAAGAGTGGTTAAAGGTCTTACCACAAGCAGTGCGCAATCTGAATCACCGATCATTGCGGGGGGGAACTCCCATAAGCCACATGTTAGGCAAAGTTAGCGACCCTACTATTGAGAAAGAAAATCAGACTCAGGACACAGTTTGTGAAGGCGGAAAAGTGTGGGCGCAGTACCGCCAGAAACCCTTACAAGCAGGGGAAATTGGGTGCTCCTGACTGGTCAAGATATTCCTCTCTGTGTTGACAAGGGTAAATTGACTAAATGAGGCTGAATATTAACATACCTATGCTTCCTCCCACAGGATTTCTGCCCAACTCGTGCTGGCCAGTCTCGGTGTCTCGTTATCTGTGACTATGCTACTCCATCTTCAAACACAGCATGGGATGGCCATATAGGGTGACTGTTAGCTAACACTGATCGTACGCAAGACAATTACTAACCTTCCTCCCACTGTAGACCTAACTTGTTTAGCTCAATTTCTAAAAGCTAACACTGATCGTTGTTTTACTCATCGCGTTATTACTGATATTACTGCTTGTATGTATCCTTTGGTGTAGATTGCGGTCATTGCTTGCGCATACTCAACATGTAACTGGTGCATTACGCCTTCAACTTGATTGTATTACTTAGAATGTCTAAATATCAAGGGTGGATTGTATTGTATGGGGTTACTTACATAGGGTTAATTATGGTAATTATTCATTCACAGTGTATCTCTGCTCCGTTTCGTGGATTGTTGTTGCTATATATAGAGAGAGAAAGCGACCTTGGATGCACACCAACTTGTTAAGAGACGGTCCGCAGCTCAAGATCTCATGCTTTGTGGACAAGCACCTGGGGCCTTACAGATTAGGAGCTGGCCATAAGCCACATGCACCCATGTTATGTTCAATAGTTTGTTTATTTGATAGTATAAAGGTACAGCACTGTCCCGTAGCTCTTTGAACTTCACCTTGGACCGTGATTCGCAAGCGGTGCCGGGACCCCCAATGCTCCAGACCAGCCGTCGCTTGTGGAGTTCCCGACGGGCAGAAGGCCGTGAGCATTGTTGCATCTTATCATACTTCTCTTTTCTTCATAAACTGTATTATTAATGTTTCTTTTCTCTCAGTAAACAGTATCTTATTCTTTACTTCATTTGTCTTGTCTCTTATTTAACATTCATCCAGATCCCGAACCTGGGTTTATTATTATTGATCCAAAACACATTATAACCCCACCATCAACATCCATTGACCAGAAACTTAACTGGACCGGCTGCATAAATATTGTGGCTACAAGAGCAGGTCAGAGGCTGGGTATTCTACAGCGAGTGTCTCACCTTCTGACTCCCCAAAGCTTTTCCATCATCCACAAGGCACAAGCCAGGAGTATGATGGAATAATCTTCACTTGAGTGCAGTTCCAACAACACATAACAATCTCGATACCATCCAGGACAAAGCAGCCCACTTGATTGGCAGCCCATCCACCACCTTAAACATTCACTCCCTCCACCACAGGTGCACCATGGCTGCAGTGTGTACCATCTCCAAGATGCATTGCAGCAACTCGCCAAGACTTCAATGACAGCACCTCTCAAACCCATGACCTCTACCATCTAGGAGGACAAGGACAGCAGGTACATGTGATCACCATCAACTGCAAGTGCTCCTCCAAGTCACACACCACCCTGACTTGGACATATATTGCAGTTCCTTCATCGTCGCTGGGTCAAAATCCTGAAACTCCCTCCCAAACAGTACTGTGGAAATACCTTCACCACACAGACTGCAGCGGTTCAAGAAGGCCAGTCACCATCATCTTCTCAAGTGCAATTAGGGATGGGCAATAAACGTTGGCCTTGCCAGCAACGCTGACGCCCAAGGAATGAATTTTTAAAATTTGCAAGAAATGTCTCCACTTCGAGACACTTTGGCTCAGAATCATTAAGCTGGAGTCTGAGCTAGAAAAGTTCAAACACATTAGGGAGGAGGAAGCATTACTGCATAATTTACGGCAGAGTACAGTTACACACTAGAGGAAGGAATAGGTGCAGGAAGGAGAAATTGTGACTGTCCTTCAACTGGGTAAGAGCAACATAGGAGAGGTGGTGAAAAAGGTCCACCAGACCTATTCAATAGTTCAACGTACTTCATTCTTGTGAGGATAAGATGAAACAGTGTGGGAATGATGGGCAGAATACCGGTCAAGGCACCATGGAGCAGAAGCTTCTTCAAAGGAGGAACTGCAGAGTAGAAAGGCTGAAGTTATGGGGATTCAAGAATTAGGGGATGAGGAGGATCACAATGTTGTGCTCCATGTCAGAACCAACAACATAGAATCATAGAAATGTTTTGGCACAGAGGAGACATTTCAGACTATAGTGTCTGTGCTGGCTGGACAGGAGCTATCCAGCCTAATCCCACTTTCCAACACTTGGTCCTTAGCCCTGTAGGTTGCAGCAATCCAAGTGCTTATCCAAGTACTTTGCCAATGTGATTAGGCTTTCTGCCTCAACTACCCTGTCAAACAGTGAGTTCCAGACCCCACCACCCACTGAATGAAAAGATTTCTCCTCAACTCTCCTATAATCATCTACCAATTACTTTAAATCTATGCCCTCTGGATATTGATCTCTCTGCTAAGGAAAATAGTTCCATCTATCACTCTATCTCGGATCCTCATAAATTTTTATACCTTAATCAATTCCCCATCAGCCTCCTCTGTTCCAAAAGAAACATCCCCAGCCTATCCAATCTCTCCTCATAGCTAAAATTCTCCAGTCCCGGCAACTTACTTGTAAATCTCTTCTGTACCCTCTCTGGAGCACTAACCTCCTTCCTGTAATTTGGTAACCAGGACTGTACACAGTACTCTATCTGTGACTCAACTAGTGTTTTATACAGTTCAAGCATAGCCTCCTGGCTCTTATATTCTATGCCTCGGTATTAATGGAAAGATTAGGGAAAAGGTACTGCTAAGGGAGTATCAGGAGTTAGGAGCTAACTTGAAAAGTAGGACCTCACGGGGGATTATTACCTGCGAGGTCCGGTTTTTCAAATTTGTTTGGATTATTACCTGAGCCACATGGAAATGGGCATTGAGACAAACAAATTAGGAAAATCAATATTTAGCTATAGGAGTGGCGTGGGAAGGAGGGCTTCCATTTCATGGAACACTGGCACCAGTACTGGAGCAGGAAGGAGCTGTACCATTGCGACAGGCTGCACATGAAACAGCCTGTCACCAAGGTCCTAGTGGAAAACATAATTCCGGCTGTAAATAAGACTTTAAAATAATAACATGGAGGGTGTCTGCTAGAAATTGCAGAAACCTAACAATAACAGAATCAAGAAAAGAGAGTAAAAGAAAAACTAATGGATGGAATAAAGATAACACGAACAGCCAGGGATCAGATAAATTCATAGACACTGAAGGTAAAATAACTATTAAAAGCAAAGAGAGACGAATAATAACTACAAATGATTCAAGCTGTCTGTACAGCAAAGTATGTAGTATTCAAACAAAATGGACAAACTGGAGGCAATAATTTGTAGAGTGGATCCGGGTATAGTTGGGATAGCTGAAACATGGCTGAATTGATAGCAGGATTGGCAACAAAATATTGCAGGATATAACACATTTAGGAAAGAAAGGGAAGGAAATGGAATGAAGGAGGGGAGGCATAGTAGTTTTTCTAGTTAAAGATAACATAATGGCAGTAGAAAAAAGCTGATAACTATAAGTAAGATATAGAATCCATATATAGAGAGTAAAAAGATAAAGAGGGATCCATCACCTTACTATTGATTGTGAAAGGGAATTTGAGGAAGAAATCGGTAGGAAAATATACGAGGTGGGTAGCAGATACAGAACAATAATCATGGGATATTTCAAATATTTCAGCAGGGAATAAAACATGCGGGATGCCGAGGCTGCAGACCTGGACAGAGTAGGCAGCATCAGAGGCAGCAGCTGACAATAAAGAGCGTGGAAGGACGAGGCAGTGGGCCTGGAAGGAGTGGGCGTGCTTCACTGGATTCGCGCCGCCGTGGCACTATTGCCTCAGCACCCCATTAACATCCCTGCCAGGTGCTAACAGGAGGCACTAAGCTACCAATTTCCCCCCCCTTAGTCATGTTTATTTCTGTAAGTTAATTAGTATTGGAATAAATGGATGCATGGCAGGGCACCTGGGTCCTCTGGAATATACATCCTGTGCTCTGTGTGAACTCCAGGATGATTCCCATGTCTAGGCCAACCAAATGTGCAGGAAGCATTGTTATTTGGAGGAGATGTAGCTCCGGGTTTTGGAGCTTGAGCAGCAGCTGGCATCACTGCAGTGCAGCTGTGAGGCTGAGACCTACGTGGACAGCATGTTTCAGGAGATGGTCACCTGCAGCATAACAATGCACAGGCAGCGAGGGAATGAGTAACCATCAGAGAGACAAGAAGGGCCAGGCTGGTGGTCCAGGAGTCCCCTGAGTGCATCTGCTCTCCAACCAATATTCAGTACTGATTATCGGTGAAGGCGATGGTATCTCTGGGAAGTATAGCCAGAGCCAAATCCACCACACCAGGGGTGGCTCAACTGCACAGGGGGGAAGAGGAAGATCGCAAAGGCAATAGAGGTAGGAGATTCGCTAGTTAAGGGGACAAGCAGACCTTTCTACAACCGCAGATGTGATTACAGGATTTTATGTTGCCTCCTTGGTGCCAGGGTTAAGAATGTTAATGAGTGGCTGCAGAACTTTCTGAAGGGGCAGGATGAACAGCCAGAAGTCACGGTCCATTTCGGTACTACAGACATAGGTAGAAAAAAGGGTTGAGGTGCTGCAGAAAGATTTTGTGTGCTAGGAAAGAGATTAAAAAGCAGGACCTCAGAGGTAGTGACTCTGGATTACTCCCTATGCCATGAGCTAGTGAGTATAGAAAGACAAGGATAGAGCAGATGATTGTGTGGCTGGAGAGATGGTGCAGAAGAGATGGCTTCAGATTCCTTAAGCATCGAGGCCGCTTCGGGAGGAGGTGGCCAGACGTGTTGCACCTAAACAGAGCTGATACCAATATCCTCGCGGGGAGATTTGCTAGTGCTGTTGGGGAGGGTTTAATCTAGTTGGCAGGTGGATGGGCACCAGGTTGTAACATTCGAAAGAAGATACAAAGGGGTCACAGGATTTGGAGAGAAAGATAGCACAAAATAGTAGGTATTAAGTGGGGTCAGACTAAGAAAAACACAGGCTGGTTTACAGTGTATGTATGTGAATTCATGAAGCATAGTAAACAAGGTTGGTGAGCTGCAGGTGCAAATAGCCACATGGGCAGATGATGTCGAGGCAATAACAGAGACCTGGTTCAAAAAAGGGCAGGATTGGGTATTAAATATTCCTGGATATAGGATGTTCAGGAAGGATAGGGAAGGAAAGATCTGAGGTGGTCTGGCCGTGTTAGTTAAGGAGAATGTTACAGTGCTGGAGAGAAAGGATGTCCTGGAGGTGTCAAGGACAGAATCTAAATGTCTAGAGTTAAGAAATAATAGAGGTGTCTTAGAATACTAGGTGTATTCTGTAAGCCACCAACTAGTGGGAAACATATGGAGGAGCACATTTGCAGAAAAATTATGAAGAGATGCAAGAAGTATAGAAACATACAAACATAGAAAATAGGTGCAGGAATAGGCCATTCGGCCCTTCGAGCCTGCACGACCATTCAAGATAATCATGGCTGATCATGCAACTTCAGTACTCCATTCCTGCTTTCTCTCCATAACTCTTGATCCCTTTAGCCATAAGGGCCACATCCAACTCCCTTTTGAATATATCCAACGAACTGGCCTCAACAACTTTCTGTGGTAGAGAATTCCACATGTTCACAATTCTCTGAGTGAAAAAGTTTCTCCTCATCTCGATCCTAAATGGCTTACCCCTTATCCTTAGACTGTGACCCCTGGTTCTGGACTTCCCTAACATTGGGAACATTCTTTCTGCAACTAACATGTCCAATCCAGTCAGAATTTTATATGTTTCTGTGAGATCCCCTTTCATTCTTCTAAATTCCAGTGAATATAAGCCTAGTCGATCCAGTCTTTCTTCATATGTCAGTCCTGCCATCCCGGGAATCAGTCTGGTGAACCTTCGCTGCACTCGCTCAATAGCAAGAATGTCCTTCCTCAGATTAAGAGACCAAAACTGTACACAGTATAGCGTAGTGAAAATGAGGTCTTCAACTATCCTAATATAGACTGGGATAGTAATCGTGTAAATGGCAGGGAAGGGGAAGATTTTCTGAAGTGTATTCAAAAGAAGTTTCTTGATCAGTATGTTTCTGTCCCAATGAGGAATGAGGCATTGCAGGATCTGGTTCTGGGGAATGAGGTAGGTCAAATGGAGCAAGCATCAGTAGGTGGACATTTAGAGAACAGTGATCAGAATATTGTAAGATTTGGATTAGATATGGAAAAGGACAGGGAACAATCTAGAGTAAAAATATTAAATTGGAACAAGGAAAATTTCAATGGAATGAGAACGGATCCGGCCCAGGTAAATTGGAATCAAGGATTGGCAGGCAAAACTGTAATCGAAACAAAAGAGGAAATAGTTTGGTTACAGACGAGGTATATTCCCACTGGGGGAGGGGGGAGGAGTAGGTAGGGCAACTATAGTCAGAGCTCCCTGGATGAAATAGAGAGAGACTAAGATGAACCAAAAAAGAGCACATATGACAGATGTCAGGTCGAGATTACATCTGAGAATCAGGCAAAATACATAAAGTTCAGAGAAGTGAAAAAAAAATAAGAGGGGCACACAGAAATTATAAGAATAGAATCGCAGTTAACATAAAAGATAATGGGCTAGAACCTCGAATTGCTTTGCTTGCTTAACACCCACAATGCCCATTTTACCACTGAAATGACGTATAATGCCCATATATCGCCCATTCTGGCACAAAGGGACACTGATGGGCTTTGTCAGGAGACTTCTGACTGAGCAATACTTTACCAATGGGCTTAACAACGACAAAAAATATTACCGGCCGCCCACTTTTTTGGGTGGAATCAGCAGAATGGGCAAATTCAATGCCCATAATATCGGCCTACGTTACTTTCCACACGGAATTAATGCCGAGATTCAATATTAATGCCTGCCGATTGTTTTTTGCCATAAAGAGCATATTGACCCAAACTAGCGGCCATGGAGATCACCCATCTTCAATTTCACCACCTCACACATCTATCGCCCACAATATCGTTCGCTCAAAAAAATGCCCACAAAACGTGGAACAAACACCAGTGGTGTGGCTGATATTTGTTAAATCCCACTCTTACATGAGGAGCTGATATCAGGAAGATTTCACTGAAAGAGTGCTGATGTGAGTGACAATGCTCAAACACTACTGTGTGTGTGCAGCTCAGTCATCAATGGTGCCCATCTTGGTGACAGTTAAAGTTTACGTAGATTGATGTTAAGTTGTACTTATCCCTTTCTTGGTAAGGAATCACCAGTGAATAACATTCTGAGACAATGCCCAACAAGGTTATGTTCAATAACAAAAGCTTAATACCAACATTGGTCAGAAATCAAAAGTATCACAGCCAATAACACCTAACCCTGCCCACATCCCACTTTTTCCACCATTGACATAAATCACATGTTCAACATGTCCAGCAACACAGAATACAAAGGCAAAGCAGGAGCGTGGTCCCCAGCCCCCATACATTGCAACAAATTGCATACACCCAGATGGAGATATAACACAGCCATCACCTGCACAAATGTACCTCACTTTCCTTTCCCCCCTTCTTCTCCCCACCTCTACCCATTCCCCTTCTTGCTCCATGGTGCCTGGCCAAGGAGCTCCTCAGGCGGTGCTTTATTGGGAAGGTTGAAGGCAGATGCTTCAGTTGGACGGGTATGGGAGCAGGAGGGGATTTGCTGAGGAGGCAACATTCTCTGATGCAGAAGCAGGATCTTGGTCCTTCCGCTCATCTGTCATTTGCAGTGGTGGTGCAGAACCTAGGGGTGGAGTGCCATGCTCAGGGACCACTGGGACGCCTATGGCAGCAGTGTTCCTGGCTATTGCATACTGGGGACTCCGCCATGCATGGAATGTACTCAGTCATGGTGGCCAGTTGTCTGGATATGCCCCCCAATGCTTCGATAAGCTGGTCACAAATGTCTACAGTCCTACTGGACAACTGTACCATCTCTCCGCTATCATGTCGTGCTCGTGCAACCGACCTGCCACATCCACGAGGCCTCTGGAGGGTCGGCGCCGTCCTGGGGAAAAATGGGGTGCCCTGTGGAGAGGTGTTTGGGGCCAGCACCTCCAGAATGGCTGGAGGACCACTAGATGGCCTTGGGGTGGAATGGGTTCTGGAGCCTGGCGATGCAGGTTCTTCAAAGGATTTAATTAGGAGGGGGAAAATAGAATATGAGAGTAAGCTTGCAGAGAACAGAAAACCTGACTGCAAAAGCTTCTATAGATATGCAAAGAGAAAAAGATTAATGAAGAAAAATGTGGGTCTCTAACAGTCAGAATCAGGTGAATTTATAATGATGAACAAAGATATGGCAGACCAATTGAACAAATACTTTGGTTCTGTCTTCACTAAGGAAGACACAAATAACCCTCCAGAAATACTAGGGGACCGAGGGTCTAGCGAGAAGGAGGATGAAAGAAAATCTTTATTAGTCAGCAAATTGTGTTCAGAAAATTGATGGGTTGAAGGCCGATAAATCCCCAGGGCTTGATAGTCTGCATCTCAGAGTACTTAAGGAAGCGGCCCTAGAAATAGTGGATGCATTGGTGATCATTTTCCAACATTCTATAGACTCTGGATCAGTTCCAATGGACTGGAGGGTAGCTAATGTAACCCCACGTTTTAAAAAAGGAGGGAGAGAGAAAACAGCCTGACATCGGTGGTGGGGAAAATGTTGGAATCAATTATTAAAGATGTAATAGCAGTGCATTTGGAAAGCAGTGACAGGATCGGTCCAAGTCAGCATGGATTTATGAAAGGGAAATCATGCTTGACAAATCTTCTAGAATGTTTTGAGGATGTAACTACTAGAGTGGACAAGGGGGAGCCAGTGCATGTGGTGTATTTTGACTTTCAAAAGTCTGTTGACAAGGTCCCACACAAGAGATTGGTGTGAAAAATTAAAGCATATGGTATTGGGGTTAATGTACTTGCATGGATAGAGAACTGGTTGACAGGCAGGAAGCAAAGAGTAGGAATGAATGTGTCTGTTTCAGAATGGCAGGCAGTGACTAGTGGGGTACTGCAAGGTTCAGTGCCGGGACTGCAGCTGTTTACAATATACAATAATGATTTAGACAAAGGAATTCAATGAAAGATCTCCAAGTTTGCAGATGACACAAAGCTGGGTGACTGTGTGAGCTGTGACGAGGGTGCTATGAGGCTGCAGGGTGAATTGGACAGGTTAGGTGAGTGGACAAATACATCGCAGATGCGGTATAATGTAGATAAATGTGAGGTTATCTACTTTGATGGCAAAAACAGGAAGGCAGAATATTATCTGAATGCTGACAGATTAGGAAAAGGGGAGGTGCAACGAGATCTAGGTGGCATGGTACATGAGTCATTGAAAGTTGGCGTACAGGTACAGCAGGCGGTGAAAGAAGGCAAATGGCATGTTGGCCTTCATAGCGAAAGGATTTGAGTATAGGAGTAGCGAGATCTTACTACAGTTGTACAGGGCCTTGGTGAGGCCACACCTTGAATATTGTGTACAGTTTTGGTCTCCTAATCTGAGGAAGGACAATCTTGCTATTGAGGGAGTACAGCGAAGGTTCACCAGACTGATTCCCGGGATGACAGGATTGACATATGAAGAAAGACTGGATCAACTAGGCTTATATTCAATGAAATTTAGAAGAATGAAAGGGATCTCATAGAAACATGTAAAATTCTGACGGGATTAGACAGGTTATATGCAGGAAGAATGTTCCCGATGTTGGGGAATTCCAGAAGCAGGGGTCACAGTCTAAGGATAACGGGTAAGCCATTTAGAACCGAGATGAGGAGAAACTTTTCACTCAGAGAGTTGTGAGCATGTGGAATTCTCTACCACAGAAAGGCCACTTTATTAGATATATTCAAAAGGGAGTTAGATGTAGCCCTTATAGCTAAAGGGATAAAGGGGTATGGAGAGAAAGCAGGGATGGGGTACTGAAGTGCATGAACACCCTTGATCATATTGAATGGTCATGCAGGCTCGAAGGACCAAATGGCCTACTCCTGCACCTAGTTTCTATGTTTCTATGTTTCAAAGTCTGCTCTCTCATCTGTCGAGAACAGACCCTGTGGATTGACGGGTGACAATCGGAGCTCCTCAGCACCAGATGTAGTAGGCTCGTGCGCGGATTCCTACCCCGCGCTCCCGCCTTCTGGTCTTTGTGGCCTTGCCTGGGGCCGCACTGCTGGCTGAGCTGCAAGACACAAATTTGATTATTAGAGGAGAAGGGTGTGCTAGGGTGACAAGGTGAGTCCAGCGCTACACAAAGCATATGCACGACAAAAGCACCACTGCTCTCAAAATCGTTGCAGACATCACATTTCATGACCATCAACACATTGTGCATTGCAATGACTTTCATTAGGCCAGCATTATTCCTATGACAATTTTAGCATTGATCTATCATATATGATTGTTTGGATATGATTTCGTGTGGCACCTATTGACTTTACATCACGCAATGGTGTATGCTTTACTCACGTGGCATCACTTCAGGGTCTGCAGATGCATCCGCGGCTGTCCGGGGGTCCTTCCCCACGAGTGTTAGTACTCGCTCCTCCATCTCTTTGATGTCGCTGGGGATTGGTGGCCCCCCCACCCGTTCACCTCTGCACGGACCTCATCGTCGATAGCTTCTTCTGTAAAAGGTGACAGGACGACATGGCATGAGATCATTGCGTGATATCATTGCTAGATACTGTCACGAGACTGATACAACACATAACCGACAGATGTAATCATGTACCTAAAGACGTACACCGTGACAGCAGGCTTTGAGTAAAACATTCCCGGTAAAAGTGCAAGACCTCACATCTGCTGATAGTCACTCATGGCTGTTACAAATAAAATTCTATAAATACATAAGTACATGTAAATCAATGTAATACTTACTCTTGCGGATCCCACGAGGTCGTTCCTTCCCTTGCGGCATTGGTTGTTCTCACGTACCTCCTTGGTCGCCGATGAGAACACGTCTGCTATCTCGGTCGATATCCTCTGGTAGACCTTTGGGGTGGGCTTCCCACACCCTCCTGTGTCAAATCACCCTTGCATGACTCGAGCTCATGCAGGAGGGAGTCATTTGCCTCTTCTTAGAACCTCCTGCTCTTTTGCGGCCTCCAACATGCTCCTCTTCCACCTCACTGCTCTCTCCAGCTTCAGTTTCCACAGCATACTGTGATGCCTCCTCCTCTCCTTCCATTATAGGCCAAATTCAGACAAATATATGGCTGGTAACAGCCATTTTTGTTTGCCTACTTGCTGTGAAGCTCTAAAGCCTCCCTCCTTCCTCCCAAAGCAGCAACACCACATCCAGCCACGCCTTCAATCCCTCTGAGCTCCATCTCTCTCTGCCTCCTCTTCTGCGCATGTCATGGTGACCTTTGACCTCCAGAATCGCAGGAATCGAGCGTTGCCATGCCATTGATAAGGACGGCCACACTTTATGGCAGACGGTCAAAAAAATTTAATGCTACCGCCCATTTGATATCGCTCGCGGTAACGCCCATTTTCAAAAATGTAAACCACGTGTTTTGAGAATGGAAGAGAAGCCAGCAATCTGAAAACCCTTTTTTACTGCCCACGCTGGAAATGACTGCCATTTTTGGGTGATATGCACAAAAGTGGAGGTTCTAGCATATAATAAATGTCTTCTGTAAGCCCATCATCATAGGCAGTCTCTCGGAATCGAGGAAGACTTGGTTCCACTCCTGAAGTGAGTTCTTTGGTGACTGAACAGTCCAATATGAGAGCCACAGACTCTGTCACAGGTGGGGCAGACAATCACCGAGGGAAGGGGTGGGTAGGACTGGTTTTCCGCTTGCTCCTTCTACTGCCTTCGCTTGACCTCTTCATGCTCTCGGCGTTGAGACTCGAAGTGCTCAACGCCCTCCCGGTTGCACTTTCTCCACTTAGGGCGGTCTTTGGCCAGGGATTCCCATGTGTCAGTGGTGATGTTGCACTTAGTCAGGGAAACTTTGAGGGTGTACTTGTAATGTTTCCGCTGCCCAACTTTGGCTCATTTGCGATGAAGGAGCTCCGCATAGAGCACTTGCTTTGGGAGTCTCAAGTCTGGCAGGTAAACTATGTGGCCTGCCCAGCGAAGCTGATCGAGTGTGGTCAGTCCTTCTATGCTGGGGATGTTACCCTGGACGAGGACACTGATGTTGGTGTGCCTGTCCTCCCAGGGGATTTGCAGGTTTTTGCGGAGACATTGTTGATGATATATCTTCAGTGTCTTGAGGTGTCTTCTGTATATCGTCCATGCCTCTGAGCCATACAGGAGGGCGGGTATTGCTACAGCCCTGTAGACCATGAGATGGGTGATAGATTGGAGGGCCTGGTCTTCAAACACTCTTTTCCTCAGGCGGCCGAAGGCTGCACTGGTGCACTTGAGGCGGTGTTGCATCTCCACATCAATGTCTGCTTTTGTTGATAAGAGGCTCCCGAGGTATGGGAAATGGGCCACATTGTCGAGGGCCGCGGCGTGGATCTTGATGACTGGGGAGCAGTGCTGTGTGGCAAGGACAGGCTGCTGGAGAACCTTTGCCTTACATATGTTTAGTGTAAGGCCCATGCTTTCATATGCCTCAGTAAATACATCGACTATATCCTGGAGTTCAGCCTCAGAATGTGCGCAGGCACAGGTGTCGTCCATGTGCTGTACTCAATGACTGAGGTTTGGGTGACCTGGAGGCAGCGTAGGTTAAACAGCTACCCACTGGTTGTGTAGTTTAGTTCCACTCCAGCGGGGAGCTAGTTGACTGCAAGGTGGAGCACGGCAGCGAAGAGGGTTGGAGCGATGACGGAGCCCTGTTTGACCCTGCTCCGGACGTGGATTGGGTCTGTAATGGATCCATTGGTAAGGATCATGGCCTGCATGTCGTCGTGGAGCAGATGAAGGATGTTAACAAATTTTTGGGGGCATCCGAAATGGAGGAGGTCATTCCATAGACCCTCGCGGTTGACAGTGTCAAAGGCCTTTGTAAGTTCGAAAAAGGCCATGTATAAGGGCTGATGCTGCCCCCTGTATTTCTCCTGCAGCTGTCGCGCTGCAAAGATCATGTCTATTGTGCCCCGTAGGGAACACAATCTGCACTGTGAATCCGGGAGGAGCTCCTTGGCCACAGGGAGAAGACAGTAGAGGAGAACTCTAATAGGACAAAGAGTGTTAAAAAACCAAGCCTGAAGACTCTGTGTCTCAATGCGAGGAGCATTCGTAATAAGGTGGAGGAATTAACTGCGCAGATAGCTGTTAAAGGATATGAAGTAATTGGGATTATGGAGACATGGCTCCAGGGTGACCATGGCTGGGAACTCAACATCCAGGGGCATTCAATATTCAGGAAAGATAGACAGAAAGAAAAAGGAGGTGGGGTAGCGTTGCTGGTTAAAGAGGAGAGTAACGCAATAGTAAGGAAGGACATTAGCTTGGATGATGTGGAATCTGTATGGGTAGAGCTGCGGAACACCAAAGGGCAGAAAACGCTAGTGAGAGTTGCGTACAGACCACCAAACAGTAATAGTGAGGTTGGGGATGGCATCAAGCAGGAAATTAAAGATGCATGCAATACAGGTACAGCAGTTATCATGGGTGACTTTAATCTGCATATAGATTGGGCTAACCAAACTGGTAGCAATACGGTGGAGGAGGATTTCCTGGAGTGCCATAAGGGATGCTTTCGAGACCAATATGTTGAGGAACCAACTAAAGAGCTGGCCATTCGAGGCTGGGTGTTGTGTAATGAGAGAGAATTCATTAGCAATCTTGTTGTGTGAGGCCCCTTGGGGAAGAGTGACCATAATATGATAGAATTCTTCATTAAGATGGAGAATGACACAGTTAATTCATAGACTAGGGTCCTGAACTTAAAGAAAGGGAACTTCAATAGTATGAGATGTGAATTGGCTAGGATAGACTGGTGAATGATACTTAAATGGTTGAAGGTAGATAGGCAATGGCAGACATTTAAGGATCACATGGATGAACTTCAACAATTGTACATACCTGTATGGCGTAAAAATAAAATGAGGAAGATGGCTCAACTGAGGCTAACAAGGGAAATTAGGGATAGTGTTAACTTCAAGGAAGAGGCACATAGATTGGCCAGAAAGAGCAGCAAACCTGAGGACTGGGAGAAAACTAGAATTCAGCAGAGGAGGACAAAGGGTTTAATTAGGAGGGGAAAAATAGAGTAAGAGAGTAAGCTTGCTGGAAACATAAAGAAAGATAACTTCGATGGTACGAGATGTGAATTGGCTAGGATAGACTGGCGAATGATTCTTAAAGGGTTGACGGTGGATAGGCAATGGCAGACATTTAAGGATCACATAGCTAACAAGCAAAATCTTCTATAGATATGTGAAGAGAAAAAGATTAGTGAAGTCAAATTTAATTTCCTTGCAGTCAGAATCAGGTGAATTTATCATGGGGAATAAAGAAATGGCAGACCAATTGAACAAATATTTTGGTTCTGTCTTCACTAAGGAAGACACAAACAACCTTCCGGAAATACCAGGGGACTGAGGGTCTAGCGAGAAGCAGTAACTGAAGGAAAACTTTATCAGTAAGGAAATTGTGTTAGGGAAATTGATGGGATTCAAGGCTGATAAATCCCCAGGGCCTGATAGTCTGCATCCCAGAGTACTTAAGGAAGTGGCCCTAGAAATAGTGGATGCACTGGTGATTGTTTTCCAACATTCTACAGACCCTGGATCAGTTTCTATGGACTGGAGGGTAGCTAATTTAACACCACTGTTTAAAAAAGTAGGGAGAGAGAAAACGGGTAATTAAACACCGGTTAGCCTGACATCAGTAGTGGGGAAAATGTTGAAATCAATTATTAAAGATGAAATAGCAGCGCATTTTGAAAGCAGTGACAGGATCGATCCAAGTCAGCATGGATTTATAAAAGGGAAGTCATGCTTGACAAATCTTCTGGAATTTTTTGAGGATGTAACTAGTAGAGTGGATAAGGGAGAACCAGTGGATCTGGTGTATTTGGACTTTCAAAAGGCTTTTGACAAGATCCCATACAAGAGATTAGTGTGAAAAATCAAAGCACATGGTATTGGAGGTAATGTACTGATGTGGATAGAGAACTGGTTGGTAGACAGGAAGTAAAGAGTCTGGATAAATGGGTCCTTTTCAGAATGGCAGGCAGTGACTAGTGGGGTGCCTCAGGGCTCAGTGCTGGGACCCCAGCTATTTACAATATACATTAATAATTTAGATGAAGGAATTGAGTGTAATATCTCCAAGTTTGCAGATGACACTAAACTGGGTGGCGGTGTGAGCTGTGAGGAGGACATTAAAAGGGTGCAGCATGACTTGGATAGGTTAGGTGAGTGGGCAAATGCATTGCAGATGCAGTATAATGTGGATAAATGTGAGGTTATCCACTTCGGGGGCAAAAACACGAAGGCAGAATATTATCTGAATGGCGGCAGATTAGGAAAGGGGGAGGTGCAACTAGACCTGGAGGTCATGGTTCATCAGTCATTGAAAGTTGGCATGCAGGCACAGCAGGCGGTGAAGAAAGCAAATGGTATGTTGGCCTTCATAGCTAGGGGATTTGAGTATAGGAGCAGGGAAGTCTTGCTGCAGTTGTATAGGGCCTTGGTGAGGTCTCACCTGGGATATTGTGTTCAGTTTTGGTCTCCTAATCTGAGGAAGGACATTCTTGCTATTGAGGGAGCACAGCGAAGGTTCACCAGACTGATTTCCGGGATGGCGGGACTGATATATGAGGAGAGACTGGATCAACTGGGCCTTTATACACTGGAGTTTAGAAGGATGAGAGGGGAATCTCATAGAAACTTCCAAGATTCTGACGGGACTGGACAGGTTAGATGAAGGAAGAATATTCCCGATGTTGGGGAAGTCCAGAACCAAGGGACATAGTCTAAGGATAAGGGGTAAGCCATTTAGGAATGAGATAAGGAGAATCTTCTTCACTCTGTGAGCTGTTAACCTGTGGAATTCCCTACTGCAGAGAATTGTTGATACCAGTTCATTGGATATATTCAAGATGGAGTTAGATATGGGCCTTACGGCTAAAGGGATCAAGGGCTATGGAGAGAAAGCAGGAAATGGGTACTGAGGGAATGATCAGCCATGAACTTATTGAATGGTGGTGCAGGCTCGAAGGGCCGAATGGCCTACTCCTGCACCTAATTTCTATGTTTCTATGTTTCTATGACAGGCAGTGATTAGTGAGGTACTGCAAGGTTCAGTGCTGGGATCCCAGCTATTTACAATATACATTCATGATTTAGACGAAGGAATTCAAAGTATATCTCCAAGTTTTCAGATGACACTAAGCTGGGTGGCAGTGTGACCTGTGAGGAGGATGCTAAGAGGCTGTAGTGTGACTTGGACAGGTTAGCTGAGTGGGCAAATGCATGGCAGATGCAGTATAATGTTGATAAAAGCGAGGTTATCCACTTTGGTGGCAAAAACAGGAAGGCAGAATATTATCTGAATGGTGACAGATTAGGAAAAGGGAAGGTGCAATAAGACCTGGGTGTCATGGTACATCAGTCATTGAAAGTTGGCATCCAGGTACAGCAGGCGGTGAAGAAGTCAAATGGCATGTTGGCCTTCATAGCTAGGGGATTTGAGTATAGGAGCAGGTAGGTGTCCTGGCCCTTCCAGTTGTACAGGCCCTTGGTGAGGCCACACCTTGAATATTGTATACAGTTTGGTCTCCTAATCTGAGCAAGGACATTCTTGCTGTTGAGAGAGTGCAGCGAAGGTTCACTAGACTGATTCCTGGGATGGCAGGACTGACATATGAAGAAAGACTGGATCAGCTAGGCTTGTATTCACTGGAATTTAGAAGAATGAGTGGGGATCTCATAGAAACATATAAAATTCTGACGGGATTGGACAGGTTAGATGCAGGAAGAATGTTCCTGATGTTAGGGAAGTCCAGAACCAGGGGCCACAGTCTAAGTATAAGGGGTAAGCCATTTAGGACCGAGATGAGGAGAAACTTCTTCACTCAGAGAATTGTGAACCTGTGGAATTCTCTACCGCAGAGAGTTGTTGAGGCCAGTTCATTAGATATATTCAAAAGGAAGTTAGATGTGGCCCTTACAGCTTAAGGGATCAAGGGGTATGGAGAGAAAGCAGGAATGGGGTGCTTAAGTTGCATGTTCAGCCATGATCATATTGAATGGCAGTGCAGGCTCGAAGGGCTGAATGGCCTACTCCTGCACCTATTTTCTATGTTTCTCTATTTGTATGACAATTTTCCCAGTGGCTGATAGCAGGGAGATTCCCCTGTGGTTGCCGCAGTCGGAGTTGTCTCCTTTTTTTAAAGATGGTTACGATCTCTGAGATCTGCCGGCATGCTCTCCTCCTTCCAGATATGAAAGATTAGGTAATGTATCCACATCAGCAGCACCGCTCTGCAATACTTTAGCGCCTCAGCAGGGATTCCATCTGCTCTTGTAGCTTTGTTATTCTTGAGCTGTTTTATGGCTTTTCCTACCTCGTGCAATGTTGGGGTTTCACTGAGGTGGTGGCAGGTCGCATGCTGCGGGATGGAGTTGAGAACACTTGAGTCAAAGACAGAGTTTCGATTGAGGAGATCTTCAAAGTGTTCCTTCCAGCATGTCCTGCCAGCCTCGGTGTCCTTGATGGGTGTTTCCCCGTTCTTGGCCAGCAGTAGGGTGGGGCCTTGGGTGTTTGGACCGTAGATGGCCTTGACTGCAATGAAGAATCCTCGCATATTGTGGCTGTCGGCCAGTTGTTGTATCTCCTGTGCTTTCTCCTTCTACCACCTCTTCTTTCGGTCCCAGGTTTTTTGTTGGACCTCAGCCTTGAGCCATCTGTAATGTTGCTTTGCTGGTCTCAACGTGGGTTGTTGCTTGAAGCTCAGAAATAATCTGCACTTGCGATCTATTAGTTCTTGGATCTCCTGATCATTTTCATCAAACCAGTCCTGGTGTTTTCTGGTTGAGTGACCAAGTGTCTCTTTGCAGGCACTGGTTATGGAGGCTTGGATGGCAGACCAAGCGCTGTGGCATTTAGCATCTCAGAGTCATCAAGGTGCGGCAGATTAGCTGTGAGGCGCTGGCTGTATTGGGCTCTCTCAGCTGGGTCTTTAACTGCCCCGGCATTGACTTTTTTGGGGCACTGCTTCTGCTGTCCTCTCTGCTTTGGGGCTATGTTAACATCAATGATGGATCGGATTAGGCGGTGATCCATCCAACAGTCATCAGCTCCTGTCATGGCGCAGGTGATGCACACATCCTTGCGATCCCTGACTCGCATAATGAAATAGTCAAGCAGGTGCCAGTGTTTAGAGCAAGGGTGTTGCCACGATACCTTTTATTAGTCACTCTAGCGGAACAGGGTGTTGGTAATGAGGAGTTCATGTTCTAGACATTTTGTCAGGAATAGGGTACCGCTGGAGTTGGCTTTCCCTACCCCCTCTCTGCCAATCACACCTCCACAGAGGGCTGTGTCTTTGCCGACCCTGGCGTTGAAGTCACCTAGGAGGATCAATTTGTCACCCGTGGGGACGCGGGACATGGATGTCTCGAGGTTGGAATAAAAACCCTCTTTAATATCACCCGTTGAATCAAGTTTTGGGGCATACGCACTGATGACTGTGGCACACTGGATCCAGGACAGGGTGAGATGAAGAGTCATGAGGCATTCATTAAACCCGCAGGGGAAGTCTTTGAGGTGGTCAACCAGCTCATTTTTCATGGCGAAGCTGACTCCGTGAAGGCGCCGTTCTTCCTCTGGTTTTCCTTTCCAGAAAAAGGTGCAACCTCCACCTTGTGCCTTGCGCTGGCCTTCCCCTGCCTGCCGGGTCTCGCTTAGGGTGGCACTGTTGATGTCAAAGTGTCTAAGTTCCTGGGCAACTATGGCGGTGCGGCGTTCCAGCCTGGTGCTGTTGGAGTTGTCCATGAGGGTCCTGACATTTCAGGTCCAAACTTCATGTTAACGAAGTGGAAGATGCCTGTGCGTGAGTCCTTTTAACGTGGTGTGGCCGCTGCACACCGGCAACCACACTGGCTTAGCTGAGCAAGGTCTTGGTCCAGTGGCAAGGGGGTCCAAGACGACTGGAGACCAGACCCTGCTGTATGAGCCTAATTGCCTACAGCGAGATGTTGGCCGCAAGCTCGGAACCGAGTAGCGCCCTTTATGGTACATGGCCCAAGGCTTGGTTGGGGGGGCAGGTATTAGGAAGGTCAGCTGTCTGCTGAAGTTCCTAGGGATGTTTTAAAAGTTTCTTCCAAAGTTTTCCATAATTATTTAAAAGTTTCTCCAGAGATTTCAAGGATAAATTCTTCAAGTTGTTTAAAAGTTTCAAAGTTTTCCCAAATTGTTAAAAAAGCTACTCAGGTTGACTAAAAGTTTAAAAATAGATTAAAAGTTGATTAAAAGTTGATTAACAGTCTAAAATGTAAGTCAGTAGTAGGTTACTCCCCTGGCACTGCTTTATGGGTGCCGCCAGCCCTCTGTTGTCCTGGGCCGGCCCCGGAGTCCCTTCAGCCAGTTAAACGCTGGCCCCGGAGTCCCTTCGGCCAGTTAAACGCTGGCCCTGGAGTCCCCTCAGCTGGTTAAACGCCGGCCCCAGAGTCCCTTTGGCTGGTTAAACATTAGCCCCTGAGTCCCTTCGGTAGGTTAACGCCGGCCACAGAATCCCATCGGCCAACTCGGAGCCGGCCTTGGCAGCGACACCAGAGTCCCGGCGGCCCAATCTGTGGAGGGGAAAGCAGCTGGATGTAGTTTCCTGTATTGTCCTGGAGAGCAGGTAAGGCCCTGAGGTTGGTGAGTTAGGAGGTCGGCGAGTCGGCAAGCCCCCGAGGTCGGTGAGTCAGTAAGGCCCTGAGGTCGATGAGCCGGGAGGTCGGCGAGTTGGTAAGACCCTGAGGTTGGCGAGTCAGTAAGGCCCTGAGGTCGATGAGCCAGAAGGTCAGCGAGTCGGTAAGGCCCTGAAGTCGGCTAGTCGGTAAGACCCTGAGGTCGGTGAACTGGGAGTTCGGCAAGTCGGTAAGGCCCTGAGGTTGGTAAGCCAGAAGGTTGGCGAGTCGGTGAGGCACTGAGGTCGGCGAGTCAGTGAGTTGGGAGATCGGTGAATAGATAGGCCCTGTGAGGTCGGTGAGTCAGGAGTTCGGACTTGCTCGGCCCGGGAAGGCAGCGGGAGAACGCGCCGACTGCAGCATGCACTGGCAAGCCATTCCCCACATACTCTCATTCAATGCTGTAAGCATATAAATAGTAAACCGGTAGTAAGAGCAGGGGTGGGGCCGATGAGGGACCAAAAAGGAGACCTACACATGGAGGCAGAGGGTTTGGCTGAGGTAATAATGTATTTTGCATCTATCTTCAACAAGGAAGAAGATGCTGCCATAGACATAGTGAAGGAGGAGGTAGAGAAGACACTGGATGGAATAAAAATTGATGTAGATGAGGTACGAGAAAGGCTAGCTGTATTTAAGGTAGATAAGTCACCAGGACTGGAAGTGATGCAACGTCAGAAGCTGAGAGAAGTGAAGGAAGAAATCATGGAGGCACTGGCCATAATCTTCCAATCCTCCTTAGAAACGGGGGTGGTGCCAGAGGACTGGAGAATTTCAAATGTTATACCCTTGTTCAAGAAAGTGTGTAAAGATAATTGGAGCAACTATAGGCCAGTCAGTTTAACCTCGGAACTGGGGAAGCTTTTAGAAACAATAATCAGGGTCAAAATTAACAGTCACTCGAACAAGTGTGGATTAATTATGGAAAGCCAGCACGGATTTGTTAAAGGCAAATTGTGTTTAATCAACTTGATCGAGTGTTTTGATGAGGTAACAAAAAGGGTTGATGACAACAAAGCGGTTGACGTGATGTACATGGATTTCCAAAAGACGTTCGACAAAGGGCCACACAATATGCTTGCCAGCAAAGTTGAAGCCCATGCAATAAAAGTGATAGTGACAGCATGGATACAAAATTGGCTAAGTGACAGGAAACAGAGAGTAGTGGTGAATGGTTGTTTTTCAGACTGGAGGGATGTATGCAGTGGTGTTCCCCAGAAGTCACTTCTAGGACCATTGCTTTATTTGATATATATTAATGAATTGGATGTGGGTGTACAGGGCACATTTTCAAATTTGCAGATGACACAAAACTTAGAAGTATAGTGAACAGTGATGAGGATAGTAATAGACTTCAAGCAGGCATAGACAGGCTAGTGGAATGTGCAGACAAATGGTAGATGAAATGCAATGCAGAAAAGTGTGAAGTGTACATTTTGGTAGAAAGTATGAGAGGAAATATAAACTAAAGGGTACAATCCTAAAGGGGGTGTGTGAACAGAGAGACCTAGGGGTATATGACAATAAATCATTGAAAGTGACAGGGCAGATTGAGAAAGCAGTTTAAAAAGCATATGGGATCCTGGGCTTCATGAATAGAAGTATAGATTACAAAAGCGTGGAAATAATAATTAAACTGTATTAACATAAGAATTAGGAACAGGAGTAAGCCATCTAGCCCCTTGAGCCTGCTCCGCCACTCAACAAGATCATGGCTGATCTGGCCATGGACTCAGCTTCACTTACCCGTCCGCTCCCTATAACCCTTAATTCCCTTATTGGTTAAAAATCTATCTATCTGTGATTTGAATACATTCAATGAGCTAGCCTCACCTGCTTCCCTGGGCAGAGAATTCCACAGATTCACAACCCTCTGGGAGAAGAAATTCCTTCTCAACTCGGTTTTAAATTGGCTCCCCCGTATTTTGAGGCTGTGCCCCCTAGTTCTAGTCTCCCCAACCAGTGGAAACAATCTCTCTGCCTCTATCCCTTTCATTATTTTAAATGTTTCTATAAGATCACCCCTCATCCTTCTGAACTCCAACCAGTAAAGACCCAGTCTACTCAATCTATCATCATAAGGTAAGCCCCTCATCTCCGGAATCAGCCTAGTGAATCGTCTCTGTATCCCCTCCAAAGCTAATATATCCTTCCTTAAGTAAGGTGACCAAAACCGCATGCAGTACTGCAGGTGTGGCCTCACCAATACCCTGTACAGTTGCAGCAGGACCTCCCTGCTTTTGTACTCCATCCCTCTCGCAATGAAGACCAACATTCCATTCGCCTTCCTGATTACCTGCTGCACCTGCAAACTAACTTTTTGGGATTCATGCACAAGGACCCCCAGGTCCCTCTGCACCGCAGCATGTTATAATTGCTCCCCATTCAAATAATATTCCCTTTTACTGTTTTTTTCCCAAGGTGGATGACCTGACATTTTCCGACATTGTATTCCATCTGCCAAACCTTAGCCCATTCGCTTAACCTATCTAAGTCTCTTTGCAGCCTCTGTGTGTCCTCTACACAACCCGCTTTCCCACTAATCTTTGTGTCATCTGCAAATTTTGTTACACTACACTCTGTCCCCTCCTCCAGGTCATCTATGTATATTGTAAACAGTTGTGGTCCCAGCACCGATCTCTGTGGCACACCACTAACCACCGATTTCCAACCTGAAAAGGTCCCATTTATCCCGACTCTCTGCTTTCTGTTAGCCAGCCAATTCTCTATTCATGCTAATACATTTCCTCTGACTCTGCATACCTTTATCTTCTGCAGTAACCTTTTGTGTGGCACCTTATTGAATGCCTTTTGAAAATCTAAATACACCACATCCATCGGTACACCTCTATCCACCATGTTCATTATATCCTCAAAGAATTCCAGTAAATTAGTTAAACATGATTTCCCCTTCATGAATCCATGTTGCATCTGCTTGATTGCACTATTCCTATCTAGATGTCCCGCTATTTCTTCCATAATGATAGCTTCAAGCATTTTCCCCACTACAGATGTTGAACTAACCAGCCTATAGTTGCCTGCCTTTTGTATGCCCCCTTTTTTAAACAGAGGCGTTACATTAGCTGCTTTCCAATCTGATGGTACCTCCCCAGATTCCAGAGAATTTTGGTAGATTATAACGAATGCATCTGCTATAACTTCCGCCATCTCTTTTAATACCCTGGGATACATTTCATCAGGACCAGGGGAGTTGTCTACCTTGAGATCCATTAGCCTGTCCAGCACTACCCCCCTAGTGATAATGATTGTCTCAAGGTCCTCCCTTCCCACATTCCCATGACCAGCAATTTTTGGCAATTTTTCCACTGTGAAGACCGAAATAAAATAATTGTTTAAGGTCTCAGCCATTTAAGCACTGGTTCCACCTCAGCAGCAGTATGTGCCCAATTCTGGGCACTACACTTTAGAAAAGATGTGAAGGCCATAGAGAGGGTGCAGAAAAGATTTATGGGAAGTATTACAGGGATGTGGGATTTCATTTACGTGGATAGATTGGAGAAGCTTGTGTTGTTCTTCTTAAAGCAGAGAAGATTGAGAGGAGATATGATAGATGTGTTCAAAATCATGAAGGTTCTGGACAGAGTAGATAGAGAGAAACTGTTCCCATTAGCAGGTGTCGAGAACCGTAGGGCACAAATTTAAGGTGATTGGCAAAAGAACCAAAGGCGACATATGCAGCGAGTGGTTTGGATCTGAAAGGATGGTGGAGGAAGACTCAGTAGAAGCTTTCAAGAGGGAGATGGATATGTAGCTGAAAGAAACACAATTACAGGCCGAAGGGGAAAGGGCGGGGGAGTGGGACTAGCTGAGGTGCTCGTGCAAAGAGCTGGCACGGGCTCGATGGGCCCAATGGCCTTCTTCCGTGCTATAACAATTCTATGATTCAATGATAATCATAGACAGTGTATTCTTTATGGGAAATGCAAACGTCTCGACGCTTCAGAAATGTCTGACATTCCTTCAATGTTGTAATGGGAAATGCCTCTCCAGTTATTACTGTCTTCCAGTCCCATTTATTATACCAACCTGCCGGCTGCATGATGTCTGGGAGCAGGAATTCTGTATGGAACTGCCTCTCCGGTGTCATCACGAATGGGGATTTCTTATCTCTGCTCAATGTCCCAACGTGACGACAAAACGACACATTACAAATTCTTTGCAAAATCTGCTCCTTCCTCACCTCCAAATTCCAGTTCTATGATGTCAAACAGTGTGATAGGCATAAATTGAATGAGCAACATTCCTCACAGAATGGTTACAATTATGGAGAAATTGAATAAAATGTGCTTTATTGGTCGAAGTCTCTTGACATTTTGGACAATATACTGTGTTTATTTCCTCATTATGTACTGACCTACATCAGCGCCTGTGTTTCCCACTGAAAACAAATGGTCCGCGGCTGCAAATACAGTCTCCATAATGTAAGGCAGTCAGTCTTATTGACACTGGTTTAAGCATGAACAGTGCTTATCTCGAGTGTTAATGATACATTCCCATCATCATCATCATAGGCAGTCCCTCGGAATCGAGAAAGACTTGTTTCCTCTCTTAACATGAGTCCTTAGGTGGCTGTGCAGTCCAATACAAGAGCCACAGACTCTGTCACAGGTGGGGCAGATAGTCGTTGAGGGAATGGGTGGGTGGGACTGGTTTGTCACGCGCTCGTTTCACTGCCTGCGCTTGCTTTCTGCATGCTCTGGATGATGAGACTCAAAGTACTCAGCGGCCTCCCAGATGCACTTCCTCCACTTAGGGCGATCTCTGGCCAGGAACTCCCAGGTGTCAGTGGGGATGTTGCACTTTATCAGGGAGGCTTTGAGGGTGTCTTTGCAACGTTTCCTCTGTACACCTTTGGCTCGTTTGCCATGAAGGAGTTCCGTGGAGTTCATTCCATAGAGTTAGCTGCAGCCCCGTTTTCATGTCAATTGATTAATGTGGCAAAATCAACTGCAGTGAGAAAGCCGGTTGTTTGTGTGGAATCAGAGGTCGCTATGCTAAGCTGTAGAAACCATATTCTGAATATAATTCAAACCCCATTTTTTCTCACTCAGACCTGCAAGGGTTTATACAATTTGTGAGCCCATGTGATCAACGTTACAGTATTGTAGGACATGAAGAAACTGCAGTGCGTTTCAGAGATTTAACCAATTTAACTGTTCTGAAATGTGTGTGTGGATCAATAAAAAAAGGCAGAAATGTATTTAGTAACACACTTACATAAATATATGAAAATGGAATTAATAAAAGAGGGACAAAGACCTTAAGGCGAAGCGCTTACACATTCCCATCGGTAGCGATAGTGGGGACAGGAAAATTGCAATGACAAATATGAAGTCAAATCTCTGTTGAATGTGAACATTAAGTATTATTATAATTACACTGTATCACGCGATGTGAAATAACTACTACTATTCAGCACGAGATGTTTTTCAGTATGTTGCAATTAACGGAGTTAAATTTAGAACAAGATGATTTGGTGCTTCGAGCTGAGCCACTGAACCGCTTCCTTTACTTAGCTCGCATAAGCGATTCGCCCTCGTCAATATGTAGCAACACATCAGTGTAGCTAAAACCAGAAGATAATACCTCAGCTAATGGCTTATACTTTATCAGAACTGATAGATCGCCCACATATTGACCTTTTAATTCCTTGAAATAGAAGTGCCACTGTATCGGTTAATTAATTATCAGAATAATGTACACCAATTTGTCTCCATTTGAAGCAACGGATTATTATCAGGTGAGAAAATTTACTGTGAAATAAACTGAAACATAATGACAGGTAAACAGTTGCACATTTATTGCAGCGAATCAGGGCAAATCAGCACGGCTTTCGAAATGGCAAATCGTGCCAGACTTCCCTTCCAGAATTCTTTGAAGAGCAGCTAAAATAGACAAAGGAAATGCAGCAAATGTCGTCCGTATTAATTTTATTTTAAATGAAAAGATGGATAATTACTCTTGGAAGCAGAAACATAGAAACATAGAAATTTACAGCGCAGAAGGAGGCCATTTCGGCCCACGCCGGCCAACAAAGAGCCACACAGCCCTTGGTCAGCAGCCCTAAAGGTTATATATAAATCTATGAACAATGACGGAAAGGCAAAGAGCACCCAGTCCAACCAGTCTGCCTCACACAACTGCGACAGCCCTAATACTGAAACATTCTACACTCCACCACAACCAAGGCCATGTGACCTCCTGGGAGAGGCAAAAAACAGATAAAAACCCAGACCAATTTAGGGAGAAAAAATCTGGGAAAATTCCTCTCCGACCCATCCAAGCAATCGAAACTAGTCCACGGGATCATTCTGGCCGTATTCTATTCCCTGCAGTACTTACCTTTATATCTGCACCGTCCAACATAAGGTCATCCAGTCTAATCCCAATTACCAGCTCTAGGTCCATAGCCCTCCAGGTTACGGCACTTTAAGTGCCCATCCAACCATCTCTTAAAAGTGGTGACGGTTTCTGCATCCATCACTCTTCCAGGCAACAAGTTCCAGATCCCCACAACCCTCTGTGTAAAGAAGCCCCCCCCCCTCCCACCCCCACACCTCAAATCCCCTCTAAACGTTCCACCAACCACCTTAAAACTATGCCCCTCATATTAGACCCTCCACCAATGGAAATAGACCATTACTATCCACTATATCCAGGCCACTCAATATTTTGTACCTCAATGAGGTCTCCTCTCTACCTCTGTTCCAATGAGAACACACCCAGCCTATGCAATCTGTCCTCATACCTAAGATTCTCCATTCCAGGCAGTATCCTATTAAATCTCCTCTGCACCCTCTCTAGTGCAATCATGTCCTTCCTATAATATGGCAACCAGAACTGCATGCAGTACTCCAGCTGTGGCCTAGCCAAAGTATTGTACAATTGAAGCATAACCTCCTTGCTCTTATATTCTATGCCTCGGCCAATAAAGGCAAGCATTCCGTATACCTTCTTAATGACCTTATCCATGTGGCCCGCTTCGTTCAGGGATCTGTGGAGAAGCATTCCAAGGTCCGTTTGTTCATCCACACTATTAAGTGGCCTACCGCTTAATGTGTATACCCTTTCCTTATTAGCCCTCCCAAAATGCATCACCTCACACTTTTCTGAATTAAATGCCAATTGCCACTGCTCTGCCCACCTGACCAATAGATTGATATTCTCCTGCAGCCCATGACTTTCCTCTTCATTATCAACCACACAGCCAATTTTAGTGTCGTCTGCAAACTTCTTAATCATACTCCCTATATTCAGATCTAAATCGTTGATATATACCACAAAAAGCAAGGGACCCAGTACTGAGCACTGCAAAACCCCACTGGAAACATCCTTCCAGTCACAAAACCATCCATCAATCATTGCCCTTTACTTCCTATCTCCAAGCTAATTGTGGATCCAACTTTCCACTTTGCCCTGTATCCCATGGACTTTAACCTTCATGACCAGTCTACCACGTGGGATCTTATCAAAAGCCTTGCTAAAGTCCATATATACTACATCGTATGCACTACCCTCATTGACCCTCTTGGTTATCTCCTCAAAAAATTCAATCAGGTTAATCAAACACGATCTTCCCTTAACAAATTCGTACTGACTGTCCCTAATTAATCCTTGCCTTTCCAAATGCAGATTTATCCTGTCTTTCAGGACTTTTTCCAATTATTTTCCCACCACTGAAGTTAGGCTCACAGCCTTGTAATTACTCGGCCTATCCCTTTCTCCCTTCTTAAACAAGGGTGCTGCATTAGAAGTCCTGCAAACCTCCAGCATCATGCCCAGATCCAAAGAGGATTGGAAAATGATGGTCAAGTCTTCTGCTATGTCCTCTTTTACTTCGCTCAACAGCCTGGGATGCATTTCATCCGGGACCTGGAACTTATCTACCTTCAAAGCTGCTAAACCCCTTAACACTTCCTCTCTCACAATGCATGGGAACTTTCAATATGTGAAAAGAGTGCGAGGTTGGGACTATATGGATAGATCTTTCAAAGTCTAGACAGCGGCACACTGAGCCACATGGTCTCTTTCTACGCTGTAAGATTCTCTGATTCTACTTGGCCATATGGGTCGAGAGATGTTTGGAGGACATAAAACAACTGGTAGCTACTTTCACTAGGTTGATAGATCAGTCCATGAACTGGAGCTTCAGACGTTTCACATCAGGAGTCTTACCTGGGCTGGAAGTCAGAATGCAGTAACGCACATAGATCAACACAGAGGTTTTGCAGTTTTGCTCGTAAAAAATTAGCACCAATCGTTGACTTGTCAGATATCGTTTATAATCTACTTTTATTGAATTCATGTATAATGATAATTAGGTACAGCAAGGATATTAGCGTAACATTGTAATCGAAAGAGTAGATATTTGTCATCAGTTAAACTAACACAGATTTAACATTAAAGTATGTCAGGAAAGTTACTTTTAACGAATAACTGTAGACTATATTCTTTGATTTATCAATGGAATGCGTTACCTCTCAGAGGAATGGTATCCGACGGTATACATACGCGTGATATGGCAGTGAAATGCGGTCAGTACACACCAAAAAAGTGAATTCTTCATCTAAAATGCTATTGCTAATTGATTCTTACTTCTGTGTAGAAAGCCTATGTTATTCGTCTTTGTTTTTTAGTCTGCAGCTCGGCATACTCTGTGCTTCTTTCGCTATTAATGCGTGTTCCCGTTTTCTCTGAGCTAGTCAATACTACAGTCGCGTACGTCCCTTGTTCAGTCTGTAAAGCCAATGTTTGGAAATCTTGTTAATTGGTCGTTTTGCAAGTTCTGTGGACTGCTGCTCAAAGCAATAATCATAAGGTCACATAAATAGCCTTAGACACAATAATCGTCAAAGTCAGCACAAACATATGCCCTTCGCTATCGCACGAATGTTGATATTACACTGGTGATCCATGTTTCTCAGATCTTTTACTCATTCCTACCTGAGCGTACACTGTTCTCTCCTCTTCAAGTTTACGTCTTGGAGTTTTCCGGACTCTGTTCAAATCTAATGCAGCATAATTCACGGTCTCAGCCGCTGCTCCATGCATGGGTCAGAAAGAATATGTTTGGTTATGTGGCTAGTTCATTGCCTTCACCAGTTTATGTACCGCTGATCAAACATTGAACAGATTAACCTGGGCTACAGATCAAGTGTAGAGACCCTAATTCTGATACATTTACGCAAGTGCGAAGATTAAGGAACTACGGTCACTATAACTAATATGTAAGCCTGTCAATGTTCACACTACAACAGTGTTACAGAAATGTTTAAATGTACGGCAGCTTTAGAACGTAAAGTTTTTTTTTCCAAATCCAAAGAATAGATGAATCTATAAACAGTTATGACCGAGATGCCTTTTCAACGAAACAGGTTGTTTTCTTATCTGCCATTAAAGATATTTTTTTTTACCAGCAACGCACCGGGTGCCAGTTACATTTCTAAGCACGATATGAATGACTAAGACCTGACAGATACTTTCAATAAATAGACTTAAACTATTTTGACCTGACTATTATATAATATTTCCATGAAAGCAACCTGTCTTTCCATTTCAACCATCTGCCGGGATGAATGAATGAACCTACCAGCTCTTCACAGCGGTCCGGTCCCTCTACACATTCTTCTTTACCTGGAAACGAATGAAATGTAATGACATTCAAAGATTTAAATAGTTACTCAGTTTCCATGTCAGTGACTGTAAAGACATTTCTAGAGTCAGGTCAAAGCCGAGCATGCTTTCCAATTCCGGGTTGTGCCGACAGTATTTGAAATCTCAGCCCTTGTAGCGATTTGCAATGGTGCATTTTTGGGACATTTTTCGGAAACCAACTTTTTGGACAGCAAGGAGATCAAGGGTTATGCGGATAGGGTGGGATAGTGGGGTTGAGGTCGAAGATCAGCCATGATCTTATTGCATGGCGGAGCAGGCTCGAGGGCAATATGAACTCCTCCTGCTCCTATTTCTTATGTTCATGTGTGTACAACCATTCTCCCGTCGGAGCCTCACTCTACTGCGCATCCACAACAGAATGGGTCGGAAAGTGATTGTATTTCAGGCTACATGTAATTTATCATGCTGCACAGGGGGATTTTTACTGCAAAAATCCAGATAATTACTTCCACTTTTATTACCATTCTGTGACTTTTTCTGCCATTTTAAAATGCATTTGGAACAATCGGCACTCCCTGAAAATAGATAACACGGTTTCAACTTGAAGTCCCAATTGAGTTCTCCTTCCCCCGTGTTACCCGGAGACTGTCACTCACCCTGAGGTTTTGTACTAAAATCAAGGGCTTACAGTAGACATTACCTTCATTATTCTGCAGTCGGCATCGCGTCCCAATGAAGATCATTAGCACTAGAAACGCCAATCCCCCCACCGCCCGGAAGTAAACTGAATTATCGACGCTACCTGCAAAATTAATGGGAACATCGGGTCATGGTGGGCGTTGGCTAGGAATAGGCCTGAAGATAGTTTATTGGTTAAACTACGGTGTTGCTTTCCGTAACTCAGCGGTATAGAACGGTAATAAGAAGGTTTAAATGCAAAATGTTTTTTTTAGCTATAATATTTGAAGTAACTTCTTCATCGACTGGATCAGACATTACGGATTAATCCGCGCATCGCACCACCGGTTTAGAGACCTCAAAACAATGTTTTAGGAGCGTTAGAATACGGGAGATATCAATTTACCATGACCAAAAGACTTGTTCTTGTTCTTGACCTTTCTTATTCATTAACATAGTTTGAGGGAATTAGAGGTAAATTCGTCACTAGCGTTTCTTCGTTGCCCGCTCAAAATTCCGGATTGCAGCAATTGGTTAAAAATCCCCTGCCAATTATCGGAACTGAGTTTATTAAAGTAAGACCGTCACTGAATAGCAAGGGATATCAATTGATTATTGTCTAGCAAGGCAAAGAGTTAACAACATGATATATTGAACCGGTTGCACTGTAGCCACGTTGCGGGCACAGTTTATGAGGTAGATCCCAATTCAATCCGCTCGGACATGGACGGGTGAGGGATAAAAGTTGGCCAGGGGGCCAATTTCAAAATTCTGCACGAGAAGTAGCCGAAAGGGGATCAGGATCGGGAACGGCACTGGGAGACGCCCGAGTGCGGACAGCTTCACTGCAACTCTTGGTAACAGTCGTGTTACAAGGAGAGCAGCAAGGATAAAGAATAAAACAGTCTTAACATGGAAACAAAAGAAACTGAAAATTATTAAAAGAAACAGGTGAGGAAATATAATCGGATGGAAAAGATGAACTCCTGTTTATAATTATATATATCAAATAAGAGAATTTGAAAGCAATAAGGTTTGGCTGAGAATAAAGGTGTAGCGGGCGATATGACCCGGTTTTACAACACATCGGGTTCAATTATATTATACATTAAAACATAAATTTGATGCTTTCGTTGATATTTCCCATGAGATTTCCGTGGACTATCTTCATGATTATGAACTACATTTCCTACATTACAACAGTGACTACATTCCAAAATTACTTAATTGGCTGCATAGCGCTTTGAGACGTCCGGTGGTCGTGAAAGACGCTATATAAATCCAAATATTTTCTTTATTAAACTGTACGATATATCGCTTTAAAAAATTACAGTAACGATCTCTCCTTTTTGGACTGTTGGCCACATACCTTGGTTAGATTTAGAAACAGTATATGTGACCACAGCTGGAGTCTGGAGGGAGACATGAGATACCAAACAGGTATAATTGGTGTCGCTCGGGACAGGCTGCGTCTCAGCCAAAGAGCTGGAAACTTCATACAGTCCCTCGGTGTTCTGCACTTTATTCGTATCTGTTATTAATGCAATTTCTACGCCATTTTTGTACCAAGTGAGGGTGAAATTCTCCGGATAGAACGCAGCCGTTTTACACACAAGAGTCAGAGACACAGATGAGTTCCCTTCAGTTGTCCCGGAGACAATCTTCAGTGGAGTTGGGGCCGCTGCGGAACAGAGAATGAACAAAGTCGAGTTACTGGGTAGCATTGAGAGAAATTAAATAAGGTTGCTGATTTAAGTTCGGTCTATTTTATTATAAAAACACAATTCGAAAGCGCAGACTCCTGTCTTTTTAATGTTACGCTCACCATCTACATCCATATCGCTCACAGACACCCACATCTGTTCAATTTTACCTGCGCTATCAAGTGCAAGACTTTCGGTTACTCAGCAGACAAGTCGCAACGATTTGCTAATCAAAGCTGGCTTTTCATAGTCCAAATAGTTAAGTAAATAAACCTCGAGACAAGTTGGCGCGCTGAGTCTCTCCGTGTTTGTTGCGCACAGTCTGTGCCGAATAATCTGCACATTTTTGATGATAAAACCACGCCCTTAGTCGGTATCGGACAGAACTCACAGCCGAAACATGAAAATTGCTGAAAGAATTTATACTCGGTTGAACCGCAAGAGGTTTCGGCAACACAGTTCCGGTGTACTGTTTGAATTATTGGAGGTTATTGAGATGACAAGGTTGTGTGTTCCAAGCTCCAGTTTGTTGAATGAACCCGTTGATCAACAGTTAGTTGCAGGCTGGCGTTCAAATCCCTGACGCTAACTTTATGTGAGAATTAATTTCAGGAATGTTAAACCGCAAAAAAAAGCGATGAGGGCAGCCAGAGCATCAGAAATAGGCTGAGAGCCTATATATGTTGGCAGGGGCGTTAATACGAACGGTTTTCAGTCAGTTATATGCGTGGGATTTGTTCTAAACTGCCGCTTTCAGAGATCAGGTATATAAATTGTCTGTGGAGTTATGGTCTAATTGGTTGATATTAATACATTTAGTAGTATTTTGTCTGTGATATTTGATGTCTCCTTAGCAGTTCTGTGCAGAGAACACGAACATACAACTTAACTTATCGCGAAATGTATTAATAGACATGTTTATACTGCCAAAAACGGCGCAATAAAAGAATCACAAAACATGCCCGTTTGTTACATTCGATATATTTTCGACAGTCCCGCTCTCCTGTGTTTCACACTTACCATGTACAATTAGTTGTGAGCCGGTTCCATTTCCTCTAACTACTCCCCGATAGAACACTGCGCACTGATAGACCCCAGAGTCTTGGAAAGTCGCGCTCAGCAACTGAAAGTAACCGCTCGCTTTATTTTCCTGACCAAATTGTTTTCTTTTGTCGGTGCTTGTGCGCAGGTATTCATTCTCACCAATACACTCTTACCCAGTGTGGGTCCTGAGAGATGGGGAATATGCAATAGAAGGTGATGTTCCCACCTCTGGACACAGTCGTTTGTTTGGGCGCTTCAGTCACACTAAACGAAATCTGGTTCGCTGCTGGAAGGAAATATCGTCAAGTACAGGTTAATTGTATTAGACAGGACATGGAGATGGAAGACAGAAAATAATCTAGATAGAGGAAGTACTTTTCACTAAGTTAGTGTGGAAACTATGTCGGAAGCATTTTATAAATTAAAGTAGCTGAGACAATAAATAAAGAGGTACCTGTGTAAATAATCCCCCGGAGAGTCAGGCACAGGAAAAGCATACTCGCCGACTTTCTGAGCAACAGATTCAAATGATGAGTTTCTGCAGGAACTGCGAGTTTACAACTGTTAACATTGGTTTGCGGTTAGTTTTCTATGAGATACATCGCAGTGACGTTTGACATCTTGTAATTGCTGGTTCAGAAATTAGGCTTCATTTCTTGAGAGAGATTTTCTAAATTATACAATTTTTCGACAGCGGATCACACGTATGACGGACAGCAAAGGGTAAGGGAAAATATTTGACATCCAAATGCAGAATTTACTGATACTCGCGGAGTCAGTGTTGTTTCCTGGCAGGTAACGATAGTCCAACCAGGTTGGATACAAAGCAGAAGTGTTGGAGAATGGTGGTTTGGTTGAACATGTCAAATGCTCCATCGAGGTTGACAACGAAAAATTATAAGATTATGCACCATCTTCACAGTCACGCATATTGTATTTCATGACCTTGGTTAAGGCCGTGTTTGTTGTTGTGTGAGTGATGGAAACTGAGTGGGGAGATTGAAACAGGACCTGGTGGGGCTGTTGGCAGCTGGGAGGTGACAACAGATATAGGCCCGGATTTTGCGCTGGGTATGGCGGTGTACTCTCAGTTCACCTCCTTTGAAATCCACCGCGCGTGACAGGCCACGCACATGGCCCAAGAAAAAACAATTGCTGACGGCAGATGCAGATACAGGGCCTATTTGAATCAGCATAGGTATGTTTTGAACGTTTCCACATCAGAAATCATATAGTTTAAATGTATCAAATGAGTTTTTCCTGTTTCTCCAAATATTGCAGTCTTAATGATGTCGATAATTATTGTCAACAAAATTATAGTTTTAGTGAAGTTGGTAGAATGAAGCTAATTAGGAATAACATTCCAATTCTGTAAATTATAATTAAATCTGATTACGGGATTCCATTAAGTTTGATTACCAGATTCCCTTCTGAAATTATGTAAAGTCTAAATCAGTTTTCTGATTCGCGAACCAGGCCCATGTGATCCCAGGTACGCTTCCGCACATGCTGCGTCCCTGGGATCCGGAGGCCTGCTCGCAGCATCAGACCACACATTTTCACAGGAGGGCTGCCTTCAGTTGGTGCATATTCTTTTCGCAGTTCAGTGGCGAACTCCGGAGGTACGCCGCTTTCCAGAATTTTTGGTCCAGTGTCTCAAGTGAGGAAATGGAGATCTGAGATGTGGTGGCAATTTGCACGAAGAGAGCGGTTGAGTGTGAGTTTATTGGGAAAAGGCAATTGCAACTGTTTCCAAATGAAAAGGGACAGTCTCTTAGGAGCTGCGGCCATAAATAACTTTAGCAATCATGGGGGCCAGAAACGGAAGTTGGGTTGTCAGCGGTTAAGTCCGAATTGGAACTATGGAGCAGGAGGTGGGTCATGTGAATTAGATTAGCTTAGAGAGTGCATTTTGGGAAGAAGGAAGAGAAGATACTGGAAAACAAGGATTTGGGTTACATCATGAGGAGAGATTTGGCCTGGTCTGCAAGGGGAAAGGAGGAAGAAGTAGATGCAGCTCGGCCAATGGTCTCTATTTGATGACAAAGAAATCCATAATGTCTTTGAATTTGTCGTTAGGGGAGAAAACTGTCAGCATGTGGTAGGTAGAGGCGGAAAGAAATGATGGGTTATAATTGCTCTCCGGGACAATTATAGAGCAGTGACCAGTTGTGGCAGAAGACAGTGAGACTCTGCAATGCTTCACTTGGTCCAACCAGAATAGGCCTTGTATGGCTACACCACTTGTTTGCAAGATGCGGTCAAGTGTGTGGATCTTGGATGTGAGCAGGTGAAGATAAAGAGCACACCAGCGTTATAACCAGGATGGGAGGCAGTGAAGGATTTGCTTGGAATACGTGCTTATTCTTAATTTATGATTTTTTTATCTTTATTTGTTCATCGGATGTGAGAGTCTCTAGCAAGGTCAGCATTTATTGCTCATTCCTTGCCCTTGAGAAGCTGGTGGTGAGTCGCCGCCTTGAACAGCTGCAGTCCATATGATGAAGGTACTCCTACAGTGCTGTTAGTGATGGAGTTCCAGGATTTTAACCAAGCTACTGTGAAGGAAAGACAATATATTTCGCAGTTAGGATGCTGTGTAACTTTGAGGGGAATTTGCCAGTGATGTTATTCCCTTACACCTGCTGCCCTTGTCCTTCTAGGTGGTAGAGGTCACGGGTTTTGAAGGTGCTGCCAAAGAAGCCAGAGTGAGTTGCTAAAGTTCATCTTGCTGATGGTACACATATGTCATGGTGTGCTGGTGCTCGAGGTTGTGAATGTTTACGGTGGTGGATCGGGTGCCAATCAAGTGGGCTGCTTTGTCCTGGATGGTGCCAAGCTTCATAAATGTTGTTGGAGGTGCACTCTTCCAAGGAAGTGGAGAGTATTCCATCTTAATCCTGACTTATGCCTTGTAGAACACAAGAACACAAGAAATGGGTCTAAGAGTAGGCCATTTGATCCAGCAAGCCTACTCTACCATTTAATAAGATCATAGCTGATCTGATCACGGACTCAGTTCCACTTCCCTTCCCTCTCCCCATAACTCGTTATTCCCTTATCGCTCAAGTATCTGTCCCTCCTCCTTAAATATATTCAATGACCCAACATCCACAGCTCTCTGGGAAAGAGAATTCCACAGATTTACAACCCTCTGAGAGAAGAAATTCCTCCTCATCTCAGTTTTAAATGGGCAGCCCCTTATTCTGAGACTATGCCCCCTAGTTTTAGTTTCCCCTATGAGTGGAAAAATCTTTTCTGCATCCAACTTGTCAAGCCCTCTCATTATCTTACATGTTTCGATAAGATCAGCTCTCATTCTTCTGAACTCCAATGAGTATAGTCCCATCCTACTCAAACTATTTTCATAAGTCAACCCTCCTCAACTCCGGAATCAACCTAGTGAACCTTCTCTGAAAAGCCTCCAATCCAAATCTATCCTTCCGTAAATACAAAGACCAAAACTGCATGCAGTGCTCCAGGTGTGGCCTCACACCCTGTACAGTTGTAGCAGGTCTTCTCTACTTTTATACTCAATTCCCCTTGCAATAAAGGCCAACATTCCATTTGCCTTCCTGATTACTTGCTGTACCTGCATACTACTTTTGTGTTTCATGTACAAGGACGCCAAGTCCCTCTGTACTGAAGCACTTTGCAAGTTTTCTCCATTTAAATTATAATTTGCTTTTCTATTCTTTCTGCCAAAGTGGATAACCTCATATTTTCCTACATTATATTCCATCTGCTAAATGTTTGCCCACTCACTTAGCCTATTTATATCCCTTTGCAGATTTTTTGTGTCATCCTCACAATTTGCTTTCCCAACCATCTTTGTATTATTAGCAAACATGGCTACATTACACTTGATCCCTTCATCCAAGTCATTAATATAGATTGGAAATAGTTGAGGACCCAGCAGCAATCCCTGCACCACCCCACTAGTTACCGTAAAATGACCCGTTTATCCCGACTCTTTGTTTTCTGTTTGTGAGCCAATCCTCAATCCATGCTGATATTATTATCCCCAACCCCGTGAGCTTTTATCTTGTGCAGTAACCTTTTATATGGCACCTTCTGAATGCCTTCTGGAAATCCAAATACACCACATCAACTGGTTCCCTCTTATCTACCCTGCTCATTACATCCTCAAAGAACTCCAGCAAATTTGTCAAACATGCTTTCCTTTTCTTCAAACTATGTTGACTCTGCTTGATTGAATTATGCTTTTCCAAATGTACTGCTACTGCTTCCTTAATAATGGACTCCTGTGTATTTCTAATGACAGATATTAGGCTAACCAGTCTATTATTTCCTGCTCTCTGTCTGCCTCCTCTTTAAATTAGGGGTGTTACATTTGCGGTTTTCCAATCCGCTGGGACCTCCCCAGAATCCAGGGAATTTTGGTAGATTACAACGAATGCATCCACTATCTTCACTTCTTTTAGGACCTAGGATGCAAGCCATTAGATCCAGGGGACTTGTCCGCCTTTAGTCCCATTATTTTATGGAGTATTACATCTTTAGTGATAGTGATTGTATTAAGTTCCTCTCTCCCTTTAGCCCCTTTACTATCCACTATTGGGATGTTTTTAGTGTCTTCTACTATGATGAGCGATTCAAAATATTTATTCAAAGACTCTGTCATTTCCCTGTTCCCCATTATTAATTCCCCAGTCTCATCCTCTCGTGGACCAATGTTTACTTTAGCCACTCTTTTCCTTTTTATGTGCTTGAAGAAACTCTTACTATTTGTTTTTATATTTTGTGCTAGTTTACTTTCATAATTTATCTTCCCTCTTTTTTGTCGTCGTTTTTTGTTGGCTTTTAAAAGTTTACCAATACTCTGGCCTCCCACTAGTCTTGGCCTCATTGTATGCCCTCATTTTCAATTTGATACCATCCCTTATTTCCTTAGTTAGCCCCAGATGGTTATCACTAATCTTACAGTCTTTACTTCTCCTTGGGATATATTTTTGTTGAGAGTTATGAAATATCTCCTTAAATGTCTGTCACTGCTCATCAACCATCTCACTCTTTAATCTATTTTCCCAGTCTATGGTGGTGGAAAGGCTTTGGGGAGTCAGAAGGTGAGACACTCACCGAAGAATACCGAGCTTCAGACCTGCTCTTGTTGTGACAGTATTTATGTGGCTGGTCCACTTGAGCTTCTGGTCAATGGTGACAACCAGAATGTTAATGCTAGGGGATTCGGCAATGGTAATGCAATTGAAAGTCAAGGGGCAGTGCTTAGACTTTTGCTTGGTGGAGATGGTCATTGCCTGGTACTTGTGTGGCACAAGTGTTACTTGCCACTTATCAGCCCAAGCCTGAATGTCGTCCAGGTCTTGTTGCATGCGGGAGGAGTTGTGACTGGCACTGAACACTGTGCAATCATCTACAAACCTCCTCGCTTTTGAACATATGATGGAGGGAAGGTCATTGATGGAGCAGCTGAAGATGGTTGGCCCTAAGATACCAGCCTGAAGAACTCCTGCAGTGGTGTCCTGGGGCTGTAATGATTGACCTACAACCACCACAACCATCATCCTTTGTGCTATGTATGTCTCCAGCCAGTGGCAAGTTTCCCCCCTATTACCGTTGACTTCAGTTTTCTAGGGCTCCTTGATGTCACACTTGGTCATGTGCTTCCTTGATGTCAAAGGCAGTCACTCACCTCACCTCTGGAATTCAGCTGCTTTTGTTCATGTTTGGACCAAGGCTGTAATAATGTCTGGAGCTGAGTAGTCTAGGTGGGAGCCAAAACTGGACTTGGTGAGCAGGTTATTGATGAGTAAGTGCCACTTGATGGCAGTGTCGATGAAACCTTCCATCATTTTGCTAATGATTGAGAGTAGACTGAAGGGGTGGAAATTGGCTGGATTGGATTTGTCCTTTTAGTGGACAGGACACGCCTGGGCAGTTTTCCACATTGTCGGATAGATGTCAGTGTTGTAGCTGTACTAGAACAGCTTTGCTAGAGGCACGGCTAGTTCTGGAGCCAAAGTCTTCAGCACAACAGCGGGAATGTGTCAGGGCCCATAGTCTTTGCTATATCCAATGCACTCAGCTGTTCCTTGATATCAAGTGGAGTCAATCGAATTGGCTGAGGACTGCCTTCTGTGGTGGTGGGGATCTCAGTAGGAGACCGATATTGATCATCCACTTGGCACTTCTGGCTGAAGATGGTTGTAAATGCTTCAACCTTGTGTTTTGCACTCACATGCTGGGCTTTGCCACCATTCAGCATGGAGCTATTCATGCAAACTCCTCCTCCCATTAGTTGTTTAATGGTCCACCACCATTCAAGACTGGATGTAAGAGGAATCCAGAGCTTTGATCTGATCTGTTTATTATGGGATCACTTAGCCCTGTCTATAGCATGCTGCTTCCACTTTTTAGCATGCATGTAGTCCTGTGTTGCAGCTTCCCCATGTTGGCACCTCATTTTTAGATATGCCTGGTGCTGCTCCTAGCATGCTCTTCTACACTCCTTATTGGATCAGGGTTGGTCCCCTGGTTTGATTGTCATGGTAGAGTGAGGAGTATTCTGGGCCGTGAGGTTAAGATTGTGGTGGAATACAATTCTGCTGCTGTTGATGGTCCATAGAGCTTCATGGATGCCCAGTTTTGAGCTGCTAGATGAGTTCTGACAAAGGGTCATCAAACTGAAACATTAACTCTGTTTCTCTCTCCACAGATGCTGCCTGACCTGCTGAGTATTTCCAGCATTTTCTGTTTTTATTTCAGATTTCCAGCATCCACAGTATTTTGATTTTATTCCAGCTCATGCTCCCTTCTGTAATTAAAATATTCAGTGATGCCGGCTCAGGATCACTGTCTAAGTTGAACTTCTTGGCTAAGATCCAGAGACCTGCAAAACCCTCTGTAGCCAGGATACATGGACCTCTATGCAGGCCTACTTGTACAGGGCGCAAGTCACTGGACCACCAGGTAAATTCATTTTTTGTAGGTCGGAAGCATCTGCCCACGGGAAGCCACCCACCGCAAAATGTGGGTCAATGTTGAGAGACGATGTCATGCAAAGACGATAGTGATCTAGTTCGTAATGGCAAGAATAGCATGTGTTGATTTTGCAGAAGTGTCTGTATCAGAAATGACTAATCTAAGCTAATAACTGCTGTAAACTGACTAAAACTGACTGAGACATAGACCCTCGACCGACTGTTAAACTGACCCTTTCCCACTGGAACAGCAAAATATCTGAAGGGCAGAAAAACAGGAACCCCCTGCCAGACAAGAGTTAGAGAAGTGTGAAATGCGTATGTGCAAAAGGACATGTCAAAGCCAGAGACTCAATTGATTCATCCAATTGGGACTTGTTATCGAGAGAAAAGGTATAACTGGATAAGTATCATAATATGGTCACAGTCGTAGAGAGGAAGCGTATCCGACCAAGGAGGAAGGAACGTGAAGACACCACACGCTGCAAATTAACTATGCTGACCTGCGCCCGGGTAATGTAGGATCTATTCAGGCTGTATGTCTCTAAACATGTGCACTCAGTGTATAATCTTAATAAAGATCCACCAATACTAATTGATATCAAGTCCAAGTCCTTAATATTCTTACAATACTATCAATCGATTTATTTGTTAGCACAATTTTGAAATGGCAAGGTATTGTATAACATTTTAAAGTTTCTAGATACATCAGTAATATCTATGTTGTATTTCATACTTTATATTACAGCACTCAGTTAAGTGCCATTAGAAGCATTCAAAGCGATGAAGGCCAGAGGAAATCTGAATTTTCAGTGACCGATAGTTGTTATCAGCTTTGAAGTGGGGTTCTGTATCTACTGATATTCCTGGATATCAATGTGCGATTTCAAAATCATTGCAGTGAACATAGGTACAGCATACTGCCTGTCAAAGGCCTGTTTAGGATCTTCAGAGAGCAAATTCTCTGAAATCGTCTTCTTGGCTTGGATGACATTCACCAGTTGCTGGTCGAGTCGATAGAAAAGTTTGTAGACTCCCAGGCCGCCTAAAATTTCTGCGGTGTTGTAGAGTCCGTGTTCCATGTTTATGTGGAGTGTGTGAGGTTACAGCCCCTATTCCAATATTTGAAAGGGCTGCTCCTCAAATTCCGGTTGCACTTCAGTCCCGCGCTGCTGAACTTTGGGCAACTTGTGTGAAGGGGAGCAGGCAGATCAGAGGGCCTCCTCATAGGACTGCTCTTGGGCATGGCCAAGGTGGCCATTAACCAGTCCAGGCAGCGGGCGGTTGAGGGGGTCGTTCAGCCTGACTATCTGCCTCTCTTCCGTGGTTACATCTGAGCCAGGGTGTCCCTGGAGATGGAGCATGCGGTGTCCACTGGTACTCTCGTGGCCTTCCACGAGAGATGGGCGCCAGAGGGATAGGAGTGCATCATCGACCCTAGAACCCAAATTTTAATGTAACTGTTTAATGTCTAAAGTTTAATTTGTTAATTTGTCGGTTCTGGTGCCCCTTTTTTAGGGGGCACTTGATTAATAGTTTAATTAAAATAGTTGTAGGTTTTGGGGCAGTGGAAGGAAATTAATCCTGCAAAATGGGGGCAATCCCTTCCCCAACAAAACTCATTAGTCGAAGTAAAATGAAGGATCATTTCATTGCTTTAAATTTGGACATAATCAGCACAATTTCATCTCTTGTAAGTAGGATAATGAATGTCTTTATTGGCAAAAATATATTTTCATAATTCTGGTCCCGCAAAGCTGGGAGTAAGGATGGTGTCATGAGATACCAAACCAGATGTAAATAATGACACTTGGTATAGGCTGCATTTCTTCTAAAGAGCTGGAAACGTCGTACAGCCTTTCAGTGTTGTGCCGTTTAATGTTTTTTCCTCCCAATTGCAGTTTTGATCCCATTTCTATGCCAAGTTAGGGTGAAATCGCACTGGTAAAACGCAACCGTTTCACACACAAGAGCCAGAGATGCAGACGAATTGTTCTCGAGTGTCCAGGAGACGACCTTTTGTGTGGTTGGGCAGCTGCACAACAGGGAATTGGGAAAATCAAATAATTGAGCACGATTTGGAAATATTAAGCATTACTCTGATGTGTACAGTGCCAAGTCACTGCATCCTGTCATTTAATGTTTCCCCACATCATCGACATAGACCATCCATATCTCATCGCCATTAGTTTATTTTAAGATTTAGTTCTACGCTGTGAATTATTCAACTTCAATTATAGCTTTGAGTTAGACATGTCACAGTGTTAAGAGAGTTAAGAATGCAAGTGTCGACATCTCAGTGACAGTGGCGAAATGTACTAAAACATTTAAACTTGTGCAGAAACTGCTTGCATCATGCGAGAGACACAATAATATATTTTCAGAATTGAGCCTTTCAGTTAATCACCACTACAACAAAAACAAACATAAGAACATAAGAAATAGGAGCAGGAGTAAGCCATTTGGCCCTTCGAGCCTACTCCGCCATTCAATAAGTTCCTGGCTCATGTGATCTTGGCCTCATCTCCAATTCCCTGCCCACTCCCCATAACAAGAACAAGTTGTATTTATATAGCGCCTTTAACTTAATAAAACATCCCACACGCTTCACAGTAGTGTTCTAAGATAAACACATTGACAAAGAGCCCCATAAGGAGAAAGTAGGACAGGTGACCAAAAGCTTGGTCAAAGATGAAGAACATAAGAACATAAGAAATAGGAGCAGGAGGAGGCCATTTGGCCCCTTGAGCCTGCTCCACCATTTAATAAGATAATGGCTGATCTGATCTTAGGCTCAGCGTTACTTCCCTGCCTGCTCCCCATAACCCTTCACGCCCTTATCATTCAATAATCTATCTATCTTCACCTTAAATATATTCAATGACCCAGCCTCCACAGCTCTCTGGGGTAGAGAACTCCACAGATTTACAACCCTCAGAGAAGAAATTCCTCCTCATCTCAGTTCTAAATGTACGACCCCTTATTCTTAAACTATGCCCCCTAGTTCTCGATTCCACCGACGAGTGGAAACATCCTCTCTGCATCTAATTTGTCAAGCCCCCTCAGTACCTTATATGTTTCAATAAGATCACATCTCATTCTTCTAAACTCCAATGAGTATAGGCCCAACCTGCTCAACCTTTCTTCATAAGTCAACCCCTTATCTTCGGAATCAACCTAGTGCACCTTCTCTGAACTGTCTCCAGTACAAGTATGTCCCTCCCTAAATAAGGTGCCATCCGCAAATTTTGAAATTATGCCCTGTACAACCAAGTCCAAATCATCAATATGTATCAAGAAAAGTAGTAATCCCAGTACCAACTCCTGTGGAACAACAATATGTACCTTCCTCCAGTCCGAAAAAAACTACTCTCTGTTTCTTGTCATTAGCCAACTTTGTATCCATTTTGCCACTGTCCCTTTTATTCCATGGGCTTTAACTTTGCTGGCAAGCTTATTACGTGGCACTTCTTCACAGGCCTTTAGGAAGTTCATGTACACCACATCAACCACATTGCCATCATCCACCCTCTCTGTTACCTCCTCAAGAAACTCAATCAAGTTAGTTAAACACGATCTGCCTTTAAAAAAATCGTGCTGGCTTTCCTTAATAAATCCTAAATTTTTTGAGCATCTGTTAACTTTGTCCCGGAATATCATTTCTAAAAACTTCCCCACTGCTGAGGTTAAACTGACTGGCCTGCAGTTATTGAGTTTATTCTTACACACTTTTTTGAACAAGGGTGTAACATTTGCAATTCTCCAGTTCTCTGGCACCAGCCCTGTATCTAAGGAAGATTGTAAGGTTATCGCCAATACATCAGCAATCTTTGCCTTTACTTTCCTTAAGATGCTAGGACGCTAGTACTGTTGAGGAGGAGGATGGGAACCTATGCAGGGAGACAGAGGGAAGTAAAATGGGGGCAGAAGCAAAAGACAGAAGAAAAGTAAAAGTGGAGGTCATTGAAGGCAAATATCAAAAAGGGCCACATTACAGCAAAAGTTTAAAGGACAATGTATGTTAAAAAGAAAAGCCTGAAGGCTCTGTGCCTCAATGCGAGGAGTATTTGTAATCAAGTGGACTAATTAACAGCGCAAGCAGCTATTACCGAATATGGTATAATTGGGATTATGGAGACATGGCTCCAGGGTGACCAAGGCTGGGAACTCAACATCAAGGGGTATTCAACATTTAGGATAGACAGAAAGGAAAAGGAGGTGGGGCAGCATTGCTGGTTAGAGAAGAAATTAACGCAATAATAAGGAAGGACATTAGCTTGGATGATGTGGAATCTGTATGGGTAGAGCTGCAGAATACCAAAGGGAAGAAAACACTAGTGGGAGTTGTGTACAGACCACCAAACAGTAGTAGTGAGGTTGGGACAGCATCAAACAAGAAATTAGGGGTGGGTTCAATAAATGTACAACAGTTATCATGCGCGACTTTAATCTACATATAGATTGGGCTAACCAAACTGGTAGCAGTACGATGGAGTAGGATTTCCTGGAGTGTATTAGGAATGGTTTTCTAGACCAATATGTCAGGGAACCAACTAGAGGGCTGGCCATCCTAGACTGGGTGATGTGTAATGAGAAGGGACTAATTAGCAATCTTGTTGTGCAAGGCCCCTTAGAGAAGAGTGACAATAATATTGTAGATTCTTTATTAAGATGGAGAGTGACTATCATCCTGAACTTAAGGAAAGGAAACTTCGATGGTTTGAGACATGAATTGTCTAGAATAGACTGGCAAATGATACTTAAAGGGGTTACAGTGGCTAGGCAATGGCAAACATTTAAAGATCACATTGATGAACTTCAACAATTGTACATCCCTGTCTGGAGTAAAAATAAAATGGGGAAGGTGGCTCAACTGTGGCGAACAAGGAAAATTAGGGATAGTGTTAAAACCAAGGAAGAGGCAGATAAATTGGCCAGAAAAAGCAGAAAACCTGAGTGTTGGGAGAAATTCAGAATTCAGCAGAGGAGGACAAAGGGTTTAATTAGGAGAGGGAAGAGAGTATATGAGGAAGCTTGCTGGGAACATAAAAACTAACTGCAAAAGCTTCTATAGATATGTAAAGAGAAAAAAATTAGTGAAGACAAACGTAGGTCCCTTGCAGTCAGAATCAGGTGAATTTATAATGGGGAACAAAGAAATGGCTGACCAATTGAATAAATACTTTGGTTCTGTCATCACGAAGGAATACACAAATAACGTTCCGGAAATACTACGGGACCGACAGTCTAGTGAGAAGGAGGAACTGAAGGAAATCCTTATTAGTCAGGAAATTGTCTTCGGGAAATTGATGGGATTAAAGGCCGATAAATCCCCACGGCCTGATAGTTTGGATCCCAGAGTACTAAAGGAAGTGACCCAAGAAATAGTGGATGCATTGGTGATCATTTTCCAGCAGTCTATTGACTCTGGATCAGTTCCTATGGACTGGAGGGCAGCTAATGTAACAACATTTTTTAAGAAAGGAGGAAGAGAGAAAACAGGGAATTATAGACCAGTTAGCCTGACATCAGTAGTGGGGAAAATGTTGGAAACAATTATTAAAGATGAAATAGCAACGCATTTGGAAAGCAGTGACAGGATCGGTCCAAGTCAGCATGGATTAATGAAAGAGAAATCATGCTTGATTCTAGAATTTTTTGAGGATGTAACTAGTAGAGTGGACATGGGAGAACCAGTGCATGTGGTGTATTTGGACTTCAAAAAGCTTTTGACAAGGTCGTACACAAGAGATTGGTGTGCAAATTTAAAGCACATGGTATTGGGGGTAATGTATTGATGTGGATAGAGAACTGGTTGACAGACAGGAAGCAGAGTCAGGATAAACGACTCCTTTTCAGAATGGCAGGCAGTGACTAGTGGGGTGCCGCAGGTCTCAGTGCTGGGACCCCAGCTATTTACAATATATATCAATGATTTAGATGAAGGAATTGAGAGTAATATCTCCAAGTTTGCAGATGACACTAAGCTGAGTGGCGGTGCGAGCTGTGAGGAGGATGCTAAGCAGCTGCAGGGTGACTTGGACAGATTAGGTGAGTGGGCAAATGCATGGCAGATGCAGAATAATGTGGATAAGTGTGAGGTTATCCACTTTGGTGGCAAAAACATGATGGCAGACTATTATCCGAATGGTGGTAGATTAGGAAAAGAGGAGGTGCAATGAGACCTGAGTGTCATGGTACATCAGTCATTGAAGGTTGGCATGCAGGTGCAGCAGGCGGTGAAGAAAGCAAATGGCATGTTGGCCTTCATAGCTAGGGGATTTGAGTATAGGAGCAGGGAGGTCTTGCTGCACTGTACAGGGCCTTGGTGAGGCCACATCTGGAATATTGTGTTCAGTTTTGGACACCTAATCTGAGGAAGGATGTTCTTGCTATTGAGGGAGTGCAGCGAAGGTTCACCAGACTGATTCCCGGGATGGCAGGACTGACATATGAGGAGAGACTGGATAGACGGGGCCTGTATACACTGGAGTTTAGAAGAATGAGAGGGGATCTCATAGAAACATATAAAATTCTGACAGGACTGGACAGGTTAAATGCTGGAAGAATGTTCCCAATGTTGGGGGAGTCCAGAACCAAGGGTCACAGTCTAAGGATAAGGGGTAAACCATTTAGGACCAAGATGAGGAGAAACCTCTTGACTCAGAGAGTTGTTAACCTCTGAAATTCTCTTCTGTAGAGAGTTGTTAATGCCAGTTCGTTAGATATATTCAAGAGGGAGTTGGATATGACCCCTACAGCTAAAGAGATCAAGAGGTATGGAGAGAAAGCAGAAAAGGGGTACTGAGGTGAATGATCTGCCATGATCTTATTGAATGGTGGTGCAGGCTCGAAGGGCCGAATGGCCTACTCCTGCACCTATTTTCTATGTTTCTATGAATCCCATCCAGTCCTGGCAACTTATCTACTTTATGTACAGCCAGCCTCTATAGTCTTCCTCTTTATCAATTTTTATCCCATCCAATATCTCAACTACCTCTTCTTTCACTATGACTTTGGCAGCATCCTGTGCCTTGATAGATGCAAAGTACTCATTTAGTACCTCAGCTATGGCCTCGGCTACCATGCATAGATCACCTTTTTGATCACTGATCGGCCCCACCCCTCCTTTTCCTACCTTTTATTATTTATGTGCCTATAGAAGACTGTTGAATTCCCTTTTATGCTGGCTGCCAATCTATTTTCATATTCGCTCTTCGTCCCTCTTACTTTCTTTTCACTTCTCCTCTGAACTTTTATATTCAGCCTGGTTGTCACTTGTATGCTCAACTTGACACCTGTCATATGCTCCCTTTTTCTGCTTCATCTTACTCTCTAGCTCTTTCATCATCCACGGAGCTCGGACTTTGTTTGCCTACCTTTTCCCCTCGTGGGAATTTACCTCGACTGTGCCCGAACCATCTCCTCTTTAAAGGCATCCCATTGTTTGATTACAGTTTTGCCTGCCAATATTTGATTCCAATTTACCCGGGCCAGATCCATTCTCAACCCACTGAAATTTGCTTTCCTCCAATTAAGTATTGTTACTCTAGACTGCACTGTGTCCTTTTCCATAGCTAACCTAAATCTTATGATACTGTAATCACTGTACCCTAAATGTTCCCCTACTCACACTTGCTCATTTGACCCACTTCATTCACCAGATGCAGCAATGCCACCTCCATTCTCATTGGGTTGGAAATGTACTGATCAAGAAAGTTCTCCTGAACGTTCTTCAGAAATTCTTCCCCCTCTCTGCCCTTTACACTATTACTATCCCAGTCTATATTAGGATAGTTCAACTCCCCCATTATCACTTTTCTATAGTTCATGCACCTCTCTGTAATTTCCCTGCAAATTTGTTCCTCTATATCCTTCCCAGTAGTTGGTGGCCTATAGAATAAGAACATAAGAACATGAGAAATAAGAGCAGGAGTAGGCCACACAGCCCCTCGAGCCTGCTCCGCCATTTAATACGATCATGGCTGATCAAATTATGGACTCGGGTCCACTTCCCTGCCCGCTCCCCATAACCCCATAAACCCTTATCAGTTAAGAAGCTGTCTATCTCTGTCTTAAATTTATTCAATGTCCTGGCTTCCACAGCTCTCTGAGGCAGCAAATTCCACAGATTTACAATCCTCTGGGAGAAGAAGTTCCTCCTCACCTCAGTTTTAAATGGATGGCCCCTTATTCTAAGATTATGCCCCATAGTTCTAATCTCCACTATCAATAGAAACATCCTCTCTGCATCCATCTTGTCAGGCCCCCTCATAATCGATAAGATCACCTCTCATTCTTCTGAATTCCACTGAGTAGAGGCCCAAACTCTTCAACCTTTCATCATAAGTCAACCCCCTCATCTCCGGAATCAACCTAGTGAACCTTCTCTGAACTGCCTTCAAAGCAAGTATATCCTTTCATAAATATGGAAACTAAAACTGCACGCATTATTCCAGGTGTAGCCTCACCAACACCCTGTATAACTGTAGGAAGACTTCCCTGCTTTTATACTCCATCCCCTTTGCAATAAAGGCCAGGATTCCATTGGCTTTCCTGATCACTTGCTGTACCTGCATACTAACCTTTTGTGTTTCATGCACAAGTACCCCCATGTCCTGCTGTACTGCAGCACTTTGCAATTTTTCTCCAATTAAATAATAACATGCTCTGATTTTTTTTCTCCAAACTGCATGAGCTCACACATTCCAACATTTTACTCGACCTGCCAACTTTTTGCCCACTCACTTAGCCTGTCTATGTCCTTTTGCAGGTTTTTTGTGTCCTCCTCACACATTGCTTTTCCTCCCATTGCTTTGTTTCATCATCAAACTTTGCTATGTTACATTCGGTCCCTTCTTCCAAGTTATTAATATAGATTGTAAATAGTTAGGGTCCCAGCACAGATTCCTGCGGCACCCCACTGATTGCCAACCCACGAATTAACCATTTATCGTAACTCTCACTTTTCTGTTAGTTAGCCAATCCTCTATCCATGCTAATATATTACCCTCAACCCCATGAACTTTTATCTTGCGCAGTAACCTTTTATGTGGCACCTTGTCAAATGCCTTCTGGAAGTCCAAATACACCACACCCACTGGTTCCCCTTTATCCACCCTGTTTGTTGCATCCTCAAAGAATTCCAACAAGTTTGTCAAATATAACTTCCCCTTCATAAATCCATGCTGACTCTGCCTGACCGAATTATGCTTTTCCAAACCTGCTATTGCTTCTTTAATAATGGACTCCAACATTTTCCCAACCATAGATGTTAGGCTAACTGGACTATAGTTTCCTGCTTTTTGTCTGTCTCCTTTTTTAAATAGGGGCGTTACATTTGCAGTTTTACAATCTGCTGGGACCTCCCCAGAATCCAGGGAATTTTGGTAAATTACAACCAATGCATCCACTATCCCTGCCATTACTTCTCTTAAGACCCTAGGATGCAAGCCATCAGGTCCAGGGGATTTTTCTGCCTTTAGTCCCATTAGCTTACTGAGCACCACCTCCTTAGTGATTGTGATTGTGTTAACTTCCTCTCCTCCATAGCCCCTTGACTATCCACTGTTGGGATATTGTTTGTGTCTTATACCATAAAGATTGATAGAGTTTCTGCCATCTCCAACTTCCTCATTACTAAATCGTCGGTCTCGTCCTCTAAGGGACCAACATTTATTTTAGCCACTCTTTTTTCCTTTTTATATACCTATAGAAACTCTTGCTATCTGTTTTTATATTTTGTGCTAGTTTGGTTTTATAGTCTATCTTCCCTTTCTTAATCATTTTTTTAGTCAATCTTTGCTGACTTTTAAAAGCTTCCCAATCTTCTGTCCTCCTTCGAGTTTTGGCTACTTTGTATGCCCTTATTTTTAATTAGATACTGTCCTTTATTTCTTTGGTTAGCCATAGTTGGCTATATTTTCTTTTGCACCCTTTTCTCCTTACTGGAATATATTTTTCTTGAGAGTTGTGAAATATCTCCTTAAATGTATGCCACTGTTCATCAACCGTCCTACATTTTAATCTACTTTCCCAATCCACTATAGTCAACTCTACCCTCATACCTTCATAGCTGCCTTTATTTAAGCTTAGTACGCTGGTTTGAGATCCAACTTTCTCACCCTCCATCTGAATTTGAAATTCTATCATTCTATGATCACTCATTTCAAGAGGATCCTTTACTAGGTGATTGTTTATTAATCCTGTCACATTTCACAGGACCAGATCCAAGATAGCCTGCCCCCTGGTTGGTTCCGTTACAGACTGCTCAAGGAACCTGTCCCTTATGCACTTTGAACTCTTCCTCAAGGCTACTCTGAGCAATTTTATTTGTCCAATTAATATACACTTAGAAGTGTAATTGCACCTGTAATGGGAGTGAAATCCCGGCCTCGCCGGGGCTGTACGGAATGAATATGCACCGAAAACTGGCTTTTCCAATCCGTCAAGATATCTCTTGACAGATCTTCCGCAGCAAGGACATTCGCATGGGTGAGATTGAGCTATTTGCCCATCTCTTGCCTTGAAACCTTTACACCTGGTAAAAGTAGGTGCATAGCCTACTTTTACCAGCATAAGAGTTATAAAACATATAAAAATTAAATTTAAATGCACATTTTTATAGTTAAAAAAACCCTGTCTATTCAGGTAAGTTTATTTTGAACCATATTAAAACACATTAAAAAAATCTAAAATGTATTATTTTTCTATAACATTTTATTAACTTTAATTTAAATTAATTTTAAATATGTGAGCTATTTTATTTATTTATTCTGTTGGGTTTGGATGTTTTAGGGGGTTATTCTCATTGAGAGTAATGGGAACTCGTAAAATAAGAGTTTCCATTACTATCAATGAGAATACTGTTCCGTAATTGGCTGTCCAGGCCGACGTGACTCCAGCTTCTTTGTCCGTATCTCAAAGACGGGTGCGCAGGAAAAGAAGGTCTCTGACCGGAATCGAAGGCACCTCTGGGACCACCAGGTATTTTCGCAAAAATCTTTTGGGTCAGAGGCATTCGTCCGAGGAAGCCTCCGACCAGAATTTCAGGGCCATTATTTCTTAACTCGAATCAAATAGATTCCGTCCTTGACCCCTCCAGGACATCCTCTCTCTCCTGCACTGTAATATTCTCCTTAAATCAATATCGCCACCTCACTTCCTTTCTTTCCTTCCCTATCTTTCCTGAACATCCTATATCCAGGAATAATTAGTACTCAATCTTGCCTTTTTATGAACCAGAACTCCATTGTCGCCACAAAATCATATTGCATGTTCACCTGCATTTCACCAACCTTATTTCCCATGCTTTGTGCATTTACACACATGCACTGTAAATGTATCTTGGACCTACTTGTATATTCTTTTACTCTGACCCCACCTAATACTGTATTATTTATTATTCTAGCACTATCTGATTCTCCCAATACTTTGTGCACCTTGTTTCTCTTTCCTAATGCTACATCCTGGTGCCCATCTCGCAGGCAAATTAGTTTAAACCCTCCCCAACAGCACTAGCAAACTCCCCCGTGAGCATATTAGTCCCGGCTCTGCTGAGGTGCAACCCGTCCCGCCTGTACAGGTCCTGCCTCCACCAGAACTGGTCCCAATGTCCGAGGAATCTAAAGACCTCCCTCCTGCATCATCTCTGCAGCCATGCATTCATCTGCTCTATCCTCCCATTTCTACATTCACTAGCTCATGGCACCAGGAGTAATCCAGAGATTAATACCTATTGATGTCCTGCTTTTTAATTTCTTTCCTAGCTCCTTGAAATCTGCCAGATGCACCTCATCCCTCTTTCTACCTATGTCATTGATATGGACCTCTGGCTGTTCTCGCTCCCCCCTCAGAGTGTCCTTCAGCCGCAGAGTGACATCCTTGACCCTGGCACCAGGGAGGAAACATATCATCCTGGAATTATGTCTGTGGCCGCAGAAACGCCTGTCTGTTTCTCTAACTATCGCATTCACTATCACTATTGCTTTCCCTCCTCCTCCCCTGTACAGCTAAGCCATCCATGGTGCCATGGACTTTGCTCTGGATATACTCCACAGTATTCATATTGGTTAGAGAGTGAGATGTCCTCATGGGATTCCTGCATTAGTGCATCCTGGTCCTGGTGCCTGTTCCTCCTTGTCTGTCTGGCAGTCAGCTATTCCCTCTCTGCCTGTACACTCTTATATAACAGTCACCCCACAGCATATGTAAACTTGTATTTACTCTGTACAGCCACCAGAGGGCTCATCCCCTGGAGTCCCAAGGGATCCCATAATCCCTTGGGAGCACAGGTATTTAAGGAGGCTTCATAGGTTGGAGAGGCACTCTGGAGACTTGCAATAAAAGACTAAGGTCACACTTTATTTTGAGATCACAGTGTTCACTCTGACTCTTTCAGCATACACAACTGGCGACGAGATATAGTTAGCGAGCCCAAAGATGCAGAGAACAGTGTGCATCCTGGAGAAATTCTCAGAGAGAGAGAGGTGATTGGGAAACTATTGTGGAGCAACTCGACCAATACTTTGAGGCCAACGAGCTAGATGGGGAAGAGAGCGCTGCCAAACAAAGGGAGATCCTCCTCACCATCTGTGGGGCACCAATGTATGGCCTCATGAAGAATCTGCTTGGTCAGCGAAACACACGGAGAAATCGTTCGATGATTTGTGCACATTTGTCCGAGAGCATTTGAACCTGAAGGAAAGCGTTCTAATGGCGAGGTACCAGTTCTACACCTACAAAAAGGTCTGAAGGCCAGGAAGTGGTGAGTTATGTCGCCGAGCTAAGACGCCTTGCAGGATATTGCGAATTTGAAGGACATTTGGAGCACATGCTCAGAGACTTTTTCGTACTTGGCATTGGCCACGAAACCATACTTCGCAAACTTTTGACTGTAGAGACCCCAACCTTGAGTAAAGCCATAGCGATAGCCCAGGCGTTCATTGCGACGAGTTTCAGTATGAAGTAAATCTCTCAGCACACAAGTGCTGCTACAGGTACTGTGAACAAAGTGTTGTTGTTTTCGAATCGTAACGTACAGGGCAGGTCACACATACCTGCAGTTACACGTCCGCAGATGTCTGAGAGTCCAACATCAAGGGTGATGAATGCAAGGCCATTAACACCTTGTTGGCGCTGCGGGGGTGATCATTGTTTCCATTCATACCGGTTCAAAGAGTACATTTGCAAGGGCTGTGGAACAATGGGACACCTACAATGAGTGTGCAGGCGAGCTGCAAAGCCTGTTAAACCTGCAAACCACCATGTTGCAGAGGAGGACAGATCCACAGAGGATCACGATGAACCAGAGCCTCAGACCGAGGAGGCAGAGGTACATGGGGTGCACACATTCACCATGAATTGTCCCCCGATAATGCTGAATGTTGAAGTAAATGGACTCCCGGTGTCAATGGAGCTGGACATGGGCACGAGCCAGACCATCATGGGCAAAAATACTTTTGAAAGGTTGTGGTACAACAAGGCCTCAAGGCCAGGCTTAACTCCAGTTCGCATGAAATTAAGAACTTACATGAAAGAACTGATTCCTGTAATTGGCAGTGCGACCGTAAAGGTCTCCTATGTTGGAGCGGTGCACAAGCTACCAATCTGGGTGGTACCGGGCAATGGTGCCATGCTGTTCGGCAGGAGCTGACTGGGAAAGATACGCTGGAACTGGGACGACGTCCGAACGCTATTGCCTGCTGACGACACTTCGGGTCCCAGGTCTTATACAAATTTCCTTCACTGTTCGAACCAGGCATCGGGAAATTCCAAGGAGCAAAAGTTCAGATCCACCTAATTCCAGGGGCGCGACCCATCCATCACAAGGCGAGATCAGTACCGTACATGATGAGAGAAAGGGTAGAGATCGAGCAAGACCGGCTACAACGAGAGGGCATCATTTCACCGATCGAGTTCAACGAGTGCGCCAGTCCGATCATTCCCCAGTCCTCAAGGCAGACAGCACCATCAGAATCTGTGGCAATTACAAAGTAACTATCAATCGTTTCTCCCTGCAGGACCAATACCTACTACCAAAGGCCAATGACCTCTTTGCAACACTGGCGGGAGAAAAGACGTTCGTGCAGCTGGATCTGACTTCAGCCTACATGACGCAGGAACTGGAGGAATCATCAAAGGCCCTCACCTGTTTATAACAATGCCCATTCGGAATCCGATAGGCAGCGACGGTATTCCCGAGAAACATGGAAAGCTTACTGAAGTCGGTCCCACAAACTGTGATCTTCCAGGAGGACATCTTCATCACATGTCAGAACACAGTCGAGCATCTGCAGAACCTGGAGGAGGTTCTTAATCGACTCAACCACATGGGGCTCAGGTGAAAACGCACAAAGTTCATTTTCCTAGCACCTGAAGTGGAGTTCCTGGGAAGGAGTATTGCGGTGGACGGCATCAGGCCCAACAACGTGAAGACGGAGACGATCAAGAATGCACCAAGGCCACAGAACGTGACGGAGCTGCGGTTGTTTCTGGGATGCCTGACCTACTTTGGTAACTTATTACCGGGTCTCAGCACACTGTTAGAACCACTGCATGTCTTACTATGAAAAGGAGATGAATGTGTTTGGGGCAAATGCCAAGAAAATGCCTTTGTAAAAGGAAGAAAATTGTTATGCTCAAACAAATTGCTTGTGTTGTGTGATCCATGTAAGCGTTTGGTACTAGCATGTGATGTGTCGTATTATGGCGTCGGGTGTGTATTGCAACAAGCTAATGATTTCGGGAAACTGCAACCGGTTGCTTATGCATCCAGGAGTCTGTCTAAGGCTGAGAGAGCCTACAGCATGATTGAGAAAGAAGTGTTAATGTGTGTCTATGGGGTAAAGAAAATGCATCAATACTTGTTTGGCTAAAATTCGAATTGGAAACTGACCATAAGCCACTTATATCCCTGTTCTCCGAGAGTAAAGGGATAAATAACATTGCATCGGCCCGCATCCAGAGATGGGAGCTCACGTTGTCCGCATACAACTACGCCATCCGCCACAGGCCAGGCACAGAAAACTGTGCCGATGCTCTCAGTAGGCTGCCATTGCCCACCATGGGGATGGAAATGGCGCAGCCGGCAGATCTAGCCATGGTTATGGAAGCATTTGAGTGTGAGCAATCACCCATCACTGCCCGGCAGATCAAAACCTGGACAAGCCAGGATCCCTTATTATCTCTAGTCAAAAGCTGTGTGCCGCACAGGAGCTAGTCCAGTGTCCCAGTGGAAATGCAGGAAGAGAGAAAGACGTTCCAGCGGCGCAAAGATGAAATGTCTATACAGGCAGACTGCCTTCTGTGGGGCAATCAAGTAGTGGTCCCCAAGAAGGGCAGAGACACCTTCATCAATGACCTCCACAGTACCCACCCAGGCATCGTAATGATGAAAGCGATAGCCAAATCCCACGTGTGGTGGCCCGGTATCGATGCGGACTCAGAGGCCTGCGTTCACAGATGTAATACATGCTCACAGTTAAGCATTGTACCCAGGGTGGCGCCACTAAGTTTATGGTATTGGTTCTCCAAATCCGTGGTCTAGGGTACACGTCGACAATGTAGGTCCGTTCTTGGGGTAAAATGTTCCTTGTGGTTGTAGACGCGTACTCCAAGTGGATTGAATGTGAGATAATGTCGGCTAGCACGTCCGCTGCCACTGAAAGCCTGCGGGCCTTGTTTGCCACACACGGCCTACCCGATGTCCTGGTGAGCGACAATGGGCCATGTTTTACCAGTGCTGAGTTCAAAGAATTCATGACCCGTAATGGGATCAAACATGTCACATTTGCCCCCTTTAAACCAGCGTCGAATGGTCAGGCAGAGAGAGCAGTGCAAACCATCAAGCAAGGCTTGAAGAGGGTAACTGAAGACTCACTGCAGACTCACCTATCCCGAGTCCTGCTTAGCTACCGCACGAGACCCAACTCACTCACTGGGATCCCACCAGCTGAACTGCTCATGAAAAGAGCACTTAAAACAAGGCTCTCTTTAGATCACCCTGATCTACATGAACAGGTAGAGGGCAGGCTGCTTTAACAAAGTGCATACCATGATAGGGCAAATGTGTCATGAGATTGAAATCAATGATCCTGTATTTGTATTAAATTATGGACAAGGTCCCAAGTGGCTTCCCAGCACTGTTGTGGTCAAAGAGGGGAACAGGGTGTTTCGGGTCAAACTTTCACATGGACTCATTCACCGAAAACACTTGGACCAAATCAAACTCAGATTCACAGACTATCCTGAGCAGCCCTCCTTGGACCCTACCTTTTTTGATCCCCCAACATACACACCAGTGCCAACCGGCACCACAGTTGACCACGAAGCCGAACTCCTCATCCACAGCAGCCCAGCTGAGCTCAACACATTAGGCAGCCCAGCAAGGCCAGCTGCACAGCAGCCCAGCGAGGGCCCAACAAATGATTCAACAACATCAGATTTCACACCGAGACGATCAACCAGGGCAAGAAGGGCCCCAGATCAACTCACCTTGTAAATAGTTACACTATTGAGAGGAGGAGGATCATTTATCATTTATCATTTATGTAAACTTGTATTTACTCTATACAGCTACCACAGGGCTCATCCCCTGGAGTCCCAAGGGATCCCATAATCCCTTGGAAGCACAGGTATTTAAGGAGGCTTCACAGGTTGGAGAGACACTCTGGTGACCTGCAATAAAAGACTAAGGTCACACTTTACTTTGAGCTCACAGTGTTCAGTCTGACTCTTTCTCCAGTGACCTCCTCTCAATAATGTACTATTATTGAGGACCTCAGAGAAATGTTTAAAATTCTGATGGGTTTAGACAGGTTAGATGCAGGAAGAATGTTCCCAATGTTGGGGAAGTCCAGAACCAGGGGTCACAGTCTAAGGATAAGGGGTAAGCCATTTAGGACCGAGATGAGGAGAAACTTCTTCACCCAGAGAGTGGTGAACCTGTGGAATTCTCTACCACAGAAAGTTGTTGAGGCCAATTCACTAAATATATTCAAAAAGGAGTTCGATGAAGTCCTTACTACTAGGGGGATCAAGGGGTATGGCGAGAAAGCAGGAATGGGGTACTGAAGTTGCATGTTCAGCCATGAACTCATTGAATGGCGGTGCAGGCTAGAAGGGCCGAATGGCCTACTCCTGCGCCTATTTTCTATGTTTCTATGTTTCTATGACCACCTTATGAAACATACACTCCACGTAGCTCTCTGCCTCACAGATACACTGCAGTGATGCCAGCTGCTGCTCAAGCTCCAAAATCCGGAGCTTGTGTTCCTCCAGTTGACCACACTTCCTGCACACGTGGTTGTTTAGGACATGGGACGTGTTCTGGAGTTCCCACATGGCACAAGATGTGCATTTCCGAGGACTGAGGTGCCCTGCCATGCGTTTATTTAATAGACAATTAACTAACTGAACAGAAATAAACTCAAGACTTTAAAAAAAAAACAACCACTTGAGTTGCTGTCACTATAGCTTTTTTTTTTGCCTCACGTCCTGACGATCGTTCTCCCTCCGAGCTCCGGGCCCTTGGGCCTACCTTTATCTCCAGTCACACCTCTCGCTCTCCTGCAGGCCCTATTAGTGTAGAGTCCTTGAGTTCTGTAGCTACGCTCCTCTTTTTCAGTCAGATATCGCACCCACCTTCCTCCTCTCCACCAAATTCCTGCGCTCACCAAATTCTTCCACTCTGCTTGTGATCCACTCTGATTGCATTCACCCAACTCTGTCTCCAAGCTCTGTGCTCAAGCCATATTCGTTAAATAAGGTCATGCTCAGCATCTGAAACGATCTATTGCGTTGTGTAGATAGCAGTTCAAAAGGGAACACAGGCATATATTTTTCATTTCACTATAAATGTATTAATATAATCATTTTTCTTTTCTTGTTTCTAGATGTGGGCATCGCTGGCAAGTCCAGCATTCATTTTCCATCCCTAATTGCCCTTGAGAAGGTAATGGTGAGCCACCCTCTTCAACCGCAGCAATCTGTGTCATGAAGGTACACCCACAGTGGGATTGTGTGTAACTTGGAGGGGAACTTGCAGATAATGGTGTTCCCATGTGCCTGCTGCCCTTGTCCTTCTAGCTGGTAGAGCTCGCAGGTTCGGGAGGTGCTGCTGGAAAAGCAATGGCGAGTTGCTGCAGTGCAGCTTGTAGATAGTACACACTGCAGCCACGGTGCACTGGTTGTGGAGCGGTTGAATGTTTAAGGTGGTGGATGGGGTGCAAATCAAGTGGGCTGCTTTGCCCTGGATGATATTGAGTTTGTTAAGTGTTGTTGGAACTGCACTCATCTAGGCAAGTATTCCATCACACTCCTGACTTGTGACTGATCGATGGTGGAAAGGTTTGGGGAGTCAGGAGGTGACCCACTCGCCGCAGAACACCCAGCCTCTGACCTGCTCTTGTTGTCCCGGTATTGATATGGCTGGTCCAGTTAAGTTTCTGGTCAATGGTGACCCCCAGGATGTTAATGGGAAGGGATTTGGCAATGGTTGTATGTCAAGGGTGGCTGGTTAGATTCCCGCTTGTTGGAGATAGTCATTGCCTGGCACTTGTGTGGCATGAATGTTACTTGCCACTTATCAGCGCAAGACTGAATGTCATCCAGGTCTTGCTGCATGCAGGAATGGATTGCTTCATTTTCTGAGGAGTTGCAAATGGAACTGAACACCGTGCAATCATCAGCGAACATCTCCACTTTTGACCTGGAGGGAAGGTCATTGATGAAGCAGCTGAAGATGGTTAGGTCTAGGACACTGCCTTGAGGATCTCTTGCAGTGATGTTCTGGGACTGAGATGATTAGCCTCCAACAACCACAACCATCTTCCTTTGTGCTAGTTATGACTCGAGCAAGTTTAGAGTTTCCCCCTGATTCCCATTGACTTCATTTTTTTCTAGAGCTCCTTAATGCCATTCTTGGTCAAATGCTGCCTTGTTGTCAAGGTCACCTCACCTCTGGAATTCAGCTCTTTTGTCCATGTTTGGACCAAGACTGTGATGACTACCACCCTGATGACTCCCAGTGACACAAAGTGTTCACAGTGCCTGGTCAAACCTCTAGGCTTCCATAATCAGTACCTGCGAAGAGACGCTCTATCACTTGATCAGGAAACACCAAGACTGGTTCGACGAGAATGACCAGGAGATCCAGGAGCTAATATGCTGCAAGCACAAGGCATTCTTGGACTGGAAGCAGCAACACAGTTCGAGGGCAAGAAAGCAGCTCTACAGACGTCTGAAGGCTGAGGTCCAACAGAAAACCTGCGAACTAAAGAACTGATGGTGGGTGGGAAAAGCTCAAGAAATCCAACAGCTAGCTGACAACCACGACATGCAAGGATTCTCGAGCACAATCAAGAGGACCTACAGCCCGAGGACCTATAGCCCAAGCACCCGAGGTCCTACAGCCCAAGCACCCAAGAACAGAGAAGTACTCATCAAGGACAGGGAGGCAGTCAGTGCCCGCTGGAAGGAGCACTTCGAGGATCTCCTCAACCGAAAAGCAAAATTCGGTCAGGCATGGATTTATGAAGAGGAAGTCATGTTTAGCAAATTTTCTAGAATTCTTTGTGGATGTAATGAATAAGGTGGATAAAGGGGAACCAGTGGATGTCACGTATTTAGACTTCCAGAAGTCATTTGACAAGGTGCCACATAAAAGGTTACTGCACAAGATAAATGTTCGCGGGGTTGGGAGTAATATATTAGCCTGCATAGAGGATTGGCTAACTAACAGAGAACAGAGAGTCAGGATCAATGGTTCATTCTCTGGTTGGCAATCGGTAACTAGTGGGGTGCCGCAGGGATCAGTGCTGGGACCCCAACTATTTACAATCTATGTTAACGACATGGAGGAAGGGACCAAGTGTAATGTAGCCAAGTTTGCTGACGATACAAAGATGGGAGGAAAAGCAATATGTGAGGATGACACACAAATTCTGCAAAAGGACATAGACAAGCTAAGTGAGTGGGCAAAAATTTGGCAGATGGAATATAATGTTGGAAAGTGTGAGGTCATGCACTTTGGCAGAAATAAATCAAAGAGCAAGTTATTATTTAAATGGAGAAAGATTGCAAAGTGCTGCAATGCAGCAGGACCTGGGTGTACTTGTGCATGAAACACAAGAGCAGGTACAGCAAGTGATCAGCAAGGCTAATGGAATCTTGGCCTTTATTGCAAAGGGGATGGAGTATAAAAGCAGGGAAATCTTGCTACAGTTGTAAGGATATTGGTGAGGCCACACCTGGAATACTGCGTACAGTTTTGGTTTCCATTTTTACGAAAGAATATACTTGCTTTGGAGTCAGTTCAGAGAAGGTTCACAAGGTTGATGCCAGAGATGAGGTGGTTGACTTATGAAGAAAGGTTGAGTAGGTTGGGCCTCTACTCATTGGAATTCAGAAGAATGAGAGGTGATCTTATCAAAACATATAAGATTATGAGGTGGCTTGACAAGGTGGATGCAGGAAGGATGTTTCCACTTATAGGGAAGATTAGAACTAGAGGGCATAATCTTAGAATAAGGGGCCGCCCATTTAAAACTGAGATGAGGAGAAATTTCCTCAGAGTTGTGGACCTGTGGAATTCGCTGCCTCAGAGAGCTGTGGAAGCTGGGACATTGAATAAATTTAAGACAGAAATAGAGAGTTTCCTAAACGATAAGGGAATAAGGGGTTATGGAGAATGGGCAGGGAACTGGACCGGAGTCCATGATTGGATCAGCCATGATAGTATTAAATGTCAGAGCAGGCTCGGGGGGCTGTATGGCCTTCTCCTGCTCCTATTTCTTATGTTCTTATTAGACTTTCTTTGATGTGAGTGCCCTTCACTCCGTCCACCATCCACTACCATCTCAGAACAACCTCAGCCGGGCATGAGGTTGAAAAAGCCATCCGACAACTGAAGAACAAGTCATCAGGAGCAGATGGAATTCCCGCCAGAGCACTAAAACATGGTGGAGAAGCATGGCTGGTGCGGATCCATGACCTCATCTCTCTTATCTGGAAGGAGGTGATCATGCCAGGAGATCTCAGAGATGCTGTAATCATGACCATCTTCAAGAAAGGTGACAAGTCCGACTGCAGTAACTACAGAGAAATCTGCCTGCTGTTGACCACCAGAAAAGTAATCACAAGAAGCCTCCTGAATCGCTTTCTTCCTGTGGCTGAAGAACTCCTCCCAGAATCGCAATATGGATTCCAACCACTAAGGGCCACAATGGACATGATCTTCACTGCGCAGCAGATACAAGAGAAATGCAGGAAACATCACCAACCCCTGCATCTGGCCTTCTTCGACCTCACAAAAGCCTTTGACACTGTCGACCATGAGGGATTATGGAGCGTCCTCCTCCGATTCGGCTGCCCTCAAAAGTTTGTCACCATTCTCCGCCTGCTTCACGATGACTTGCAACCCACGATCCTGACCAATGGATCCACAACAGCCCCATTCCACGTTCAGACCGGGGTCAAGCAATTGTTGCCACCGATAGACTGTGCAGTTTGTGACTATTTAAACACAATGTCATAAAGGGATAATGTGAAAATATTGATTTTTTTTTGCTGTTTACATAAATTTGAACATGTTAATTAAGCACTCTAGTGTTTGAATGTATTAGCATTTTCTTTGCAAGCACGAGCTATGCAGAATTTGTGTTATGGTTTTAACCTGCATAATTGCAATGCTCCCTCTCACCCTTGGTAAGCTCCCCACTGGAGTGGAACTAAATTACAGGACAAACAGAAATCTGTTCAACCTCCGCTACCTCCAGGCCAGATCCAATCCAGATCATCGCCCCATCCTCCATCTTCAAACTACAGTACGCAGACGATGCCTGCAGCTGTGCAGACTCAGAGGCTGAATTCCAAGCCATCATCAACACATTCACTGAGATATACAAGAGCATGGGCCTTACACTAAACATCCGTAAGACAAAGGTCCTCTACCATCCTGCCCCCGCCACACGGACAGCACTGCTGCCCATTATCAAAATCCATGATGAGGCCTCGGACAACATGAACGATTTTCCATACCTCGGGAGCCAACTGTCAACAAGGACAGACATCGACGACGAAGTCCAACACTGCCTTCAGTGTGCCAGTGCTGCCTTCGGTCGCCTGAGGAAGAGCGTGTTTGAAGACTAGGACCTCAAACCCGGCAGCAAGCTTATGGTCTGCAGAGCAGTGGTGATACCCGCCCTCCAATATGCCTCAGAGACATGGACTATGTACAGCAAACACCTCAAAACACTGGAGAAGTACTACCAACGCAGCCTCTGCAAGATCCTGCAAATCCATTGGCAGGATAGGCACACCAACATCAGTGTCCTTGCTCAGGCCAATATCCCCAGCATTGAAGCACTGACCATGCTTGATCATCAGCTCTGCTCGACAGGCCACATCGCCCGAATGCCTGACACAAGACTCCCAAAACAAGCGCTCTACTTGGAGCTCCAACATAGCAAGCGAGCCCTAAGTGGCCAGAGGAAATGCTTCAAGGACACCCTCAAAGTCGCCTTGAAAAAATGTAACATCACAACCAACACCTGGGAATCCCTGGCTCAAGACCGCCCAAAGTGGAAGAAAAGTATCCAGGCAGGTGCTGAACACCTCGAGTCTCTTCGTCAACAGCGGAAGGAGCGATGGCAACTAGGCACCCCACCCACTTGTTCCTTTATCCACCGTTTGCTGCACCTGTGAAAGAGACTGTAGGTCCTGCATTGGACTCTTCAGTCACCTGAGAGCTAATTTCTAGTATAGAACATAAGAAATGGGAGCAGCAATAGGCCATTTGGCCCCTCGAGCCTGCTCATCATTCAATAAGATCATGGCTGATCTGATCATGGACTCAGCTTCACTTCCCCGCCCACTTCCCATGACCCTTTACTCCCATATCGCCCAAAAATCCTCGACTCGAGGGACTGCCTATGATGATGACGTAAAGTATTCCAGATCTTAATAAACCTCTCTATGAAAACAATTCTCCAAATTTACCCTCTAGTCTTTTTGCCAATTATTGAAGTCTTTTGGTTATGGACCAATTGTTTCAAATTGCAGAATATATAATTGGAATAAGGATTCATTTAATAACCCGCTATCAGAAAAATAAGCAATTCAGATACAATAGCGTGAATTGTCAGTATGTTCGACTTATCATGTATTCTGATGAAACGTTAGGAAATAGCGAAGCTTTTGACCGTGTGGTTTTTGCAGTACTTAAACTTCTTGGAAATAGAGACACAAGCCATCACGTTCTCCACCTAAATAAAGAACGCGACTCATTAATTCACCTCTACGTAGCAGCAGTTCAAGAATTAAATTTAGCTCTGGTCAACATCATACGAAAGTGCCGCATACGCGTAATGTTCACATTCAACCGCGACAATTCTTCATATTTGCCCCGTAACTTGTCGTAACATCTAGAATGCATAATCGCCTCGCCTGAAGACGCTATATTTGATCAATTATTTATATTTATCGATATTATACAAAACTTAGAACTTCTAAATACTGGCGCGTTAAATTCTCGCCTGCTCTGTGAAATTGGTCAAATCCCACGAAATTCCTTTATGTTCGATATCACTGTTCCGCTGATCATGCAGGATCTCGAAATGTAATTTCTGTCCAGTTAGTTAAAACGTATACAGAATTTAGCTAAAGTGGAGCCTTTTTAAATTGAATTTCCCCGTAATTGTAACTATTTAAAGAGGAATGCTGCTAATTAAAGTTGACCCTTGTTACACCTTCGAGCTGCTGGTGGGAGGCGATTTTGCGCAGTTCTCCTTTAGTGACATCATGACGTCGCCCCCCGAACCACCTCAGGAACAGGACGCTGGGCAGAAGACAGGTCCCTAATTGTAACTATAGTTAAAAAGCGCAACAAGTGTGGTGAATTGGATAATATTCCGATTTTTGGGGAGAGGATAAAGAAGTAGACAGAATGGATCCTGGTTACGATGCAGACAAGGAGTGATTTATCTGGAACGTAACTATGGAGGTACTTTTAGATAAGTCGTCTGTTCACAGGCTGCCTGTATTCAACAGTTCAACATCAAAACGAGGGTTGAATGGACGACAATAGTACTTCCCTTTATAATATAGGAGTAATGCACCGGTTCTATTTTAAGAACGCATTGGTTATGATTCTGTCAATATAAACACACTCACGTATACGCAAGTATTTACTTATTTATTAATTAAACAATACTCCAATTGTAGAGCTACAGAAGAAGAGCAGGGGATGGGGATTAATTGGACAGCTCTTTCAAAGAGCTGGCAGATATTGCGTGACCTGCTCAGTATTTGCAGCATTTTCTGTTTTTATTTCATATTTCCAGCATCTGCAGTATTTGCTTTTTAAAAAAAAGGTAAAATGTTGATTGTTCTATCGTTTCCCCACTGATTATATAATTTAAATATTTGCCAAATATTCCTCATAAGTTCAGAACCAGTTTTAAGGCACTTGCTTCCTTGTCTTAGACACGTCATGCCTTTAAAAAACCTAGCGTAAATCTCCGCAATATTGCACCACACATTTGCTCCAAGCATAATTTGAAACCCTTGTCCTCCTTAGATGTAGACTGTCACAGCAAGAACAAAATAATGAACCCAGTAGCGCCAATCCCTACTTTGGCAATCTTCTTCCTCTGTGCTGCACTCCTCAAACACTTCCCTTGGAGCGCGAAACGGAGCAAGGGGATCGGTAGCGCGAGAGCTTGGCACAATGTCCCGTACAGCACTACCGGATTCACAGGCTCCTTCCCTCCCTTAAAGGGGAGGCCCAATGCTGAGGTCATTTCAAGACGACAGCACCTGTGATCCGCGAAAAGCAGCCTCAAGTACTCCAAGTGAACGCAGGGCTGACCAATCGAGGGATGGAAAAAATTCAAAAATGTGCTCACTTTGGTTATAATAAAATTTTGGCTTACCTGTCCGCCGATGCCTTTAATTACCACTCCCCAAGCGACCAGCCGAGGTCACAACAGCGCCTACAGCTGCCGTTGTTGATGATAATGGGGTCCCGCACACCGCATGGCCTCACGATCTCGGGCCGCAGGAGATCGAGGTGGTAAGTTTTAGCGCCAGCACTAACCTGCCATGCAAGTTCAATTTCACTGCACCCGATCGGTAAGTCGTTAATACCCCGGGAGGCACTCACAGGAGGTCAATTTCGGCCCTTAAGCGTTTATGCCAGTGACAGAGGGAAGGGGAGGGGGGAAAAAAGGGAAAATCCGTGATAGGATGGTTTGCAGGAGTGATTGAATGACAAAAGGGATGGTGGTGCAAAGTGAAAAGGGATGGTAATGGAAAAGTAATGCAATAAAAGGTGGGTTTAGAGGAGTTGTTAATTACAACAGAACCATTACCAGCACTTGCTGTCCAAAAAAATGGGAGCAGTGGTTATCACCTGCAATCATGGAACTCAATGTTGAGTCCGGAGGTCTGTAAAGTGCCAAACTGAAAGATGAGGTGCTGTTTCTGAGTTTCAATTGAGTTTCACTGGAACAGCGCAGATCGATCACAGTGGGAGTGGGACGGAGAATTAAAATGGCAAGCGGCCAAAAATTCAGGGTCATGCTTGTGAGCTGAATGGAGGTGTTCAATAAAGTGATTACCCAATCTGCGTTTGGTCTTCCCAATGTAGAGGAGACCACATTGTTTGCAGCAAATACAGTATACTAAATTGAAAGAAGTACAGTAGATTGCTATTTCACCTGGAAGGGGTGTTCAGGGCCTTGGATGGTGGGTCGGGGGTGAAATGAAAGGTGCCGCAAATTGTGCACTTGCTGTGGGCAGGGGAGTGGGTATAGTGGGTGATTGAAGAGCGGTCCAGGTGTCGCTGATGTAATGTGGAGTATTTCCGTTTTAATTCTCCAACCCACTCCCACTCTAATCTCTCTCTCCTCTACATCCTACACGGTTCCAATAAAGCTCAACAGAAGCTCGAACAGCGCCTCATTCCACATAAAACCTTCTGCACTCAACATCGTGTTCAGCATTTTCAGATCATAACCACTGCTCCCATTTTTTTGGACAGTAGTTGCTAGTTATGATTCTTTTGTTATTTACAGTTCCTCTCGACCCATCTATTCTTTCTTTACTTGTCTGATTACTAGTCAATTTTTTCTTGTACCATCAACCCTTTTTTCATGTAATCACTCCTGCCTTCCAACCTATCACAGAAGTGCACTTCTGTGCTTTCCACCCTTCCCCTTTCCCTGCCTCTGTACTTGCTTAAAACCCGTTATATCTGTAAAATTTTCCAGTTCTGTCCAATGGTCACCGACCTGAACCATTAACTCTGTTTCTCTCTCCACAGATGCTGCCTGGCCTGCTGAGTATTTCTGGCATTTTCTGCAATTACTTATTGCTCTTGATTTTTCCTTCCTCCAATAATCATAAGGATTTTAAAATCATGTCATTATCTAATCACTGCTACCCGATGTATCTTGGTTTCTCTCTGTCATTTTATCTTTGGTGTTGTATTGCTCTGTGACCAGTAGTTGTTCTCTGCAGGCTGAATTTGTTTTACATTTGTTTTAAAGATGTGCATAAAGCATTCACTCTCAGGCATTCCATTCTATTGCTATTGACACCAACACAATCTTAGAAAGTTCTATTTGCTAACTCAATTGACGTGGCCAAAATTATCATTCAGCATAACTTACCTTATATTTTATTGAAGGAAATTTCCAACAGATATACTGAATACAGTACATAAGCAAAATAGAGTGGATGCTGGAAATCTGAAATTGAAATAAAGTGCTGGAAACGCTCAACGGGTCAGGCAGGATCTGTGGAGAGAGAAATGTTTCCGTTCGATTACGTCATTTTAATTCTGTTTCTCTCTACAAATTCATAAGTGTTTCCATTTTTTTCTGTTCTTATTATGGGATTGTCTGATGTGGACTTGAGTTGACTTGAAATAATGCATTTCGAGATGACTCGGTAATCCACGTGAAGCACAGACTTCCATCCCACACTTCACACTAAGTCACGGGCACTCAAGTTTAAGGTATATGCTCACACCATTGACTCACCGATCAGACTATATTTTTCTCCCAAACCATGAAAGTTTTGTGTTCATTGTCGGCAAGCAGCCAGTTTCTGTCATTGAGTGGGTTTTGGTTCAGTGCATATAGCGCATTGGGATTACTTTTACAGGCATTTCCCATTGCTGTCCGCTCTGAATTCTGTGTGTGTGTACATGATGGTGTGTTCCAAGTGGCACAATCTCTTGAAGAACCATTATAATCTCCAGTACAAGCATCACATCCTATTCCATCGCCTTTCAATTTCTCAAGATAATTCATAGGATTGCAGAGGATTACATGGGATAGACAACACAGAAACAGCCCGACCAGTCCCTGCCGGCATTAATGCTCCACTCAAGCCTCCTGCTGTTTTTCCTCATCTAACTCTATCAGCATAATCCTCTATCCCCTTCGTCCTCATATCCTTATCCAGCCTCCCTCTAAATGTATCTATACTATTTGCCTCAACTACTCCCTGTGGTAGCTAGTTCCACATTCTCACCACCCTCTGGGTAAAGAAATATCTTCTAAATTCCATTTTTTGATGGCTATCTTACATTGACCTATCACCCATCAGCCTTCTCTTTTCAAGAGAGAAGAGACCCAGCCTGTTCATCCTTTCCTGATAGGTATACCCTCGTACTTCTGGTATCATCCTTGTAAATCTCTGTACTCTCTCCAGTGCCTCTATATCCTTTTTACAATGTGGCAAGCAGAAATGTATGCAGTACTCCAAGTATGGTCTAACCAAGGTTCAATACAAGTTCAGCATAAATTCACTATTTTTAAATTCTATCCCTCTAGAAATAAACCCTAATGCTTGGTTTGCTTTTTTATGGCCTTTTTAACCTGTGTCGCTACTTTTAATGACTTGTATATTTGTACTCCGAGATCCCTCTGCCTTTCTATCCCACGCAGACTCTCACCCTCCAAGTAATAAGTGACTTCCCTATTCTTCCTACCAAAATGTGATACTTCACATTTATCTGTGTTGAACTTCAGTTGCCAATTATAAGCCCATTCTGCAAGTTTATTAATGTCCTCATGTAATTTGTTGCAGACCTCCTCAATATTGACTATCTTCGCCAGCACCCCCCCCCCCAATTTGTTATTATCCGCAAATTTAGAAATTGTGTTTTTGATTCCAAAGTCTAAATCGTTAATATAAATTGTGAACAACAGTGGTCCCATCTCTAATCCTTGTGGCATACCGCTACCCGCCTTCTGCATTGTTAATAGCTTACCTTTACCCTACTCTCTGCTTCCTATCTTGAAACCAGCTAGTTATTCATGCTGCTACTTGCCCCCTGACTCTGCATTTTCTGACTTTATTCATTGGGTGGTACCTCATCGAAGGCCTTTTGAAATTCTAGATAAATTACATCTACTGCATTGTCTACTCTCTCTGTTACCTCTTCAGAAAACTCAATGAGGTTGGTCAAGCAAGGATTTCCCTTTTGAAATCCACGTTGACGAGTGGATTATATTTTTGGTTTCTAGATGTTGTTCTATTTTTTTCTCCTTTAGTAGGGATTCCATTATTTTTCCTACTACTGATGTTAAGCTGACGAGTCGAAAGTTCTCTGGACATGTTCTAGCTCCCTTCTAAATATAGAGTTAGCTATCTGCTAGTCCTCTGGCACTACATCTTTATTAATGAATTATTAAATATGCATAGTAATGCCTCTGCTATGTCTTCCCTAGATTATTTTAAAATCTAGATGAAATCCATCTAGACCAGGGATTATTTCCTCTTTGAGTTTGATTAGTTTTTTTAATATATATTCTTTTTATTTTAAATGCATTTATTTCATTTCTAATCTCACCTTCTGGTGTCATGTACATCTGTTCTATATCACTGTTAAATACTGAAGCAAAGTAATTACAAGATTCTGGGCTTTTCCAGACTTTATATTTGCTTTCTGACGTCATGAATCTGGAAACACCTGAGCCCAGGTTTGGATATTTCCGGGTTTCGGAACATCAGAAGGGGGGGAGGATTCCCGCCGAGGAGCTGTTTGGGCCATCCAGCCCCGCTGAGTTTGTCGTCAGGCGGGCCCTCCCAGGGAAATTGCCGCTGGGCAGGCCCCACCGAGTAGGTCGTCGGGCCGGCCAGCCCCGATGGCGAGGTGTTCGGGCGGGTCGGCCCCACCAAGGAGGTTCTTGGGCGGGCCAGCGAGGAGGCCCTGCGGTAAGGGCAGCGGTGGTGAGGCGGGCAAGGTGAGTGGAGACGAGGCCCGAGGTCGGGCAACGGCGGGGCCCCGAAGTTGGTAGTTTCGGCGGGTCTGGATTCCGGAACATGGTACGGATTCTGGACGACCCTGACACTGATCGGTCTGGATTCTGGAACATTCCTGATTCCAGAACTCCGGATTCTCGACGCTGCACCTGTATTTAATATTTCTGCCATCTGTCTAGCACTGCCTGTGGTATTATCCTGTCCATCCCTTAGTGGCCCTATTCCCATCCTTTTTTATTGATGTCTGGAAAATATTTTACTATTTTGTTTTATGTTCCTTAATCATTTAATTTCATAGTTCCCCTTTGCCTTCCTAATTGTTTTTTTGACTTCTTGCCTAATTCTGCCTTATCATGCTCTCCCCTGCTGTCCATTAACTTAATAAATGCCTCTGTCCTTACTTTAAATTTCACCCTTATGGCTTTATTCATCCATGGTGTCCATTAGCATTTAGTTTGTTCTTTTTTGTAGTGGAATAGATTGCTGCTGGACTCTGTTGAACACTGTTTTAAATATTTCCCATTGCTGTTCTACCCCATTGTTTACAATATTGCTGTCCATTTTACATTCCCAAGTTCTATTCTCAGCCCTTCAAAATCAGCTTTTCTCCAATCTATTACCTGCTCTTCATCATACTTGCATCCTTCTCAATTATTAACTTCAAGCGTATTATATTGTGGTCACTATTGCCTAGATGTTCCCCTACTTTTACATCCCTTATCTGCTCTGGTTCATTCTGCATCATTAGATCCAATAACAAATCCTCCTTTGTTGGGCTTTTTACATTTTGGGTTAGAAAGGAGTCCTGTACACACTGCAGGAACTCCATTCCCTTATCCCCTTTAGCTAGCTCTTCTGTCCAATTATTATTGGGATAGTTGAAATCCGCATTGATGATTATTCTATGTTTTACTCATTTTCCTAATTTATTTTGATATTTCTTCCTTCACTACGGTTCCACTATTATGTAGTTTGTAGACTGCCCTATTAGTGTGATAATCCTTTATTATCATTTATCTTTATCCACATGGATTATATTTCTGTCTTCCTGATGGCTGCCTCACTTTTTTATACTGCCATTATGTTCTCCACTTCCCCCTTTTCCCTCTCTCTCTTTTCTAAATATGTTGTACGCTACAATGTTTAATTCCCAGTCCTGATTTTTCTGTAGCTGTGTCTCAATAATCACTATTATGTCAAGTTCCTGGTAACACATGATTGCCTCCAGCTCCCCTGTTTTATTACTGACACTGTATGCATTACTGTACAGGCAGTTTGATTCATTTTTAATAGAAGTTCCTTTCACTTTAACCATCTTTTTACTCTCCTGCTCCATCACTCTATTTATATTCCCTGGCCATCAATATCCTCCTTTACTTTACGCTTTCCTATGCTCTACATTGCTGTTTTGATTATATTTAGACTGGTTTCATTTCTTGTAGCTATGACCCTCCATCTTATTAATTCCCACATCTGAATGTGTCTATTGGTGGAGATTTGCTTAAAGCGAGTTTCTACAAACAGTCTCATACAGTAGGGAACAATTTCTTATCGAGAAGCGGGGTTAGATTGAAGAGGTGAATACTGCGGAGTGAGGGTAACCAGGAAACAGAAGCCAAAGTGGAACTGGATCAAAACTTGTAGTTCATGGTTTGTGATATTCTTGACAGTGGGAACACTGAGATGCCTCACAGTTATAAGGAAACAATTTACAAAATACAATAGACAAGATTTGTATATTTAAGAATATAAGAACATAAGAAATAGGAGCAGGAGTAGCTCATATGTCCCCTCGAGCCTCCTCCGCCATTTGAAATTAGGAATGCGTGCAATAAAAGTATAGCAGTTATCATGGGTGACTTTAATCTACATATAGATTGGGCTAACCAAACTGGTAACAATATGGTGGAGGAGGATTTCCTGGAGTGTACTAGGGATGGTTTTCTAGACCAATATGTCGAGGAACCAACTAGAAGGCTGGCCATCCTAGACTAGGTGATGTGTAATGAGAAAGGACTAATTAGCAGTCTTGTTGTGCGAGGCCCCTTGAGAAGAGTGACCATAATATGGTAGAATTCTTTATTAAGATGGAGAGTGACACAATTAATTCAGAGACTAGGGTCCTAAAGTTAGGGAAAGGTAACTTCGATGGTATGAGACGTGAATTAACTTGAATAGACTGGCGAATGGTACTTAAAGGGTTGACAGTGGATAGGCAATGGCAGACATTTAAAGATCATATGGTTAAACTTCAACAATTGTATATCCCTGTCTGGAGTAAAAATAAAATGGGGAAAGTGGCTCAACCGTGGCTAACAATGGAAATTAGGGATAGTGTTAAATCCAAGGAAGAGGCATGTAAATTGTCCAGAAAAAGCAGAAAACCTGAGGACTGAGAAATTTAGAATTCAGCAGAGGAGGACAAAGGGGTTAATTAGGAGGGGGAAAATAAAGTATGAGAGGAAGCTTGCTGGGAACATAAAAACTGACTGCAAAAGCTTCTATAGATATGTGAAGAGAAAAAGATTAGTGAAGACAAACGTAGGTCCCTTGCAGTCAGAATCGGGTAAATTTATAATGGAGAACAAGAAATGGCAGACCAATTGAACAAATACTTTAGTTCTGTCTTCACGAAGGAAGACACATAAAATCTTCCGGAAATACTAGGGGACCGAGGGTCTAGCGAGAAGGAGGAACTGCAGGAAATCCTTATTAGTCAGGAAATTGTATTGGGGAAATTGATGGGATTGAAGGCCGATAAATCCCCAGGGCCTGATCGTCTGCATCCCAGAGTACTTAAGGAAGTGGCCCTAGAATTAGTGTATGCATTGGTGATCATTTCCCAACAGTCTATCAACTCTGGATCAGTCCCTATGGACTGGAAGGTAGCAAATGTAACACCACTTTTAAAAAAAGGAGGGAGAGAGAAAATGGGGAATTATAGACCAGTCGGCAAGAGCCGGGAGCAGTGTTGGTGAGGCCTATAAAGGTCCAGCGGGAGGTCAAGAGGCGGCGGCAGTCAGCGAGATCTGGGAGCCGTGTTGGTGAGGCTTATAAAGGCCCAGCGGGAGGTCGAGAGGTGACGGCAGTCAGCAAGAGCTGGGAGCAGTGTTGGTGAGGCCTATAAAGGCCCAGCGGGAGGTCAAGAGGCGGCGGCAGTCAGCGAGAGCTGGGAGCCGTGTTGGTGAGGCTTATAAAGGCCCAGCGGGAGGTCGAGAGGTGACGGCAGTCAGCAAGAGCTGGGAGCAGTGTTGGTGAGGCCTATAAAGGCCCAGCGGGAGGTCAAGAGGCGGCGGCAGTCAGCGAGAGCTGGGAGCCGTGTTGGTGAGGCTTATAAAGGCCCAGCGGGAGGTCGAGAGGTGACGGCAGTCAGCAAGAGCTGGGAGCAGTGTTGGTGAGGCCTATAAAGGCCCAGCGGGAGGTCAAGAGGCGGCGGCAGTCAGCGAGAGCTGGGAGCCGTGTTGGTGAGGCTTATAAAGGCCCAGCGGGAGGTCGAGAGGTGACGGCAGTCAGCAAGAGCCGGGAGCAGTGTTGGTGAGGCCTATAAAGGCCCAGCGGGAGGTCGAGAGGCGACGGCAGTCGGTGAGAGCCGGGAGCAGTGTTGGTGAGGCCTATAAAGGCGTGGCCTGTGCAGCTTCAGCGGGGAGAGAAAGCAAAAAAGAAGTAGAAAGAAATCAAAAGGTGACGTCACAGCCAAAGGGGTAAGTGATTGGCTGGGGAAAATAAAGTATGAGAGGAAGCTTGCTAGGTACATAAAACTTGACTGCAAAAGCTTCTATAGATATGTGAAGAGAAAAAGATGAGTGAAGACAAACGTAGGTTCCTTTCAGTCAGAATCGGGTGAATTTATAATGGGGAACAAGAAATGGCAGACCAATTGAACAAATACTTTAGTTCTGTCTTCACGAAGGAAGACACATAAAATCTACCGGAAATACTAGGGGACCGAGGGTCTAGCGAGAAGGAGGAACTACAGGAAATCCTTATTAGTCAGGAAACTGTATTGGGGATTGGTAAGTAGCTTTTCTTTTTCTTTTTATATCAGTAAGTAACCCTGTTAACATTGTTGTCGCCAAATTAAGTGTAGCTAAGGGTTAAGTCATGGCAGGAGAGCTCGGCCACATGATATGCTCCTCCTGTACTATGTGGAAACTCAGGGACACTTCTGGTGTCCCTGACGACTACGTCAGCGGGAAGTGTATCCGCCTCCAACTCCTGATGGACCGCGTTGCAGAATTGGAGCTGAGGGTGGATTCACTCTGGAGCATCCACGATGCTGAGAATTATGTGATTAGCATGTGTAGCGAGTTGGTCTTACCGCAGGTAAAGGGTCCCCAGCCAGATAGGGAATGGAAGACTAACAGGAAGAGCAGTGCAAGGAAGGTAGTGCAGGGGTCCCCTGCGGTCATCCCCCTGCAAAACAGATACACCGCTTTGAGTATTGTTGAGGTGGATGACTCATCACGGGAGGGCACCGCAGCCAAGTTCATGGTACCATGGCTGGCTCTGCTGCACAGGAGGGCAGGAAAAAGAGTGGGAGAGCGATAGTGATAGGGGATCAATTGTAAGGGGAATAGATAGGCGTTTCTGCGGCCGCAACCGAGACTCCAGGATGGTATGTTGCCTTCCTGGTGCAAGGGTCAAGGATGTCTTGGAGCGGGTGCAGAACATTCTGAAAAGGGAGGGTGAACAGCCAGTTGTCGTGGTGCACATTGGTACCAACGGTATAGGTAAAAAATGGGATGAGGTCCTACGAGATGAATTTAAGGAGCTAGGAGCTAAATTAAAAAGTAGGACCTCAAAAGTAGTAATCTCGGGATTGCTACCAGTGCCACGTGCTAGTCAGAATAGGAATCGCAGGATAGCTCAGATGAATATGTGGCTTGAGCAGTGGTGCAGCAGGGAGGGATTCAAATTCCTGGGGCATTGGAACCAGTTCTGGGGGAGGTGGGACCAGTACAAAGCAGATGGTCTGCATCTAGGCAGGACCGGAACCAATGTCCTTGGAGGAGTGTTTGCTCGTGCTGTTGGGGAGGAGTTAAACTAATATGGCAAGGGAATGGGAACCAATGCAGGGAGACAGAGGGAAACAAAATAGAGACAGAAGCAAAAGACAGAAAGGAGATGAGGAAAAGTGGAGGGCAGAGAAACCCAAGGCAAAAAATAAAAGGGGCCGCTTTGCAGCAAAATTCTAAAGGGTCAAAGTGTGTTAAAAAGGCAAGCCTGAAGGCTCTGTGCCTCAATGCGAGGAGTATTCGGAATAAGGTGGACGAAGTAACTGTGCAGATAGCATCTAACGGATACGATGTGGTTGGCATCACGGAGACATGGCTCCAGGATGACCAAGGCTGGGAACTCAACATCCAAGGGTATCCAACATTTAGGAAGGATAGACAGAAAGGAAAAGGAGGCAGGGTGGCGTTGCTGGTTAAAGAGGAAATTAATGCAATTGTAAGGAAATACATTAGCTTGGATGATGTGGAATCGGTATGGGTGGAGCTACGGAATACCAGAGGGCAGAAAACGTTAGTGCGAATTGTGTACAGACCTCCAAACAGTAGTAGTGATGTTAGGGATGGCATCAAACAGGAAATTAGGGGTGCATGCAATAAAGGTGCAGCAGTTATCATGGGTGACTTTAATATGCATATAGATTGGGCTAACCAAACTGGAAACAATACGGTGGAGGAGGATTTCCTGGAGTGCTTAAGGGATGGTTTTCTAGACCAATATGTCGAAGAACCAACTGGGGGGAGGCCATCTTAGACTGGGTGTTGTGTAATGAGAGAGGATTAATTAGCAATCTCGTTGTGCGAGGCCTCTTGGGGAAGAGTGACTATAATATGGTGGAATTCTACATTAGGATGGAGAATGAAACAGTTAATTCAGAGACCATGGTCCAGAACTTAAAGAAGGCTAACTTTGAAGGTATGAGGTGTGAATTCGCTAGGATAGATTGGCGAATGATACTTAAGGGATTGACAGTGGATGGGCAATGGCAGACATTTAGAGACCGCATGGATGAACTACAACAATTGTACATTCCTGTCTGGTGTAAAAATAAAAAAGGGAAGGTGGCTCAACCGTGGCTATCAAGGGAAATCAGGGATAGTATTAAAGCCAAGGAAGTGGCATACAAATTGGCCAGAAATAACAGTGAACTTGGGGACTGGGAGAAATTTACAACTCAGCAGAGGAGGACAAAGGGTTTGATTAGGCAGGGAAAATAGAGTACGAGAGGAAGCTTGCAGGGAACATTAAGACGGACTGCAAAAGCTTCTATAGATATGTAAAGAGAAAAAGGTTAGTAAAGACAAACGTAGGTCCCCTGCAGTCAGAATCAGGGGAAGTCATAATTGGGAACAAAGAAATGGCAGATCAATTAAACAAATACTTTGGTCGGTATTCACTAAGGAGGACACAAACAACCTTCTGGATATAAAAGGGGTCAGTAGGTCTAGTAAGAAGAAGGAACTGAGGGAAATCTATATTAGTCGGGAAATTGTGTTGGGGAAATTGATGGGATTGAAGGCCGATAAATCCCCAGGGCCTGATGGTCTGCATCCCAGAGTACTTAAGGAGGTGGCCTTGGAAATAGCGGATGCATTGACAGTCATTTCACAACATTCCATAGACTCTGGATCAGTTCCTATGGAGTGGAGGGTAGCCAATGTAACCCCACTTTTTAAAAAAGGAGGGAGAGAGAAAACGGAATTATAGACCGGTCAGCCTGACATCAGTAGTAGGTAAAATGATGGAATCAATTATTAAGGTTGTCATAGCAGCGCATTTGGAAAGAGGTGACATGATAGGTCCAAGTCAGCATGGATTGTGAAAGGGAAATCATGCTTGACAAATCTTCTGGAATTTTTTGAGGATGTTTCCAGTCGAGTGGACAAGGGAGAACCAGTTGATGTGGTGTATTTGGACTTTCAGAAGGCTTTCGACAAGGTCCCACACAAGAGATTAATGTGCAAAGTTAAAGTACATGGGATTGGGGGTAGTGTGCTGATATGGATTGAGAACTGGTTGGCAGATAGGAAGCAAAGAGTAGGAGTAAATGGGTACTTTTCAGAATGGCAGGCAGTGACTAGTGGGGTACCGCAAGGTTCTGTGCTGGGGCCCCAGCTGTTCACATTGTACATTAATGATTTAGATGAGGGGATTAAATGTAGTATCTCCAAATTTGCAGATGACACTAAGTTGGGTGGCAGGTTGAACTGCGAGGAAGATGCTATGAGGCTGCAGAGTGACTTGGATAGGTTAGGTGAGTGGGCAAATGCATGGCAAATGAAGTATAATGTGGATAAATGTTAGGTTATCCACTTTGGTGGTAAAAGCAGAGAGACAGACTATTATCTGAATGGTGACAGATTAGGAAAAGAGTAGGTGCAACGAGACCTGGGTGTCATGGTACATCAGTCATTGAAGTTTGGCATGCTGGTACAGCAGGTGGTGAAGAAAGCAAATGGCATGTTGGCCTTCATAGCGAGGGGATTTGAGTACAGGGGAATGGAGGTGTTACTACAGTTGTACAGGGCCTTGGTGAGGCCACACCTGGAGTATTGTGTATAGTTTTGGTCTCCTAACTTGAGGAAGGACATTCTTGCTATTGAGGGAGTGCAGCGATGGTTCACCAGACTGATTCCTGGGGTGGCGGGACTGACCTATCAAGAAAGACTGGGTCAACTGGGCTTGTATTCACTGGAGTTCAGAAGTATGAGAGGGCATCTCATAGAAACGTTTAGAATTCTGACGGGTTTAGACAGGTTCGATGCAGGAAGAATGTTCCCAATGTTGGGGAAGTCCAGAACCAGGGGTTACAGTCTAAGGATAAGGGGTAAGCCATTTAGGACCGAGATGAGGAGAAACTTCTTCACCCAGAGAGTGGTGAACCTGTGGAATTCTCTACCACAGAAAGTTGCTGAGGCCAATTCACTAAATATATTCAAAGAGGAATTAGATGTAGTCCTTACTACTAGGGGGATCAAGGGGTATGGCGAGAAAGCAGGAATGGGGTACTGAAGTTGCATGTTCAGCCATGAACTCATTGAATGGCGGTGCAGGTTCGAAGGGCCGAATTGCCCACTCCTGCACCTATTTTATATGTTTCTATTTTTCTATGTTAGCTTGACATCAGTAGTGGGGAAAATGTTGGAATCAATTAATAAAGATGAAATAGCAGCGTATTTGAAAAGCAGTAACAGGATCGGTCCAAGTCAGCATGGATTTATAAAAGGGAAATCATGCTTGACAAACCTTCTAGAATTTTTTGAGGATGTAACAAGTAGAGTGGACAAGGAAGAACCAGTGGAGGTGGTGTATTTGGACTTTCAAAAGGCTTTTGACAAGGTCCCACACAAGAGAATGGTGTGCAAAATTAAAGCATGTGGTACTGGGGGTAATGTATTGATGTGGATAGAGAACTGGTTGGCAGACAGCAAGCAGAGAGTAGGGATAAACAGGTACTTCTCAGAATGGCAGGCAGTGACTGGTAGGGTGCTGCAGGGCTCAGTGCTGGGACTCCAGGTCTTTACAATATACATCAATGATGTATATTGAAGGAATTGATGAAGGAATTGAGTGTAATATCTCCAAGTTTGCAGATGACACGAAGCTGGGTGGCGATGTGAGCTGTGAGGAGGGTGCCAAGAGGCTGCAGGGGTCTTGGACAGGTTAGGTGAGTGGACAAATGCATGGCATATGCAGTGTAATGTGGATAAATGTAAGCTTATCCACTTTGGTGGCAAATACATGAAGGCAGAATATTATCTGAATGGCAGCGGATTAGGAAAAGGGGAGGTGCAATGAGACCTGGGTGTCATGGTACATCAGTCATTGAAAGTTGGCATGCAGGTACAGTAGGCAGTGAAGAAGCCAAATGGCATGTTGGCCTTCATAGCTAGGGAATTTCGGTACAGGAGGAGGGAGGTCTTAATGCAGTTGTACAGGGCCTTGGTGAGTCCTCACCTGGAATATTGTGTTCACTTTTGCTCTCCTAATCTGAGAAAGGAGGTTCTTGCTATTGAGGCAGTGTAGCGAAGGTTCACCAGACTGATTCCTGGGATGGCACGACTGACATATGAGGAGAGACTGGATCGACTGGGCCAGTATTCACTGGAGTTTAGAAGAATGAGAGAGGATCTCATAGAAACATATAAAATTCTGACAAGACTGGACAGGTTAGATGCAGGAAGAATGTTCCCAATGTTGGGGAAGTCCAGAACCAGGGGTCACAGACTAAGGATAAGGGGTAAGCCATTTAGGACCGAGATGAGGAGAAATTTCTTTACTCAGAGAGTTGTGAACCTGTGGAATTCTCTACCGCAGAGAGTTGTTGATGCCAAGCGGGAGTTAGATTTGGCCCTGACGGCTAAAGGAACCAAGAGGTATGGAGAGAAAGCAGGAAAGGGGTACTGAGGTGAATGATCAGCCATGGTCTTATTGAATGGTGGTACAGACTCAAAGGGCCGAATGGCTTACTCCTGCATCTATTTTCTATGTTTCCATGATACAAACTTGGCTGATCCAATCATGGACTCAGGTACATTTTCCTGCCCGTTACCCATATCCCCTTATTCCCTTATCAGTTAAGAAACTGTCTATCTCTGTCTTAAATGTATTTAATGTCCCAGCTTCCACAGCTCTCTGAGGTAGCAAATTCCACAGATCCAGAACCCTCTGAGAAAAGAAATTTCTCCTCATCTCAGTTTTAAATGGGCAGCCCCTTATTCTAAGCTTATGCCCCCAATTCTAGTCTCCCCCATCAGCGGAAATATTCTGCATCCACCTTGTCAAGCCCCCTCATAATCTTAACACATTTTGATAAGATCACACCTCAATCTTCTGAATTCCAATGAGTAGAGGCCCAACCTACTCAACCCCCTCATAAGTCAACCCCCTCTCGTCTCTGGAATCAATCTAGTGAACCTTCTTTTAACTGCCTCCAAAACAAGTATATCCTTTTGTAAATATGGAAAAAATTGCACACAGTATTCCAGGTGTGGCCTCACCAATACCCTGTATAACTGTAGCAAGACTTCCCTGCTTTTATAGAAACCTAGAAACATAGAAAATAGGTGCATGAGTCGGCCATTCGGCCCTTCGAGTCTGCACCACCATTCAATATGATCATGGCTGATCATGCAACTTCAGTACCCCATTCCTGCTTTCTCGCCATACTCTTTGATCCCTTTAGCTGTAAGGGCCACATCTAACTCCCTTTTGAATATATCTAACGAACTGGCCTCAACAACTTTCTGTGGTAGAGAATTCCACAGGTTCACAATTCTCTGAGTGAAGAAGTTTCTTCTCATCTCGGTCCTAAATGGCTTACCCCTTATCCTTAGACTGGGACCCTTAGTTCTCGACTTCCCCAACATCGGGAACATTCTTCCTGCATCTAACTCTTCCAATCCCATCAGAATTTTATGTTTCTATGAGATCCCCTCTCATTCTTCTAAATTCCAGTGAATTTCAGCCTAGTCGGTCCAGTCTTTCTTCATATGTCAGTCTGCCATCCCAGGAATCAGTCTGGTGAACCTTCGCTGCACTCCCTCAATGGCAAGAATGTCCTTCCTCAGATTATGAGATCAAAACTGCACACAATATTCAAGGTGTGGCCTCACCAAGGCCCTGTACAAATGCAGTAAGACCTCCCTGCTCCGATACTCAAATCCTCTCGCTATGAAGGCCAACATGCAATTTGCCTTCTTCACCACCTGCTGTACCCGCATGCCAACTTTCAATGACTGAGGTACCATGACAGCCAGGTCTCATTGCACCTCCCTTTTTCCTAATCTGTCACCATCAGATAATATTCTGCCTTTCTGCTTTTGCCACCAAAGTGGATAACCTCACATTTATCTACATTATACTGCATCTGCCATGCATTTGCCCACACACCTAACCTGTCCAAATCAACCTGCAGCCTTTTAGCATCCTCCTCACAGCTCACACTGCCACCCAGCATAGTGTCATCTGCAAACTTGGTGATATTACATTAAATTCCTTCGTCCAAATCATTAATGTATATTGTAAATAGGTGGGGGCCCAGCACTGAACCTTGCAGTACCCCACTCGTCACTGCCTGCCATTCTGAAAATAACCCGTTTATTCCTACTCTTTGCTTCCTGTCTGCCAACCAGTTTTTCTATCCATGTCAATACATTACTACCAATACCATGTGCTTTAATTTTGCACACTAATCTCTTGTGTGGGACCTTGTCAAAAGCCTTTTGAAAGTCCAAATACACCACATCCATTGGTTCTCCCTTGTCTACTCTACTTGTTACAGCTTCAAAAAATTCTAGAAGATTTGTCAAGCATGATTTCCCTTTCATAAATCCATGCTGACTTGGGCCGATCCTGTCACTGCTTTCCAAATGCGCTACAATTACGTATTTTTAATAATTGATTCCAACATTTTCCCCATTACCAATGTCAGGCTAACCGGTCTATAATTCCCTGTTTTCTCTCTTCCTCCTTTTTTTAAAAGTGGGGTTACAATAGCTACCCTCCAATCCATAGGAACTGATCCAGAGCCTATAGAATGTTGAAAAATGACCACCAATGCGTTCACTATTTCTAGGACCACTTCCTTAAGTTCTCTGGGATGCAGACTATCAGGCCCTGGGGATTTATCGGCCTTCAATCCCGTCAATTTCCCTAACATAATTTCCTGACTAATAAGGATTTGCTTCAGTTCCTCCTTCTCGCTAGACCCTCGGTCCCCAAATATTTCCGGAAGGTTATTTGTGTCTTCCTTAGTGAAGACAGAACCAAAGTATTTGTTCAATTTGTCTGCCATTTCTTTGTTTGCCATTATAAATTCACCTGATTCTGGCTGCAAGAGACCTACATTTGTCTTCACTAATCGTTTTCTCTTCACATACCTATAGAAACTATTGCTGTCAGTTTTTAGGTTCCCTGCAAGCTTACTCTCATACTCTAGTTTCCCCTCCTAACTAAACCCTTTGGCCTCCTCTGCTGAATTCTAAATTTCTCCCAGTCCTCAGGTTTGCTGCTTTTTCTGGCCAATTTATATGCCTCTTCTTTGGATTTAACACTATCCTTAATTTCCCTTGTTAGCCACGGTTGAGCCACTTTCCCCATTTTATTTTTACGTCAGACAGGGATGTACAATTGTTGAAGTTCATCCATGTGATCTTTAAATGTCTGCCATTGCCTATCCACCGTCAACCCTTTAAGTATCATTCTCCAATCTATCCTAGCCAATTCATGTCTCATAACATGAAGTTACCTTTATTAAGTTCAGGACACTCGTCTCTGAATTAACTGTGTCACTCTCCAGCTTAATGAAGAATTCTACCACATTATGTTCACTCTTTCCCAAGGGGCCTCGCACAACAAGATTGCCAATTAATCCTCTCTCATCACACAAGACCCAGTCTAGGATGGCCTGCTCTCTAGTTGGTTCTTCAACATATTGGTCTAGAAAACCATCCGTTATACACCCCAGGAAATCCTCCTCCACCGTTTTGCTACCAATTTGGTTAGCCCAATCTATATGTAAATTTAAGTCACCCATGACAACTGCTGTACCTTTATTGCATGCAACCCTAATTTCCTGTTTGATGCCATCCCCAACCTCGCTACCACTGTTTGGTCATCTGTACACAACTCCCATTAGCGTTTTCTGACCTTTGGTGTTCCGCAGCTCTACCCATACAGATTCCACATCATCCAAGCTAATGTCCTTCCTTACTATTGCGTTAACCTCCTCTTTAACCAGCAAAGCTACCCCACCTCCTTTTCCTTTCTGTCTATCCTTCCTGAATATTGAATATCCCTGGATGTTGAGTTCCCAGTCTTGGTCACCCTGGAGCCATCTCTCCGCAATCCCAATTACATCATATCCGTTAACACCTATCTGCGCAGTTAATTCTTCTACCTTATTACGAATGTTCCTCGTATTGAGACACAGAGCCTTCAGGCTTGTTTTTATAATACTCTTTGTCCTTTTAGAATTATGTTATAATGTGGCCCTTTTTAAATTTTTGCCTTTGATTTCTCTGCTCTCCACCTTTCTTTATCTCCTTTCTACATTTTGTTTCTGCCCCCATTTTACATCCATCTGTCTTGCTGCATGGACTCCCATCCCCCTGCCATATTAGTTTAAACCTTCCCCAACAGCATTAACAAGCACTCCCCCCAGGATATTAGTTCCAGTCCAGACCAGATGCAGACCATCTGATTTGTACTGGTCCCACCTCGCCCAGAACTGGTTCCAATGTCCCAGGAATTTGAATCCCTCCCTCTTGCGCCATTCCTCAAGCCACGTATTCATCTTAATTATCCTGCTATTTCTACGCTGACTAGCACATGGCACTGATAGCAATCCTGAGATTACTACCTTTCCATTTGCAATGAAGGCCAAGATTCCATTGGCCTTCCTAATCACTTGCTGTACCTGCATACTAACCTTTTGTGTTTCATGCACAAGTACCCCCACATCCCGCTGTACTGCAGCACTTTCCAATCTTTCTCCATTTAACTAATAACTTGCTCTTTGATGTTTACTGCCAAAGTGCATAACCTCATACTTTCCAACATTATACTCCATCTGCCAAATTTTTGCCCACTCACTTAGCCTGTCTATGTCCTTTTGCAGATTTTGTGTGTCCTCCCTTACATATTGCTTTTCCTCCCATCTTTGTGTCGTCAGCAAATTTGGCTATGTTACACTCAGTCCCTTCTTCCAAGTCGTTAATGTAGCATGTAAATAGTTGGGGTCCCAGCACCGATCCCTGCGGCACCCCACTAGTTACTGATTGCCAATCATCTGTTCATGCTAATACATTACTTCCAATCCCATGAGCTCTTAACTTGTGTAAAAATCTTTTATGTGGCACCTTATCAAATGCCTTTTGGAAATCCAAATATACTACACCCACTGGTTGCCCTTTATCTGCCCTGCTAGTTACATCCTCAAAAAACCTCTAATAAATTAGTCGAACATGGTTTCCCTTTCATAAAACCATGTTGACTCTGACTAATCATGTTATGATTTTCTAAGTGCCCTGATACCACTTCCTTAATAATGGATTCCAGCATTTTCCTGATGACTGATGTCAGGCCAACTGGCCTGTAGTTCCTTATTTTCTCTCTCCCTCCTTTCTTGAATAGCAGTGTTACATTTGCTACCTTCCAATTCGCTGGGACCGTTCTAGAATCTGGAGAATTTTGAAAAATCAAAATCAATGCTTCCACTACCTCTTTTAGAACCCGAGGAAGTAGGATGTCAGGTCCAGGGGATTTGTCGGATTTTAGTCCCATTAGTTTCTTTAGTACTTTTTCTCTACTTGTATTAATTACATTAAGTTCCTCACCCTCATTGGTTCCCTACCATTTTAAATATATTTTTTGTGACTTCTACTGTGAAGCCATACAAAATATTTGTTTAACGTTTCTGCCATTTCTTTATTTCCCATAATAATTTCTCCTGCCTAGTCTCTAAGGGACCACTGTTTACTTTTGCTACTCTCTTCCTCTTTACATACTTGTAGAAGCTCTTACAATCTGTTTTTATATGTTTTGCTAGTTTTGTCTCATTGTCTATTTCTTCCCTTTTTATAAATTTTTAGGTCATCCTTTGCTGGTTTTGGAAACTCTCCCAATCCTCAGGCTTACGACTATTCTTCACAGCATTATAAGCTTCTTCTTGCAATCTAATGCTATCCTTAACTTCTTTAGTTAGCCACGGATGGATCACTTTTCCTGTGTAGTTTATGTTTCTCAATGGAATGTATTTTTGTTGAGAATTATGAAATATTTATTTAAATGTTAACCACTGCTTATCTAGCACCATAACTTTAATCCTTTTTTTCCAATCTACCTTAGCCAACTCGCCCTTCATGCCTATGTAATTGGCTTTATTTAAGTTTAGGACTCTAGTTTCGAACTTAGGCATGTCACTTTGAAACATAATCGTGGGAAGATTGCGGTCGGAGGCTTCCTTTGTACGAACACATCCGACCCCCAAAAAATCTACAAACCTACCTGTTGGTCTGGGAGAAACGTAGCATTCCAGTCTGAGGCCTTCATTCGCTGTGCAGCATATGGGGATCTGTCTTCCACACACGAACGTCTATGTTGCAATCAAGTGGGCCTGGACCACCAATCAATAACTACTATTCTCATTGATAAAAATGGGAACTCCGTTTGTACGAGTTTCCATTACTATCAATGAGAATAACCCCCTAAAACACCGAAACACAGCACAATAAATAAAAAAAACATCTCACATATTTAAAATTAATTGAAATTAAATGTTTTAGAAAAAATATATTTTTTTGATTTTTTTTTAACATGTTTTAATAGGGTTAAAAATAAACTTGCCTTAATGGACAGGGTTTTAACATAAAAATGAATGATTAAATGTAATTTTTCTATGTTTTAAAAGTGTATTGCTGGTAAAAGTAATCTATGCACCTGTTTTTACCAGGCGTAAAAGTTTGAAGGACATTTGCTGAGCGTGAGTTGGGCAAATAGCCCAATCTCTGCCACGCAAACGTCCTTCCTGTGGGGATGCATTGGTTCTGCCAAAAGAGATTTTGACAGATCGGAAAAGTCGATTTTTGGGTCATGTGCATCGCGCCCCGAGAACCAGCTTTTGCGAGGCCTTGCTGGGTTCATGCGCATTCCGTACACATCCAGCGAGGCCACAGTTTTCGGCCCATTGTGAAATTCTATCACATATCCCAGAGGATACTTTACTATGAGATTGCTAATCAACCCTGTCTCATTACAACATACAAGATCTAAAATAGCCTGTTCCCTGGTTGGTTCCATGGCATACTATTCTAGGAAACTGTCCCAAATGCATTCTCTGAACTCCTCCTCTAGACTACCTTTTGCCAATTTGATTTCTCCAGGCTATATGAAGATTAAAATCACCCACGATTATTGCATTACCTTTGTTTCAAGCTCCTACTATTTGTTGATTAATATTCTGTCCAACAGTACAGCTAATGTTAGAGGGCCTAAATACTACCCCCATCATTGTTTCTTGTTATTCCTATCTCCACCTATACTGATTCTACTTCATGATCTTCTGAGCCAAGATCCGTTCCATCTCAGGGCTATGCCCCCAGCCCCTCCATTACCATTCTGCCTGTCTTTTTGAAATGTCAAGTTCTCTGGAACATTTAGTTTAGTTCCCGACCTTGGTTACCTTGTAACCACATCTCTGTAATGGCTATTAAATCGAGCACATTTATCTCTATTTGTGCCATAAGTTCATCTATCTTGTTAAGAATGCTCCAGGCATTCAGATAAAGAGCCTTTACATTTTCATTGACCATTATTCCCATTGCGCACTGCTACAATTAAACTCTCTGTCCCATCCTCCTGCTTATTTTTACCCAAATCGCTACACTGCCCTATTGCGTTAACCTTTCTCTTTAGATATCTAAATTTCCCCTCATCTGACTCCTCCCCTCCCCCCCCCATTTGCTAATTTAAAGAACATAAGAACATAACAACATGCCATTTTGCCTCTCGAGCCTGCTCCGCCATTCAATAAGATCATGGCTGATCTGATCTTGGCCTCAACTCCACTTCCCGCCAACTCCCCATAATCCTTGACGCCCTTATCATTCAAAAACCTGTCTATCTCCACCTTAAATACATTCAAAGACCCAGCCTCCACAGCTCTCTGGGGTAGAGAATTACAAAGATTCACGACCCTGTGAGAGAAGAAATTCCTCCCCATTTCTGTTTTAAATGGGTGACCCCTTATTCTGAATCTGTGCCCCCTAGGTCCTGAGGTTGGCGAGTTGGTAGGTCCTGAGGTTGGCGAGTCGGTAGGTCCTGAGGTTGGCGAGTCAGTAGGTCCTGAGGTTGGCGAGTCGGTAGGTCCTGAGGTCAGCGAGTCGGTAGGTCCTGAGGTTGGCGAGTCGGTAGGTCCTGAGGTCGGCGAGTCGCTAGGTCCTGAGGTTGGCGAGTCGGTAGGTCCTGAGGTCGGCGAGTTGGTAGGTCCTGAGGTTGGCGAGTCGGTAGGTCCTGAGGTCGGCGAGTCGCTAGGTCCTGAGGTTGGCGAGTCGGTAGGTCCTGAGGTCGGCGAGTTGGTAGGTCCTGAGGTTGGCGAGTCGGTAGGTCCTGAGGTTGGCGAGTCGGTAGGTCCTGAGGTTGGCGAGTCGGTAGGTCCTGAGGTTGGCGAGTCGGTAGGTCCTGAGGTCGTCGAGTCTGTAGGTCCTGGGGTTGGCGAGTCAGTAGGTCCTGAGGTCGGCGAGTCGGTAGGTCCTGAGGTCGGCGAGTAGGTAAGCCCTGAGGTCTGCGAGTCGGTGGTTCGGAGGCTGGGAGGTCATTGAGGTGAGTTGGTAAGTAACTGTCTTTTCTCTATTTTCTCTTTCTTTTTAAGGAGGTTGGGAGTTCGGAGGCTGGGAGGTTGGGAGTCCACAGGTCAGTGAGTTAGGGAGGCCACAGAGGTCCGTGAGGTGAGTTGGTGAGTAGCTCTCTTTTCTCTTTCATTTCAAGTAGATTTTAAACTAGATAAGTCTAACTAGAGGGATGGCAGCACAGCTTAGCCCCATGGAGTGCATATCCTGCGGCATGTGGGAAGTCCTGGATCCTTCGCGCAGCCTAGACAACTATGTGTGCAGGGGGTGTCTCCAGCTTCAACTGCTCGAACTCCGCGTTTTGAAGCTGGAGCAGCGGGTGGAATCAATAAGGTGCATCCGCGAGTCTGAGAATTACGTGGATAGCACGTTTCAGGAGGTGGTTACCCCATAGCTTAAAGGTGTGCAGGTGGAGGGGAAGTGGGTGCCCACCAGACATAGTAAGTGTGCGAGGCAGGTAGTGCAGGAGTCCCCCCGTGAGTCCATCTCGCTTTCAAACCAATATTCAATTCTGAGTATCGGTAAGGACGATGATGCCTCTGGGAAGTGCAGCCAGAGCCAATTCCAAGGAACCATGGGTGGCTCAGCTGCACAGGGGAGAGGGACGAAGAACACAAAAGCCCTAGTGATAGGGGATTCTATAGTTAGGGGAACAGACAGGCATTTCTGCGGCCGTAGACGCGACACCCGAATGGTTTGGTGCCAGGGTCAAGGATGTCACAGAGTGGACACAGGGCATTCTGGGAGTGGGGAGAGGGTAAACAGCTCGAGGTCGTGGTCCATATCAGGACCAAGGACATAGGTAAGATGAAGGATGAGGTCCTACAGGAAGAATTTAGGGAGCTAGGAAGAAAATTAAAGGGTAGGACCTCAAAGGTAGTAATCTCCGGGTTACTAACAATGCCACGTGCTAATGAGTACAAGAATAAAAGGATTGAGAGGATGAACATGTGGCTGGAAAATTGATGTCGGAGGGAGGACTTTAAATTCTTGAGGCATTGGGACCGCTTATGGGGGAGATGGGACCTGTACAAATCGGACGGGTTGCACCTCAACAGCGCCGGGACCAATATCCTCGTGGGGAGTTTTGCAAGTACTGTTGGGGAGAGTTTAAACTAGCTTGGCAGGGGGATGGGAACCTGAGAACGAATACAAAAGGGAAGTGTTAGCGTGAATGTTTTCCTGGAAGAATCACTCGACACCCTGGGTCGGTTCCAACATCAAAACGGCCTTTATTACGCCGGCGGGGAGAGAACCTCTGGTTCAACTCCAGGCACTCCACTCCGCCGAACAAAGAAAGTAATCGATATTTATATGTTTTACAACAGTTTATTCCAGTTACTCAGCCCACATCGGCTGGACACAATCTAATCATAACGATTATAAATTACATATAGGTTTCTTTGGGCCAATAGAATTAACCCTGGTACATCAGGGGGCTGCATGCTCGGTTCATGTCAGCTGGGGCTGATTCATGTCCTAGTGATGTCCTCCAGGCCCCTTTATCTTTGTTGCTCGTGGGTTCTGCCGGTGCCTAGTTTTCTTATCTCAACATGGTTGCTAGGCACCCCATCTGGAGTCATTGATTTAAGGACATTCCATACTAGGTACTGCAGTGTTCTGTTATGGTATCTTGTCTCAAGTTGTTGATTCAAGACATTCCTGATACCAGGCACTGCAGGGTCAGCACTCAGTCAGCAATTTAGCTAACTTGATTAACTGAGTTCCCATCATGCTTTGCAAAGCCCCTGGCAGCCATTTTACATCTGGCTACCATTTTAAACATACATATATTCAGCAGGTGCCACTGCCTTTTAAAGTGCCCTGCAACAATCCCCCATTTCGGTAAGGGACTAATCCTAGCCCCCTTTAACTGACAACATTTGTTAACGTATGCTACCCACCACTTTTGATGGGTAATTATGCACCGCCCGGTACTCCCTGCCTCAACGTGCTGGCCAGTCACGTGGTTTCGAGAGTTCCGGTTGCTTAGATCAAATTAATAAAGGTCAAATCCTCCTGCCCCTCTGTCAGACAGGCTTTTTAAAATTCCCGGGACCTGGCTTGGGTCCTTCTTCGTCGTGCGTGGTGCTTACATGATTGACAGGCCATGACTTCCCATGTTATTGCTAGGACCAGTTGTACCCCGACCAGTACGTGTGAAGTTATTCGAATCCGGGGTGGATATTCACATTCATTCCCCAGTCCCAAACCTTCCTCCACCAACTCTGGTCTTGTAAGTCCATGCCGATATCCTCTTCCAGTACTTTGATTTTAGTTTGTAATTGGTGATAGAGCTTTACGGATTGGCCCACTCTGAGCCTCAGTTCCCTTAACTCCTCAGCTAGATATGGGATGGGGACCTGGTCTGGCTCGTCATAATCCTGCAAGTGATCATGGAACTGGTCGGTCACATTAATAGTTTCGGTATTTTGACGTCTAACCTGGGTGATGTGGGCTTGCCCAATCGTGACAGGTCATAGTGGTGTAAAACAAAAGTTTGGCTGTGGGATCGGGTACTGTAGGTCATTGTACTGGTATGAGCGTTCTGTGGTAGAGACGCAGTACTTTCCCTTCCCTCCGTAGCCTGCCCTAGCGAAGTGCGCATGTGCGGGCACTATTTCTAATACGCACCCATCGGTTCGGTTAAACCCACACTCGTCTAGTTCCCCTCGGCCCACCGGGTGAGGGGACACTGTAATCTCCCCCCTTTGCTTGCATCCCGATAGGGAAATCCCGGTGAGTGTGTCATTTCGGCGAACAGCGGAGGTTGTGGTCAGATAGTAACGGAGGAGGATTACCCCGATCATCTCTAGCTGGTACAGGGGAAATGGTCCCGAATCTGGTGTGGCTATAGGGATCATCAGAACTATCCCTATTCCAATATTCTTATCCATTTGGCAATCGGGGATCGCTGGGTATACTCTGGTCAGTCCCTTCAGAGTACAGTTGTCCAATGTCCCCCTCTGACTGGCCAACTGAGCCAAACACGAGCTGTCTATCCAATTGGGCACCTCCCCCCTTTGGATCTGGTCGAGGTTGTGCCATATCTGTCCCACCATCCACAGGCTATAAGCGTGACAGAGTTGCCCCTGTCTAAGTTTTCCGGTATCTTCTCTCTCTCTGTCAATGAGGTGATTGATGGTTTTTGCGTGAGCTTCCAGGACCGAGATGCCATCCAATTGGATTTCGGCACCCTCTTTCCCTAGTTCGGCTTGATCTTCCTGATTCTGCTCTATCCGTTCTAATAGTCCCTTCATCACCCCTCTAAGCTGTTTCACCCTTTCATATAGCCCTTGTATGTCCAATGAGTTTACTACGGAGATTCCGGTATTAAAACCGGTAGCGACATCACTAACTATTCCCCTCTTAGTCCTATGAACTGGCTCCTGTCCTCGGAATCTACTGGCACCCATGGCATCGGCAGCCTGCTGCATTACAACTTTACTCAATACATTATGCATTTTTCTTGCCTGCTCTGTACAATATTCTGGCATCTGTATACCTGAGATATTGATCAGGACAGGCATAATTTCATGCTTTACATTATCATACAATAGTTCGCCCGCGTTGGACAGTACGATCCCATCTTCTGGTCCCCTGGTAATTGTTGGGCATGGCAATTCCATGGGCAGTGTGGTGGTTCTTATGGGGCGTGGTGTCAGAGGGGGTGAGAAGCATACATACAACGATATTGCGGCAGCCTCTACCTCCTCATAGTATCCACACAGCCCCACCCCCTTTTTGTGGGTGACTAACGGTTGTGGCTGGGCAGGAGGCGTGCAAATTATTCCAAAGGTACATTCATCGGGCCCCCCAGCCTTCCTTCGTCTAATGCAACTGCTCCTTGTACCCGTGGAGCATTGCACACATACTCTATTCTTATTCAGATTCACTTGCAGCCACGCGTTTAAAATAAGTTCTGTCCTTGCTCCAGTCCTTGACTGCTGGAATGCATATTCCGTCAGTAAAAGTAAACTAAACCCCATATTTCATGTAGTTGTGTCTTTCCCGCGTGTGCTGTATCTCTCGTAGTCCGTCTGTATTATCCAGTGCTTGCGTGGGCCTTAAGATTCCCAGTATCATGAGTCCCCAGAGTCGAAGTCGCCACTGCGGTCCCATCTTGATGAGTGTTTTATCTGCAAATTTTAAACAGATAGCCTGGTCATCACCAGGTGTTAGGTTCTGGTCTACTTGTATCGCGGTCACTCTGGAATCTGAGGCAAGGGTTAGGTTATCCATATTCTTTATAGTCGTATCATCTCTATCACTTCATATCCTTGTCTGAGCTGCTGTCGATTTTGCATTTGAGCCTGCTGTGCTCGAGCCTGCATGATGACCCATCTAAATATTATCCAAACTCCAATCAACACCAATGCCACCACGATTCCTCCAAACATCGCAGTCGTCTTTACTGTTAGGTTGGGTTTGTGGACTCCACTTACCCACCGTGGGGTACATTGGCTCGATTGCCATAGGTGATGATGCTATGACTGCGCACTGCACTATCCGTCTGGTCCCATTTTTTAAAATCTCTTCCAGCTTATTTATCTTAGCTTTTAACTCTTGACCAGCTAGTTTGTTTTATTTTTATTCTGACTACCCCACCATTTCCTCTGTCTGTCAGGTGAGTCTTCTTTATTTTATTAAGAAATTCAAATTAGTAAGGTCCAGTGTAAAACAGCTGTCAATGGAAAGGGTTAACTCCTTTACAGGTTTGTAAGAAGGCCTGATGTCATTACGTGGCTTTGTGTAATCATCCAAATCTTTGTGCCTTCAAAACTTGCTTAGAAATTAGGAATCCGTTAAAACAGCAGAAATCATTAGTAAAGTGGTCATAATAAAACTCTTCTCATCGGGAAAGACAGTATTTTAGATTAAACTCCAATTTGTTTCCTTAACTTCTAATTCAAGTACTTGCCAAAGATTTTTTTTTAAATTGATTTAAAACGAGACCACACATTTTTAATAGCTATTTTGTTTACTGAAATACAATTTTAAAATTCAGTAAGATTTCTAATTCCCAGTTTTTTTTTCTTTCTGTGCTGAGTTCGCATAGCTTAGATCTTTTCTCCTCGTTATTTTCAAAACCCTCCTGCTTGTTTAGACTGTTCGGGACTTTTCTTGATAAACAACGTCCATTTTGGAAATCTTTCAAACTGCAGTGAAACTTTCTCGTAATTTAAAATCATTATCAATGTAGAGTGTCTTTTACCTCCTCCAATTTTTTTTTTCTTTTTCACAGCCAATATCAACTAGTAAGTTATGTCTTTTTCCATCGCAAACACCTTTTTTTTTTAAAGAGATCAGATTTAACTTTTTGTTTTAAATGTATCGCATTTTGTTTTGCCTTTTCTTAACCAGTGGTACTTGAAACCGTCACGACAAATTTAACTCTTCACTGGTCCCATCCTAATTTTTGTTCCCCTTTTGTAGAATTTGTATTTATTGTTGAATTATAAAATGTCAAATATGGTAATGCTGTTTTTGTTTTGTGCCTAACTTCTGTTTTAGAAGCTGATCAAAAACTCTAATCTTTTGCTCTGTAACTTCAATTTTGTGGTACTATATCTCATAAATTACATCTTTTTTTAAGCTTCAGCTTCTGACACAGTATGTGTACTTTTAATAAAAAGGCTTCCAAACCCAAGATTTTCCAATACAACCGAAATGTTTATCAATGAGAATCACCTGAAATATCTCAAAATCCCAATTCAAATACTGTACTGCCAATCTGTTATTTAAAAATCTCTTTACTGAGCTAGAAGCTTTCGCGTCAAGGTTTTACACAAAGGAAAAATGGGAGCGTATTTCCCCAGCCTCCAGCCTCGAGACACCCACACAGGCTTCTTTTTTTTCCTAAAGGCATTATAGCTTCCCTTCTCCATTCTTTATCTCATTCCTAGACAGACATTCACAAAAGTCTCTTTTCATTCAACAAAGTTTATTGTTTGTCTGGCTCGATTATTGGATCCATACTTCACTTAAGATAATCACTATCAGGTTTTTTTTAAATTTCTTACATATTGATTAACTTCCTCTGTTAATTTTACATGGGATCGAAGAATCAAGACCACGGCTTTTTCATCTTTATCTTTCCTTTCCTTCTCCCACCATTCCTGCTGATTTGCTGGCGGGCCCTGGGGGTTCCATCCTGATTTAATCATTCTCTTAATTAGTTTCTTTTGTTTTTCCAACAGGTGGTGGGTAAGGGGCCCTTCTGGTCCCCACTCAAGGTTATTTGCTTTATTGCCCATTCCTGGGTAGGACTAGAACCATTAGGAATCTACTCTCAGAGGTCCGCTTTCTACCTAGCATGACTTGTAGTAGACCGTCTCCTGGCTACTGTCAGGTTGCAAGTCTGCTATTACACAAACTTATACAATTCTTAAAATGCGTTTAAGCAATTCCCACAGTGCCCTACGCCTCCTTAATGACTACCTACCACTGTTTTGTTTGTTGGTCTGACCCTGTACACAGGTTTGGTTTCCGTTGGTCGCTGTGCACCGCTTGGTCTCCGGGTTATATTTTCAAATTACACTACTGGGTCCGGGAGATGTCGCTCGGTATCACGATCCCACGGTCTAAGTGTGTTCCCTATGCCTACTTAATTCTTGGCGGTCACGTGGGACAAAAGTTCTCTTAATTCAGGATCAGGCTAGGTGTCTGAGATATTAGACTGTCTCCTCATGTCGATCAACCGGTGTCCACCTTCAACACCCTTTATAACAAATTTTTATACTCACCCGGGTTTTTTCAAGGGCATCCAGCAACTTCGGATCCTGCCAACTACGCCACTGTTAGCACGAATGTTTTCCTGGAAGAATCACTCGACACTTTGGGTCGGTTCCAAAATCAAAACGGCCTTTATTACGTCGGCGGGGAGAGAGCCTCTGGTTCAACTCCAGGCACTCCACTCCGCCGAACAAAGAAATTCATCGATATTTATATGTTTTGCAACAGTTGATTCCAGTTACTCAGCCCACATTGGCTGGACACAATCTAATCATGATTATAGATTACATATAGGTTTCTTTGGGCCAATAGAATTAACCCCGGTACATCAGGGGGCTGCATGCTCGGTTCATGTCAGCTGGGGCTGCTTCATGTCCTTGTAATGTTCTCCAGGCCTCCTTATTTCTGTTGCTCATGGGTTCTGCCGGTGCCTAGTTTTCTTATCTCAAAATGGTTGCTAGGCACCCCATCTGGAGTTATTAATTTAAGGACATTCCGTACTAGGTACTGCAGTGTTCTGTTATAGTATCTTGTCTGAAGTTGTTGATTCAAGACATTCCTGATACCAGACACTGCAGGGTCAGCACTCAGTCAGCAATTTAGCTAACTTGGCTAACTGAGTTCCCATCATGCTTTGCGAAGCCCGCTGGCAGCCATTTTATATCTGGCTACCATTTTAAACATACATACATATATTCAGCAGGTGCCACTGCCTTTTAAATTGCCCTACAACAAGAAGGAAGAAAAGCAGAAGTTAGAAAGCAAGAATCTAGAAAGTGAATCTGTAAGACAGAGGGAATCCAGGCTTAGTATGTAGTAAGTAAGGAGGTCTTCCTGTGCTGAATGGTGTATACTTTAATGCAAGGAGTATAGCGATTAAGGCAGATGAGCTAAGAGCACAGGTAGACAATTGGGAGTCTGACATTACAGCCATTACAGAAATATGGCTGAAAGAGGGGCAGGTTTGGCTACAGGATTTTTAGACAAGATAGGGAGGGGGGTAAAAGGGGGGGTTGCGGTACTAATTAAAGAAACTATTACATCAGTGAGGAGGGATGATGTGTTAAAGTGATCATTAACTGAGGCCATATGGGTCGAATAAAAAAATAAAAAAGGGGCGATCACACTGCTGAGAGTGTATTATAGACCCCCAAACAGTGGGAGGGAGATAGAGGAGCAAATATGTAGGCAAATTGCTGTGAAGTCCAAAAACCATATGGTAGTAAAAGTAGGGGATTTTAACTATCCAAACATTTATTGGGACAAATTTAGTGTGAAGGGTATAGCGGGTGCGGAATTCTTGAAATGTATTCAAGAGAACTTTTTTAGTCAGTATGTAGCAAGCCCAACACGAGAGGGGGTGGTCGTAGATTTAGTTTTGGGGAATGAAGCTGGGCAAGTTGAAGGGGTATTAGTGGGGGAGCATTTGGGTACCAGTGACCATAATTCAGTCAGATTCAAGTCGGTTTTGGATAAGGACAAGGATAGGCCTGGAATAAAAGCTCCGAATTGGGGAAAAGGTAATTTTGCTAAGTTAAGGCATGATTTCGCTATAGTGGACTGGAAACAGCTACTTGTGGGTAAATCAGTGCCGGAACAGTGGGAGGTATTCAAGGAGGAGATCCGAAAGACTCAGGCCAAACATGTGCCCTTAAAGAAAAAACCTGGGAAAAATAATTCTATAGCCCCCTGGATGTCTAGGGACTTACAGGGGAGGATTCAGAAAAAAAGGGACGCTTATGTCACATCAACGGCTAATTACTTTAGAATCTTTAGAGGAATATAGAAACCTAAGAGGTCAAATTGTAAAGGATATTAGGAATGCTAAGGGAGAGCATGAGAAATTCTTGGCCAGTAAAATTAAGGAAAACCCTAAGATGTTCTATAAATATATTAAGAGTAAGAGTGTAACTAAGGAAAGGATAGGGCCTATTAGAGACCATGAGGGTAATCTTTGTGAGGAGGCGGAAGATGTTGGTAGGGTTCTTAATGAATATTCACAAAGGAAAGAGGTAATGCAGATACTGCTATAGAGGAAGAGTGTGATATTCAGGATGAAATAAATATAGTGAGAAAGAAAGTATTAAGAGGTTTAGCCGCTTTGAAAATAGATAAGTCCCCCGGCCCGGATGAAATGCATCCCAGGTTGTTGAGCGAAGTCAAAGAGGAAATAGCAGAGGCCTTGACCATCATTTTCCAGTCCTCTTTGGATATGGGCATGATGCCGGAGGATTGGAGGACTTCTAATGTAGTACCCTTGTTTTAAGAAGGGAAAAATGGATAGGCTGAGTAATTACAGGCCTGTCAGCCTAACGTCAGTGCTGGGAAAATTATTGGAAAAAATCCTGAAAGATAGGATAAATCTGCATTTGGATAGGCAAGGATTAATTAGGAAGAGTCAGCACGGATTTGTTAAGGGAAGATCGTGTTTGACTAACCTGATATAATTTTTTTGAGGCGGTAACCAAGAGGGTCAATGAGGGTACGATGTCATATATATGGACTTTAGCAAGGCTTTTGATAAGGTCCCACATGGTTGACTGGTCATGAAGGTTTAAGCCCATGGGATCCAAGGCAAAGTGGCAAGTTGGATCCAAAATTAGCTTGGAGGTAGGAAGCAAAGGGTAATGATTGATGAATGTTTTTGTGACTGGAAGGATGTTTCCAGTGGGGTTCCACAGGGCTCAGTACTGGATCCCTTGCTTTTTGTGGTATATATCAACGATTTAGATTTGAATATAGGAAGTATGATTAAGAAGTTTGCAGACGACACTAAAATTGGCTGTGTGGTTGATAATGAAGAGGAAAGTCATGGGCTCCAGGAAGATAGCAATCTACTGGTCAGGTGGGCAGAGCAGTGGCAAATGGTATTTAATTCAGAGAAGTGAGAGGTGATGCACTTTGGGAGGGCTAATAAGGAAAGGGTATACACATTAAGCGGTAGGCCACTTAATAGTGTCGATGAACAAAGGGACCTTGGAGTGCTTGTCCACAGATCCCTGAAAGTAGCAGGCCAGGTGGATAAGGTGGTAAAGAAGGCATACGGAATGCTTGCCTTTATTGGCCAAGGCATAGAATATAAGAGCAGGGAGTTTATGCTTAAATTGTATAATACTTTGGTTAGGCCACAGCTGGAGTACTGCATGCAGTTCTGGTCGCCGTATTATAGGAAGGACATGATTGCACTAGAGAGGGTGCAGAGGAGATTTACTAGGATGTGGCCTGGAATGAAGAATCTTAGTTATGAGGACAGATTGGATAGGCTGGGTTTGTTCTCATTGGAACAGAGGAGGTTGAGAGGAAACCTCATCGAGGTGTACAAAATATTGAGGGGCCTGGACATAGTGGATAGTAAGGGTCTATTTCCATTGATGGAGGGGGCTATTATGAGGGGGCATAGTTTTAAGGTGGTTGATGGAAGGTTTAGAGGGGATTTTGAGGGGGCGCTTCTTTACGCAGAGAATTATGGGGATCTGGAACTCGCTGCCTGGAAGAGTGGTGGATGCAGAAACCCTCACCACTTTTAAGAAATGGTTGGATGGGCACTTAAAGTGCCGTAATCTGCAGGGTTACGGACCTAGAGCTGGTAATTGGGATTAGACTAGATGACTTTTTGTTGGTCGGCGCAAATATAATGGTAAGTACTGCATGGGATAGAATACAGCCAGAGTGATCTCCTGGACTAGTTTCAATCACCTGGATGGGTCAAAGAGGAATTTTTCCCTAAATTGACCAGGGCTTTTATCTGGTTTTTGCCTCTCCCAGGAAATCACATGGCTCCAGTTGGGGTGGAGTGTAGATGTTTTTAGCATAAGGGGTGTTGCAGTGGTTTGGGGCGGATTAGTTGGGCTGGGTGCTCTTTTCCTTTCCGTTATTGTTCATGGGTTTATATGTAACTTTAAGGGCTGCTGACGAAGGGCCGTGCGGCTCTTTTTTGGCCGGCGCAGACACGATGGGCCGAAATGGTCTCCTGCCCTGTAAATTTCTATGTTTCTAGTTCTAGAATACCCCATGAGGGGAATCATCCTCTCTACATCTACCCTGTCAAGCCCCCTCAAAATATTATATATTTCAATAATATCACCACTCATTCTTCTAAACTCCAAGGAGTATAGGCTCAACCTGCTCAACCTTTCTTCATGTGACAACCCCTTCATCTCAGGAATCAACCTCATGAAATTTCTCTGAACTGCCTCCAATGCAAGTATATCCTTCCTTAAATAAGGAGACCAAAACTGTACGCAGTACTCTAGGTGTAGTCTTACCAATGCCCTGTACAGTTGGAGCAGGACTTTCATACTTGTATACTCCATCCCCCTTGCAATAAAGGCCAGCATTCCATTTGCCTTCTGGATTACTTGCTGTACCTGCATGCTAACTTTTTGAGTTGCATGCACAAGAACCCCCAGATCCCTCTGTATTACAGCATTTTATAATCGCTCCCCATTTAAATACTAACTTGATTTTTAATTGTTCCTACCAAAATGGATAACCTCACATTTTCCCTCATTATAGTCCATCTGCCAAATTTTTGCCCACTCACTGAGCCTATCCATATCCCTTTGTAGATTCTTTGCATCATCTTTGCAACTTGCTTTCCCACCTATCTTTATATCATCAGCAAATTTAGCTACGTTACACTCGGTCCCTTCATCAAAGTCATTAATATAATGTGTAAATGGATGAGGCCCCAGCACTGATCTCTGTGGCACCCCACTGGTTACAGTTTGCCAACCTGGAAATTACGCATTTATCCCGACTCTCCGTTTTCTGTTAGTTAGCCAATGCTCTATCCATGCTAATATATTACCCCCAACACCATGAGCTCTTATCTTGTGCAGTAACCTTTTTTTTGGCACCTTATCAAATATAAGGCATCAACTTGTTCTCCTTTATCCACTCTGCTCGTTAGATCCTCAAAGAACTCCAGCAAATTTGTCAAACATGATTTCAATTTCATAAAACCATGCTGGCTCTGCTTGATTGAATTATGCTTTTCCAAATGTCCTGCTACTGCTTCCTTAATAATGGACTCTAGCATTTTCCCAATGACAGATGTTAGGCTAACTGGTCTATAGTTTCCTGCATTCTGTTTCCCTCCTTTCTTAAATAGGGGTGTTACATTTACGGTTTTCCAATCTGCTGGGACCTCTCCAGAATTCAGGAAATTTTGGTAAATTACAACCAATGCATCCACTATCTTTGCAGCCACTTCCTTTTAGACCATTGGATGCAAGCCATCAGGTCCAGGGGACTTGTCCACCTTTAGTCCCATTAGTTTGCCTAATACTTTATCTCTAGTCATAGTGATTGTTTTAAGTCCCCGCACCCCCCCCCACCACCACCACCACCACCACCACCACCGCAATAGCTCCTTGATTATCAATCATCAGGATGTTTTTAGTGTTCTTTACCATGAAAACCGATACAAAATATTTGTTCAAAGGCTCTGCCATTTCACTGTTTTCCATTATTAATTCTCCAGTCCCATCTGCTAAGGGACCAGCGTTTACTTTAGCTACCCGTTTCCTTTTGATATACCTGTAGAAGCTCTTACTGTCTGTTTTTACACTTATTAGTTTACTCTCATATGCTATCTTCTCTCTCTCATCATTTTTTTAATCATCCTTTGCTGGTTTCTAAAAATGTCATAATCCTCTGGCCTTCCACTCCTCCACAACATTGTATATCTTTGTTTTCAAATTGATACCATCCTTTACTTCCTATTTACAGCCCTAGTTATTCGATTTGCCAGGATGTTGGTCCCGGCCCTGTGGAGAACTTTGTGTGGAGCCTGTCCCAATAGAACAGCTCCCTCCTTCCCTAGTACTGGTGCCAGTATCCCATGAATTGAAACTCCTTCCTCCCATACCACTCTTTGAGCCACGCATTTAAATCTCTGATCTGATTGACCTTATGTCAATTTGCGCATGACGCAGGTAGTTATCCAGAGATTATTACCCTTGAGGTTCTGCATGTTAATTTAGACTCTAGCTCCTCAAACCCCCTCAGCAGAACCTCATTCTTAGTTCTACCTACATGGACCATGAAAACTGGTTCCTCCTCCTCCCACCCCAAGTTCTTCTCCAGCCATGAGGAGAAATCCTTAACCCTGGCACTGGGCAGGCAACACAACCTCGGGAACTCCTGGCGCAGTTGCACAGACCAATATTAATTCCCCTGACTATACTGTCCCCTACCACATTTCTTCCTTCTCCCCCTACTTGGATGGCACCTTGTGTCCTGGTGCCATGGTCAGTTTCCCCATTCTCCCTGCAGTCCTTTTCCTCATCTATACAGGGAGCAAGTAACTCATACCTGTTGGTCAGGATCAAGGGCTGAGGCTCCTCCATCACTACCTCCTGGGTCCTCATACCTTCCTGACTCAGTCAAACCCTCCTGTCCCTGACTATTGATTAACTCTAAGCTCCTATTGAAGCATAAGGGTGCGACTACCTTCTGGAGCAAGGTGTTCAGGTAACACCCTCCCTGATTCATCATACTCCAGCTCAATAATTCTGAGCCGAAGTTCCTTGAGCTACAGATCCATACTGCAGATGTGGTTGCTTGGAATCATGGTGCTCTCCACCAACTCCCACATGCTGCAGTTGTGACACACCACCTGCTCTGCCATCTCTAACCTTGTTTTATTTATTAGTTAATTAGTTAAATCTTTGATTCAATCTATTCTATTAAAAGTTTATATTAACCGATATTAGAAGTGCTTGAGACTGTAGAACATTAATATGTCTTCACTGGATGACCTGCATTTCCTCAAACGAACTCAAAAAATAAAACATTAAGCAGGCACATGAAATAACCCAGAGTTATGATATATTTTCTCCTGAGGAAAGTGAGGCTATTTTTAATAGTATAGCTTTTATGGATTTATAAATTTACCCAAATTTTACAGATGACACCAGCCAAAGAGAACCTGACTAGAAATTGTTAGATCAACTGTGTAGGACAATTCAAATGATACAGGTTGGGACACCAGAGATAAATCACCGCTTAGTTTTATTACTGCCTAAAGAAAGTACAAGCAAGGCTATATGTCTATATACTTCAATGACGGCTATTCGTTGGAATTCTGCAAACTACTAACCAATCCAGGTGAGTTATCAATGAGCAATATCAAAAAACAACTGAAAACATGGCTTATTTATAGACCTTAAAACATAGTACAAACAGTGTCAGTTGCCGTGCACTGAAGCGAAAATTCTGAGCTGTGACAGTAGATGGTAATGTCGCACTACATAACCTTCGTTCGCACGGGAGTATGTGCACTGTATAATCTTTCAGTAAAATATAAGACAGTTTTGCATGGTTTTAAATACATCTTTCCAGAATAAAAACAACTTTAACCTGAAATGCTGTCTCCAAATTATCGTCAATCCTTAACATAAATGCTTATTAAATTGTCTTAAACTGAACACATTTTCTGCCTGCACAGCTTTGGCTTGCAGAATCCGAACGTCCTAATCTCAGCCATTTGTTAGTCTCCATTCCACAGAACACATTCTCATAATACAAAAATATGAATACTGACTTCTGTATTGTTAAACTGTTTTCATTATTTCTCGCAGATGTTCTAAGCTTTCGATTGAACCATCCCTAATATACGTCGCTGGTTTCTCCACTTTCATCTTCGCTGTCGCCCTTTATGCAAATTACTCTGTAATGCAATTTACTTATGCAAAGTTTTTAACCTATTATATTATACACTGTCTTATGTAAATCAAATTTCAGTCTCACGTTGAATTGGCCGCGAGAGTGAACAATTTGCTGCAGTTGTTTCTGCTGTTACTCCAACCAATTGGCTTTTGAATCCTTCAGCGAATGCAACCTAAATGCATTTGGGAAAATTAAATGTTAACCATTGCATTAAGGAAAAAGTGTTTTTCTGGAAAAATAGTAAAAGCTAATAATTTGTATTTCATCATAAGTAGTTTATCATTCAACTCGCAGTTCAATGGTTGAGTCATATATGACATGAAATCACGTAGCCGCTTCGTGAGCCATTCAGTATATCAGCATCCAATGTGTGCGTGTGGTGTGTGTGTGTATGTGTGGTGGGGATTGCTGTGGTTGCTATTTCTTGTGACCGCGAACATGTTTTCATTATAAATACCTTCCAGGTCAAAGGTATTTTGCTTTTGTAACGGGCCTCTCAAAAAGGGGCAATGTCGTCCCCCAAATCTTTGCTGCTCAGAGCAGCTAGAAGAATTGAATTTTCCATGTTTTATATTCAGTAAATAGGCCTGATAGTAACTTTTTCTTTAACCTGTTTGACTGCTGCCCCAGTTCCCTTGACGTTTGAGTAAATGGCAGTTGTTATCCATTCAGCGAATTTCTCCGCACTTCCACTTATTTTCGATGACCGAAGATCCTGAGGACACCCACAGAATCTACAGCACGAATGGATGCCCCTTCACACTCTCCCATTCCCTAACATTCAAAGTTAACTACCGCAAGGGGAGGCTATGGCTGCAGGCCAGACAGAGCTCAATCTGAAATATAACAAAAGATAGTAAGAGCTTCTACAGGTATATAAAAAGGAAGAGAGTAGCTAAAGTTAATGATGGTCTCTTAGAGGATGAGACTGGGGAACAGGGAAATGGCAGAGACTTTGAACAAATATTTTGTATCGGGCTTCACGGTAGAAGACACTAAAAATGCCCAAATAATAGATAATCAAGGGGCTATAGGAAGGGATGAACTTAAAACAATCACCATCACCAAAGAAAAAATACTCGGTAAAGTAATGGGACTAATGGTGAACAAGTCGCCTGGACCTGATGGCTTACATACTATGGTCTTAAAAGAAGTGTCTGCAGAGATAGTGGATGCATTGGTTGCAATCTGCCAAAATTCCCTGAATTCTGGAGAGCTCCCAGTGGATTGGAAAACCGTAAATTTAACGCCCCTATTTAAAAAAGAAGGGAGACAGAAAGCAGGAAACTATAGACCAGTTTGTCTAACATCTGTCATTGGGAAAATGCTGGAGACCATTATTAAGGAATCCGTAGCAGGAGATTTGGAAAAGCATAATTCAGTCAAGCAGAGTCAGCATGGATTTATGAAAGGGAAATCATGTTTGACAAATTGGCTGGAGCTCTTTAAGAATATAATCAGCAGGGTAGATAAAGGGGAACAAGTGGATGTGGTGTATTTGGATTTCCAAAAGGCATTCAATAAGGTAACAGAAAAGGTTACTGCACAAGATAAGACCTCATGGGGTTGGGAGTAATATATTGGCATGGATAGAGGATTGGCTAACTAACAGAAAAGAGAGTCGGGATAAATGGCAAAAGGTAACTAGTGGGGTGCCACAGGGGTCAGTGCTGGGATCTCATCTATTAACAATCTATATTAATGACTTGGATGAAGGGACCGAGTGTAATGTAGCCAAGTTTGCAGATGGTACAAAGAGGGTTAAGAAAGCAAGTTGTGAGGAGGACACAAAGAATCTGAAAAGGGATATAGACAGGCTAAGTGAGTGGGCAAACAATTGGCAGATGGCATATAATGTGGGAAAGTGTGAGGTTATGCACTTTGGCAGAAAAAACAAAATAGCAAATTATTATTTAAATGGAGTGAGATTACAAAATGCTGCAGTATAGAGGGACGTGAGGGTCCTTGTGCATGAAACACAAAAAGTTAGTATGCAGGTACAGCAAGTAATCAGGAAGGTAAATGGAATGTTGATCTTTATTGCAAGGGGGATGGAGTATAAAAAGCAGGGAAGTCCTGCTACAGCCGTACAGGGTATTGGTGAGACTACATCTAGAGTACTGTGTACAGTTTCGTTTTCCTGCTCCTTTATTTAAGGAGGGATATACTTGCATTGGAGGCAGTTTAGCGAAGGTTCACTAGGTTGATTCCTGAGATGAAGGGGTTGAATTTGAAGAAAGATTGAACAGGTTGGACCTATACTTCTTTGAGTTCAGAAGAATGAGGTGATCTATTGAAACATAGAAGATACTGAGGGGGTTCAACAAGGTAGATGTGGAGAGGATGTTTGCACTTTTGGGGGAATCTAGAACTAGGGGGCATAGTTTAAGAATAAGGGGTTGCCCATTTAAAACTGAGATGAGGAGAAATTTCTTCTCTCAGAGAGTCCTAAATCTGTGGAATTCTCTGCCCCAGAGAGCTGTGGAGGCAGGTTCATTGAATATATTTAAGGTGGAGATAGACATATTTTTGAATGATAAAGGGAGTGAAGGATTCTGGGGAGTGGGCAGGGAAGTGGAGCTGAGCCTAAGATCAGATCAGCCATGATCTTATTGAATGGCGGAGCATATTCAACAGGCCAAATGGCCTTCTCCTGTTCCTATGTTCTTATGAATACAATCCGGCCAATTGCTTCCACATCAGCCTATTTCATCAGCAAAGTGACGTAAGGTGTTATCGAAAGTACTATCAAGCAACACATATGCACCAGTTTATGGCACTACCACCATACTAAATGGGATAGATTCCGAACACATCTGGCACTACAGCCAAGATAGTTCCTATATTGTTGCTTAACGGCAACCAATTAGCCTCTGTCCTTGAACCCCCTGAAGGACATTCTCTCTTTCTAGCACTGTAATATTTTCCATTTCTAAACTGCTACTCATCTTCCTTTTTTCCTTCCCCATCTTTCATGAATACCTTATACCCAGGAATATTAAGCATCCATCCTTCCCTTTTTTGACCCATAAATATTGTTTGGAAACAATTATCTCATGTTAAAGAAAGTAATAATTTTTGGCTACTCAGCTTTGAGCAAATTGTCAACTATTTAGGTCACTGTGTTGTAACATAGTGGAAAAAAATGCATGTTCAATAGTCTTTGCTAATGTTACCCTATGTCAATATATATGTAACAACACACTAGAGTCAAATTAAAACAAGGATGTCCTACCTTTTGGAGCTGGGGCTCTCATGTAAACATAGAAACATAGAAAATAGGTGCAGGAGTAGGCCATTCAGCCCTTCGAACCTGCACCACCATTCAATAAGATCATGGCTGATCATTCCCTCAGTACCCCTTTCCTGCTTTCTCTCCATACCCCTTGATCCCTTTAGCCATAAGGGCCATATATAACTCCCTCTTGAATATATCTAACAAACTGTCAAGTAAGCCCTGATTACACAGAAAATTCAAACCCCAATACAAAAAAATTGCAAGAATACATAAATAAAAATCGGGACCTCCATCATCTGTTCTGGGTGACCACAGAAACACACTGGAGAGTTTTCAATTCTCTAATTGTACATCAAGTATTCACCTCTGCCATGGTTTGTGTGGATATGGGTTAAGGTTGCCCATGAGCTAGGGATCTAAGCCAGGGATCTTCCACATCGGCTCTTTCATGAAGCGTTGTTTGTGATTTCTTGTGAACTCCATTCCACTTTCCAAGCATCATCAGAGTTCAAGTCACATTGTCGAAGGTTAAGCGTGAGGGTCCAAAAGGGCATGTGTGACTTTAAGCAGTGGTGATGGATGAAGTTGAGATCCCGGTCTATGGGGAGACATTCATTTTCCAAGATTCACTGGACATCCCAAAGGGCTGCAGCATCACAGCGAATGGATGGGGGAGCGATGTACTTAACCAGTGATTTGTAAGGATTTTGCATGAATCCCTTTTTGTAATAAATGCCCCTATTTATAAAGTCAAGTCTCCCATATACTTTCTTAACTGCCTTATTAATTTGCCCTGCTGCATTCAACGATTTGTGAATATTCATCCCTTGTGCATATGTTCTCCCCTCCCCAAATAAACCAGGTAATTTGAGTAACAATGGAAACTGAACCATCTGGTTTTCACCTCTCCCAGGAGATCACATGGCTCTGGTTGGGGTGGAGTGTAGAATGTTTCAGTATAAGGGGTGTCGCAGTTGTGTGAGGCGGACTGGCTGTGCTGGGTGCTCTTTGCCTTTCTGTCATTGTTCATACGTTTATATGTAACCATAAGGGCCATGCGGCGCTTTGTCAGCCGGCGTGAACACGATGGGCCAAAATAGCCTCCTTCTGCGCTGTAAATTTCTATGTTTCTATGTTTCTAGGCTCGGGGAGTTGAATGACCTATTCTTCTTCCTGAGTTCCTAGTCTCCATTTTTTCTTCCTTCCTGAGTTCCTAGTCTCCATTTTTTCTTCCTTCCTATAGCTTTTATATTTTGCATAATTATATTTAGCATAGCTGCTTTTAAAGCTTATATTTGCTCTGGCTGAACTATGTTGGAAGAGAAAACTGAAAGCGGGGCTGAAAACATGAGCCTTGCAAATATCTCTTTGAAAATGAATTCTTGGGATCTGCTGCTAGCTGCAAGGCCGGCATTTATTGTTCACCCCTAGTTGCCCTTGAGAAGGTGATGTTGGGCCTTTTTCCTAAACATGCAGGTGCTCCCACAATGCTGATATGTGGCAAGTAACAATGACAATGAAAGAACAGTGATATATTTCCAATTCAGAATGGCATGTGACTTGGAGGGAAACATGGAAGTGATGGTGTTCCCATACAGCTGCTGCCCTTATCCTTCAGGGTGATGGAGTTGTTGCTGAAGAAGCGTTGGAGAATTGCTGCCGTGAATGCTTTTTATTTTTATTTTTCATTCATGGGATGTGGATGTCACTAGCAAGGCCAGCATTTATTGCCCATCCCTAATTGCCCTTGAGAAGGTAGTAGTGAGCCGCCTTCTACAACTGAGTGGCTTGCTAGGCCATTTCTGAGGGCAGTTAAGAGTCAACCACATTGCTGTGAGTCTAGAGTCACATAATGAGCCAGACCAGGTAAGGGTGACAGATTTCCTTCCCTGAAGGACATTAGTGAACCAGTTGGATTTTTACGACAATCCGGTAGTTCCATGGTCACCATTACTGATAGTAGCTTTCTATTCCAGACTTGTAAAAATGTAATTGACTGAATTTAAATTCCCCAACTGCTGATTTGAACTCATGGCCCCAGATCATTAGTCTAGGCCTCTGGTCCCGTAATATAACCACTATGCTTCCATACCCAGATAGTATGTGCTGCTGCCACGGTGTATTGGTGTGGATATTTAGACTAGTGGTTTAGTGTGCATCAAGCGGACTGCTGTGTCTTCCTGAATGTTGTTGCAGCTATACCTGTCCAGGCAATTGGACAGTTTTCTTTCACATTTCTGACTTGTACCTTGTAGGTGATGCAAAGGCTTTGGGGAGTCATGAGTTGAACCACTCGCCATAGAATACTCAGCCTCTGATGTGATCGAGCAGCCATGGAATTTATATGGCTGTTCCAGTTCAGGTTATGACAATGGTTCCCCCCAAGACATTGATGATGAGGGCTCGGTGATGGTAATCCCGTTAAATGTCTAGAGGAGCTGGTTAGGCTCACTCTTGTTGGAGATGGTGATTGCCTGGCCTTTGTGTGGCATGAATGTTATTTGTAAATTATCAACCGAAGTTTGGATGTTGTCAAGGTCTTGCTGAATGCTTCTGAGGAATTACAAATGGAACTGAACACTGTACAATCACTGGAAAACTGTCCACTGCTGTCCTTTTAATGGACAGAATTTCATTGATGAAGTAACTGAAGACTGTTGGGCCTAGGGTGCTGCCCTGAGGAACTCCTGCAGCCATGTCGCGGAGCTGAGATGATTAGCCTCTGAACAACCACAAGCATCTTCCTGCCATGTATGACTCCAGCTACTGGAAAGATTTCCCCCTGATCTACAGTGACTCCAGTTTCACTCGGGCTCCTTTGTGAGCATGGAAAAATGTGCGGTACTGGTGTTTAGCGAAGGAATTCCAAATAGCAGGGTTGAGGCGGTTAAAATGCTGCCACCGGTTGTAGGCAGGGAATTTAAAAATTTTTATTTTTATTCATCCATTTATAGGCCAGTCCTAATTGCTCTTGAGAAGGTAGTGGTGAGCCACCTTCTTGAATCACTGAAGTCCGGATGGTGAAGGTACTCCCATAGTGTTGTTAGGGAGGGAGTGCCAGGATTTTGACCCAGCGACGATAAAGAACTGGCGATATAGTTCCAAGTCAGGATGCTGTGTGATTTGGAGGGGAAATTGGAGGTGGTGGTTTTCCCATGCACCTGCTACCCTTGTCCTTCTAGGTGCTAGAGATCAAGGGTTTGGGAGGTGCTGCTGAAGAAGCTATGGCTATAATACAGTGCGTATTGTAGATAGTACACACTGCAGCCACGGTGTGCCGGTAGTGCAGAGAGTAAATGTTTAAGATGGTGGAATGTGTGCCAATCATGCATGCTGCTTTGTTCTGGATGGTGCCGAGCTTCTTGAGTTTTGGAGTTGTACTTTTCCAGGCATGTGGAGAGTATTCCATAACACTCCTGAAATGTGCCTTGTAGATGGTGGAAGGTTTATGGGGAGTCAGGAGGTAGTCTTTCACTGCAGAATAATCAGCCTCTGGCCACCTACTGTAGACACAATATTTATGTGGCTGGTCCATTATGTTTCTCATAACACTGACGTTATTGTGTCTATCCTCCCAATGGCACCTACCAATGCTGTCTCCGCAAGATCCTGCAAATCCACTGGAAGAATTGACGCTCAGGCCAACATCCCCAGCATCGAACCACTGAACTCGCTCAACCAGCTCTGTTGGGTGGGCCACATCGTCCACATGCCTGACCCGAGACTCCCTAAGCAAGCGCTCTACTCGGAACTCCTACACAGCAAGTGAGTCCGAGGTGGGCAGAGGAAATGTTTCAAGGAAACCCTCAAAGACTCCTTGATAAAATGCAACATCCCCACCGGCACCTGAGAATCTCTGGCCCAAGACCACCCAAAATGGAGGAAGAGCATCCAGGAGGGTGCTGAGCACCTCGAGTCTCATCACCGAGAGCATGCAGAAAATAAGCACAGGCAGCGGAAGGAGCGTGCGGCAAACAAGGCTCCCCACCCACACTTTCCTTCAGCCACAGGTCTGCCCCACCTGTTACAGAGACTGTAATTCCCGCAATTGGACTGTACAGCCACCTGAGAACTCACTTTTTGAGTGGAAGCAAGTCTTCTTCGATTCCGAGGGACTGCCTATGACGATGATGATGTTTCTCATAAATGGTTACCCTAAGCAAGTTGACAGTGGGGGATTCAACAATGGTAATGCCATTGAGGAGGTGGTTAGACTTTCTCTTATTGAAGATGGTAATTGCCTGGCGCAAATATTACTTGCCACTTATTTGCCCAAGCTTGAATGTTCTGCAGGTCTTGCTGCATGCGGGCATGGACTGCTTCATTATCTGAGGAGCAGCGAATGGAACTGAACACTGTTCAATCATCAGCAAACATCCCCACATCTGACTTTATGATGGAGGGAAGGGCATTGATGAAGCAGCTGAAGATGGTTAGGTCTTGAATACTGTCCTGAGGAATGTCCTGGGGCTGAGATGATTCTCACAACCACAACCACAACCATCTTCCTTTGTGCTAGATATGATTCCAGTCAGTGGAGTGTTTCCCCTGATTTCCATTGACTTCAATTTTATGAGGGCTCCTTGATGCTGCACTCGGTCAAATGCTGCCTTGAGGTCAAGGGCAGCCACTCTCACCTCACCTCTGGAATTCAGCCCTTTTGTCCATGTTTGGACCAAGACTGTAATGAACTCTGGAGTCGCAGAAGCCAAAATGAGCAATAGTGAGCAGGTTATGGGTGAGTAAGTGCTGTTTGTTAGCACCGTCGACCACACCTTCCATTAATTTCTGAAAACTGAAAGCAGATTGATGGGATGGTAATTTGATGGCTTGGATTTATCCTGCTTTTTGTGGACAGGGCATATCTGGGCAGTTTTCCACATTGTCAGGTAGATGCCAGTGTTTTAGCTTTACTTAATAAGCTTGGCTAGAGGCATTGGAAGTTCTGGAGCACAAGTCTGGAGCACAAGTCTTCAGCACTACAGCCGCGATGTTGTTTTGGCCCATGGCCTTTGCTGTATCCAGTGCGCTCGGCCATTTCTTGATGTCATATGGAGTGAATCGAAATGGCTGATGACTGGCTTCTGTGAAGATGGGGACGTCAGGAGGAGGCCAAGATGGATCATCCACTCGGCACTTCTGGATGAAGATTATTGCAAAGGCTTCAGCCTTGTCTTTTGCACTCACATGCTGGGCTTGCCATATTGGAGGATGGTGATGTTCATGAAGTCTCTTCCTCCCGTTAGTTGTTTAATTGTCCACCAACATTCATGACTGGATGTGGCAGGACTGCAGTGCTATGATCTGATCCATTGGTTGTGGGATTTCTTAGCTCTGTCCATAGTATGCTGCTTCCACTGTTTAACATGCATATAATGCTGTGTTTTAGCTTCACGAAGTTGGGCATCTCATTTTTATGTACTCCTGATGCTGCTCTTGGCATGTTCTTCTACACACTTCATTCAACCAAGGTTTGTCCCCTGGCTTGATGGTAATGGTAGAATGAGGAATATTCTGGGCAATGAGGTTACAGATTGTGGTGGAATACAATTTGCTGCTGTTGATGGCCCAGAGCATCACATGGATGCCCAGTTTTGAGCTGCTAGATCTGCTGGTTCTGAATCAATCCCATTTAGCATGGTGGTAGTGCCACACAACACGATGGAGGGTGTCCTAAGTGTGAAAACAGGACTTTGACTCCACACGGATTGTGCAATGGTCACTCCTACCAGTATTATCAAGATGCTTCTGCGACAGGTAGATTGGTGAGGATGAGGTCAAGCAGATTTTTCACTCATGTTGGTTCTCTTACCATCTGCCGCAGGCCCAGTCTGGCAGCTATGTCCTTCCTAACTAGACCAGCTTACTAACCTGCAGAGCCACTCATGGTTTTGTACATTGAAGTCCCCACCCAGAGGACATTTTGTGCCCTTGCTACCCTCAGTTTTTCTTCCAAGTGGTGTTGAACATGGAGGTATACTGATTTATCACATGAGGGTGGACAGTAGATGGTAATCAGCAGGAGGTTTCCTTGCCGATGTTTCCCCTGATACCATGAGATTTCATGGGGTCTAAAGAAAATGTTGGGGACTCCCAGGGCTGCTCCCTGCTGACTGTACACCACTGTGCTGCCATTTCTGGTGGGTCTGTCCTGACGGAGAGATTGTGATGAGGGAGTCTCTGATGTTGGTTGAAAGGTACGATTATGTGCCTTTATCGTATTCGAATCCAGTGCCTAGGTTGTTAATGGGTGGTCCATCCGGTTTTATTCATCTTATAATTTTTCATTTCACTTTTGATACAACTGAGTGGCTTGCTAGGCCATTTCGGAGGGCAGATCAGAGTCAACCACATTGGTTGGATCTGGAGGCACATATCCAGACCTGGTAAGGACGGCAGATTTCCATCCCTAAAGGACATTAATGAACCTGACGTGTTTTTACGACAATCCAGTAGTTTCACGGTCACCATTACTAATACTAGTGTTTCCAGATTTATTTAATAGCTGAATTTTAATTCAGATTTGAACTCATATCTCCAGATCATGTAATCCAGAGGCCTGGACTAAAGTCCGTTAATTATAGTACCGTACTCCTATGCATCATATATGCCACAAATTGTGCAGAAAGTGATAACGTTGTAGGACATTGCAAATATAGAGTGAGTGAGTTTATGGAGGGATTTAAAAATGAAACGAGAAGTTAAAATCAGTGCTTTGGGAGCAGTGGTCTTGAGCTGTGCTGATCCATCATCCTTACTCACCTGCACTTCCCATTGAGGATGATGAGTGGAGGAGGGTAGGGATGAGGGCTGAGCAGGGCTTAGTGCAGGACATGAAAAAGTAGCTAAGTTTTTAAAATAGTGAGCTTATGGGGTGATGAGGATTGGAGAATGTTGAGGAAGATGTTGGAAAAATCGAATCTAGTTGTGACTAAAGTGTAGCTAATGATTCTGGGAGCAATGGAAATGAGGTAGCAGAGAGAAGGTAATGCGTGCGGCAGAGTGGCTATAATCTGTGGCAACAAAATTGTTATATATACAGACTATAGATATACTCTGTGTGGTCATTGTATAGTTGCATAAGATGGAGACTTGTTACCTGATGTATTTTCAATTAGGTTTATACTGTGTATATACTATGCTGGCACCACTAGAGGGTGCAACTGGTGAAGACTGGGGTTTCCTGCCCCTGTGGCAAGAGCTGTCCACCAGTGGGCACTGCGGTGGGAGACATGAGGGTCACTTGCATAGATGTGCAGGGCCCAGTATAAAAGGCTGCCCACTATGCTTGTGCTTCACTCTGGAGTTACGAATAAAGGAACAAGGTCACTATAGTTTGAGTACAACACATTGCCTTGTGGAGTCATTCATAAGTGCATTACAGGCATAACAACTGGTGATGAGAATACGGACTTTCACGCGATTATGGTTACCTTTGGCATACTAAAAGACTTCACAGAGGGTGATGATTGGAATGTCTTCATGGAAAGGCTCGAGCAATATTTCGTGGCAAACGACCTGGCAGGGAAGACGGACACATTGGCAGAGAAGCGCAAGTCTATACCGCTGACCAGTTGTGGGCCCGAGGTCTACCGCCTCGTCAGGGACTTGCTGACACCCACAAAAGCCAAGGATAAGACATATGATGAGCTGACTGAACTAATTCGCGACCAACAAAACCAAAATAGCGCATCCTCACGGCCAGGCACAGATTCTACACTCACCACAGACCTGAGGGCCAGGAGATTGCAAAATATGCTGCTGACCTCAGGAGACTTGCGGCACCATGTGATTTCGGTATGCACCTCAACGAAGCATTGCGAGACATCTTCGTTATGGGAATTGGCCACAAGGGCCTTCTTCACAAGCTATTATCTGCCGACAATCTGCAGAAGGCCATCAGCATTAGTAAGGCGTTCATGACCTCGAACTGTAGCATCAAGCAAATTATTCATCCTGTGGACTCAAACCCGGTAAGTACTGTACACAGAAAGGTGCCTTTCACAGGCAAGACTGTAGAACGTGGCTCTGCCCAGGGCAGAGAGCACAGTCCTCAGGGTTCCAGAACTCAGAGTCCACCGAGGGGTGCTAATCGAGTAGCACCATGCTGGCAGTGCAGAGGAAACCATAGGGCTTACCAGTGTCGGTTTGTTGAGTATGTATGCAAAGCCTGTAACACGAAGGGCCACCTCCAGCGTATGTGTAAAAGAAATACGACTCACCGTCTAGCAGAGGAGTCGGTAGATGACTTTGAATCCAGCGGGGAGTATGATGATTTGGCCAGAGAGGCAGCTCAGCCCCAAGAAGAAATGTATGATGTGTATACCTGCACCACTGATTGTCCTCCAATGAAGATGGAAGTCGAGATAAACGGTGTTCCAGTCTTCATGGAAGTGGACATGGGAGCTCGCCAGTCAGTGATGAGCGAGGATGCCTTTGAGAGGCTATGGAATGACAAACGACCCGAGCTGGTTCCAGTACAGGAAAAGTTGTGCACCTACACCAAGGAGCTGATCCCAGTCCTTGGTAGTGCAGATGTAAGTGTAATCCTTAATGTCATGATGCACAAGTTACCTCTGTGGATTGTTGCAGGTGATGGTCCAACGCTACTCGGAAGAAGGTGGATGGGGAAGATCCAGTGGAAATGGGAAGATCTTTTCACTCCAGCAATCGATATCCCCCATGTTCAGATGCAGAGCAAAACCTCACCTTCGCTTGGGCCAGGCATCAGAGAACAGACCATCGCAGCACCTGAGGCACAGACCATCCATCACGACTGCATGGCAATGATCTAAATGACCTAAAAGTACCTTCTCGGCTCCAATGGCAGGACTCCTGGGGAGGAAGACCGAATTCACAGGCACTCTTCCAGCTTTTGGGGCAGAATCACGGAAGAGAAGGATCAAGGCAGTCGACCTCAAGGACAGAAGCAAGATGACGTCCCTGCTGCAGCGAGGTGCAGCGTGGCTGAAAAAAAAGATGGCTGCGGCCATATCACGCGGTGCAATGCTGAGGGACCAACACGTGGTGTCTAACAGAGGATTTGCTTCGGGTAAAGCCAGCATGGTTCTCTTAAAGCAGACCTGCAACCAACTGAACTTAAAGAGACATTGTATGCATAGCAATCAATGTAACGAACCGATTAAAATTGTGAACAAAATTTTGTCGCGAGATGTCGGCAACAGAGTGTTCCCAAAAGTATCAAGCAAGCGAATTTAGGAGGGTAAAGGCACTGATCCTGATGGACTGCCCCAGGTGTCCCCACAAGTTATAGGCCAGCGACTTCTGGAGGGTGAAGGCACTGATCCTGATACCCTGCCCCAGGTCTATCCCACGCTGCAGGCACCCATGGCACTATTTGCCATGGACCTGGAAACGAAAACGGCACCAATACGCATAGTCAGTCGCCGTTGCCCACTACCCGGATGGAGATGGCGCAACCCTCAGACCCAGTCGCTACCTTAGCCATGTCTGGGAGCGAAAGGTCAGAAGCAACGAGTTCCCCAAACGGGACCTGGAACAGCCAGGTTCCCAACACCATTAGAGAGCAGGCAGAAGATTCTGCAGCCCTCAAAGGAGGACAGGAAGGCCACACACATCTGTGGCCCTGAGTCCTGGCTAGGTGAGTGAACCAAGCCCACCCCGCTAGCAGGGGGCCACTATCAGATGACTAGGACCGCGTCCGGTTGCTCTGGAACCTGCGTCCTCGAATACCTGAACTGCTACCTGAGTACTTACCACTGAACCAAGGTTTCACAATACAAACTGTAACTAACTTTCTTTGCAATTGCACTTTGTCTGACCCTTTATGTTATTGTAATGGGCCTGCAGCATGATCTCGCTGTGAAGGCGGGCGGGGGGGGGGGTTGGGTAATGGATGTATGTAGTCATGAACACACACATGGATCACACCCAGGACCCACTGGAACCTCCACTGCATCATCGAACCATCCAAACTGGCAACCACTACCCAACGTTGTGGCAAAAGGACTTGGGGGTTAACAGGGAGAGAGCCAAGCCAAAGCACAGCCATGGTGCAAGGGCTATTGGCACAAGTCTGGGGAGAGCTAAACCAGAGCACATAGTGCAAAGGTAATCGGCACAAAGGACTTAGGGGAGAGTGATGTTATATATGCAGACTATAGATATACTCTCTGTATAGTTGCATAAGATGGAAAGTTATTACCTGAAGTACCATCAATAAGATATATACTATGCTGGCACCACTAGAGGGTGTAACTGGTGGAGACTGCTGGTTCCTGCTCCTGTGGCAGGGGCTGTCCATCAGAGGACACTCTGGTGGGAGACCCCTGAGGGTCACCTGCATAAGTGTGCGGGGCCCAGTATAAAAGGCTGCCCACCATGCTTGAACCTCACTCTGTAGTTACGAATAAAGGACCAAGGTCACTACAGTTTGAGTGCAACACATTGCCTCGTGGAGTCATTCATAAGTGCATTACAGACATAACAAAAATGACATTGATGGTGAGAGTTAAGTCTATCCAGTTCAACTAGAGGAATTTTTGACGGAACCACGACTTGACGTCAGTCAGGTAGTCTGCCAGCATGCATGTAGTTGTGGGGTCCTATGAAGTGATTGAGAGATATCATCAGCATATTCATGAAATCTGACCTTGTGCCTGCATATAAACCCAGTGAGGAGCAACTTCTAGGTAAGTAAAATGAAGGGAAACAAAGGGTGGGAGGAAGGGCAGGTTAAAATGAAGGGCAGGTTAGAGATAGAGTTCTAGCAAGAGAGAATAAATGGGTAAATTGTGTGCTTTTTTAGGAAGGAGGAGGAGGAGATGCTGATGCTTTTCAAAGCAAAAGAGTTTGTGATTCAGCAAACGGAGCTACTACTAACAATGTGAAGAAGAATATTGGTCAGGAACAGTTCTTGAGTGCTCAGGAAGATGTTGAGGAGATGGTGGATGTTAGCAACATTGAAAAGATGAGGTTTGAGAGGCCAGAGATGAGATAACAGAGAAACTATATAGTGGTCTCTCTCTCTCTCTCTCTCTCTCTCTCTCTCTCTCTCTCTTGGGTGGTCCCTTGTATTGAGGATGACTTGCTTCCACACCAAAAAGGGATGAGTTCACAGGTGTTTCAATGAAGGACCTGACATTCCAGGTTCTGAACTACATATTGAAGGGTGGAAGATGCCTGTGCGTGGATTTTTTTAACGTGTGGTGGCCGTTGCACACCAGCCACCACATGGGCTTGACAGAGCTAGGTCTTGTCCAGTGGCAAGGATTAACCAGGATGACTGGAGACCAGCTCTGCAGCATGGACCTAGTGCACACACATCATAGTGTGGGCTGGCCCATGCTGCCCCTGGGCCTTTGCCTCTTCTGGGCCCCGAACTCACACCTCTCCTTGTCCCTGATCATGTCCCTCTACAATCTCTCGCAACTCCTTCGCCCCAACCTCGCCGTTCCTCTGCTGCTTGCTGCCTCTCCTGCCATACCTGCCCACACTCCAGTCAGAGACCTTGATTTTGGTGATGTCCAATCCAGTCACCCTTCTCCAAGTCGTAACCCCTCCCGCACCAGCTCGTGCTGTTCCCTGATGTGGCCTCCACGCTACTCCCCGGCCGCCGCACCTCCACTCCTTTTATGGCCCCGACTTGCAGCTGGTGATTTCTCGCAGGTCAGGGCCTCCACACAGCTCCTGGGCCACCGCTCCTAGTAATACATAGTGATAGCGTATCGGAGGCAGGGTGAGTGGAAGGTTAACGTGACAGTAGCAGAGGCAGGTGCACAGATAAGCTCAATCTTAGAGATGAAACAATGTCTGAATTCACATCTGGTGAAAGGGTGGGAGTTGGATGGGATACATTGTCTTGATGAAAGAGTGGGGAGTTCTAACAGCAACAACAACAACTTGCATTTATATAGCGCCTTTAAAGTCATAAACCATCCCAAGGCGCTTCTCAGGAGCGATTCTCAAACAAAATTTGACACCAAGCCAAATAAGCAGATATTAGGACAGGTGACTTAAAGCTTGGTCAGAGAGAACATCGTAAAGGAGAGAGATGTGGAGAGGTTTAGGGAAGGAATTCTGAGGTTTGGGCCAAACAGCTGAAAGCAAGCCCGTCAGTGGCAGAGTGATTAAAGTTGGGAATGTGTAAGACGCCTTAATTGGAGAAATGCAAAGATCACGGAGGGTTGTAGGGCTGGAGGAGGTCATGTTGCAGAAACAGTGACGGTCAAAAGCAGAGCGAGGCCAACCTGCGCGTGAGACGATAGCAGGCCAACGATCCGCCTACTCCTGCTCCTATTTCTTAAGTTCAAATGTGAATAAACAGTTTGTGATGGCCGAATGTACTTCCTGTCCATGCACTAAAGTCATGGGATGCACTTTCTGTCCAGGAGCAAAGGTCAGCGAGGAGGCGGGTCAGAGAAAAATAACAACTCATGATTTCTGTACCAAATCTCATGATTTTTAAGAGTTTGTCTCCTGATTTATGAAGTGGTGGGGTTGGTGATGTGCCCATGCAATGCCTCACTCTTTCACTGAGATGCTTCTCCAACTCTTTCATGTAAGATCACAGAAGGACCCTGATCCCGAATGATTTGAGGGTGACTCATATTGATGCCAGTGATTTAACTTTATTCAGCACAAGCAAGACTTGTACATTACAGTATTAGAGTAGCAGTTTACAGAAAATAATTGAGACTTAAATTACCCTGCTATCCTCTGGGTAGAAGTTGCAACCATAAGTAAGCTGCAGCCTGTGTTTCTTGTCTCTCTTCGCTCTTTGCCTGTCAGGTGTCTCCTTGATGCTTCCCGAAATTTTCTACGCTGTGTGGCTGTTAAGACCCCCTTCTTATACCCTTACTCTCATTCAAAACCTACTGAACCAATTACTGGCTTGCACCCAAAACACAAATCCAATCATAAAGATGCCATGTCTGCAGCACATTGGCTTACACAGGTTCTAGTCTTATTACCCCCTTACATCATCTGTTTTTGAGCATCAAGTCTCATATCTGGGGCAGTTATGGCAACACAAAAGAACATATCTCCACATTGTGGTGATACACACCCTTGCTTGTCCTGTGGAAGGCCTATGTCTTTAACTCACTGCAGACATCATAACATTCAACAATTTGAAATGTTCGTTCCCAGGATAGCTGCACTCCATGCCTCATCCTTACTATTAGCTAATATCCAACTTTCACCCATAGCTTTCCTATTCGACTATAGCAGTCCACTTTCTCACCCCAGGCTGTCTGGGATACCACTTACTCACAGTCTTTTAATTATAAGCAAAAGGGTTACATATCATATATAATTCAGGTTATCATTGCGTACAATTGATGATTACAGCCTTCTACTTTTAATTTTTGTACACGGTTATAAATCCATTTCTGATAAGATATTAATGATTATAAGATACTAATGTTAAGATATTAAAGCAAGCATTCTAGAAACCAATGAATGCACAATAATCTTACAGTCCCTGGTTTGAGGGGGAGGAGCTCCTTCTCCAACCCCTCACTCAATCTTATTTTTTATCCATCTGCAGGAGGTCCACTAAGTTATTAGTGTGGTTAACTCGATCCTGATTGTTTCATTAGTTAGATAGTTTCTCGATAGAATGTCAGTGCCTTGATGATTTCAAAGGTTGCCTCATTCTCCTGAGCCACATTTACCTTTCATATTGTGTTTTCAAGTAACTGAGCATGTCCGAGACTCATTCTCAGTTCAAATGCATGATGCATTTCCTGATGCTAGTTGCTTACATGCATCAAATCACATCTACACATACACACCGGTATCCAAATATCATGCCACATGTGCCATCCGATGCAAGCCATTCTTGGGCTTTCCAACTTTCTTATAAAAAGATTGTGGGTTGTCTGGCGATCTTTGTTCATCTGCCACTGTATGGTCTGGATAACTGGAGTAGGGCCAGACTATCAAATGTAGTTTTCTTTAAAAGTTCATAGGCATGGACACAAATATCTCCAAGAGAAAACTATCCATTTACTATTCTCACCTGCATTTTTCGGACATGCACTAGAATGTTAGGAAAATTCCCACTTGGTGGTGTCATTTTCCTGTTTCTATCTTACATCCTCAAACACTTCCTCTCATTCCATTTTACACCTCCCATTAATTACCATTCAATTTCATTCATGAGTCTGGGAGAAACCTTACTGTCCAATACAATATTTTCATTTAAAACATAGATCAAACATTCTCATTTTGTCCCAGTTATTAACACATCTTGTTGATATATTCTTTATTTCAGAGGATATTATTATTTACCAAAATAACTTAATATATTGTGCCTGAGTTCATTTTGTCATTTCAAAATGATCCCAAATCCAAATGGCAGTATTTTTGGACTGACAGGTTTTGTCAATGTTCAATTTTATTTGCCCCAAAACTGTCTTCTATCTGAGATAAGATACTAATAAGATACTAATGATTATAAGATATTAAAACAAGTATTCTAGAAACCAGCTGATCCATGATAATCTTACATTCATTTCATATAGTACTTCCCTCCATGTTAATCCAACCTAGCACAGGTCTCCCCTTCCAACTAAATTAAGCGGCACTATTCTTCCACTTCTCATTTCAAGCTGAAAGTGGCAGGGCAAGTTGATGATGCAATGAAGAAAGCATATTGGATTCATGGCTTTGTAAATCCCCATATCTGCTGCTCGCACTAAGGACAGAATTGTAACCCCGTTGTATGCTAGGAGTGCGATTGGACGCCGACTGCACTGAATTTTTGACAGCAAACACTGATCGGTTCCCCAAAACGCTGACAGTTGTCATATAAATGCACTTAGAAACAGATGTCTTCTGTAGGTAGATGTTTCAGAGGGGACAAATACTTTCAGTTTCAAACCTGACTGGCTCGTTTTAAAAGTGCAGACACAAATTTCCAGACCTTCTCAGTGTTTTTGTAATACTGTTTTCAGTTGGTTTGATCCACTGTCTTCACTATAACTTGACTGTGGTCGGAAGCTGCATTTTAATTGTGCCCAGGTACCCTGTTGAACTTCTGAAAGCTTCACTGTTAAGTGTTAAGACTTTGCTGTTAAGAGAAGCAAGAGAGAATATAGCAGAGGCTCTGATCATCATTTTCCAAACCTCTCTGGCTACAGGTGTGGTGCCAGAGGACTGGAGGACTGCTAACGTGGTACCTTTGTTTAAAAAGAGAGAAAGGGATAAACCGAGTAATTACAGGCCATTCAGCCTAACCTCGGTGGTAAGAACATTATTGGAAAAAATTCTGAGGGACAGGATAAATCTTCACACGGATTAATCAAGGTCAGTCAGCATGGATTTGTTAAGGGACGGGCATGTCTGACTAACTTGATTTAATTTTTTGAGGAGATAACAAGGAGGGTTGATGAGGGTAGTGTGTTTGATGTAGTGAATATTGATTTTAGCAAGGCTTTTGATAATGTCCCATTTGGCAGACTGATCACAAATGTAAAAGCCGATGGTATCCAAGACAAAGTAGCAAGTCAGATCCAAAATTGGCTCAAAGGCAGCAAGCAAAGGGTAATGGTCGATGGTTGTTTTTATAACTGGAAGGCTGTTTCCAGTGGGGTTCCGCAGGGCTCAGTACTAGGTCCCTTGCTTTTTGTGGTATATATCAATGATTTAGACTTGAATGTAGGGGGTATGATTAAGAAGTTTGCAGACGATACAAAAATTGGCCGTGTGCTTGATAATGAGCAATAAAGCTGTAGACTGCAGGAAGATATCAATGAACTGGTCAGATGGGCAGAACAGTGGCAAATGGAAATCAATTCGGAGAAGTGTGAGGTAATGCATTTGGGGAGGGTTAAAAAGGCAATGGCATATACATTAAATGCTAGGATACTGAGAAGTGTAGAGGAACAAAGGGACCTTGGAGTGCACATCCGCTGATCCCTGAAGATAGCAGGCCAGGTAGATAAGGTGGTTAAGAAGGCTTACAGGATACTTGTTTTATTAGCCGAGGCATAAAATGAAAGACCAGGGAGGTTATGCTTGAACTGTATAAAACACTAGTTAGGCCATAGCTAGCATAATGCATGCAGTTCTGGCCACCACATTACAGGAAAAATGTGATTGCACTAGAGAGGGTACAGGGGAGACTTACGAGTATGTTGCCTGGATTGGAGAATTTTAGCTATGAGGAAAGATTGGATAGGCAGGGGTTGTTTTCTTTGGAAAAGAGGAGCTGAGGGGAGACCTTATTGAGGTGTATAAAATTATGAGGGGCCTAGGTAGAGTGGATCTATTTCCCTTAGCAGAGGGGTCAACAACCAGGGGCATAGATTTAAAGTAATTGGTAGGAGGTTTAGAGGGGATTTAAGGGGCATTATTTTCACCCAGATGGTGGGGTCTGGGACTCACTGCCTGAAAGGGTGGTAGACGAAGAAACCCTCACCACATTTAAAAAATACTTGGATATGCACTTGAAGTGCCGTAACCTGCAGGGCTACGGACCAAGAGCTGGATAATGGGATTAGGCTGAATAGCCTAATGGACAGCTCTTTGTTGGCCGGCATGGACACGATAGGCCGAAATGGCCTCCTTCTGTGCTGTAAATTTTTTTGATTCTATGATGCACGCAGAATCTACAGCAATTAATTGATGCCCCTTCACTCTCCCGTTCTTCTAATGTTGGCCGGAGTATGCCTCCGACCCGATAAAAAAAACTCCGCACTTCCCTTCAGGCTCCCGGGCTTCAGAAACTTCGGGTCCTGGGCCTCCAGGCGTACACCTGCTAAAGTGGCACGGGTCCCAGGGACGCAGGTGGTTTGGAACTGTCCCTGGGGTCACGTGGGCCAGGACCTCCAATCAGAAAGGAGGATTCCTAATAGTTTGCTGATGGCTCACGTCATTGAGAGCGCAAAGTCCGTGCAAATGAAAATTAACTGCACAGGCAACTTGTGGCGACATGTCAGACTGAGATCAATCTACACTCTAACACGGATTAGCCAGTAAATACTGCTCCAGTACCAGTAAAGGCTGGAGTATTTACAATCTCCGATCACAAATTGCACTGAAATCCATTCATTTCATCAGCAACATTAGCCCTATTGCCACTTACCACTCCTTATTTTTGATTTCCATTATTTACAATTATTGCGAACTCCTACACAGTGACTGTGTCTGGTTAAGGTGGAATCGGAGTAGAGGATGAGTTAACGATTTATAATAAAATGAACCAGAGAGAAGACCAGGAGATTTTATTTTTATGCAGCCAGCAAGTTTTTTGATCTGCGATGCACTTCCTGAAAGGGTGGTAGAAGCAGATTCGTCGTACCTTTCAATCGGGACTGGGATATATACCTGTAAATGAAAACGTTGCAGGGCTACTGGGAAAGAGCAGGGGAATGGGACTAATTGGATGCTCTTGCAAAGAGCTGGCACAGGCACGATGGGCTAAATGGCCTCCTGCACTGTAAGATTCTAAGGTTCCTCGAAAGGAAATTTTCTCACAGACTTTTTCTCCCGCTTTAAAATTTCTGACAGTGTAAGGTTCACAAAAGGTTTCAGTGCGCCAGTGCAGCCTTTGGCTGGTTGAGGAAAAGAATGTTTGAAGACCAGACACTCAAATCTACCACCAAGCTCATGGTCTACAGGGCCATAGTAATACCCGCCCTCCTGTATGGCTCTGAGGCATGGACCATGTACAGTAGACACCTCAAGTCGCTGGAGATATATCACCAACGATGTCACCAAGATCCTACAAATCCCCTAGGAGGACAGGCACACCGACATCAGCGTCCTCATCCAGGCTAACATCCCCAGCATTGAAGCATTGACCACACTCGATCAGCACCGCTGGGCAGGCCACGTAGTTCGCATGCCAGACACGAGACTCCCAAAGCAAGTGCTCTATGCGGAGCTTCTTCGTGGCAAACGAGCCAAAGGTGGGCAGCGGAAACGTTACAAGGACACCCACAAAGTCTCCCTGATAAAGTGTGACATCCCCACTGACACCTGGGAGACCCTGGCCAAAGATCGCCCTAAGTGGAGAAAGTGCATCCAGGAGGGCGCTGAGTACTTCGAGTCTCAACGCGGAGAGCATACAGAAATCAAGCGCAGGCAGTGGAAAGAGCGTGCGGCAAGTCAGTCCCATCCACCCCTTCCCTCAACGACCATCTGTCCCACCTGTGACAGAGTCTGTGGCTCTCGTATTGGATTGTTCAGCTACCAAAGAACTCATTTCAGGAGTGGAAGTAAGTCTTCCTCGATTCCAAAGGACTGCCTATGATGATGATTTTTAAATGAATGCCCTCGATTACACATAAGCCAAAGCCAAAAGCGTCTAAGTCAAAGTGAGATGACTGTCCTGAAATGTGGATGGGTTTCCAGCCTTGGATGAATTCAACCAGATGGAAAGGATTTAACGTCTTGCTGGGAGGGACGCGCCACGCTAAAATGTTGTCCATCCAATTCTTTCGAATATTTAACGTATGATTGTAAGAGACAGACGTGTTTCAATTACATAATGGACTCTATAAAGGAAAGGCTTGGAAAATATTAATTTATAAAATAAACTACAAAGAAGATAAGTTAAAAGATTTTCGATAAATTATGTTGAAAGCTAACCTGAAGATATATTCGAGCACAGAATAGGACGTAAGTCAGAATAATGTTATTTTAAAAGTCCAACTCCACTGAAGGTGTTCTCCTCAGTACCTAAAGATGACTTGTCTGCTTCTTTATCGCTTGTGTGGAAAATGACGGAATTAAATCCAGAGAAAATGTCCATTGCTTGGTACGAGGATGATGACATTCTGATCACCACGCATACTGTTAAACAGCAGGGCTCAGAGGGAATATATGAAGTCTCCAGCAATTTTGCTGGAAATCCACCTGCCCAGATCAGGGATGTTTATACATGTCTGGTATCTCCCGTCTCTCTCCCAAGCAAAGTTCACTGCGGTTGGATGCTCAGCTGGATCAGGCTCGTAGCCCATTCTTGTCCTTGACTGTTATGGGATGTTTATAATGATAGTTCCGTTCATATTAAACCATTCATTTAAATTATATGATTTGAACCGTAGATTTTACATGTAGATTGGGAGCAGCAATGCGCTCCACATTACAAAGAAGCTCAAAATACTACTTCATGCAGTAGAGGGATGAGCTTAGTCGGCTCAATGGCTTTTTCTCATCCATGACTCCCATATATTTTCATGACATTCTTTATAATGTTAATTTTCTTATATTTGATGAATATTGAACATTTTCATATAAACTATGGGGTCTAAATTTGGTTGATAACACATGCTGATAAGGCCAGTGTTAGGTGTTAAACTAAATAGGGGGCGCTGGGGTGCGGGGGCGGAGAGGACAGTCGCAGTGGAGAGCAATCTAGAATGCTAAGGAGAAAAGAAAAGGAAGCAATGCAGGAAAATGATTGTGGTAAGATAACCAGATTATGTCAGGAAGAGACAGAGCATACAAATAAAAGAGTGCACTTACAAATAGAGTACAGGTAAGAAAAAAATATCGATTAGACAAATAGGGCTATAGTACAAAATAATGTTAAGATGTCTAATACTGTTAAAAAGACAAATTGAAGAGCATTGTATCTGAATGCACGAAGCATCTGTAATACGGTAGATGAATTAACAGCGAAAATAGATGTAAACGGATACGATATAGTTGCAATTACGGAGACATGGTTGCAGGGTGACTAGGGTTGGGAACTGAAATATCCAATGATGTTCGATATTTAGGAAGGACAGGCAAAAAGGAAGAGGGGTGGGGTGGCGTTGTTATAAAGGATGAAATCAGAGCAATAGTGAGAAAGGATATTGGCTCAAAAAATCATGATGTAGAATCAGTCTGGGTGGAGCTAAGGAGCACCAAGAGGCAGAATATATTGGTGGGAGTTGTCTATAGGCCTCCAAACAGTAATGGTGTAGGGGACGGCATCAAACAGGAAATTAGAGATGCATGTAGCAAGGGTACTACAGTAATCGTAGATGACTTTAATCTACATGTAGACTGGCCAAACCAAATTAGTAATAATACTGTGGCAGATGAATTCCTGGAGTGTGTACGAGATGTTTTTTTAGACCAGTATGTTGAGGAGCCTACTAGGGAACAGGCTATCCTAGATTGGGTATTGTGTAATGAGAAGGCTTTAATTAACAGTCTTGTTGTGCGGGGTCCTTTAGGGAAGAGTGACCATAAGATGATTGAAATCTTTATTAAAATGGAAAGTGAAGTAGTCCAATCCAAAACTAGGGTCCTAAATCTAAACAAAGGAAACTACGAAGGTCTGAGGAATGAATTGGCTATGATAGATTGGAAAGATTTATTAAAAGGCTTACGGTGGATAGGCAATGGCTAATATTTAAGAAACGAATGTATGAATTGCAACAGTTGTACATTCCTTTCTGGTGTAGAAACACAAAAGAAAAAGGGGCCCCAACCATGGCTAACAAAAGAAATTAAGGATAGTATTCGATCCAAAGAGGAGTTATACAAAGTTGCCAGAAAAAATAGCAAGCCTGAGGATTGGGAGCAGGAAAGAATTCAGCATAAAAGGACCAAGAGATTGATTAAGAGGGGAAAAATAGAGTATGAGAGTAAACTTCAAAGGAACATAAAAAACAACAGCAAAAGCTTCTACAAGTACATAAAAAGAAAAAGATTAGTGAAAACAAATGTAGGTCCTATACAGACAGAACCGGGAGAATTTGTAATGGGGAACAAGGAAATGGCAGAACAATTATACAAATACTTTGATTCTGTCATTCTGTCTTCACGGAAGAGGACACAAATAACATCCCAGGAATGCTATGGAACCAACGGTTTAGTGAGCAAGAGGAATTAAAGGAAATGATTATTAGCAAGAAAATAATGCTGGAGAAACTAATGGGACTGAAGGTCGATAAATCCCCAGGGTCTGATGATCTGCATCCCAGAGTACTAAAAGAGATAGCCATGGAAATAGTAGATGCATTAGTTGTCATCTTCTGAAATTCTGTACATTATGGAACAGTTCCTGCAGATTGGAGGGTGGCAAATGTATCCCCACTTTTTAAAAAAGGAGGGAGAGAGAAAACGGGGAACTACAGACCAGTTAGCCTGACATCAGTAGTAGGGCAAATGCTGGTGTCTACTGTAAAGGATGTGAGAATGGCACACTTAGATAATATCAACGGGATTAAACAAAGTCAATATGGATTTATAAAAACCGACTGGAGTTTTTTGAGGATGTAACTGATAGAATAGATAAGAGCAAAATAGTGGATGTAGTGAATTTGGATTTTCAGAAGGCCTTTGATAAAGTCCCACATAAGAGGTTAGTGTGCAAAAATTAAAGCACATAGGATTGGGGGTAATAAGGCCCAGCGGGTGTTCCTGAGGCGGCGGCAGTCGGCGAGAGGCGGGAGCAGCGTGAGTGAGGCCTATAAAGGCCCAGCGGGTGTTCCTGAGGCGGCGGCAGGCGGCGAGAGGCAGGAGCAGCGTGAGTGAGGCCTATAAAGGCCCAGCGGGTGTTCCTGAGGCGGCGGCAGTCGGCGAGAGGCAGGAGCAGCGTGAGTGAGGCCTATAAAGGCCCAGCTTGTGCAGCTCCAGCCGGGAGAAAAAGCAAAAACAAAGTAGAAAGAAATCAAAAGGTGACGTCACAGCCAAAGGGGTAAGTGATTGGCTGGTGATTGGTGAGTAGCTATTCTTTATCTTTTTTATATCAGTAAGTAACCTGTTAACGTTGTAAAGTCCTGTCCCCTCAGTACAGATTCACACGAGGCATGTAGTGAAGTCAAGGTCACTCTGGACCTGCACCTTTATTTCACAGCTCTGGAATGCTGCACTTGCCTGAGACCTGCCCTTATATACCTGTCTCTTGCAAGTGCACCCCTGGTGATAAGATATGCTGGTGGTTACAGGTCATATCTTATTACAGTCATGTATAGCATGTTAGAATACAGTTATATATAATAATGTAAGATACATGACATCACCCTCCCCCAAGGTCTTATTGTCTTTATAGATTCAGTCTCTCAGGTGGTCTACGCTCTCGCGTGGAGCGTCTGAGTTGTGGTTCAGTTGTTTGCCATGGTGTCTGTTTGTTTTTCTTTGGGTGTGGTTGCTGGTATCTCACCTGGGCTGTCTGTTTCGATTGGTGTGATTGTTGTTGACTCGCCTGGGCTGTCTGTTGGGATTGCCCTTTCCTCAGGTTGTTCCCTCTGTCTTTCCACCAGGTGTGGTGCGAGTTCCACATTTAAGTCTGCCTCTGGTTCCGCAGTGTTGTTGGTAAATCTGCTTTTGACTTGGTCTACCTGCCTCCGGCAGGTTTTGCCATTGTCCATTTGTACTACCAGTAGCCTGTTTCCTTCCTTGCCCGTTACTGTCCCTGCAAGCCATTTGGGACCTCTGCCATAGTTTAGTACAAACACTTTGTCCCCTATCTCATTCCATCTCCCCCTCGAATTTCTGTCATGGTACTCAGTCAGCTTACGGTGCTTTGCCTCAAGGATTTCATGCATGTCTGGGAGGATTAATGAGAGCCTTGTTTTTAAAGTCCTTTTCATCAACAGTTGCGCGGGGGGGGATCCCAGTCAATGAGTGCGGATGAGATCTGTATGCCAGCAGCAGTCGCGACAGGCGACCCTGCAGCGTGGGACCTTGGATTTTAAGCATGCCTTGTTCAATGATTTGCACTGCTCTCTCCGCCTGGCCGTTGGAGGCCGGCTTGAACGGTGCCATCTTGACGTGATTTATGCTCTGGTCAATTATAAAGTCTTGGAATTCTGCGCTGGTGAAGCACGGACCATTGTCACTGACCAATATGTCAGGGATTCCGTGTGTTGCAAACATGGTTGCGAGGCTCTCCACAGTGGTGGAGGTCGTGCTCGAGTTTAAAATGGTGCATTCGATCCACTTTGAAACTGCATCTACAACTACGAAGAATATTTTGCCCATGAATGGGCCAGCATAGTCTACATGCACCCGCGACCACGGTTTGGTAGGCCAGGGGCTCAGTGGAGCCTCCCTGGGGGCATTGCTGAGTTGGGCACAAATGGTGCACCTTCGGACGCAGAGCTCCAGGTCCGCGTCAATACCAGGCCACCAGACGTGGGATCTGGCTATGGCCTTCATGAGAACGATCCCCGGGTGCTCGCGGTGGAGCTCCCGGACAAATGCTTCTCTGCCTCGCAGATGCATGACTACTCGGCTGCCCCACATCAGGCAGTCTGCTTGTAGTGATAGCTCATGCATGCGCCTGTGAAACGGTTTTAATTCCTCGGGGCAGGCATCACGAGCCTCTGCCCAGTCACCGGTTAGGACACATCTTTTTACTAAGGATAACGTGGGGTCGCTGGCCGTCTAGGCTCTGATTTGGCGAGCCGTCATGGGCGAACCTGTGGACTCAAAGGCATTGATTGCCATGACTATCTCACAGTCCTGTTCGTCAGACCCTTCCATGATCGCCAGGGGTAGCCTGCTGAGCGCGTCAGCACAGTTGTCTGTGCCTGGTCTGTGCCTTATGTTATAGTCGTAGGACGCCAGCATGAGTGCCCACCGTTGAATTCGCGCCGAGGCGTTGGCGTTTATTGCCTTGCTCTCGGATAGGAGGGACATGAGGGCCTTGTGGTCAGTTTCTAATGTGAACTTGGCCCTAAAAAGGTATTGGTGCATCTTTTTGACACCGTACACTCACGCGAGCGCCTCCTTCTCTACCATTCCGTACCCGCGCTCCGCCCGCGAAAGTGACGTGGAGGCATAAGCTATGGGTTGTAATTTGCCCGCACTATTGACATGTTGCAAAACACACCCGACCCCATACGCTGACGCATCGCATGTGAGAACTAGCTTTTTACCTGGGTCAAAGAAAGTCAAAACACTGTTGGAACACACAAGGTTGCATGCCATATTGAAGGCCGTTCCTGGGCGTCCCCCCAAAACCAATCGCACCCCTTCCTGAGTAGCATGTGGAGAGGCTCCAGCAGCGTGCTTAAGTTCTGCATAAAGTTCCCAAAGTAATTGAGTAGCCCGAGAAAGGCGCGCAGTTCTGAGACATTCCGGGGCCGGGGTGTCAGGCGAATTGCTTCTGTTTTGGACTCTGTTGGGCGGATTCCATCAGCGGCAATCATTCTGCCCAAAAATTCAACCTTGGGTGCGAGAAACAGGCACTTGGATTTCTTATCTCGTAGGCCTACCTGATCCAACCGCTTTAGTACTTCCTCCAAATTACGGAGATGGGAGTGGATGTCCCTGCCCATGATAAGTATGTCGTCTTGAAATACAACCGTCCCTGGGATGGACTTGAGCAGACTCTCCATGTTGCGCTGGAATATGGCAGCTGCCGACCTGATGCCGAATGGGCATCGATTGTACATGAAAAGGCCTCGATGTGTGTTGATGGTGGTGAGTAGCTTGGATTCCTCGGTCAATTTTTGCGTCATATACACAGATGTGAGGTCTAATTTTGAGAAAAGTTTACCTCCAGCCAATGTGGCAAATAAGTCCTCCGCTCTGGGCAGCGGGTACTGGTCCTGTAGGGAGACTCTGTTTATGGTAGATTTGTAGTCCCCACAGATTTGTACGGATCCATCAGGCTTCATGACTGAGACGATGGGACTTGCCCAGTCGCTAAATTCCACAGGTGATATCATGCCTTCCCGCAGAGGCCTGTCTAGTTCGTGTTCAATCTTTTCCCTCATCACGTAGGGTACAGCTCTGGCCTTGTGATGGACCAGTCTAGCATCCTGTGTGATGTTGATTTTGACTTTGGCCTCTTTGAAAGTGCCCACACCTGGCTGAAAGAGATGTTCAAATCGCTTTATAACTGTTGAGCAGAAGGTCCATTCCTCTAATGACTTGGCATGGACATCATCCCATTTCCAGTTTAGTTTTGCCAGCCAGCTTCTCCCCAGCAGTGCTGGAGGGTCTCCGGGGACAATCCACAGGGGAAGTCGGTTCACTCCCTTTATGTGTGACAGAGAGCATGGCGCTGCCGAGGACTGGCACGATTTCTTTGGTATAGGTCCTTAGTGTGGTGTCGACCCTTGTGAGTTTTGGTCTGTCTCTTTTATGCGGCCACAGTTGTTCAAATTGTTGAGTGCCTATGAGAGATTGACTCACTCCCGTATCCAGCTCCATGTTGACAGATATCCCGTTGAGTAGAACCCTCATCATTATAGGAGGCGTCCTGTTGTAGGAGCAGCGGCCATTGATCGTGTTGACCCGCTGTACACCGGTGTCCCGCGTATTGTCCCCACCATCTTCTGGTCCGCTTTCCGACCCATCCAATTCGTATACCAGCCAAGTTGCCGTTTTTTTGCACATGCGAGCCAAATTCCCTGTATATTCACAATTTCTGCAAACAGCCTGCTGACATCGACATCCCCTTGACGAGTGCCCACCCCCACACCTCCAGCATAGACCTGTTCCATTGTTCAAAGAGTTTCCAAAGAATGAGCTGCGTCTGGCTGTTTTCTCTTGAGCTTCTCTCAGTTTGTAGTTGATTGCTCACATTGTGGGTTGATGAGGTGTGAACGGCCATTCCTGTGGCCCTTGATGGCTTCTGCTTGCTGTTGAGAACCTGTTCTCCCAGTTTTGTCTGTGTGTGGGGGTAGCAGCTTGTTTAGTGCTGTGAACTTCTTGTTCCAATATTTCGTTACTTGTCGTACCTGCATTGTAAATCAACCTCGTTTATTCTTCCCCTCCCAACAATGTCTGTGCAACCAGTGCTGCTGCCTCTAAGGTCAGGTTCTTGGTCTCTGTGAGCTTTCGGGATATGCCTGCGTGGCCTATTCCTTCAATGAAAAAATCTCTCAGCATTTCTCTCCTCAGTTCATCGGAGAACTCACATAAACTAGCCAATCTCCGAAGTTCCGCCACGAAGTCGGGTATGCTCTGGCCCACACAGCGTCTGTAGTTGTCGAACCTGTGTCTGGCCATGTGTAGGCTGCTCGCTGGCTTCAGGTGTTCTCTTACCAGTGTGCTCAATTCTTCAAACGACTTGCTTGCTGGACTCGGGTGCCAACAGATCCTTCATTAAAGCGTATGTTTTCGAGCCACAGCTGGCCAAGAGATGGGCTCTTCTCTTGTCTGCCTTATCGTCGCCTAACCAGTCTTAGGCTCCAGTAAAGCTTTGTAACCATTCTATAAAGTCCTCCCAATTGTCTCCCGCATTATACTTTTCATCTGATCCGTTATTCGCCATTCTGTGGATTCTGTAATCCCGTAACCCGTTGCCACTGTAAAGCCCTGTCCCCTCAGTACAGATTCACACGAGGCATGTAGAGAAGTCAAGGTCACTCTAGACCTGAACCTTTATTTCACAGCTCTGGAATGCTGCACTTGCCTGAGACCTGCCCTTATATACCTGTCTCTTGCAAGTGAACCCCTGGTGGTAAGGTATGCTGGTGGTTACAGGTCATATCTTATTACAGTCATGTATAGCATGTTGGGATACAGTTATATATAATAATGTAAGATACATGACAATTGTTGTCACCAAATTAAGGTTAAGTCATGGCAGGAGAACTCGGACACATGATATGCTCTTCCTGTACCATATGGGAACTCCGGACACTTCCGGTGTCCTTGCCAACTACGTGTGTGGGAAGTGTATCCGCCTCCAGCTCCTGACGGACCGCATTGTGGAATTGGAGCTGAGGGTGGATTCACTCTGGAGCATCCACGATGCTGAGAATGACATGATTAGCACGTGTAGCGAGTTGGTCTTACCACAAGTGAAGGGTCCACAGACAGATAGGGAATAGAAGACCAACAGGAAGAGCAGTGCAAGGATGGTAGTGCAAGGGTCCCCTGCGGTCATCCCCCTGCAAAACAGATGCACCGCTTTGAGTACTGTTGGTGGGGATGACTCACCAGGGGAGGGCAGCAGCAGCTAAGGTCAAGGCACCGTGGCTGGGTCTGCTGCACAGGAGGGCAGGAAAAAGAGTGGGAGAGCGATAGTGATAGGGGATTCAATTGTAAGGAGAATAGATAGGCGTTTCTTCAGAAGCAACCGAGACTCCAGGATGGTATGTTGCCTCCCTGGTGCAAGGGTCAAGGATGTCTCGGAGCGGGTGCAGGATATTCTGAAAAGGGAGGGTGAACAGCCAGTTGTCGTGGTGCACATTGGTACCAAAGATATAGGTAAAAAACGGGATGAGGTCCTACGAGATGAATTTAAGGAGCTAGGAGCTAAATTAAAAAGTAGGACCTCAAAAGTAGTAATCTCGGGATTGCTACCGGTGCCACGTGCTAGTCAGAGTAGGAATCGCAGGATAGCTCAGATGAATACGTGGCTTGAGCAGTGGTGCAGCAGGGAGGGATTCAAATTCTTGGGGCATTGGAACCGGTTCTGGGGGAGGTGGGACCAGTAAAAACCGTATGGTCTGCATCTAGGCAGGACCGGAACCAATGTCCTAGGGGGAGTGTTTGCTCGTGCTGTTGGGGAGGAGTTAAACTAATATGGCAGGGGGATGGGAACCAATGCAGGGAGACAGGGAAACAAAATGGAGACAGAAGCAAAAGACAGAAAGGAGATGAGTATAAGTGGTGGGCAGAGAAACCCAAGGCAAAAACCAAAAAGGGCCACTTTACAGCAAAATTCTAAAGGGTCAAAGTGTATTAAAAAGGCAAGCCTGAAGGCGCTGTGTCTCAATGCGAGGAGTATTCAAAATAAGGTGGCTGAATTAACTGTGCAGATAGCTGTTAACGGATACGATGTGGTTGGCATCACGGAGACATGGCTCCAGGGTGACCAAAGCTGGGAACTCAACATCCAAGGGTATTCAACATTTAGGAAAGATAGACAGAAAGGAAAATGAGGCAGGGTGGCGTTGCTGGTTAAAGAGGAAATTAATGCAATTGTAAGGAAGGACATTAGCTTGGATGATGTGGAATCGGTATGGGTGGAGCTACGGAATACCAAAGGGCAGAAAACGCTAGTGGGAGTCATGTACAGACCTCAAACAGTAGTAGTGATGTTGGGGAGGGCATCAAACAGGAAATTAGGGGTGCATGCAATAAAGGTGCAGCAGTTAACATGGGTGACTTTAATATGCATATAGATTGGGCTAATCAAACTGAAAACAATACGGTGGAGGAGGATTTCCTGGAGTGCATAAGGGATGGTTTTCTCGACCAATATGTCGAGGAACCAACTAGGGGCGAGGCCATCTTAGACTGGGTGTTGTGTAATGAGAGAGGATTAATTAGTAATCTCGTTGTGCGAGGCCCCTTGGGGAAGAGTGACCATAATATGGTGGAATTCTACATTAGGATGGAGAAGGAAACAGTTAATTCAGAGACAATGATCCAGAACGTAAAGAAGGGTAACTTTGAAGGTATGAGGTGTGAATTGGCTAGGATAGATTGGCGAATGATACTTAAGGGGTTGAAAGTGGATGGGCAATGGCAGACATTTAGAGACCGCATGGATGAACTACAACAATTGTACATCACTGTCTGGTGTAAAAATAAAAAAGGGAAGGTGGCTCAACCGTGGCTGTCAAGTGAAATCAGGGATAGTATTAAAGCCAAGGAAGTGGCATACAAATTGGCCAGAAATAGCAGCAAACCAGGGGACTGGGAGAAATTTAGAACTCAGCAGAGGAGGACAAAGGGTTTAATTAGGGCAGGGAAAATAGAGGACGAGAGGAAGCTTGCAGGGAACATTAAGACAGACTGCAAAAGCTTCTATAGATATGTAAAGAGAAAAAGGTTAGTAAAGACAAACATAGGTCCCCTGCAGTCAGAATCAGGGGAAGTCATAACTGGGAACAAAGAAATGGCAGACCAATTGAACAAGTACTTTGGTTTGGTATTCACTAAGGAGGACACAAACAACCTTCCGGATATAAAAGGAGTCAGAGGGTCTAGTCAGAAAGAGGAACTGAGGGAAATCCTTATTAGTCGGGAAACTGTGTTGGGGAAATTGATGGGATTGAAGGCCGATAAATCCCCAGGGCCTGATGGACTGCATCCCAGAGTACTTAAGGAGGTGGCCTTGGAAATAGCGGATGCATTGACAGTCATTTTCCAACATTCCATTGACTCTGGATCAGTTCCTATGGAGTGGAGGGTAGCCAATGTAACCCCACTTTTTAAAAAAAGGAGGAAGAGAGAAAACAGGAATTTATAGACTGGTCAGCCTAACATCGGTAGTGGGTAAAATGATGGAATCAATTATTAAGGATGTCATAGCAGAGCATTTGGAAAGAGGTGACATGATAGGTCCAAGTCAGCATGGATTTGTGAAAGGGAAATCATGCTTGACAAATCTTCTGGAATTTTTTAAGGATATTTCCAGTAACGTGGACAAGGGAGAACCAGTTGATGTGGTGTATTTGGACTTTCAGAAGGCTTTCGACCAGGTCCCACACAAGAGATTAATGTGCAAAGTTAAAGCACATGGGATTGGGGGTAGTGTGCTGACGTGGATTGAGAACTGGTTGGCAGACAGGAAGCAAACAGTAGGAGTAAATGGGTACTTTTCGGAATGGCAGGCAGTGACTAGTGGGGTACTGCAAGGTTCTGTGCTGGGGCCCCAGCTGTTTACACTGTACATTAATGATTTTAGACGAGGGGATTAAATGTAGTATCTCCAAATTTGCGGATGACACTAGGTTGGGTGGCAGTGTGAGCTGCGAGGAGGATGCTATGACGCTGCAGAGTGACTTGGATAGGTTAGGTGAGTGGGAAAATGCATGGCAGATGAAGTATAATGTGGATAAATGTGAGGTTATCCACTTTGGTTGTAAAACCAGAGAGACAGACTATTATCTGAATGGTGACAGATTAGGAAAAGGGAAGGTGCAACGAGACCTGGGTGTCAAGGTACATCAGTCACTGAAGGTTGGCATGCAGGTACAGCAGGCAGTTAAGAAGGCAAATGGCATGTTGGCCTTCATAGCGAGGGGATTTGAGTACAGGGGCAGGGAGGTGTTACTACAGTTGTACAGGGCCTTGGTGAGGCCACACCTGGAGTATTGTGTAGAGTTTTGGACTCCTAACTTGAGGAAGGAAATTCTTGCTATTGAGAAATGCAGTGAAGGTTCACCAGACTGATTCCTGGGATGGCGGGACTGACATATCAAGAAAGACTGGATCAACTGGGCTTGTATTCACTGGAGTTCAGAAGAATGAGAGGGGATCTCATAGAAACGTTTAAAATGCTGATGTGGTTAGACAGGTTAGATGCAGGAAGAATGTTCCCAATGTTGGGGAGGTCCAGAACCTGGAGTCACAGTCTAAGGATAAGGGGTAAGCCATTTAGGACCGAGAAGAGGAGAAATTTCTTCACCCAGAGAGTGGTGATCCTGTGGAATTCTCTACCACAGGAAGTTGTTGAGGCCAATTCACTAAATATATTCAAAAAGAGTTAAATGTAGTATTTACTACTAGGGGGATCAAGGGGTATGGCGAGAAAACAGGAATTGGGTACTGAAGTTGCATGTTCAGCCATGAACTCATTGAATAGTGGTGCAGGCTCGAAGGGCCGACTCATGCACCTATTTTCTATGTTCCTATGTATTAGCATGGATTGAAAATTGGTTAACTAACAGGAAACGGAGAGGAAGAATAAACGGGTCTTTTTCGGGTGGTGGGCAGTGACTAGTGAGGTACCACAGTGATCAGTGCTAAGGCCACAGCTATTCACAATATATATTAATGATTTGGATGAAGGAGCCAACTGTAATATTTCCAAGTTTGCTGACAACACAAACTAAGTGGGATTGTGAGTTGTGAGGAGGATGTAAAGATGATGCAAGGTGATTTAGATAGGTTGAGTGAGTGGGCAAACACATGACAGATGCAGTACAGCATGGAAACATATGAAGTTATCTACTGTTGTAAGAAAAACATCAGGACAAAGTATTATTTAAATAGTGATGGCTTGGGAAATGTTGAGGTAGAGAGACCTGGTGTACTTGTACACTAGTCATTGAAAGCAAACATGCAGGTGCAACAAGCAGTTCGGAAGGCAAATGAGATGTTGGTCTTCATTGCAAAAGGATTTGCGTACTGGAGCAAATTTGTCTCACTACAGTTATACAGGGCCTTCGTGAGACCACACCTGGAGTATTGTGTGCAGTTTTTGATCTCCTCACCTAAGAACGGATATACTTGCCATAAAGGGAGTGCAGCGAAGGTTCACCAGATTGATTCCTGGGATGGCAGGACTGTCGTATGAGGAGAGATTGTGTCGACTAGGCCTGTATTCACTAGAGTTTAGAAGAATGAGAGGGAATTAACTGCGCAGGCAGCTATTAACGAATATGATATAATTGGGATGAAGGAGACATGGCTCCAAGGTGACCAAGGCTGGGAACTCTACATCCAGGGGTATTCAACATTCAGGAAGGATAGACAGAAAGGAAAGGAGGTGGGGACGCATTGCTGGTTAGAAAATAAATTAATGCAATAGTAATGAAGGACATTATCTTGGATGATGTGGAATCGGTATGGGTAGAGCTGCAGAATACCAAAGGGCAGAAAACGCTAGTGAGAGTTGTGTACAGACCACCAAACAGTAGTAGTGAGGTTGGCGACAGCATCAAACAAGAAATTAGGGATGCGTGCAATAAAGGTACAGCAGTTATCATGGGCGACTTTAATCTACATATAGATTGGGCTAACCAAACTGGTAGCAGTACGGTGGAGGAGGATTACCTGGAGAGTATTAGGGATTGTTTTCGAGACCAATATGTCGAGGAACCAACTAGAGGGCTGGCCATCCTAGACTGCGCGATGTGTAACGAGAAAGGACAAATTAGCAATCTTGTTGTGCCAGGCCCCTTGGGGAAGAGTGACCATAATATGGTAGAATTCTTTATTAAGATGGAGAGTGGCACAATTAATTCCGAGACTAAGGTCCTGAACTTAAGGAAAGGTATATTCGATGGTATGAGACGTGAATTGGCTAAAATAGACTAGCGAATGATACTTAAAGGGTTGACAGTGGATAGGCAATGGCAAACATTTAAAGATCACATGGATGAACTTCAACAATTGTACGTCCCTTTCTGGAGTAAAAATAAAACGGGGAAGGTGGCTCAACCGTGGCTAACAAGGGAAATTAGGGATAGTGTTAAATCCAAGGAAGAGGCATATAAATTGGCCAGAAAATACAGCAAACCTGAGGACTGGGAGAAATTTAGAATTCAGCAGAGGAGGGCAAAGGGTTTAATTAGGAGGGGGAAATAGAGTATGAGAGGAAGCTTGCTGGGAACATAAAAACTGACTGCAAAAGCTTCTATACATATGTAAAGAGAAAAAGATTAGTGAAGACAAACATAGGTCCCTTTCAGTCAGAATCAGGTGAATTTATAATGGGGAACAAAGAAATGGCACACCAATTGAACAAATACTTTGGTTCTGTCTTTACGAAAGAAGACACAAATAACGTTCCGGAAATACTCGGGGACCGAGGGTCTAGTGAGAAGGAGGAATTGAAGGAAATCCTTATTAGTCAGGAAATTGTGTTAGGGAAATTGATGGAATTGACGGCCGATAAATCTCCAGGGCCTGATAGTTTGCATCCTCAAGTACTTAAGGAAGTGGCCCTAGAAATAGTGGATGCATTGGTGATCATTTTCCAACAGTCTATCGATTCTGAATCAGTTCCTATGGACTGGAGGGTAGCTAATGCAACATCACTTTTTAAAAAAGGAGGAAGAGAGAAAACGGGTAATTATAGACCAGTTAGCCTGACATCAGTATTGGGGAAAATGTTGGAATCAATTATTAAAGATGAAATAGCAGCGCATTTGGAAAACAGTGACAGGATCAGTCCAAGTCAGCATGGATTATGCTTGACAAATCTTCTAGCATTTTTTGAGGATGTAACTAGTCGAGTGGACAAGGGAGAACCAGTGGATGTGGTGTATTTTGACTTTCAAAAGGCTTTTCACAAGATCCCACACAAGAGGTTGGTGTGCAAAATTAAAGCACATGGTATTGGGGGTAATGTATTGACGTGGATAGAGAAGTGGTTGGCAGACAGGAAGCAGAGAGTCGGGATAAATGGGTCCTTTTCAGAATGGCAGGCAGTGACTAGTGGGGTGCCGCAGGGCTCAGTGCTGGGAACCCAGCTATTTACAATATACATCAATGATTTAGAGTAATATCTCCAAGTTTGCAGATGACACTAAGCTGGGTGGCAGTGTGAGCTGTGAGGAGGATGCTAAGAGGCTGCAGGGTGACTCGGACAGGTTAGGTGAGTGGACAAATGCATGGCAGATGCAGTATAATGGGGATAAATGTGAGGTTATCCACTTTGGGGGCAAAAACACGAAGGCAGAATATTATCTGAATGACAGCAGATTAGGAAAAGGGGGAGCTGCAACGGGACCTGGGTGTCATGCTACGTCAGTCATTGAAGGTTGGCATGCAAGTGCAGCAGGCGGTGAAGGCGGCAAATGGCATGTTGGCCTTCATAGCGAGAGGATTTGAGTATAGGAGCAGGGAGGTCTTGCTGCAGCTGTACAGGGCCTTGGTGAGGCCTCACCTGGAATATTATGTTCAGTTTTGGTCTCCTATTCTGAGGAAGGATGTTCTTTCTATTGAGGGAGTGCAGCGAAGGTTCACCAGACTGATTCACGGGATGGCAGGATGGACATATGAGGAGAGATTGGATCGACTGGGCCTGTATACACTGGAGTTCAGAAGAATGAAAGGGGATTTCATAGAAACATATAAAATTCCGATGGGACTGGACAGGTTAGATGCAGTAAGAATGTTCTCAATGTTGGGGGAGTCCAGAACCAGGGGTCACAGTCTAAGGATAAGGGGTAAGCCATTTAGGACTGAGATGAGGAGAAACTTCTTCACTCAGAGTTGTTTACCTGTGGAATTCTCTTCCGCAGAGAGTAATTGATGCCAGTTCGTTAGATATATTCAAGAGGGAGTTAGATATGGCTAAAGGGATCAAGGGGTATGGAGAGAAAACAGGAAAGGGGTACTGAGGTGAATGATCAGCCATGATCTTATTGAATGGTGGTGCAGGCTCGAAGGGCCGAATGGCCTATTCCTGCATCTATTTTCTATGTTTCAATGTTTCTATGTTTCTATCTCATTGAAACGTATAAAATTCTGATTGTGTTGGACATACTGGATGCGGGGTGGATGTTTTCCCTGGCTGGGAAGTCTAGAACAAGGGGTCACAGTCTCAGGATACGGGGTAGGAAATTTGGGACCGAGATGAGGAGAAATCTTTTCACTCAGAGAGTGGTGAACCGATGTAATTCTCTACCACAGAAGGCTGTGGAGGCCAAGTCACTGAATGTATTTAAGAGGGAGGTAGATAGATTTCTAGACACAAAAGGCATCAAGGGTTATGGAGCAAAGCGGGAATATGGTGTTGAGATAGAGGATCAGCCATGATCATATTGAATGGTGATGCAGACTCAAAGGGCCGAATGGCCTACTACTGCTCCTATTTTCTCTGTTAACTGTGAGTTAGGCATCTGGGGGTGGTGCTGATTGCTGTTCACACCTGAGGTGAATTTCGCTTGAAATTTTTTAGGAAATCTCCTAGCTAACGCCATGGAAATCATGACGTCAGTACGCATGTAACGGTTCCTTGGCGAGCTTCTCGCCACATTCATTATTGCCATCTCACTTAATGGCTGGTGTCCATGACACCTGAAAAAATTGGACTGCACAAGGCAGAGAAAGAAATCAGGGGCGTTATTTAAACAGAGTTGCGGCCGGAGCTCAGAGGTCTTGGGTCAGTGCTGCATTTGATGCTCACACAGACGGTAGGGTGTTGGCGTTACACTGCTGCTGCCTCGTCAGATTCATGACTAGTATCTGGGACTTATTGACTGCCATCTCGGCTAACTCTGAAATCACTATCTCGCAATGACCTGTGCCAAATGATGGGGGCAGTGATCGCGCACCACGTCGTCCTGAAGTGCTGAATTGAAAGGTGCCGGCTGCAGAGCCAACTTCTGATAAATGTGGATCATCCCCAGAGGAGAGGCGCAGACGGCGGAGCAGGAGGCCGTACAATGCTCTTATCTTGAGATGTCCGAGGATTAGTGCTTAAGAAGGCTAAAGTTCTGCAGGTAGGTGGTCATGGAGCTTTGCCTCCTTCTGTGGACATATCTGGCAGCTGACATCGGCACTAGGACTTCGCTGTCAGCAGCAGTGAAAGTGACAGTAGCAATGAACTTCTACACTACCGGCACCTTCCAATCTCCTGTAGGCGATGTATGCAATATCTCGCAGTTTGCGGTACATTCCTGCATTCACCAGATGACCGACGCTCTTTACGGCAAACATAGAAACATAGAAATTTACAGCGCAGAAGGAGGCCATTTCGGCCCATTGTGTCCACGCCAGCTGACAAAGAGCCACACGGCCATTGGTTAGCAGCCCTGAAGGTGACATATAAACTTATGAACAATGGCGGACAGGTAAAGAGCATCCGGCCCAACCAGTCCACCCCACACAACTGCGATACCCCATGTGTCGCTATATTTTATATTCCACCCCACCCAGAGCCGTGCAATCTCCTGGGAGAGGCAAAAAAAAGATAAAAACCCAGGCCAATTGGGGAAAAAATGTGGGAAAATTCCTCTCCGACCCATCCAGGCGATCGAAAATAGTCCAGGAGATCACTCTGGCCGTATTAGACTCCCTGAAGTAATTACCATCGTATCTGCGCCAGCCAACAAGAGGTTAGCCAGTCTGCATAGAAACATAGAAAATAGGTGCAGGAATAGGCCATTCGGCCCTTCTAGCCTGCACCGCCATTCAATGAGTTCATGGCTGAACATGCAACTTCAGTACCCCATTCCTGCTTTCTCGCCATACCTCTTGATCCCCCTAGTAGTAAGGACTTCATCTAACTCCTTTTTGAATATATTTAGTGAATTGGCCTCAACAACATTCTGTGGTAGAGATTTCCACAAGTTCACCACTCTCTGGGTGAAGACGTTTCTCCTCATCTCGGTCCTAAATGGCTTACCCCTTATCCTTAGACTGTGCCCCTGGTTCTGGACTTCCCCAACATTGGGAACATTCTTCCTGCATCTAACCTGTCTAACCCCGTCAGAATTTTAAACGTTTCTATGAGGTCCCCTCTCATTCTTCTGAACTCCAGTGAATACAAGCCCAGTTAATCCAGTCTTTCTTGATAGGTCAGTCCCGCCATCCCGGGAATCAGTCTGGTGAACCTTCGCTGCACTCCCTAAATAGCAAGAATGTCCTTCCTCAGGTTAGGAGACCAAAACTCTACACAATACTCCAGGTGTGGCCTCACCAAGGCCCTGTACAACTGTAGCAACACCTCCCTGCCCCTGTACTCAAATCCCCTCGCTATGAAGGCCAACATGCCATTTGCTTTCTTAACCGCCTGCTGTACCTGCATGCCAACCTTCAATGACTGATGTACCATGACACCCAGGTCTCGTTGCACCTCCTCTTTTGCTAATCTGTCACCATTCAGATAATAGTCTGTCTCTCTGTTTTTACCACCAAAGTGGATTACCTCACATTTATCCACATTATACTTCATCTGCCATGCATTTGCCCACTCACCTAACCTATCAAAGTCGCTCTGCAGCCTCATAGCATCCTCCTCGCAGCTCACACTGCCACCCAACTTAGTGTCATTCCCAAATTTGGAGAAACTACATTTAATCCCCTCAGCTAAATCATTAATGTACAGTGTAAACAGCTGGGGCCCCAGCACAGAACCTTGCAGTACCCCACTAGTCACTGCCTGCCATTCTGAAAAGTCCCCATTTACTCCTACTCTTTGCTTCCTATCTGACAACCAGTTCTCAATCCATGTCAGCACACTACCCCCAATCCCATGTGCTTTAACTTTGCACATTAATCTCTTGTGTGGGACCTTGTCGAAAGCCTTCTGAAAGTCCAAATATACCACATCAACTGGTTCTCCCTTGTCCTCTCTACTGGAAACATCCTCAAAAAATTCCAGAAGATTTGTCAAGCATGATTTCCCTTTCACAATTCCACGCTGACTTGGTCCTATCATGTCACCTCTTTCCAAATGCGCTGCTATGACATCCTTAATAATTGATTACATCATTTTACCCACTATCGATTCCTTGTTTTCTCTCTCCCTCCTTTTTTTTAAAAGGTGGGGTTGCATTGGCTACACTCCACTCCATGGGAACTGATCCAGAGTCAATGGAATGTTGGAAAATGACTGTCAATGCATCCGCTATTTCCAAGGCCACCTCCTTAAGTACTCTGGGATGCAGTCCATCAGGCCCTGGGGATTTATCGGCCTTCAATCCCATCAATTTCCCCAACACAATTTCCCAACTAATAATGATTTCCCTCAGTTCCTCCTCCTTACTAGACCCTCTGACCCCTTTTATACCTGGAAGGTTGTTTGTGTCCTCCTTAGTGAATACCAAACCAAAGTACTTGTTCAATTGGTCTGCCATTTCTTTGTTCCCCGTTATGACTTCCCCTGATTCTGACTGCAGGGGACCTATGTTAGTCTTTACTAACCTTTTTCTCTTTACATATCTATAGAAACTTTTGCAATCCGTCTTAATGTTCCCTGCAAGCTTCTTCTCGTACTCCATTTTCCCTGCCCTAATCAAACCCTTTGTCCTCCTCTGCTGAGTTCTAAATTTCTCCCAGTCCCCGGGTTCGCTGCTATTTCTGGCCAATTTGTATGCCACTTCCTTGGCTTTAATACTATTACTGATTTCCCTTTATAGCCACGGTTGAGCCACCTTCCCTTTCTTATTTTTACTCCTGACAGAAATGTACAATTGTTGTAGTTCATCCATGCGTTCTCTAAATGTCTGCCATTGCCCATCCACAGTCAACCCCTTCAGTATCATTCGCCAATCTATCCTAGCCAATTCATGCCTCATACCTTCAAAGTTAGCCTTCTTTAATTTCTGGACCATGGTCTCTGAATTAACTGTTTCATTCTCCATCCTAATGCAGAATTCCACCATATTATGGTCACTCTTCTCCAAGGGGCCTCGCACAACGAGATTGCTAATTAATCCCCTCTCATTACACAACACCCAGTCTAAGATGGCCTCCCCCCGAGTTGGTTCCTCGACATATTGGTCTGGAAAACCATCCCTTTTGCACTCCAGGAAATCCGTATTGCTTCCAGTTTGGTTAGCCCAATCTATGTGCATATTAAAGTCACCCATTATAACTGCTGCACCTTTATTGCATGCACCCCTAATTTCCTGTTTGATGCCCTCCCCAACATCACTACTATGGTTTGGCGGTCTGTACACAATTCCCACTAATGTTTTTTGCCCTTTGGTGTTCTGCAGCTCTACCCATATAGATTCCACATCATCCAAGCTAATGTCCTTCCTAACTATTGCATTAATCTCCTCCTTAACCAGCAATGCTACCCCACCAACTTTTCCTTTTATTCTATCCTTCATGAATGTTGAATACCCCTGGATGTTGAGTTCCCAGCCCAGATCATCCTGGAGCCACGTTTCTGTAATCCTAATCACATCATATTTGTTAACATCTATTTGCACAGTTAATTCATCCACCTTATTACGGATACTCCTTGCATTAAGACACAAAGTCTTCAGGCTTGTTTTTTTAACATCCTTTGTCCTTTTAGAATTTTGCTGTACAGTGGCCCTTTTTGTTCTTTGCCTTGGGTTTCTCTGCCCTCCACTTTTCCTCATCTCCTTTCTGTCTTTTGCTTTTGTCTCCTTTTTTGTTTCCCTCTGTCTCCCTGCATTGGTTCCCATCCCCCTGCCATATTAGATTAACTCCTCCCCAACAGCACTAGCAAACACTCCCCCTAGGACATTGGTTCCGGTCCTGCCCAGGTGCAGACCGTCCGGTTTGTACTGGTCCCACCTCCCCCAGAACCGGTTCCAATGCCCCAGGAATCTGAATCCCTCCCTGCTACACCACTGCTCAAGCCACGTATTCATCTGCGCTATCCTGCGATTCCTACTCTGACTAGCACATGGCACTGGTAGCAATCCCGAGATTACTACTTTTGAGGTCCTACTTTTTAATTTAGCTCCTAGCTCCTTAAATTTGTTTTGTAGGACCTCATCCCTTTTTTTAACCTATGTCGTTGGTACCAATATGCACCACGACAACTGGCTGTTCTCCCTCCCTTTTTAGAATGTCCTGCACCCGCTCCGAGACATCCTTGACCCTTGCACCAGGGAGGCAACATACCATCCTGGAGTCCCGGTTGCGGCCGGAGAAACGCCTATCTATTCCCCTTACAATTGAATCCCCTATCACTATCACTCTCCCACTCTTTTTCCTGCCCTCCTGTGCAACAGAGCCAGCCACGGTGCAATGAACTTGGCTGCTGCTGCCATCCCCTGATGAGTCATCCCCCCCAACAGTACCCAAAGCAGTGTATCTGTTTTGCAGGGGGATAACCACAGGGGACCCCTGCACTACCTTCCTTGCACTGCTCTTCCTGCTGGACTTCCATTCCCTGTCTGGCTGTGGACCCTTTCCCTGCGGTCCAACCAACTCACTACACGTGCTACTCACGTCATTCTGAGCATCGTCTAATCCCACTTATCAGCTCTAGGTCCATAATCCTGCAGGTTACGCACTTCAAGTGTCCATCCAAGCACATTTTAAATGTGGTGAGTGTTTCTGCCTCCACCACCCTTCCAGGCAGTGAGTTCCAGATCCGCAGAACCCTCTGCGTGAAGAAAACCCCCCTCAAATCCCTTCTAAACCTTCCAACAACCACCTTAAATCTATGCCCCCTCGTAATTGACTCCTCCACCAAGGGAAATAGATCCTTGCTATCCACTATATCCAAGCCTCTCAAAATTTCCTCCCAGCTGCCTCTGTTCCAAGGAGAACAATCCCAGCCTATCCAATCTGTTCTCATGACTAAGATTCCCCATTCCAGGCAGCATCCTCGTAAATCTCCTCGCACTGTCTCCAGTGCAATCACGTCCTTCCTATAATACGGCAACCAGAACTGCACGCAGCCTAACAAGTGTATTATACAATTTAAGCATAACCTCCCTGCTTTTGCATTCTACAACCTCGGCTAATAAAGGCAAGCATTCCATATACCTTCTTAACCATCTTGTCCACCTGGCCTGCTATTTTCAGTGATCTGTGGACAAACACTCCAAGGTCCCTTTGTTCATCTACACTTCTAAGTGGCCTACCATTTAATGTGTACACCCTGTCCTTATTAGCCTTCCCTAAGTGCATTAATTAACACTTCTCTGAGTTAAATTCCATTTGCCACTGTTCTACCCACCTGACCAGTAGATTGATATCCTCCTGCAGTCCATGACTTTTCACTTCATTATCAACCACACATCCAATTTTAGTGTTACCTGCAAACTTCTTGATCATACCCCCTATATTCAAATCTAGATAATTGTTGTATACCACAACAAGCAAGGGACCCAGTATCCTTATTGGGCAGGAAATTGTGTAGGGAAATTGATGGGATTGAAGACCGATAAATGCCCGGGGCCTGAGAGTCTGCATCCCAGAGTACTTAAGGAAGTGGCCCTAGAAATAGTGAATACATTGGTGATCATTTTCCAAAAGTCTATGGACTGGAGGGTAGCTAATGTAACATCACTTTTTAAAAAATGAGGGAGAGAGAAAATGGGGAATTATAGACTGGTTAGCCTGACATCAGTAGTGGGGAAAATGTTGGAATCAATTATTAAAGATGAAATAGCAGCGCATTTGGAAAGCAGTGACAGGATCGGTCCAAGTCAGCACAGATTTATGAAAGGGAAATCATGCTTGACAAATCTTCTGGAATTATTTGAGAATGTAACTAGTAGAGTGGACAAGGGAGAACCAGTGGATGTGGTGTATTTGGACTTTCAAAAGGCTTTTGACAAGGTCCCACACAAGAGATTGGTGTTAAAAATCAAAGCACATGGTATTGGGGGTAATGTACTGATGTGGATAGAGAACTGGTTCGCAGACAGGAAGTAGAGAGTCGAGATAAACAGGTCCTTTTCAGAAAGGCAGGCAGTGACTAGTGGGGTGCCACAGGGCTCAGAGCTGGGAACCCAGCTATTTACAAAATACATTAATGATTTAGATGAAGGAATTGAGTGTAGTATCTCCAAGTTTGCAGATGACACTAAACTGGGTGGCAGTGTGAGCTGTCAGGAAGACACTAAGAGGCTGCAGGGTGAATTGGACAGGTTAGCTGAATAGGCAAATGCATGGCAGATGCAGTATAATGTGGATAAATGTGAGGTTATCCACTTTGGGGCAAAAACACGAAGGCAGATTATTATCTGAATGACGGCAGATTAGGAAAAGTGGAGGTGCAACGAGACTTGGGTGACATGGTACATCAGTCATTAAAAGTTGGCATGCAGGTACAGCAGGCGGTGAAGAAGGCAAATGGTATGTTGGCCTTCATAGCTAGGGGATTTGAGTATAGGAGCAGGGAGGTCTTACTGCAGCTGTACAGGGCCTTGGTGAGGCCTCACCTGGAATATTGTGTTCAGTTTTGGTCTCCTAATCTGAGGAAGGACATTCTTGTTATTGAGTGAGTGCAGGGAAGCTTCACCAGACTGAGTCCCAGGATGGCGGGACTGGCATATGTGGAGAGACTGGATCGACTGGGCCTTTATACACTGAAGTTTAGAAGGATGAGAGGGAATCTCATAGAAGCATATAAGATTCTGACGGGACTGAACAGGTTAGATGCAGGAAGAAGTCCAGAACCAGGGGGCACAGTCTACGGATAAGGGGTAAGCCATTTAGGACTGAGATGAGGAGAAACTTCTTCACTCAGAGACTTGTTAACCTGAGGAATTCTCTAACGCAGAGAGTTGTTGATGCCAGTTCATTGGATATATTCACGAGGGAGTTAGATATGATCCCTATGGCTAAAGGGATCAAGGGGTATGGAGAGAAAGCAGGAAAGGGGTACTGAGGGAATGATCTGCCATGATCTTATTGAATTGTGGTGCAGACTCGAAGAGCTGAATGGCCTACTCCTGCACCTATTTTCTATGTTTCTTTGTTTCTTACCTGTAAGCCAATTTTGGATCTAACGTGCCACTTTTCCCTGGATCCCATGGGCTTTAACCTTCATGACCAGTCATCCATGTGGGACCATATCAAAAGCTTTGCTAAAGTCCATATACACTAGATCGCATGCACTGCCCTCATTGTATTTTTCGAGGAGGTAACCAGGAGGGTCAGTCAGGTTAGCCAAACACGATCTTCCCTTATCACATCTGTGCTGACTGTCCCTGATTAATCCTTGCCATTCTAAATGTAGATTTATCCTGTCCTTCAGGACTTTTTCCAATAATTTTCTCACCACTGAGGTTAGTTGACAGGCCTGTAATTACTCGGCTTACCCTTCTCCCTTCTTAAACAAGGGTACCACGTTAGCAGTCGTCCAGTCCTCCGGCACCATGCCTGAATCCAAAGAGGACTGGAAAATGATTGGCAAGGCCTCTGCAATTTCCTGTTTTGCTTCACTCAACAGCCTGGGATGCATTTCATCTGGACCTGGGCACTTGTCCACTTTCAAAGCTTCTAAACCCCTTAATACCTCCTCTCTCACTATGTCTATTTCATCCAGAATTTCACAGTCCTCCTCGGTAGAAGTATCTGCATTGCCCCAGCATGTCAAGGGAAGAACAGGATGAGCACACCCAGGGCTTTGCCAGCCTAGCTGCCTTCCCCAGGGTACAAGGAACCATTGATTGTACACATGTGTCATTGAGGACCCCGCCCTACAATGTAGAGCTCTTTTGGAATCACGAGGAATTCCACTCCCTCAACGTACAGCTGCTCTGCGATCACAGGCAGATGATCCTCGCTGTCAATGCCCAATATCCTGGCAACTACCACAATGCCTTCATCCTGCTGGAGACCAGTGTGGCACAACTCTTCTAGCCACCGCATGAAGGCCGTGGCTGGCTCCTGGACGACAAAGGATATGGTGTGGCCCCCTGGCTGATGACACCCCACCACAATCCAACCACCGCTGCCAAGCAGCACTACATCAATCTACCACAACCTGGGCCATTAGCGAGCAAACTATCGGAGTTCTGAGGCAGCGTTTCCGCTGCCTTGACCGCTCTGCAGTACTCACCTGATAGAGTCTCCATGATCACCATTGTCTGCTGCCATTATGGGGGCACAGCCATTAACACCAGGGATGGATGATCCACCTCAGGATGAGGACGACGATGACGAGGAAGATGAGATCCTCACCGAAGGAGGAGGCAGCCTGATATTGCTGCGACTGGAAGGTGCTGCTCATCAGAGACTCATCGCTCATCGATTCCAATGACTGAGTCTTGACGTGCCGAAAGCCTATACACCTGGGCATCAACTCAACACATTGCCACACACACTGCAGCCCTCCATCTTAAATAATCAGTGCCTCATCATGTCAACAATCCAACCTTGCTTTATTGCAAACATAAAACATGTGTGATGGAAACAACCACAAGGCAACAACTTCATCCCAACACATGAACATACCCACAAAATCCCTTCAAACATTCTCATATATATCCAAATGAACCTATTAACATCAGTTCATTTTGTAACAAGGTAGCCAACTCTGGCAAGTACCAAACAATTGTGGGATTACTCCTCCAATGCAACAATTTACATGAGCTCACATTGCAACAACCTAGCCATCTCTGTTGACTATGAACCAAATGTTTGGTGTGTCATACAAGTGCAACTAATATTAAAAGCTCATATCTTCACGAGGTCAGCATATGTGGCCACCTTCACAAAGGTCCTTTACCTTGTCTTAGAGAGGGCTTTACGACCCCTTCCCTTCTCTCCCCCCCCCCCCCCCCATGCCTACTACTCCTCCTCAATGGGGTCTCAGGGCCTTCAGCAAGGCTGGTAGTTGGTTGTTGACTTCGATCCTCAGCCACACATGATGGCCTAGCAGGATGTCCACAACCAGCTCGGGCCCTGGAACACTTGGCTGTGGACTGCATTACCTCAGCAAGGCTGGAAGCACTCTGTTGTGGATGGGGTGCGGAGAACGGTAGCTGCGAAGATGGAATTATGTTGTCCTGAGAAACGACATCACGGTCTAATTGACCAACAGGCTGATACTCCCCTGGGGCAAAGCATCGTCAGCAGCAGAAATCTGGGTGAGGTCAGAATCCTGCTCTGGTTCAGCACGGTTAGGTCCCCGTCCAACTGATGGGGCCCCAGACCGGATAACAGCAGTCAGTGCGTCCGTTGAATCAATTTGCCTCTGCATCAAAAGTGTCTGTGACTGCAGTACACCAGAGAGCTGACTGAGGACACCATGCACTGATGATATTTGCATATGAAGGCCTACAATAGCATCAGCCTGGTGCTCAATGGCCACTGTAATGTCTGTCATAGCTCATGCCATCATGTCTGAGACCGCATGGTCACTGTTTGAATCCAGCATCTGTTGTTATCTACCAAGGATGGGCTGCTGAGAAGTATGAGCAACAGTTGAGGTAAACTCCTCCATCCTCACAGCTCGTGGCTTTGTGGCACCCTTGCTAGCGCATCCAGCAGATCGCTGTGCAACTGCAAGGATTGTCTTGCGACAACCTCTCGGTCGGGCTCATCGTCAGAGTGCTGCTGTGCATCACTCAGGCGTGCACTCACCCTCTAGAGAGCTGGCTCCCGGACTTCCTCTCCCCCATGGCATTGCTGGAGTCAACTGGGTCCCGGAGCATCACCCACCTCCACCTCCGCCTCCTCCAACACTCCTTGGTCAGCAGTGCTGCAGGCTCTGCTCTCTGATGGTGCAGCCTCCTGCATGAGGTCAAAGGAGGTGTTGTCCTCCTGTTCCTCCTCATCCTTTGGGTCGTCGCCACCATGTGCACTCGTGGAAGGTACTCGAGACACTGGTGGATCTGGCTGGTCATCTGAAAGCAAAACACAGAACAGCGGTTACCTGCAGGGGGAGGGGGTCAGGAGCGGGAAAGGCATTTGTGAATACCAATCTCATGGAAATAGCTGCACGTTGATGTTGTTAGGGCCAAGTGTCCTGCAGGTCGCTGCAAAGGAACTCAACATACCATCACTGTCCCGAGGGGAGTCGGCCACACCCACTGCCATCGCACCAACTTGCACACCCATCAGAGCAGCTATCCATTCCTCCAACAGCATGAGCATTTGGAGATCTGGCTCCCATCCATCAGTTCTGCATTTTCTCCCGTCGGTTGTGTGCGAGCTTCACCTGTAACATTAAAGAGAAAATCGGAGTTAGAGGCCTTCTATCAGTGTGTCCCAAGCACCTTACATACTTTACTACCACTTATTCTATGAGAGTCTTCACAGCTCAATGTTTAGTACATTGTACTCTATGGCAGTCTTCACGGCTCGATGTAACTACCATTTGTGGTGTCGACATGCTGCGGCAATGCTGGAATTAGGGTGACAGGACCGCACAGTAATGGGGAGGCTACCAGTTTCGAGACACATATAAAGACTGAGGAGTAAACAACGTGAGGGGTGGGTCTGCAGAACTGAGCAGCAAGGTTAAGAGCACATGCAGGCCCTTGCAGTGGGAGAAGCTGCAAATGGGAACCTTGACTGTGGCCTCATCCACTTAGAGCATGGATTCTGAAAGTTTACAATGAGCAGAGAGTGCACATTGAGGTGAGAGCATAGCATGTTGAAGTTTGGAATTAAAGATACTCACCCTCACTACCCGTGTCAGATCGTTCCACTTTTTCTGACATTGCATCACTGTCCTTGGCACCGTGTCACTTGCAGACACTTGCTCTGCTATCTCCCTCCATAACCTTCAGTATGTTTGGGTTTGGGTCTCCTCCCAGCCTCTGTCCTCAGCACCTGCCCACGCCTCTCCAGGGCATCAAGGACAGCATTCACTGCGGTGTCCGTGAACCGATGGGTACGCTGACGAGCTGCTGCTACAAGGTCTGCCATCCTCACAGTGAGTGAGCATGCAGGAAGCGAATATACCCACAAGGCATTGAGGCAGCCAATCATCATCTCAATTAAATCCAAGTGGAGCCACTATGTCTGGCGCAGCTCCAAATGCTGCCTAAGTCCCGGGTGTTGAGGCCACGCTTAACGGCCCACTTAGCGCAGCGTAGCGCCTCCAGGTAAATGTGCAACGCCAAGATTTTACGCTGCTATCCACTCTTTAGGTGTCAACACTGAATTTGTGTTGGGGAACGTGCCTGAAACGAGGCGTAAAAAATTTCTCTCAGTCGGTGACAATGCCTCAAAAATGGCGGTACCAAATTTTGACCCCAATGTCTACAACTTGCAGGTGGTGAGAACGGATATCAAGGATCTGGTAGATTTTGAGGCATATATACTATTTTTATCAGCATTGTATGGTACTGTGGCTGGTGTCCATTTCCACCCAGTCCCATTTTTATTTCATTCGACACAGAGCATAAAATCAGATTGTGATTTGAAGTGTGTTCATACAAATCACAGCTGATTCTACCAGTAAATAGCTAATGGAATTGTAGATTTTATCACAAAAGGTTTAGAATAGAAATTATTATTGAATATAAAAGCCAAGTGGTAATGAACCTATATGATACCTTAAGAAGTCCCCACTTAATGCACTTCGAGCAGTATTGGGCTCCAGAATGAAGGAAGCATATTGAGGCTTTAGAATAGGTACAGGCCAGATTTACTAAGATGCAGCCTGGAATGAGAAAATACAAATAGCAAGATAGACTTGGATAACTGACTCTTTTTTCATTTTAGAACAACCAAATTATGGTGATAGAAATGTTTAAAATTCTGAAAGGATAGGACAAGGCAGATAAAAACCGAGTTTTTTTTCCAGTAATAGTGGAATCAAGAATGAGAGGCCATAGATATAGGATTAACTGCAAGTGATTTAAAACATTGGCAGGATAAACCTCTTTACACAGAGCGTTGTGAGGCTGTGGGATTCATTTCCAGGGTTAGATGTTAAGGCAGAAACTGTCAACATTCAAGAGAGGATTGGATTGTTGAATGAAGGAAAAGAGGAAGAATGGGTATGGGAACAGGACAAGTAAATTTGTGGGAAAAGCCAACAGGGACTGGTTGGGCCGAATGGCCTGTTTCCTATTGTGACCACTCATTTCTATGTATATGTCTATGAGTAGGTTTCTGAGTCATTAAGGTCATCAGAACCTCTCGACGTTAGAGAAACAACAGTATATTGAGTCAACATGCCACCCTATTTGCAAATTGCTTCTCTGATTCCTGTGTATAAAACAACCTAGTTTAATCTCGAGTCTATCACTGAGTTTAGGAAATGTACTGCTGTTAAATGGATAAGAACAGAAAAAATATAAAATGCCTGTCTTCTTGTAGAATGTCTAAAATGGGTAATTTATAGATGTGAGGTATTTCAGTGGACCCACTAGTATTGGTTACAATAGCTGGCTGTAAACTGGATGGGGGACTTCAACGTTCATTACCAAGAGTGGTTCTATAGCACCACTACTTACTGAGCCGGCTGAGTCTTAAAGGACATAGCTGCCAGACTGGGCTTGCAGCATAGAAACATAGAAACATAGAAAATAGGTGCAGGGTTAGGCCATTCGGCCCTTCTAGCCTGCACCGCCATTCAATGAGTTCATGGCTGAACATTCAACTTCAGTACCCCATTCCTGCTTTCTCGCCATACCCCTTGATCCCCTCGCCATACCCCTTGATCCCCAGCAATTGGTGAGTGAACCAAAATGAGGTAAGAACGTACTTGACCTGTCGCAGATGCACCTGTCCATGACAGTACTGCTAGGAGTAAGCACTGCACAGTCCTTGTGGAGACGAAGTCCCGTCTTCGCACTGAGGACATGCTTCATCGTGTTGTGTGGCATTACTTAATGTGCTCGTTTCAGAACAGATCTAATAGCTCCAAAGTGGGCATCCAGGGGATGCTACGGGGCAAGTTGCAGCAGCAGAATTGTATTTCAACACAATCTGTAAAATCATGGCCTGACATATCACTCACTAAACCATTACCAACAAGCTAGGTGACCAACCCTGGTTCAATGAGGAGTGTCGAAGAGCACGCCAGAACCAGTCCCTGCGGTGCCTGTAAATGAGGTACCAATCTGATGAAACATGATATAGACAAAGCCAAGTGATCCCACAACAACAACCACAACAATTTGTATTTATATAGCACTTTTAACATTGTAAAACGTCCCAAGGCATTTCACAGAAGTATTCTAAGAAAAAACAAATAAATTTGATACCGAGCCACATAAGAAGAAATTACGGCAGATGACAAAAAGCTTAGTCAAAGAGTTAGGTTTTAATGAGCGTCTTAAACGTGTCAACAAACAATGGATCATATTAAAGCTCTGCAGTCCTGCCACATCCAGTTGTTAATTGTGGTGGAGGCACCATGAATATCCCCATCCTCAACGATGGTGGAGCCCAGTAAATGAGTGAAAAAGTCACATTGCTGAAAAGTTCATCCTCCAGTAGATTTCGGCATCCTCCTGAGGTCCCCACGACCACAGAAGCCAGTCTTCAGCCAATTCAATTCACTCCACGTGATATCAAGAAGCGGCTGAGCGCACTGGATACAACAACGGCTATGGTCTTCGAAAATATCCCGGCTGTAGTGCTAACAACTTGTGCACCAGACATGTGTATCAGTCTTTATGGTAGAGGACACTAATAATATTCCAACAGTGGATAGTCAAGGGGCTATAGTGAGGGAGGAACTTAACACAATCACAATCACTAAGGAAGTGGTACTCAGTAAGATAATGGGACTAAAGGCAGATAAATCCCCTGGACCTGATGGCTTGCATCCTAGGTTCTTAAGAAAAGATGCGGCAGGAATTGTGAATGCATTGGTTGAAAAATCTGCAAAAGGACATAGACAGGCTAAGTGAGTCGGCAAAGATTTGGCAGATGGAGTATAATGTTGGAAAGTGTGAGGTCATGCAACTTTGGCAGAAAAAATCAAAGAGCAAGTTATTATTTAATTGGAGAAAGATTGCAAAGTGCTGCAGTACAGCGGGACCTGGGGGTACTTGCGCATGAAACACAAAAGGATAGTATGCAGGTACAGTAAGTGATCAGGAAGGCCAATGGAATCTTGGCCTTTATTGCAAAGGGGATGGAGTATAAAAGCAGGGAAGTCTTGCTACAGCTATATAAGGTATTGGTGAGGCCACACCTGGAATACTGCATGCAGTTTTGGTTTCCATATTTACGAAAGGATATACTTGCTTTGGAGGCAGTTCAGAGAAGGTTGATTCCGGAGATGAGGGTTTTGAATTATGAGGGAAGGTTGAGTAGGTTGGGCCTCTACTCATTGGAATTCAGAAGAATGAGAGGTGATCTTATCGAAACGTATAAGATTATGAAGGGACTTGACAAGGTGGATGCAGAGAGGATGCTTCCACTGATGGGGGAGACTAGAACTAGAGGGCATGATCTTAGAATAAGGGGCTGCCCATTTAAAACTGAGATGTGGAGAAATTTCTTCTCTCAGAGAGTTGTAAATCTGTGGAATTTGCTGCCTCAGAGAGCTGTGGAAGCTGGGCATTGAATAAATTTAAGACAGAAATAGACAGTTTCTTAAATGATAAGGGGATAAGGGGTTATGGGGAGCGGGCAGGGAAGTGGAGCTGAGTCCATGATCAGATCAGTCATGATCTTATTGAATTGTGAGGCAGGCTCGCGGGGCCGTATGGCCTACTTCTGTTCCTATTTCTTATGTTCTTATGTTATTATTTAACTAGCCTCACCTCTAGCCAAGCTTATCCAGTACAGCTACAACACTGGCATCTATCTGACAATGTGGAAAACTGCCCAGGTATGTCCTTTCTACAAAAAGTAGTACAAATCCAATCTGAGCAATTACCGCCCCATCAGTCTACTTTTAATCATCAGCAAAGTGATGGAAGGTGTCAACAACAGTGCTATCAAGCGGCACTTACTAACCATAACCTGCTCACCCATGCTCAGTTAGGGATCCACTAAGAGTACTGGACTCCAGACCTCATTACAGCCTTGGTCTAAACATGGACAAAAGAGCTTAATTCCAGAGGTGAGCAACTGCCCTTGACATCAAGGCAGCATTTGACCGAGTGTGGCATCAAGGAGCCCTCGTAATATTGAAGTCAATGGGAATCAGGGGGGAAACTCTCCACTGGCTAGAATCATACCTAACTCAAAGGAAGATGGTTCTGGTTGTTGGAGGCCAATCATCAGCCCCAGGACATTTCTGCAGGTGTTCCTCACGGCATCTTCAGCATCACAGGAGTGGAATCGAGAGGTCGATGCCTATAAATAGGACAGAAGCAGTCAGAGGAGCCACAGGAGCGGGAACAGAAGGTTGAGACCTATAAAAAGGCCAGTAACAGTCGGAGGAGCCAGCTGGTGCAGAGACAAAAAGTTTTTAAAAAAATCAAAATCGAAGTGTGACATCACAGCCAAGCAGCTAAGTGATTGGCTGGTGGACTAATGAGTATTTTACCTTTTCTTTTTATTTTTCTTTTCAATAGGAAACCTTTGGCATTGTTGTAAGTAGGATCTGCCAGTAAATATATGTGATCTTTATTATCTAAGGAGAGCCAGTTAATTAAATCGGCTGTTTGCTGAGTAGTGGCTGGTGTGTTGTGCTAAGGTTTAGAGTTTAGTTCTACTCGATAGTTGCAAGCGTAACTAGAGGGATGGCAGGGCAGCTCAGTCCTATAGATTGCGCATCCTGTGGCATATGGGAAGTCTCGGGTGCTTCGCGTAGCCGGAGCGACCACGTGTGTGGGAGGAGTTTCCAGCTGCATCAACTCAAGCTCCGTGTTTTGGAGCTTGAGCAGCAGCTGGGGTCACTACAGTGCATCCGTGAGACTGAGAGCAACGTGGATAGCACATTTCTAGACACGGTCAGCCCACAGCTTAAGAGTATGCAGGCAGAGATGGAGTGGGTAACCGCCGGACAGAAGAGGAGGACTCGGCAGGTAGTGCAGGAGTCGCCTGAGTCCATCTCGCTCTCCAACCGGTACTCTGTTCTGAGTATCGGTGGAGGCGATGGTGACTCTGGGGAGTGCAGCCAGAGCCAAGTCCACGGCACCATGGGTGGCTCAGTTGCACAGGAGGGGAGGAAGAAGAATGGAAGAGCTATAGTGGTAGGGGATTCAATAGTCAGGGGAGCAGACAGGCATTTCTGCGGCCACAGACGTGACTCCAGGATGGTATGTTGTCTCCCTGGTGCCAGGGTCAAGGATGTCACCGAGCAGCTTCAGGGCATTCTGGGGGGAGAGGGTGAACAGCCAGAGGTCGTGTTCCACATTGGTACCAATGACATAGGTAGGAAGAGGGATGAGGTCCTGCAGGCAGAGTTTAGGGAGCTAGGAGAGAGATTAAAAAGCAAGACCTCAAAGGTAGTAATCTCCGGATTACTCCCAGTGCCACGAGCTAGTGAGTACAGAAATAGGAGGATAAGCAGATGAATACGTGGCTGGAGAGATGGTGCAGGTGAGAGGGCATTAGTTTCCTGAGGCATTTGGACCGCTTCTGGGGGAGGTGGGACCTGTACAAGCCAGGCGGGTTGCACCTCAACAGAGCCGGGACCAATATCCTTGCGAGGGGGGTGTTGCTAGTATTGTTGGGGAGAGTTGGCAGGGGGATGGGAATCTGAAAATAGATTCAGTAGGGAGGGGAGCAAAGCTGCAATTAGCAAGCAAAAATAAATTAAGTGAGTTTGAAGGAGAGAGGAAACAAGCAGGAAAAAAAGGTAAAAAAACAAACTTAAAGGCACTTTGTCTAAATGCACGCAGCATTTGTAACAAAATGGATGAGTTGACGGCACAAATTGAGACAAGGGGGTAAGCCATTTAGGACTGAGATGAGGAGAAACTTCTTTACTCAGAGAGTTGTTAACCTGTGGAATTCTCTACTGCAGAGAGTTGTTACTGCCAGTTCATTGGATATATTCAAGAGGGAGTTAGGTATGGCGTTTACGGCTAAAGGAATCAAGGGGTATGGAGAGAAAGCAGGAAAGGGGTACTGAGGGAATGATCAGCCATGATCTTATTGAATGGTGGTGCAGGCTCGATGGGCTGAATGGCCTACTCCTGCACCTATTTTCTATGTTTCTATGTTTCTATGATCTGATAGCCATTACAGAGATGTGGTTGCAAGGTGACCAGGACTGGGAATTAAATATTCAGGGGTACTTAACAATCTGGAAGGCCAGACAGAAAGGAAAAAGAGGTGGAGTAGCTCTATTGATAAAGGATGGAATCACTGCAATAGTAAGAAACGATATTGGCTCAAATGATAAGGGTGTTGAAACAGTTTGGGTGGAGATAAGGAACAATAGGGGGAAAAAGTCATTGGTGGGCATAGCCTATAGGTCCCCTAACAGTAGCAACTCTGTTAGTTGTGTTATGTCTTTAGATGCTCTGATAATGACTCCATGAGGCAGTGTGTTGTACTTGAACTGTAGTGACCTTAGTCCTTCATTGATAACGCCAACGTTATGATCACACCTGGTGGCCTGCCTTTTATACTAGGCCAGGAACACCTGTATAGGTAACCTGCAAGTCTCCCACTGCGGTGCCCTCTGATGGCACATCTTGTAATAGTACAAGCAGTAACCATGTAGGATACATGACGTCATTCTCCTCCAAGCCTTTAGTGCAAATTGCCTCTGCATTGACTGTATTCTGGGCTTAGCTCTATCTGGTTGATCCTTGGCGGGTCCATCTTGGGTGAGTGGGTGGTGTTTCGTTGGCAGTAGAGTGCTAGTGGTTTCTGTTTGTGTGTCCATGACTACTACCTTCTCTCACCCCCCAGGCCCCCCCCACCCCGCCCCCCACTTACAGATGGTGCCGTTGGCTCATTACATTCATATACATTCAAGTCCCCAAAAAAACTTGCATTTACAGTATTGCATTCGTGGTACATGCTTTGAATATCTTGGAGTCAGTGCTGGGGTCAACGCCGGTGCATGAAGACAGACTAGTGTCAGAACTGCTGGATGGTGTCCAGGTAATCTGGTGGTGGCGCGGTGCCCAGTGGGAACATGGTTGGCACAAGTTGCCTGCTCTCGGGGCTTTTGCTGTTGCTCCTAGCGTCGTGCAGGTTCACAGATGCCTGTGAACTCCCTGTCCTCTCCTTACACCCCGGGTCGCTGCTGCTCCCTGAGGAGTAGTCGTCTGGCAGTGCACAGGGAACTGCTGACTCGCTTGCCTGGGCATTATTTGACTGGGGATCCTGGCTGCTCCCGGTCCCATTTGGGAGAACTGTTGTGGGTGACCCTTCGTTCCTGGATATGGACTTGGTGGTGATAGGGTCTGGGGGCTGCACCATAGCACAGTTTGATCTTTCAAATTCGTGGCAGTTGGTACCATTGGATGTGAGAGAGTTGGAGCCGATCAGGGGCAGGGTATCGATACCGGTGCCGTTGCCCTCCTGAGATCGCTTGCTCTGCAGCTTGTATGTATTGGCTGCTTGTGGCCACACTCCATGGTGCATAACTCTGGTCCCAAGGACGCAGGCTACTACATTGGGTAGCTCGCTGGATCTGTGTGCTCCCGATGGGTGTCAGCCCGCTGCATTGACTGAATGCAGTTGAAATCTTACATCGCCCAATGTTTCATTACTCATTGTAAATAACCTGTAGCTCCGATCACGATCGCACGACTTTTCTTTGCTTATTGCATGTACACAATGCTGATTATCAATTACACATTTTACATCTAACTCACAGTTGCTATTAAATTGAGACTTTTCTTTGCTTATTGCATGTACACAACTCTGATCATCAATTGTACATTTTACATCCAACTCATAGTTGCTCTTACATTGGTTGAGAATGTGGAACAGACCCTATAAGTGTGGTGGGTTGCAGGCCTCCTTTAAGAGAGCCTTGCTATCTTTGCCCCAAACCTCTTCTCCGTTTGGTGCCACATGTTACTCCATCAACGCTGCACCTCGTGGTCTGGCCGCTGCCATCTTTTTCTTCAGCGCATCACCTCGTGGTTTGGGTGCCATCTTTCCTTCATCCATGAAGTCGACTGTGGTGATCCCCTTCTCCCTGGGTTCTGCCACCGAAGCTGGGAAGTCGTCTTTGGATCCGATTTTCTTCCTCCGGAGTCTTGCCACTGGAGCCTGGAAGTAAGTTCGGGTTGTCTCAGCTGGATCATCTCCACGCAGTCATGCTGGGCGGTCTGTGCCTCGGGTGCTGTGCTAGTCTGCCCTCTAGTGCCGGGTCCACCCTCAGGTGATGGCTTGCTTTGCCTCTGAGTGCGGAGGACGTCGATCGCTGGAGGGATGAAATTTTCCCGACTCCAATGGATCTTCTCCATCTACCTTCTCCCGAGTAGCATTGGTCCATCACCTGCAACAATCCACAGAGGTAACTTTTGCACCACGCCATCATGGACTACCTTTACATCCGCACTACCAACGACTGGAATAAGTTCATTGGTGTAGGTGCGCAGCTTTGCCTGAACTGGGACCAACTTGGGTCATTCAGTTTGATTGACCCATAGACTCTCAAAGGCCTCTTGATTCATTACTGACTGGCTCGTCCCCATGTCCACTTCCATGAAGACTGGAACGCCATTTATCTCAACTTCCATCCTCAACGGGGAACACTCGGTTGTACAGGTAAACATGCCATATACCTCATCGTGGGTCTGGGCTGCCTCTGACTATCGTTTCATAATCCGCACTGGATTCATGGCCATCTGCAGACTCTTCATCAACAAAGTGAGTCATATTTCTTTTACACATTCGCTGGAGGTGGCCCTTTGTCCTGCAACCTTTTCACACAGTCTTTAAAGCGGCAGTGGTGAGCCCTGTGATTCCCTCCGCAATGCCAGCATGGAGCTACTCGGTTAGCCCTCCTCAGCGGACTCTGAGTTAAGGGACTCGGGGACGTGTTCTCTCTTCTCTGAGAAGATTCACGTTCTACAGTCCAGCCTCTAAAAGGTGACACTCTGTGCACAGGTTTGTATATGCTGGGTTTGAGTCCAGAGGATGAGTCATCTACCTAGATCTGCAGGTCGAGGTCATGAATGCCTGGCTCACGGAGATGGTCTTCTGCAGTGTGACTGTGGTAGCCACAGACAGTAGCTTATGAAGAAGGCCCTCATGGCCGATTCCAATGACAGAGATATCCCATAGCGCTTCGGTAAGGTGGTCGCCGAAATCACACGGTGCTGCCAGCCTCCTGAGGTCTGCAGCATATTTCGCGATTTCCTGGCCTTCAGGCCATTGGTGGGTGTAAAACCGGTATCTGGCTGTGAGATGCTCTCGTTGGGCTTGAGTTGTCCTTGGATCGGCGTTACAAGCTCCTCATATGTCTCAGTCGTTGTCTTCGCTGGTGCCAGCAAGTCCCTGACGTGGCCATAACAGTGGGCCCACAACTGGTTAGCAGGATGGCTCTGCACTCATCAGCCAGTGTGGCCGGATTGTCGCCTGCCAGGTCGTTTGCTGTGAAGAAATGGTCGAGCCTCTCCACAAAGGCATCCCAATCATCACCATCGGTGAACTGCTGCAACGTACCAAGTGTAGCCATTTTCGCATGAAAGTCCGTAATCTCGTCACCAATTGCTATGTCGTTAGATGCTTTGATAATGACTCCACGAGGCAGTGTGTTGTACTTGAACTCTAGTGACCTTAGTCCTTTATTGATAACTCCAGACTGCGGATCACACCTGGTGGCCTGCCTTTTATACTAGGCCAGGCACACCTGTACAGGTAACCTGCAAGTCTCCCACTGCGGTGCCCTCTGGTAGCACACCTTGTAATAATACAAGCAGTAATCATGTCAGATACATGACAGGTCGAAGCATAAACCAGTAAATAGTGGGGGCCTGTAAAAAAGGGGACAGCAATAATCATGGGTGATTTTAACCTCCATATTGAATGGACAAATCAAATTGGTCAGGGTAGCCTTATGGAGGAGTTCATAGAGTGCATAAGGGATGGGTTCCTTGAGCAGTATGTAACAGAACCAACCAGGGGGCAGGCTATCTTAGATCTGGTCCTGTGTAATGAGACAAGATTAATAAACAATCTCCTAGTGAAGGATCCCCTCGGAATGAGTGATCATAGCATGACTGAATTTCAAATTCAGATGCAGGGTGAGAAAGTTGGATCTCTAATCAGCATACAAAGCTTAAATAAAGGAGACTATGAAGGTATGAGGGCAGAGTTGGGTAAAGTGGACTGGGAAAATAGATTAAAATGTAGGATGGTTGATGAACAGTGGTGTACATTTAAGGAGCTATTTCACAACTCTCAAGAAAAATATATTCCAGGGAGGAGGAAAGGATGTAAGAGAAAAGATAGCCATCTGTGGCTAACTAAAGAAATAAAGGAAGGTATCCAATTAAAAATAGGGGCATACAAAGGGGCCAAAACTACTGGGAGGGCAGATGACTGGGAAGCTTTTTAAAGCCAGCAAAGAATGACTAAAAAAATGATTACGAAAGGGAAAATAAACTATGAAAGTAAACAAGCACAAAATATAAAAACAGATAGCAAGATTATCTATAGGTATATGAAAAGGAAAAGGGTGGCTAAATTAAATGTTGGTCCCTTCGAGGACGAGACCGGGGAACTAGAATTGGGGAACATGGAGATGCAGAAACTGTAAACAAATATTTTGTATCAGTCTTCAGGGTAGAGGACACTAACAATATTCCAACAGTGGACAGTCAAGGGGCTATAGGGGTGGAGGAACTTAACACAATCACAATCACTAAGGAAGTGGTACTCAGTAAGATAATGGGACGAAAGGCAGATAAAGCCCCTGGACCTGATGGCTTGCATCCTAGGTTCTTAAGAGAAGATGCGGCAGGAATTGTGAATGCATTGGTTGAAATTTACCAAAATTCCCTGGATTCTGGGGAGGTCCCAGCAGATTGGAAAACTGCAAATGTAACACCCCTATTTAAAAAAGGAGCCAGACAAAAAGCAGGAAACTATAGACCAGTTAGCCTAACATCTGTGGTTGGGAAAATGTTAGAGTCCATTATTAAAGAAGCAGTAGCAGGACATTTGGATAAGCAAAATTCGGTCAGGCAGTGTCAGCATGGATTTATGAAGGGGAAGTCATGTTTGACAAATTTGCTGGAGTTCTTTGAGGATGTAACGAACAAGGTGGATAAAGGGAAACCAGTGGAAGTGGATTATTTGGACTTCCAGAAGGCATTTGACAAGGTGCCACATAAAAGGTTACTGCACAGGATAAAAGTTCACGGGGTTGGGGTTAATATATTAGCATGGATAGAGGATTGGCTAATTAACACAAAACAGAGAGTCGGGATAAATGGTTCATTCTCTGTTTGGCAACCAGTAACTAGTGGTGTGCCGCAGGGATCAGTGCTGGGTCCACAACTATTTACAATCTATATTAACAACTTGGAAGAAAGGACTGAGTGTAACTTAGCCAAGTTTTCTGATGATACAAAGATGGGAGGAAAAGCAACGTGTGAGGAGGACACAAAAAATCTGCAAAAGGACATAGACAGGCTAAGTGAGTGGGCAAAAATTTGGCAGATGGAGTATAAGGAAAGTTGTGAGGTCATGCACTTTGGCAGAAAAAAATCAAAGAGCAAGTTATTATTTAAATAAAGAAAGATTGCAAAGTGCTGCAGTACAGCGGGACCTGGGGGTACTTGTGCATGAAACACAAAAGGATAGCATACAGGTACAGCAAGTGATCAGGAAGGCCAATGGGATCTTGGCCTTTATTGCAAAGGGGATGGAGTATAAAAGCAGGGATGTCTTGCTACAGCTATATAAGGTATTGGTGAGGCCACACCTGGAATACTGCGTGCAGTTTTGGTTTCCATATTTACAAAAGAATATACTTGCTTTGGTTCACTAGGTTGATTCCGGGGATGAGGGGATTGACTTATGAGGAAAGGTTGAGTAGCTTGGGCCTCTACTCATTGGAATTCAAAAGAATGAGAGGTGATCTTATCGAAACATATAAGGTTATGAGCAGGCTTAACAAGATGGATGCAGAGAGGATGTTTCCACTGATGGGGGATACTAGAACTAGAGGGCATGATCTTAAAATAAGGGGCCGTCCATTTAAAACAGAGATGAGGAGGAATTTCTTCTCTCAGAGGGTTTTAAATCTATGGAATTTGCTGCCTTGGAGAGCTGTGGAAGCTGCGACATTGAATAAATTTAAGACAGAAATAGACAGTTTCTTGAGCGATAAGGGGATAAGGGTTTATGGGGAGTGGGCAGGAAAGTGGAGCTGAATCCATGATCAGATCAGCTATGATCTTATTGAATGGCGGAACAGGCTCGAGGGGTCGTATGGCCTACTCCTGTTCATATTTCTTATGTTCATTCATGGCCTTTCCTCCATCATGAGGTCAGAAGTGGGGATGTTCATTGATAATTGCAGTGTTCAGTTCCATTCACAACTCCTCAGATAATGAAGCAGTCCGTGCACGCATGCAGTAAGACCTGGACAACATTCAGGTTTGGGTTTTAAGTGGCAAGTGACATTCACACCACACCAGTGTCAGAAAATGACTATCACAAAGAAGATAAAGTTTAACCACCTATCGTTGACATTCAATGGCACTACCATCATCAAAACCCCCACCATCAACATCCTAGTCACCATTAACCAGACACTTAACTGGACCAAATACATAAATACTGTGCAAAAGCAAAATACTGCAGATGCTGGAATCTGAAATAAAAACAGAGCATGCTGGAAATCTCAGTGGGTCAGGTAGCATCTGTGGAGAGAAAAACAGAGTTAACATTTTGGGTCGACGATCGGATGAAGAGTTCAGACTAAATAAATACTGTGGCTCTATGAGCATGCCAGATGCTGGGTAATCTGCGGCGAGTAACTCATCTCCTGAGTTGCCAAAGCCTTTCCACCATCTACATGGCACAAGTCAGGAGTGTGATGGAGTACTCTCTACTTTCTTGGATGAGTGCAGCTCCACAACACTCAAGAAATAGCCCACGGCAATGGCAACATATCACCTTAAACAGTTAGTCACTCCACCACTGGCATTGCAGCAACTTACCCAAGGCTTCTTCGACAGCACCTCCCAAACTCGTGACCTCTACCACCTAGAAGGACAAGAGCAGCAGGTGCATGAGAACAGCACTACCTCCAAGTTCCACTCCAAGTCACACACCATCTTGACTTGGAAATATATTGCCGTTCTTTCATTGTTGCTGGGTCAAAATCCAGGAACTCCCTCCCTAACAGCACTACCTAACAGGAGTACCTTCACCACACAGACAGCAGCGGTTCAAGAAGGCGGCTCACCACCACCTTCTCATGGGCAATTGTGAATGGGGTATAAATGCTGGCCTTGCCAGCAACACCCACATCCCGCGAATTAATAAAAAAAACTATATGGACAACAGCCAGAGACAATCCCATGTCCACCACGTTAGTGACCTCCCAAAAAATTCATCTAGAATAGTCAGACAAGAATTACACTTCACGAATCCTGCTGACTCTCTTTGATAAGTTCATACATTTTCAATGCTCAGTCACTTTGTCCTTCATGATAGATTTCAGTAACTTCCCCACAGTTGACGTTAAACTCAAATGTCTGTAATTTCTCAGCTTCTCCCTCCCCTCTTAAATAATGGAGTGACAATTGTGATTTTCTAAACCAAATCAACAATTCCCAAATTGAGAGCGCTTTGGAAAATTATGACTAATGTATCTGCAATTTCATGACCTGTTTCTTTTAATATTGGTGGAAACCATCAGGTGTTAGAGATTTGTCAATCTGAAGTTTCATTGTTTTCTCCATTACCATTTCTTTACTGATATTAAATCCATTATGTTCCTCTCCTTGACTTATTTTTAGGTGCTCTTATACCGCTGGTATTTTGTTCTCTTCCTCTACTGTGAAAACAGATACTTTGGCCCCTATTTTCCACTTTCCCGGTTTTTGACGCCCATGTACAATAACTCACCATTTTTTTCCGCCCGATTGCGCCAAAAAAACACAACTTTCCCTAAAGTAATATTTTATTTTATTAATTTAATTGCCTGAAGTTAATTCTGGGGGCGGAGCTTCAAGTGTGCGCCAAAAACTCTTGCCATGTGCAAAAAGCTGAGGTTGCCAGGGCAACCAGAGACACACTGACAGCTGAAGCAAGCTGAAGCCTGCTCCCCCGCTGTAACCCCAGCCAGAAAGGACTACTCCCCTCGCTGTAATCCCGGGCTGAATGCCACCCCCCCCCCCCCCCCCAGCTACCACTCCCCCTGCAAGTTAAAGTTCCACAGCCTGGCGTTGCAGCAGGACCGGGAGCGGGGATGCCAGTCGGCCCGGGGTTACAGCGGGGGCCGGGAGAGGGGGGGACCAGTCCTTTCTAGCCAGGGTTACAGAGGGGGAGCCAAAAGATGAAAATCCATGAAATAGTTCCCGCTGAAAAATCTTCTTCCCGTGCTCCAATTTCAGAGCACCCTGTGAATAAGTAATCATGAATTTGTATTTTAATTTTTCTTCTTTTGACTTGCATCAATGTCATCTTGTGTGCCACGTTGATTTCCTTAAGTTAACAGAAGGTGTTTTTGCGGTGCTTTTGGCCACTGTGCGCCACGCTCCAAAAAATCGCACACGTGGAAAATCACTTCCCTGTGAAAAAACGGCCAAAAACAGCGCCCGATCCAGTTATGACATCACCGGGTGCCAAAAAAATAAAACTGGCGCTGACAGCGTGTGCCAACGCACAAACCTTTGCCAAAGTTGCAAAAAGAGGATTTCACGCCAAAAAAACGTTGCACGCCAAAAACATGGCGCCCAATTTGGGTGAAAATAGGCAGCAAAGTATTCATTTAACAAGTCTGCCATTTACAAATTTTCCATTACAGTCTCACCTGCATCTGTCTTTAATGGGACCACATTCTCCTTTACCATTCACTTTCTCAACATTGTTATTTTGGAAAGATTGCACTATTAGCGTTGATATTCCTTCTAAAATTTTTTCCCATGCTCCCTTTTGGCAGCACTTATTATTTTCTTTGTATCCCTTTGTTGCTTTTCATAACTCTCCCAGTCTGCTAGATTTGCAACTAGGAAGACTATGAGAGACTATAAAAGACTGATGGTCAACATAAAGGGAAATAACTAGTGCTTTCATAAGAAGTAAAAGATTCGTTAAAGATGGGAAGTGTTACAAAGGTGCAATAAAGGTGGCATTTGCTAATTGGCAGTGAGAGAATGGTACAGATACCAATTAAATATTTTACACAAGTTTTTGCAGAGAAAGGTGGAAGTGGGAATATCTGAGGAGCATGTGGCCAAGCGTGCGTCTCCAGATCTTCTGTACCGTCATATTATCCTCCACACCCTGCTCCTCTGGATATCGCCCTCTGGATCATTCTCTAATGCCCCTTGGGTGGATCTCTCCAGGCTGCTGTTTTGTAGGGAGAGGGTGAATGATAAGAGGGCGAATGACAATGAGTTCAATGAAGTGCTGGCAGGGCCAGAAGAAGTAAGGCTGGGGATATCGTCATCCTACCTCTTCTTGCTGTGTTACATCTAGACAAGAAAGAAAAGAAAGGTGAGAATGGGTTATTAAGGAGCAGAGTTCAAAGGTGACTTTCAGTAGAAGCAGGTATATGAGCATTTCATGATCTAGTTTGCTGGCAGATGTCCTATCATACTATAGCATCAGAGGAAGACAAGCAGAATGTCATAAAGCTGCTGCTTGCACCTGCCCTCCAGATTCCCCATCTCTAACTTTGTTTGATAAGTAAGTCACAAAGACGGTTACCAGGAGTTTCAAAAGCTTTCTCCACATAGGGGTGTGAGGGTAGAGGTTGGAGGCCTCATTAATCAATGCACTGCTCTATCTCTATCTTATGGGCTTCCCTTTACATTAAGATGAATGTAAAAAGTAAGAATGTCATTGTTATGTATGTAAACCTGTAATTACCATGTGATAACTGATATGTCCTTACTATACAGTATAAATGCACACAAGGCCCACACTTGAGAGAAGGTCACTCTGTGATCAGTTACCTTTATTACCAAAACCTCAAATGATGAAGATGATTGGAGCTTCCCCTTTTATACCTGAAAGTCCAGGTTCGGAGTGTCTCCCACAAGTTCACCCCCTTGTGGTCAATGTTCTCAAGGTGTACAACTTAGGTCAGCTTTTACATGGGTTACAATGATAGTTGAATACATGACATCACCTCCCCCCAAAGTCTTATTGGGATCACAGGTTGAGTCTCTCTGGTGATTTACGCTCCCTTGTAGAGCGCCTGAGTTGGGGCTCCGGTTGTTGGGCATAGGCCTGAGTGTCTGCTGTTTGCGGTGCCTCAGGCCTGTCTGGACTGCCCACAGTGACTGGGCTCTCCTCCCTTGGTTCCGTTGTTCGGTCACCTGTGGTGGAGTAAATTCTACATTGTGTTCTTCCTCTGCTTCTTCTATGGTGTTGCTGAACCTCCTTTTAGTTTGATCCACGTGTTTGCGGCAGATTTGTCCATTGTTAAGTTTAACTACCAAAACCCTATTCCCCTCTTTGGCAATCACAGTGTCTGCAAGCCATTTGGGCCCTACAGTGTAATTAAGGACAAAAACAGGGTACATCGCGCCCTCGCATTCCTGTCATGGTAGTCACATTGTGACTGATGCCTGCTCTCAACAATTTCTTTCATAGTGGGATGTATAAGGGATAACCTGGTTTTGAGCATCCTTTTAATTAGCAGCTCTGAGGGTGGAACCCCTGTGAGCGAGTGTGGTCGGGATCTGTTGGCCAACAGGAGGCATGATAAGCGGTTTTGTAGGGATCCCCCTTGGATTCTGAGCATCCCCTGTTTGATTATCTGCACTGCTCGTTCCACCTGGCCATTTGAGGCCGGCTTGAACGGTGCCGTTCTGACATGGTTGATTCCATTGCCTGTCATGAAGTCCTGGAATTCAGTGCTTGTGAAGCATGGGCCATTGTCGCCGACCAAGACATCCAGTAGATCATGGGTGGCTAACATTGCCCGTAGACTTTCTACCGTGGCAGAGGATGTGCTTGAATTTAAAATGGCACACTCAATCCATTTGGAGTAGGTGTCTACTACAACCAAAAACATTTTTCCCATGAAAGGACCTGTGTAGTCCACATGGATGCGTGACCATGGCTTGGTGGGCCAGGATCAGTGGCTAAGGGGGGGCTTCCCTGGGTGCGTTGCCCAGCTGAGCACATGTGTTGCACCTGCGAACACAAAGTTCCAGGTCTGCATCTATCCCTGGCCATCAAATGTGTGACCTGGCAATTGCCTTCATCATGACAATGCCTGGGTGCTCATTGTGCCTTCATCATGACAATGCCCGGGTGCTCATTGTGAAGTTCTCTGATAAACACCTCTCTGCCCATCTGGGGCATGACTACTCGGTTTCCCCACAGTAGGCAATCGGCCTGAATCGAGAGCTCATCCTTGTGCCTATGAAACAGTTTAAATTCCTCAGGGCATGCCCCGTACGTGGCTGCCCAGTCCCCATTCAGGACACATTTCTTAACTAAAGTCAGTAGCGGGTCTTTATTTGTCCAGACTTTAATTTGACGGGCTGTCACAGGTGAGCCTTCGCTTTTGAAAGTTTCAACAGCCATGACCATCTCAACATCATGCTCAGTTGCCCCCTCAGTGGTGGCTAGTGGGAGCCTGCTGAGTGCATTGATGCAGTTTTCAGTGCCCGGTCTGTGCCGAATTGTGTAGTCATAGGTGCCTAACGTGAGTGCCCACCTGCGTATGCGGGCTGATGCATTCGCATTTATGGCCTTGTTGTCGGCCAAAAGGGACGTTAGGGTTTTGTGATCTGTCTCCAGCTCAAATTTCCTGCCAAACAGGTACTGGTGCATTTTTTTTACTGCATATACAAATGCTAGCGCATCCTTTTCTACCATCCCGTAGCTCCTTTCTGCCTGGGACAGACTTCTGGAGGCATAAGCTACCGGCTATAACTGACCATTGGCATTCACATGCTACAATACACACCTGACCCCATAGGACAAGTTTCTTACATGGGTCATATAACGTTAACAGTTTGTTGGGGCATAACAAATTGCCTGCTCTATCAAAAGTCTTTTCCTGGCTGTCCCCCCAGACCCAATCGCAACCTTTGCGTAGGAGCATGTGTAGCGGCTCTAACAGCGTGCTCAATTTGGGAAGAAAGTTACCAAAATAGTTCAGGAGCCCCAGGAACGAACGCAGCTCTGTCTTGTTACGGGGTCCGGGTGCTCTCTGGATCGCTTCCATTTTGGATGCAGTGGGTCTGATCCCGTCTGCTGCTACCCTCCTCCCCAGGAATTCTATCTCTGCAGCTAAGAAGACGCACTTCGCCTTTTTCAGTCGCAGCCCTACCGGTCCAGTCTGCGTAGCATCTCCTCCAGGTTGTGGAGGTGTTCTTCAGTATCACGACCCGTGATGAGAATGTCGTCTTGAAAAACCACCGTCCTTGGAATCGACTTGAGGAGGCTTTCCATATTTTGCTGAAAGATCACGGCGGCCGAACGAATCCAGAACGGACATCTGTTATACTCAAACAACCCCTTGTGTGTCGTGATGGTGGTCAGCTTCTTCAACTCACTCGCCAGCTCCTGGGTCATGTAAGCTGAGGTCAGGTACAATTTTGAAAAAAGTTTGCCACCGGATAACATCGCAAAGAGGTCTTCCACTCTCAGTAGTGGGTACTGGTCTTGGAGTGACACCCGATTGATGGTGGCCTTCTAATCACCACATATCCTGACCGACCCATCCGCGTTGAGCCCCGGCACGATCGGGTTTGCCCAGTCACTGAATTCGACTGGCGAGATGATGCCTTCCCTCAGCAGGCGGTCCAATTCGTATTCTTTTCCCTCATCATGTAAGGCCCCGCTTTGGCCTTGTGGTGTACTGGCCTGGCGTCCGGGCTTATGTGAATCACTACCTTGGCCCCCATGAAAGTGCCGATGCCGGGTTGAAATAATGAGTCAAATTTGTCCAGGACCTGTGAGCATGATACTTGCTCCACAGAAGAAATTGCATTGACATCGTCCCATTTCCGTTCCACAACAGCAAGCCAACTCCTCCCGAGTAGTGCGGGACCATCCCCCGGGACAATCCAGAGTGGCAACCTGTTCTCCGAATCTTTGTGGGTCACGACTGCCGTGGTGCTGCCTAGCACCGGAATGATCTCCTTTGTATATGTCCGTAGCTGTGCGTCAATCAGCAATAATTTTGGCCTCCTGGCCTTGGACACCCACAACCTTTCGAACTGTTTGATACTCATCAGGGACTGGCTGGCCCCCGTGTCTAGCTCCATTAATACTGGGATGCCATTGAGGAGCACTTTCATCATTATCGGTGGCGTCCTGGTATATGAACTGTATATGTGCTCCACATGAACTCGCTGAACTTCAGCTTCCAGCGATTTCCCCCAGTATTCATTTGGCCTCGTAGGGCTTACATCGGGCCCGTCCTTCTCGGACACCAACCTGGCTGCAGGTTTCCTGCACACATGCGCCAAGTGATCGCTGACGTTGCAGTTTCTGCAGGTATATTGCTGATACCTGCAAGCTCTGGCTGTGTGTTTGCCTCCACATCTCCAGCATGAGCTGGAGGCCCCATTGTTGGAAACTAAAGGTCCATTACCAGTCGATCGTCTCTGACTGTCTCTGTAACTGTCCTTAAGCGCACCATTAACAGGTATTGATGGCCCCATTTCTGGCCCCATTGTCCATTGCGATGGCATGAATCGCCGTTCAGCTAGCCATTGTCTCTGTTGAATTCCCCATTTGGGTTCGACTACATGCTGGGCCATGTCCGATTGCCCTTGTCTGCCTAGAGAACTGTGTGCCGCATTAACAATGTTGACTCCCTGGTCGTTTGCCGCATTTGAGCCAAGATTTTTGTCATACATCATTCTGGTCTCTTCCTCCTCTGAGATAAATGTCTGGGCTATCAGAGCCTCCGCTTCCAAGGTCAAGTCTTTGGTCTCAATCTGTTTCCTGAAAACCCCAGCATACCCGATGCCCTCAATAAAAAAGTCTCACAGCATCTCCGCTCTGCATGCATCTGGGAACTTACATTGGCTCGCCAGTCGCCGGAGATCTGCCTCGAAGTCTGGAACGGTTTGACCTTCTCGCCGCCGGTGCGTGTAAGACCGGTGTCTCGCCATGTGCATGCTGCTCGCCGGTTTAATGTGTTACCCGATCTACTTACTGAGCTCTTCAACCGTCTTGTCCACCGGCTTCTCTGGCGCTAGAAGGTCCTTCATCAGGGAATAGGTTCTGGATCCACAAACCGTCAGGAGATGAGCCCTGTGTTTGTCGGCCGAATCCTGTCCCAACCATTCCTTAGTGACAAAACTTTGCTGTAGTCTCTCAATAAAGTCATTCCAATCATCACCAATACAGTACCTCTCTTCTGTGCTGCTATTGGCCATGCTCGCATGGTTTAAATCCCAGTTTCTCATCGCCAATGATATGTCCTTACTATACAGTATAAATGCACATGAGGCCCATACTTGAGAGAAGGTCACTCTGACCAGTTACCTTTATTACCAAGACCTCAAGTGATGAAGGTGGGTGGAGCTTCCCCTTTTATACCTGAAAGTCCAGGTTAGGAGTGTCTCCCACAAGTTCGCCCCTTGTGGTCAATATTCTCAAGGTGTACAACTTAGGTCAGCTTATACATGGGTTACAATGATAGTTGAATACATGACAATAACCACCAGAGAGCTTATCTCCTGGAGTACCTTGGGAGCACCTGCATATAAGGAGGCCTCACAGGCTGGAGAGGCACTCTGAGATCTGTAATAAAGGACTACGGTCACACTTAGTATCCAGCTTGAGTATCTAGTCTGACTCTTTATCCAAGATACAACAACTGGCAACGAGATACAGATGACGAACCCCAATGCAACGATGCAGAGAATTGTGGGCATCCTGGAGAAATTTTCGGAGGAAGATGATTAGGAAACCTTCGTGTAGCGACTTGACTGATACTTCGTGGCCCATGAGCTGGAAGGAGAAGGGAACGCTGCCAAATTAAGGGAAATCCTCCTCACCGTTTGCGGGGTACTAACGTATGGCCTCATGAAAAACCTGCTCACTCCAGTAAAACCCACAGACAAGTCATACGATGAGTTGTGCACTCTGGTCCAGGAGCATCTAAACCCGAAGGAAAGCATTTTGATGGTGAGATATCGGTTCTACACATACAAGAGGTCTGAAGGAAGTGGCGAGCTACGTTGCCGAGCTAAGGCACCTTTCAAGACATTGCGAATTTGAAGGACACTTGGAGCATATGCTCAGGGACTTCTTTGTACTTGGCATTAGCCATGAAGTGATATCAAGACCCCAAACCTGAGTAAAGCCATAGTGATAGCCCAGGCATTCATCTCCACCAGTGACAATACCAAACAAATTTCCCAGCACACTAGTGCTGCTGCAAATACTGTGAACAAAGTAACGTTTTTGAATCAAAATGTACATGTCAGGACTTACACGCCTGTAGCTGCATGTCCGCAGATGACTCAGAGTCCGCCATCAAGGATGGTGAATACAAGGCAATTAACACCTTGTTGGCGCAGCGGGGATGATCATCGATTCCATTCATGCCGCTTCAAAGGAGACGTTTGCAAAGGCTGTGGAACAATGGGACACCTCCAACGTATATGCAGGCGAGCTGCAAACCCTGCTAATCCTGCAAACCACCATGTTGCAGAGGAGGACAGATCCACGGTGGATCATGACGAACCAGAGCCTCAGACCGAGGAGGCAGAGATATATGGGGTGCACACATTTACCATAAAGTGTCCCCCAATAATGCTGAAGGTTGAATTAAATGGACTCCCAGTGTCCAAGTTGTACACGGGCGCAAGCCAGTCCATAATGAGTAAACAGACTTCGATAAGTTGTGGTGCAACAAGGCTTCAAGGCCAGTCCTGACTCCCATTCATAACAAAATTAGAACATACACAAAGGAACTGATTCCTGTAATTGGCAGAGCTACTGTGAAGGTCTCCTACGATGAAGCGGTGCACGATTTACCACTCTGGGTGGTACCAGGCAATGGCCCCACATTGTTCGGCAGGAGCTGGCTGGGAAAGATATGCTGGAACTGGGATGACATCCGAGCGCTTTCGTCCGTCGACGACACCTCATGTGCCCAGGTCCCTCGCTGTTCGAACCTAGTATCGGGAAGTTCCAAGGAGTAAAAGGGCAGATCCTTTTCATTCCGGGGTACGCAACCCATCCATCACAAGGCGAGAGCGGTACCTTACATGATGAGAGAGAGGGTGGAGATCGAGCTGGACAGGCTGCAATGAGAGGGCATCATTTTGCTGATCGAATTCAATGAGTGGGCCAGTCCAATTGTTCCAGTCCTCAAGGGAGACGGCACTGTCAGAATCTGTGGTGATTACAAAGTAACTATCAATCGTTTCTCACTGCAGGATCAATACCCACTACCAAAGGCAGACGACCTATTTGCGGCGCTGGCAGGAGGGAAACTCTTCACGAAGCTGGAATTGACCTCGGCCTACATGACGCAAGTGCTGGAGGAATCTTCTAAAGGCCTCACCTGCATCAACACGCACAAAGTCTTTTCATTTACAACAGATGCCTGTTTGGGATTCGATTGGCCGCGGCGATATTCCAGAGGAACATGGAAAGCTTGCTGAAGTTGTTCCCACACACCATGGTCTTCCAGGACGACTTCTTGGTTACAGGTCAGGATGCCGTTGAGCATCTGCAGAACCTGGAGGAGGTTCTTAGTCGACTTAATCATGTGGGGCTCAGGCTAAAATGCTCAAAATGCGTTTTCCTGGTGCCTGAAGTGGAGTTCCTGAGGAGAATAATCAGAGCGGACGGCATCAGGCCCACCGATTCGAAGACAGAGGCAATCAAAACGCACAAGGACCACAGAACGTGATGGAGCTTCGGTCGTTTCTAGGACTCCTGAACTATTTTGGCAACTTCTTACCGGGTCTTAGCACATTGTTAGAACCCCTGCAATTTTTACTGCGTAAAGGAGATGAATGGGTATGGGGTAAAAGCCAAGAAAATGCCTTTGGGAAAGCTAGGAAGCTGTTATGTTCAAACAAATTGCTTGTGTTGTAACGATCCATGTAAATATTTGGTATTAGCATGTGATGTGTCGTCGTATGGGGTCAGGTGTGTATTGCAACAAGCTAATGTATTTGGGAAATTACAACCGGTTGCTTATGCATCCAGAAGTCTGTCTAAGGCAGGGAGGGCCTACAGCATGATCGAAAAAGAAGCGTTAGCATGTGTTTGCGGGGTAAAGAAAATGCATCAATATCTGTTCGGGCTCAAATCTGAATTGAAACCAACCATAAGCCGCTTATATCCCTCTTTTCTGAAAATAAGGGGATAAATACAAATGCATCGGCCCGAATCCAGAGATGGGCGCTTACATTGTCCGCATACAACTACGCCATCCGCAACAGGCCAGGCACAGAAAACTGTGCCAATGCTCTCAGTAGGCTGCCATTGCCCACCACCGGGGTGGAGATGGCGCAGCCTGCAAATTTAATTATGGTATGGAAGCATTCGAGAGTGAGCAATCACCTGTTACCGCCCAACAGATTAGAATCTGGATGAACCAGGACCCCTAACTGTCCTTAGTAAAAAAAACTGTGTGCTCCATGGGAGTTGATCTAGTGTCCCGTTAGAGATGCAGGAAGAAATAAAGCTCTACCAGCGGTGCAAGGATGAAATGTCTATACAGGCAGACTGCCTCCTATGGGGTAATCGGGTAGTTGTGCCAAAAACGGGCAGGGACACTTTCATTAGTTATCTCCACAGTACCCACACAGGCATTGTAATGATGAAAGCGATAGCCAGATCCCACGTGTGGTGGCCCGGTATCGATGCAGACTTAGAGTCCTGCGTGCACAAATGTAACACATGTTCCCAGTTAAGCAATGCACCCAGGGAGGCGCCACTAAGTTTATGTTCTTGGCCCACCAAACCGTGGTCTAGGGTTCATGTCGACCATGCAGGCCCATTCTTGGGAAAAATATTTTTAGTGGTTGTCGATGCGTATTCCAAGTGGATTGAATGTGTGATAATGTCTGCAAGCACGTCTGCTGCCACCATTGAAAGCCTACGGGCTACCTGATGTCCTTGTGAGTGACAATGGGCCGTGCTTTACCAGTGCCGAATTCAAGGAATTCATGACTCACAATGGGGTCAAACATGTCACATCTGCCCTAATTCAGCCAGCGTCCAATGGTTAGGCAGAACGAGCAGTTTAAACAATCAAGCAGAGCTTGAAAAGAGTAACTGAAGGTTCACTGCAGACTCGCTTATCGCGAGTCCTGCTTAGTTACCGCATAAGGCCTCACTCGCTCACCGGGGTCCCTCCCGTTGAACTGCTCATGAAAAGGGCACTTAAGACAAGGCTCTCGTTAGTCCACCCTGATCTACATGAACAGGTAGAGAGCAGGCGGCTTCAACAGAATACATATCATGATCGCGCAAATGTGTCACGCGAAATTGAAGTAAATGATCCTGTATTTGTGTTGAATTATGGACAAGGTCCCAAGTGGATTGCTGGCACTGTTTTGGCCAAAGAAGGGAGTCGGGTCTTTGTGGTCAAACTTGCAAATGGACTCACCTGCAGAAAATACTTGGACCAAACCAAACTCAGATTTACGGACTATCCAGAACAACCCACAATAGACCCTACCTTTTTTGACCCTCCAACACACATACAAGTGGCAACCAACCCAGCGGTTGACCACGAAGCAGAACCCATCACCCACAGCAGCCCAGCAAGACTTACCACCCCCAGCAGCCCAGCAAGGCCAGCTGCACAGCAGCCCAGCAAGGGCCCAACAAACGACTCACCAACACCAGGGATGATCAACCAGGGAAAGGAAGGCCCCACATCGACTCATATTGTAAATAGTTACACTATTGACTTTGGGGGGGGGGGGGAGTGTTGTTATGTATGTGAGCCTGTAATTAACATGTCTAACCATCAGAGGGCTTGTCCCCTGGAGTCCCAAGGGATCCCACAATCCCTTCGGAGCACCTGTACATAAGGAGGCCTCACAGGCTGGAGAGGCACTCTGAGATCTGTAATAAAGGACTACGGTCACACCTTACTTTGAGCTTGAGTATCTAGTCTGACTCTTTATCCAAGATACAACAGTCATGAGATGCAATTAACCCCAAATATCATCAGGCAGACCATAATGGAGGTGATGAAAGGTACATGATTTAGGATTGATTCAAGGATTCTGAGTGGGAAAGCTCTATCCACATTAGGACTGATTTTCTGAATGGGGAAATCACTACACACATTAGGACTGATTTTTTGAATGGAGGGGCTCTACTGCTCATTCGGACTGATTTTCAGAATAGGGATCGCTATGTACATTAGGACTGGTTTTGGCAGTAGGAGATCTCTGTACACATTAAGACTGATTTTCTGAATGTGAAGCTCTATACACATTAGAAACAATACTGTGAATGAGGGAACTCTATGCACATTATGACTGGCTTTCTGAATGGGGGAGCTTTATATATTAGAAGCAATTCTGTGAAACATAGAAAATAGGTGCAGGAGTAGGCCATTCAGCTCTTCGAGCCTGCACCACCATTCAATATGATCATAGCTAATCATCCAATTCAGTACCCCATTCCTGCTTTCTCTCCATACACCTTGATCCCTTTAGCCATAAGGGCCACATCTAACTCTCTTTTGAATATATCTAACAAACTGGCCTCAACAACTCTCTGCGGTAGGGAATTCCACAGGTTAACAACTCTCTGAGTGAAGAAGTTACTCCTCATCTTGGTCCTAAATGGCTTACCCCTTATCCTTAGACTGTGACCCCTGGTTCTGGACTTCCCCAATATTGGGAACATTCTTCCTGCATCTAACCTGTCCAGTCCCGTCAGAATTTTATATGTTTCTATGAGATCACCTCTCATTCTTCTAAATTCCAATGAATATAAGCCTAGTCGATCCAGTGAATGGCGGAGCTCTGTACATATTCGGATTGATTTTCTGAATGGGGAGATCTATACACATTAGAACCAATTTTATGAGTGAGGACCTTTATTTTTGAGTTAATTATTTGAGGTGCTTGCTGACAGGGAGCCTCATTTGCCTGTAACATATATGGTGAGGTCGTGGGCACTCTGCTCATAATTGTCCATCCAAATGGGCGGCCTGCAAGTTCCTGATATGTGCTGCCAGCATCAAGACTACGAACATTGCTCATATTATCTGTGCTCAGGCTACCTTTTATCCAGCAGTTCAACACCATTAAAAAGGACACCAGAAAGGTATTATCAATGGCCAGTGAGAGCAGTGTTGTGATTGGTTCAGTTTCCATTATTACTCAAATTACCTGCTTTATTTGAGGAGGGGAGCACATATGCACAAGGAGTGAATATTCACAAATCGTTGAATGCGGCAGGGCAAATTAATAAGACAGTTAAGAAAGTGTATGGGATAGTTGACTTTATAAAAAGGGGCATTTAATACAAGAGCAAAGAAGTCATACTAGTCATTTACAAATCACTGGTTATGGCTCAGCCATGTTGAGCACCATATTTAAGAAGGATGTCAAGGCCTTGGAGAGGGTACAGAGGAAGTTTACCAGGAGGATACCAGGGATGAGTGACTTCAGTTATTTGGAGAGACTAGAGAAGCTGGATTGTTCTCGTTGAAGCAAAGAAAGTTAAAGGAAGACCTAACAGAAGCATTCAACCTTATGGGGGGTCTTGATAGAGCAGGTAGAGAGAAATTGTTTCCTCTGGCAAGTGAGTTTGTAACCAGAGGTCACAGATTTAAAATAATTGGCAAAAGAACAAGAGGGGCAATAAGAAGAACTGTTTTCACACAGAGGGTTGTTAAGATCTGGAATGAACTAGTATGGTGGGAATCGATTCCCTGTCAACTTTCAAAAGGCAATTGGACATGTAGTTGAAGAAAAATTTGCAGGATTATGGGAATAAGCTGGGGTGTGGGATTAATTTGGACAGTTTTTTCAAAGAGCCAGCACAGGCATGATTGGCCAAATGGCCTCCTTCTGCGCTGTAAGATTTTATGATTTGGCTAAATCAAGACAACTGTGCATGTGTGCGCTGAAAAAGTAGTTCACTGCATCCAACAGCATTTTGTGCTCAGTTCTTTACAGGATGGCACTTTTGTCTTTTGAATTAAACCCTGTGAAGGGACATGAACATTCAAACATGTCCCTTTAACTTATTGAGCCATTATACAGTATGCAAGTACATAGATCCTTTGGGCAGAATTTTCCATTGCCATGAGTGTGAGTTTGGAAGTGTGTCTGTAATAAAAGTCGCAGCAAATTAGAGGGCTTTGAGAAAGCACCATCATCCCACCTCCTCATGGCTTTAATTCGGGCAGATTTGCAAGTGCACCGCCAACCCAAACAGTAGAGGTGAGCGATCTAATTAATGTCATTAAAACTTTGTTGTGAGACCCTCAACAGGGATTTTAACCAGAACTTTTGAATTCCACTGGATGACCACGGGAATTATGCAGCTCAGGAACCACATGTGTCAACCTGAGGTGGCAGCTCAGCGGCCATTGATCGAGGTCATTAGTGCAGAGCATGGAAATCTAAATAATTACTCCCACATGACACCTCCTTACTTGTCTGAAGGAAAGGGTCTTTTTGAGAACAGACTCAGGTGTCTAGAGTTTGCAAGTCTTTTCTGCAACCCTGGAAGCCACTCGCACCACATTGCTAATAACTATCACAACACTGACAGTTTGCTCCTCTGATCTCTACTTGACCTGCCATCAATTAAATCAGCATGGGTGCCATTTATACAGTCTCATGTTGATCCTCAGAATCGGACCAGGATCAGCCCCAATACCAGCAGCAGCAGGCTCACCATCACTAGCATAATAACACCACTAACCTTCTCCTCAACAACCTGATGCTCCACAGGACAGACGGCATGAGCGCATGGCTGCACTGCATTGGAGGCAATAGCCCAACACAGGGTGCACAGGTAGAGAATGATTTTCCTCAACAGGACTGAGCAGCAGTGCCAAAGGAGGCTCAGGCTGTCACGCCAGATTATCGCCGACATTTGCAGTTTGCCGGAGCAAGAGCTGCAACCCAGAGGAACTGGTGCACATGCCTTGCTAGTGGCTGTCAAAGTCACCAGCGCCCTAAAGTACTTCACCTCAAGCTCATTCCAGGGATCTGCAGCAGATATTTGTGGCATCTCGCAGTCGGCCACCCACAGGTGCATCATACAGGTCATTGATGCCATGTTTAACAAGTCAGCCTATTTTGTGAACTTTGCCACTGATGAAGCCAATGTTACTGAATGGGCGCTCAGCTTTGCCACTCTGACTGGCTTCCCACTCGTGCAGGACATTATCGACTGCACACATGTGGTCATCAGGACATCATTTAGGAGTGTTTCTGAACTGCAACGGCTTCCACTCCCTCAATGTGCAACTCGTCTGCAACCATAGGAAGATCATAAGAACATAATAAATAGGAACAGGAGTAGGCCATACGGCACCTCAAGCCTGCTCCGCCATTCAATAAGATCATGGCTGATCTGATCATGGACTCAGCTCCACTTCCCCGCCCGCTCCCCATAACTCTTTATCACCCTATCTTTTAAGAAACTGTCTATTTCTGTCTTGAATGTATTCAATGTCCCAGCTTCCACAGCTCTCTGAGGCAGAGAATTCCACAGATTTACAGCCCTCTGAGAGAAGAAATTCCTCCTTATCTCTGTTTTAAATGGGTTGCCCCTTATTCTAAGCTCATGCCCTCTAGTTCTAGTCTCCTCCATCAGTGGAAACATCCTCGCTGCATCCACCTTGTCAAGCCCCCTCATAATTTTATACATTTCGATAAGATCACCTCTCATTCTTCTGAATTCCAATGAGTAGTGGCCCAACCTACTCAACCCCCTCATCCCCGGAATCAACCTAGTGAACCTTCTCTGAACTGCCTCCAAAGCAAGTAAATCCTTTCGTAAATATGGAAACCAAAACTGCATGCAGTATTCCAGGTGTGGCCTCACCAATACCTTGTATAGCTGTTGCAAGACTTCCCCGCTTTTATATTCCATCCCCTTTGCAATTAAGGCCAAGATACCATTGGCCTTGCTGATCATTTGCTGTACCTGCATATCGTCCTTTTGTGTTTCATGCACAAGTACCCGCAAGTCCCGCTGTACTGCGGCACTTTGTAATCTTTCTCCATTTAAATAATAACTTGCTCATTGATTTTTTTCTGCCAAAGTGCATGACCTCACACTTTCCATTATACTCCATCTGCCAAATTTTTCCCGACTCACTAAGCCTGTCTATGTCCTTTTGCAGATTTTTTGTGTCCTCCTCACACATTACTTTTCCTCCCACCTTTGTATCGTCATCAAACTTGGCTACGTTACACTCAGTCCCTTCTTCCAAGCCATTAATGTAGATTGTAAATAGTTGGGGTCCCAGCACTGATCCCTGCGGCACCCCACTATTTACTGGTTGCCAACCAGAGAATGAACCATTTATCCCGACTCTGTTCTCTGTTAGTTAGCCAATCCTCTATCCATGCTAATATATTACCCCCAACTCCGTGAACTTTTATCTTGTGCAGTAACCTTTTATGTGGCACCATCATCAGGCATGTGTGCGCCAAATGCTCTGACAGCTGTCATGGCTGTTCATCATGCGCCAGTCCACACTCGCTTAACTCTTTGCACCACCAAACAAATTTACCGGCTGGCTGCTTGGAGACAAGGTCTATCCACTGAAGATGTAGGTCACGACGCCCTTCAGGAGGTCACGCAATGAGGCTCAGGAGTGCTATAATGAAAGCCACATGTCCACCAGATGTGTCATAGAGCAAACAATAGACATGCTGAAGATGTCCTCCAAATGCCTTGACCGATCTGGAGAAGCCCTTCCGATTGCACTATCCAGGGTCTCTAGATTCGCACAACATAGTACGGCAACGAGAAATACAGCTGTATGAAGAGCAAAGCGCAGCGCGCACAGCCTCTTCAGAGGAGGAGGAAGAGCATCAGCTAGAAGATAAGGAGGAACAGCAGGAGGAACCTGAGGTCCAGATGCCAGCAGCATGATGAGCACATTGCTGCCCGGGAGACCAGAGATGGCCTCATGATGGCCAGATTTACTTAAAATTCTGCATAAGAACATAAGAAGTAGGAGCAGGAGTAGGCTATTTGGCCCCTAGAGCCTGCTCCACCATTCATTAAGATCATGTCTGATCTGATCTTGGCCTCAACTCTACTTCCCTGCCTGCTCCCCATAACTCCCTTATCGTTCAAAAATCTGTTTTCTCCACCTTAAATATATTCAATGACCCAGCCTTCACAGGTCTCGGGTAGAGAATTCCAAAGATTCACAACTCTCTGAGAGAAGAAATTCCTCCTCATTTCCGTTTTAAATGGGCGACCCCTTATTCTGAAACTATGCCCCCTAGTTCTAGATTCCCCCACAAGGGGAAACATCCTCTCTGCATCTAACCTGTCAACGCCCCTCAGAATCTTATACGTTTCAATAAGATCACCTCTCATTCTTCTAAACTCCAATGAATATAGGCCCAACCTGCTCAACCTTTCTTCATAAGACAACCCCTTCATCTCAGGAATCAACCTCATGAACCTTCTCTGAACTGCTTCCAGTGCAAGTATATCACTCCTTAAATAAGGAGACCAAAACTGTATGCAGTACTCCAGGTGTGCTCACCAACATTTCATTTGCCTTCCTAATTACTTGCTGTACCTGCGTGCTAACTTTTTGTGTTTCATGTACAAAGACCACCAGATCCCTCTGTACTGCAGTATTTTGTAATCTCTTCCCATTTAAGTAATAATTAGCTTTTTTATTTTTCCTACCAAAGTGAATAAACTCACATTTTCCCACATTATACTCCATCTGCCAAATCCCTTTGCAGATGATTTGCGTCCTCCTCACAACTTGCTTTTCCACCTATCTTTGTATTATCAGCAAACTTGGCTATATTACAGTCGATCCCTTCATCCAAGTCATTAATAAAGATTGTTAATAGTTGAGGCACCAGCACTGATCCTTGCGGCACCCCACTTGTTACAGTTTGCCAACCTGAAAACGACCCATTTTTCCCAACTCTCTGATTTCTGCTAGTTAGCCAATCCTCTATCCATGCTAATATAGTACCCACAACCCCGTGAGCTCTTAGCTTGTGCAGTAACCTTTGGTGAGGCACCTTATCGAATGCCTTCTGGAAATCCAAATACATAACATCCACTGGTTCCCCTTTATCCACCCTGCTCGTTACATCCTCAAAGAACTCCAGCAAATTTGTCAAACATGATTTCCCTTTCATAAAACCATGTTGACCCAGCTATCTATGGACAACAGACGGCAGAGGCTCATAGACCTCCTCTCTAGGAGGTATGTCAACGTAAACTTGGGTCCTTATGGCCCCATTGCTATGCAGTAAGGTGCTCTTCAGCTCTTTGCTAGCAGGGAAGTGAGGGTGGCCCACGAGAGGGATGATGATGAGAGGGGACATGGAAGTGTGGGCTCCTCTCAAAATGCTCACACTTCTCCCCCATTGCTCTCCCCTCAGTCAGAGCCCCAGATGCCTCCTCGGATCATGAACAGGGTGGCTAAAGGTGAACCAGTAGATGTAGCGTAATAAAAAAAAATTCTGGAAATCTCAGCAGGTCATGCAGCATCTGTGGTGAGGAAGCAGAGTTAATGTTTTGGGTTGATGACCCTTCATCAGAATCTTTGGATCATCGACCCGAAACGTTAACTCTGCTTCCTCTCCACAGATGCTGCCTCACCTGCTGAGATTTCCAGCATTTTCTGTTTTTATTCCAGATTCCAGCATCCACAGTATTTTGCTTTTGTATCAGTAAATTTAGTGTACTGGAATTCCAAAAGGCATTCAATAAGGTTCCATATAATAAGTTGCTACATAAGATAAGAGTTCATCGTGTTGCGGGTAAAATATTAGCATGGATAGAGGATTGGCTAACTAGCAGAAATCAGAGAGTTGGGAAAAATGGGTTATTTTCAGGTTGGAAAACTGTAACTAGTGGGGTGCCACAGGGATCAGTGCTGGAGCCTCAACTATTTACAATCGAGATTAATGAATTGCATGAAGGAACCGAGTGTATTGTCGCTAAGTTTGCTGATGATACAAAGATAGGTGGGAAAGCAAGTTGTGACGAGGACAAAGAGTCTTCATAGGGATATAGATAGGTTAAGTGAGTGGGCACAAATTTGGCAGATGAGGTACAATGTGGGAAAATGTGAGGTTATCCACTTTTGTAGGAAGAATTAAAAAAAGCAAAATATTATTTAAATGGAGAAATACTACAGAATGCTGCAGTACAGAGGGATTTTGGTGTCCTCCGACATGAAACACAAAAAGTTAGCATGCATGTACAGCAAGTCATTAGCAAAGCAAATTGAATGTTGACCTTTATTGCAAGGGGGATGGAGTATAAAAGTAGGGAAGTCTTGTTACAACTATATAGGGCATTGGTGAAGCCACACAATTTTGGTCTCCTTATTTAAGGAAGGATATACTTGCATTCGCGAGTTCGGAGAAGGTTCACTAGGTTGATTCCTGGGATGAAGGGTTTGTCTTATGAGGAAAGGTTAAGCAGGTTGGGCCTGTACTCATTGGAGTTTAGAAGAATGAGAGGTGGTCTTATTGAAACATATAAGATTCTGAGGGAGCTAGATAGGGTAGATGCTGAGAGGATATTTCCCCTCTAGAATGAGGGGGCATAGCTTTAGAATAAGGGGTCATCCATTTAAGATGGAGATGAGGAGGAATTTCTTCTCTCAGAGAGTTATGAATCTTTGGAATTCTCTATGCCAGAGAGCTGTGGAGGCTGGGTCATTGAATATATTCAAGGCTGAGATAGACAGATTCTTGATCTATGGGGGAGTTAAGGATTAAGGGGAACAGGTAGGAAAGTGGAGTTGAGGCCAAGATCAGATCAGCCATGATCTTATGAATGTAGGAGCAGGCTCGAGGTGCTGTATGGCTTAATCTTGCTCCTATTTCTTATGTTCTTATGTGAGTGGTGCATTAGCTGCTCCACACAGGTGGCTATCCTTTCCATGGAAGAGCATATCACCCCACTGTCTGCCACATGGTTGTCCTCATGTTGGAAATGGATTCCTCTATTCTGTGCACATTTGCAGAGATCATAGCCGCAAACCAGACGGAGCCTCCTCCACTTCTTCCTGCACCTCCAGGATCACCCTATTTCTCGAAGATTCCTGAGGCTCAGCGCCTGCATGCAGCTGAACAGAGCTGGGAGTGTCCTGCTCCCTCTGGTGAGGAGTCTTCACTGCTGTCCCTGTCTCCACCATCTGCTCTTGCTCACTTGTGAGCTGAGGCACCAGGTGACAACACTGCTCTATCTTGCATAGGACCCACTGAGGTGTGCGTATCTGCGCTGGTGCTGGTTGCGCTTAGGTCTGGCGATGGTGCACCCTCAAAGGCTGGAGGCTTCTCTGATGAGTGGTCTTCCCTGTCCGACTGGACAGCGCGTGGCAACGGGAGGTGGCGGGGCTCTTGATGGACCTGTGGCAGAGTAAAGAGATGATTTAGAAATGTTATATTAAGAATGGGTAACGATATCATTTTGCGCATGATGAACATTCACTGGCTGCTGACATCAATCACCATATGAGTGACTGCTGTATGCCATGTGGCTGTATGAGATGTTAATCTGTCACCAGATTGCTGAGAAATCCTCCTCTCTCCATCTCCCACTGCCAGCAGCACCAAAACTCTTGACACCTCCGGGGTGACCTCCTCAGTTGAAGTTAAAACGGTGAAGGATGGAGGGCCAACTCCAGTTCTCTCTCCCTGTTGTTGTGTGCTCATTTCTCCTACAAGGAGGAAAAAAAGAGAAGTTTGAGTGAGAGTGATGACATGAGTATAAGGAATGTGTGGATTACATCTGTAGAGGGTAACTATGAGGGAATGTGGGGCCAATGCCAAAGTGACAATGACAAATGGCCTCCTTGGGTGGTGTTACTTGGTGTGACTGCATTAGGGTAAGGGAGAGTGTGAGGGGTGGTTCGTCAGAGTGGGATGTGGGTATGTACTTAGAGAGGGATGGATGGAGGTGCAAGGTTTATTGCTGTGAGGAATGATGTGCAGGAGTGGGCTCGGGAAGGCAGAGTGATGGGGATGTGGTAACAGGCACAGCAGGAGTGTGGCTTTGCACTCACCTTTCCTGATCTCATGAGATCATTGACACGCCTCCGGCACTGCACCCAAATCTTCACCTCATCCCTGCTGTTCACCTTCTCAGCTACTTGGAGCCAGGCTCTTTTTGTCTCTTGTGAAGGTGTTTTCTGCCTATCAGCAGAGAAGAGGATCTCTCTGCGTGGTCTGACTCCCTCCACAAGAAAATGTCAGGAGTCATCTGAAAACCTGGGTGCAGCCCTCTGTCTCTGTAAAGTCATGTTTTGAAGTTTGAGCAAATAAAGATCCTGAAATATCCTCCCTGCACATTTCTAGATGTACCTTTTAATGCTATGGGGCCAAAGCTGCTTTAAATATCCACACTGGAAATGAATCATCGATGATGTTATTAGACCCACACCATTTAATAGGGCCAGGAAGCGCGCATGACTGCCTTAATCGGCGCCATTAACTGAAGGTCGATCTGAGGGGCAGACTGATCAATACAACATGGTTCTGTCTCACCATGTGGCCCCCACATACCAGACCCGACTCTGTAAGGAAAATTATGACCTTTATGTCAGCAGTATTCAACAGGCAAGCTGCCAGCAATTTTAGGCTACAAGTTACTTTCATTGGGCTCCCACTTCCAGTACTAGATGCACAAATGTGACTTTTTCTGGGAGCTGAAATGAACGGTAGTTGAAATCGGCTTTAAGTGCTGAACATGGGAAGGGCAAGTGAGATGAATGGGTCATCTGCAGCCATTTAAATTTCCCGACCTAGAGTTAGGATAAGTATTCGCGCTCATTTGTGGATTACGACCAATCATGGAGCAGCCTTCGTGCATCAATCAGTGCACCAGCCCAGGAATTTTAAAGAGGAAAGTCTTGAATTTCCTCTGTATTTGCGCTCAGAGACATGCGTGACCCGATCACAAATCAATTGAGTACCCAGAATTTATGGTGTCTTCGATGGTATATGCTCAATGCATGCCATAGTAAGCCTTCTGAAAGGCCCTGCAAGTTCTGGGATTCTGCATGTGCTGCGCATGCACGAAAACCCAGAACTTGCGATCTGTCAAGGTACACCATAACCGACCAGAAAATCACTTTTGCTGGCGCAGAGTTGGGCTATTTGCCAAACTACTGCCCAGCAATTGCCCATGAAACTCTTACAGTTGGTAAAAGCAGGCTTAGGGCTGAAGGGCTATTATAAATCTTAAATTAAAAATGTTTTAATAAAAAACGATGCACAAACACTTAAAATTAATTTATGCAAATATTGACCCAGATTAAAATGATACAAATTAGTTTTCAAAAAATTACATTTTTATTGTATTTGCTGCAATGAAGGGACTTTTAATTAAATTTGAAAATCAGAACATTTATATTTATTAGAGTTGTCTAAATTGTTTAATTATTTGGGGATTCCAGTAGGATTTAGAGGAGATTCCATTCCTCCTTTCTCATTGGAGGACCTGGCCGACATGATCCCAGGGACACTTATGAACCACGTGTGTCCCTGGGATCCATGGGCCTTTACGCAGGCGTGCGCCTGGAGGCCCAGGACCCAAACTTTCCGTAGCTTTGGAGCCAGGTGGTAAGTTCATAGATGTTTCATGGGTCGGAGATGTACTTCGGAGTAACGCCTCCGACCGCAATCAGGGCCATTATATGACTTAAAACATCACAGAACTTTGGACTTAGGTGAGTTACATGCCTAACTACAGTACCCAACTCTCCTCGAGATGTTCCAATCGGCAATCAATCCCTCCACCCGAATACATCTCTGTCCATAAAACTGGCCGTGACCCCAAGTTAGAAAATGAGTTCCCTGCTATTGTGCTTGCTTAGATTCTCCAGACGCAGCAGGAAATAAAGTCATTTTTATGGTATTTTATTTCCATTTAAAAAAAATTATCCTCGCTGAGACCTGCTCTGTGTTTTCTGTTTCTTTTAATACATTTTTATTGTATAAATAAAAATCACATTAAAAATTGAAAAGCTCCCCGATTGCAGGTTCTTAAATATGCGGTGTCTAATGTGCATGAATGAATTGAAACTTTATTTTTCATACTTGAAGAAAGAATATACAATGTGAGTATGGTGCTTTCTTTGGGCCCCAATTGTTCACACTGATTTATGTCCATTTTTATGTTTGGGAAAATTCTAATGAGGTTAGCCAGGAATTTGAACATAATTTGGCATCGTCTGTATTGGCACAGGAATGGGCACATATCCAGGTCCAACTTCAGGGTTGTACCCATAGTGGAAATTCCAGGTCTCTGAAACTTCCCAATTTTAAGGTATCATTGGAGGGGCAGGATAGGGAGAAAGATGAGGGTGAAGTTGATAGGAACTGAGGAGGGCTTGAATATTTTGTATTTTGGGGCTTGGAATTTTTGTGTAAGGGCTTCTTTGCAGAATGGCTTCTGGTTTGAGTTGGGAGTCTTGACTGTTTGTGTGATAGGGGTCCTGATTTTTATGTTTGTGGTCTGTTGATTTTTGTGTATGGCGGTTTGAATTTTCTGTGTGATCAGGGATGACTTTATTCACATTTGACAGGAGAATTTCGGCCCCATCTACAAAAGGTTGGACTTCCTTGTTTTAAGTTGACTCAACTGTGTTGTTTCATATATATATATAACATTCGCAATGACCATTGAACATGCAATTTTTTCCACTATGTTGCAACATGGTGACCTAAATAGTTGACCATCTGCTCAAAGCTGAGTAGCCGCAAAATCATTTCCTTTCTTTAGCGTGAGATAATTATCTCCAAACAATAGTTATGAACAGTGAGAAGGTCCCTGGAGTATCATACAAACCACATATATTGAAGTAGAAACTGCAGCTGCTTCCTTTTTCGGTAAATTTCAGTTTAAACAGTAAAGGGTAGTTTAGCTTAACATTTAACTCTTTCATTACTGGAAAAGCAGTTAAAGTGAAAAAGTGTATTGTGTTGACAACAAATATGAATTTACACATTAATATAAAAGTTAGTGATGAGGTGGAATTGCCATGCAATTTTTTATTCATTCTCGGAATGTGGGGGGTGCGAGCAAGACAGGTATTTATTGCACATCCCTAGTTGTCCTGAGAAAGTGCTGATGTGCCTTCTTGAACTGCAAGAATTCTTTGTAGCAGTTTGATACAACTAAATGGCTTGCATGTCCATTTTAGTGAGCTGGTGTGGGATTGGAGTCACATATAGGCCAGACTAGATAAGGAGAGTTGGGTACTAAAACAATCCAACAGCTACATGGTCACTTCTACTGATACCAGCTTAGATTGCATTCACTCACTCCTCCCATGGTTCAGTTAGTAAATGTCCATTAATACTGAGCCACAGTTTTTGGGAACAAAAAGGTCCCAAGTTAAACTCTTGAGTTAACTTATCTCAACCAGAGTAGCTGCTATAATTGACCTCAGTGCCCTTGGACTTGGATGTGACACTATCATTCTACCAACTTCAGACAATTACACAAGAAACAAATGCACAGTTTAGTTCTAATACAAGACATGTTTTAAAATACTCATCACAACAGAAAATCATTCTTTCTGCCAAATAAAAACTCAGGTGAGAACAAGTTTAGAATGGCTGCTCCCTCCACAATTCAATAGTTTGAAGATATTCACCATCTATATGAAGTCTTAAAAAATGACCACCTAGCAAAAGTAGTGGAAGATGGCTAGTGCCCGTGGAAACTTTCACCTGGATACGTCAACTCCTGAAGGAGAGGAGAGAAAATTGGAAGGGGTTACTGCCACTGACTGTGTTTAGACCCTAGAAACTAGTTTTAAAATTTTACAGGTTTGTTACTTTTTGTGCCGCGTGAATTGGATTGTTCACAGTCCTGAAAGAGGCATGGTATCTATTCTTATATAAACTACTTTTCTGCTATCAATCTGTTCATGTCAACCTGTTACTTGACCAATTGATTCATTTACGAATGCAGCGGTGTCTGATGTTTCAGGAAGAATTGTCATTTGTCTTGAAGTGAGGGCCTGAGTGTAACTAATCCACATCTGTTTTCTCAACATTCAAGGTTCAAAGAGGGCAGCCCACCTTTGTTTACATTTATGGCCAGGATTTAGTGGTCAGCGGCGCACTTGCAGCTATACACACAATTTTTATCAGGTTTTTGAGTGGCAACTTGCTGTCTGCAGGAGTCTGATCCAGTGCAACACCCTCTACAGAGGTCTGTGGTGTGTGTAAGCAGATCAAGGAGCAGCGTGGCTCCTCAACCAATCAAATTGACGAATACTCGCTGAGACAAGCAAATTCTAAATCGGGAAGCATAAATTAGCATATTTAATTTAAATCAAATACAGAAAGCAAAATAAAGTGATTTAAAGACAGTTGGGATCAAGAGAGAGTGGAGATAAGAGACAGAAAGGAAAAGGAAAAAAAATTTCAATTTTTTATTTTTTTAAATCTCCAATTATAATTAAATTCTGAAGGAATGAGATGCCACATGTAAAATTAAATTTTCAGTGCCAGATAGATTGTTTGCCAGTAATTAAGATTTATCACACAATTAAAAATTCACCTACACTTGAATGCACCCGCCCTAACTTCTTCTGGCGTATTTAGTGGGCAAGTACAGAAGCGCACGCCTTCACATGGATTTCAAACCAGTCTACTGGCAAGGTACCGGTGTTGTGATGTTAGTGGAGGGGCAGGGCAACTCAGGCAGCAACTTCAGATTTCTGTGTTTAACTGCGCATGTGCAGACTCCAGAAGTTGCTGTCCGATTTACTTCACGACAATGGTGAGCACTATTAGCCTCACCATTATTCTTAACACAAAATCCGAGCCAATGTCTACTGACAGCTTCCATCTCATCAAAATGACCAACCCCTCAGAGAATGTATTCAAGTTTGCCACAGAGATGAGATAGAAATGTCACCTGTAATAGTTGACCATCAGTGGATTGTGCTCAGAAGATCTGCAGAGAACACCTGTGACACACCTGTAATTTGCTTTGTCAGGGGCGGGGTTATTCTTCAAAGAACCTGCCTGTATTTCAAAGAAATCGAGGTATACCTAGGGAGAGACCTGGGGAACCTGGACTCTTGAGTTCACTGAGTTTACCTGTATTTCCACATCATAGCAGTGAGATCCAACTCTGTGCGGACAAATCCATATTCAACAAAGAATATCAAAGGTTCAATTTGCAGACTTAAGAATTGAGGAACTGTCACTTTAGCTTCAGAAAATAGTCCTGAGTATGGGTGAAAGTTCAGTACCCTTTTGCTCTTGATCAGGTGGTATATTTTCCTTCTGTATGAAATTGGATCTCAAAACAAACAAAAGTCCTATTTTAGCCTGAAGTATATGATCCGATGCTGTAGTATTTTTTAGCTCATCAGAAAGGTCAGGAGTATACATTGGGTACCCTATGTTACTTCTAGTATATACTCCAATGATACAAAGTAGAATTTTAATCTTGAAGCAAACAATCGTATTCACTTTATATATAAATGAACAAGTGTCTCCATTAAAATACTGACAAAATAATGTTGTACACCTTTCCAGGTTAGAAATAGGCTTTATTGAAATTACACCTCTTAGATTGTGGTTCTGAGTGGCAGGAAATGGCAACTTTATCATCTAACCTACAACTGTTTAGTTGCACAATCTCTCATGCTGTCAACTTCAATTGCACAATCTCTCGTGCTACCAAATTCAAATGATGACCCAGGAAATATTTACACGGTTTCGCTTAGTTGCAACACAAACATGTTTCAAACTACCCAGCTCAGCAATACATTTTTCATCCTGCCAAAATATTTGGGTGAGAACAGGATCAGAATTAGCCATGTTGCTATCCATGATGGAGATGCTTTTTGTTATTCACCGTCCACATTCAGTCATGAAAAATGACCACTTAGGTAAGGTTATGGCTGTTAACCGGGGCCTGTGGAATCTTATCCCCACATGTCAGCTTCTCCCACAGAGGAGAAACTTCCAATGACTCTTAACTTTTCATAGGTTAAAGAAAGATAACGTATTTCTATGCCTGCTATATGAATGAGGTTAGCCCATTTAGTGTAAATGGTTTAGTGCAGTTGTTGACAAAGTAATTAATGTTTTAGCATAATATCACACAATTATTTCTAGGCTTGGCATCTACTTTATAAAATGTATCCATCTGGGGCTAAGATTTTGGCACCTTGAGCTCAAGACGTCCAATTGTTCAGTTGCGTGGTCAACCGGCTCTCACAAGACCAAGTTCAGCCAGTTTAGTTCCAAAAAAAGACATGTTTTCAAGTATACACAAAATTCATGAGTTACGTTGCTCAAAAGCTTTGAGAATAGATTTGGTTACTTTAATTTCATCAACATAGGGTTGGGTGAAAGCACAAAAAACTATGACTGCGGAAACTGGATAAGGGATTGGGAATAGTAAATGTAAAAATGGAACAAGACCAAAATCTGCAGTAGTTGACAGGTAGGTGATGGGCACTAGAGCAACAAGAGTGCAGCAGAAATGCAATGGGGGCGATCTTCAACCTCTGCTCGAAACAGGGGCAAAAATCTTCGGGTTCAGCCCCTATTTAGATGCCAGTGGGGAGCTGCAAGCACCAATTGGGAAGGTTAGAAAATCGGCTGGCTCCCAGGCTGAGCCAGCTGGCCGGTTGCGCCTGGGAAGAGGTGGAGATGAAACCGGGAGCCAGGTGGTGATGGCTTGCAGAGCGACGGAGTTTTTGTGGGCACAGGAGGTGGACACCTGCTCCTCCTGGTCTCGCGAAACGCAAAATTAGAAACTTCTTTGGCCTCTTTTTCAGCAGCCTCCAGCATGCCTTTTAAGGCCGTTCAAATCGTGAAATGGGTCGAACAGAGTCAGTGCGACCCATTTGCACCAGAAAAGTACGATCAGGATCCTTGGATCAGCACATGACCACAATTTACATATTTAAGAAGCCTCCAACCAAAAACAGGCAGGCGGGCTGCTTGCTCATTTACAAGCCCACCTCAAAAACGTATTAGGTGGGACTTGTGCATCAATGGGCCAGCCGAGGCGCATGCTCAATTTTCATGCGAGAAACTGGAAGCTGGCAGTTGAAAATCACTTCCAACATTTACAGATGGAAAACATAGAAACATAGAAAATAGGAGCAGAGTAGGCCATTTGGCTCTTCGAGTCTGCACCATCATTCAATATGATCATGGCTGATCCTCAATCTCAACACCATATTCCCACTTTCTCCCCATACCCCTTGATGCCTTTTGTGTCTAGAAATCTATGTCCTTCTTAAGTATATTCAGTGACTTGGCCTCTACAGCCTTCTCTGGTCGACAATTGCACAGATTCACCACCTTTGTGTGAAGAAATTTCTCCTCATCTCAGTCCTAAATTCCCTACCCGGTATCCTGATAGTGTGACCCCTTGTTCTAGACTTTCCAGCCAGGGGAAACATCCTCCAGCATCCAGTTTGTCCAGCCCCATCAGAAATTTATATGTTTAAATGAGATGCCTTCTCATTCTTCCAAACTCAAGTGAATACAGGCCTAGTCGACCCAATCTCTCCTCATACGACAGTCCTGCCATCCTTGGAATCAGTCTGGTGAACCTTTGTTGTACTCCCTCTATGGCAAATAAGGAGGCAAGTAATGATCTCCTAGGTAAGGAGACCAAAACTGCACACAATACTCCAGGTCTGGTCTCACCAAGGCCCTGTATAACTGTAGTAAGACATCCTTGCCCCTGTACTCAAATCCTCCTGCAATGAAGGGAGGGGAGTAAAGCTGGAATTAGAAAGCAAAAATAAAGAAAGTGAGTTTGAAGAAGAGTGGAAACAAGGAGGAAAAAAGGGTAAAAAAACAAATTTAAAAGCTGTTTGTCTAAATGCACATAGCATTCGTAACAAAATAGATGAGTTGATGGTAAAATAGATACAAATGGGTATGATCTGATAGCCATTACAGAGACATGGTTGCAAGGTGACCAGGACTAGGAATTAAATATTCAGGGGTACTTGACAATCTGGAAGGACAGACAGAAAGGAAAAGGAGGTGGGGTAGCTCTGTTGATAAAGGATGGAATCACTGCAATAGTGAGAAATGATAATGGCTCAAATGATCAGGATATTGAAACAGTTTGGGTGGAGATAAGGAATAATAACGGGGAAAAGTCATTGGTGGGCTTGTCTCTAGGCCCCCTAACAGTAGCAACTCTGTTAATCGGAACATAAACCAGGAAATAGTGGGGGCTTGTAAAAAGGGAACAGAAATGATCATGGGTGATTTTAACCTCCACAATGATTGCACAAATAAAATTGGGTAGCTTTGAGGAAGATTTCATAGAGTGCATAAGGGACGGGTTCCTCGAGCAGTATGTAATGGAACCAACCAGTGGGCAGGCTATCTTAGATCTGGTGCAGTGTAATGAGACAGGATTAATAAACTATTTCCTAGTAAAGGATCCCCTTGGAATGAGTGATCATAGCATGGTTGAATTTCAAATTCAGATGCAGGACAAGAAAGTTGGATCTCAAACCAGCGTACTAAGCTTAAATAAAGGAGACTACAAAGGTATGAGGGCAGAGTTGGGTAAAGTGGATTGAGAAAATGGATTCAAGTGTAGGACGGTTGATGAACAGTGGTGTACATTTAAGGAGATATTTCACAACTCTCAAGAAAAATATATTCCAGTGAGGAGGAAAGGGTGTAAAAGAAAAGATAGCCATCCGTGGCTAACTAAAGAAATAAAGGACGGTATCCAATTAAGAATAAGGGCATATAAAGTGGCCAAAACTAGTGGGAGGACATAAGATTGGGAAGCTTTTAAAAGCCAACAAAGAATGAACTAGCAAGAAATATAAAAACAGATAGCAAGAGTCTCTATAGGTATGTAAAAAGGAAGAGTGGCTAAAGTAAATATTGGTTCCTTAGTGGACTAGACCGGGAAATTAGTAATGGGGAACATGGAGATGGCAGAAATTCTGAACAAATATTTTGTATCAGTCTTTGCAGTAGAGGACACTAACAATATCCCAATAATGGATAGTCAAGGGGCTATAGGGGGGCGACGAACTTAACACAATCACAATCACAAGGAGGTGGTACTCAGTAAGATAATGGGACTAAAGACAGATAAATCCCCTGTACCTGATGGCTTGCATCCTAGGGTCATAAGAGAAGTAGAGGCAGGGATAGTGGATGCTTTGGTTGTAATTTATCAAAATTCCCTGGATTCTGGGGAGGTCCCGGCAGATTGGAAAATTGCAAATGTAACGCCCCTATTTAAAAAAGGAGGCAGACAAAAAGCAGGAAATTATAGACCAGTTAGCCTATATCTGTGGTTGGGAAAATGTTGGAGTCCCTTATTAAAGAAGCACTGGCAAGACATTTGGAAAAACATAATTCAGTCAGGCAGAGTCAGCATGGATTTATGAAAGGGAAGCCATGTTTGACAAATTTTCTGGAATTCTTTGAGGCTGTAACAAACAGGGTGAATAAAGGGGAACCAATGGATGTCGTGTATTTGGATTTCCAGAAGGCATTTGACAAGGAGCCACATAAAAGGTTACTGTACAAGATAAAAGTTTACGGGGTTGGGGGTAACATATTAGCATGAATAGGAGATTGGCTAATTAACAAAAAACAGAGAGTCAGGATAAATGGTTCATTCTCGAGTTGGCAATCAGTAATTAGTGGGATTCCACAGGGATCAGTGCTGGGACCTCAACTATTTACAATCTATATTAATGGCTTGGAAGAAGGGACCGAGTGTAACGTAGCCAAGTTTGCTGACGATACAAAGATGGGAGAAAAAGCAAATTGTGAGAAGGACACAAAAAATCTGCAAAAGGATATAGACAGTCTAAGTGAGTGGGCAAAATATTGGCAGATGGAGTGTAATGTTGGAAAGTGTGAGTTTATGCACTTTGGCAGAAAAAAAATCAAAGAGCAAGTTATTATTTAAATGGAGAAAGATTGCAAAGTACTGCAGTACAGGGGGTACTTGTGCATGAAACATAAAAGGTTAGTATGCAGGTACAGCAAGTGACCAGGAAGGCCAATGGAATCGTCATCTTTATTGCAAAGGGGATGGAGAATAAAAGCAAGTAAGTCTTGCTACAGTTATACAGGGTTTGGTGAGACCACACCTGGAATACTGCGTGCAGTTTTAGTTTCCATATTTATGAAAGGATATACTTGCTTTGGAGGCAGTTCAGAGAAGGTTCACTAGGTTGATTCCAGAGTTGAGGTGGTTGACTTATGAGGAAAGGTTGAGGAGGTTGGGCCTCTACTCATTGGGATTCAGAAGAATGAGAGGTGATCTTATCAAAATGTATAAGATTATGAGGGGGCTTGACAAGGTGGATACAGAGAGGATATTTCCACTGATAGGGGAGACTAGAACTAGGGGGCATAATCTTAGAATAAGGAGCCACCCATTAAAAACTGAGATGATGAGGAATTTCTTCTCTCTGAGAATTCACTGCCTCAGAGAGCTGTGGAAGCTCGGTCAATGACTAAGTTTAAGACACAGATAGACATAAGGGGTTATGGTGAGTGGGCAGGGAAGTGGACCTTGAGTCCATGATTGGATCAGCCATGACCATAATAAATGGTGGAGCAGGCTCGAGGGGCGGTATGGCCTACTCCTATTTATGTTCTTATGTTCTATGAAGGCCAACATATCATTTGCCTTCCTAACTGCTTGCTGCATCTGAATTTTTGCTTTCAATGACTGGTGTACAAGGACACCCAGGTCCCTTTGTACATTAACATTTCCCAAGCTATCTCCATTTAAGTAATACTTTGTCTTTATGTTTTTGTTACCAAAGTGGATAACTTCACATTTATCCATGTTATACTGCATTTGCCATGTGTTTGTCCACTCACTCAACCTATCTAAATCATCTTGCAGCGTTTTTGCATCCTCCTCATAACTCAAAATCCCACCTAGTTTGTGTCGTCAACAAACTTGTAAATATTACATTTGGTTCCCTCATCCAAATCATTTATATATATTGTGAATAGATAGAGCCCAAGCACTGATCCCTGTGGTACCCCACTAGTCACTGCCCGTCACCCCCAAAAAGACCATTTTATTCCTACTCTCTGTTTCCTGTCAGTTAACCAATTTTCAATCCATGCCAGTATATTACCCCCAATCCTATGTGCTTTAATTTTGCACACTAACCTCTTACGTGGGACTTTATCAAAGGCCTTCTGAAAATACAAATTCACTACATCCACTGGTTCTTCCTTATCTATTCTATTAGTTACATCCTCAAAAAACTCCAGTAGGTTTGTCAAACACGATTTTCCTTTCATAAATCCATGCTGACTTTGTCTAATCCTATGGATATCTTCTAAGTGTCCCATTATCACATCCTTTATCATAGACTCTCACATTTTCACTACTACTGATGTTAGGCTAATGGGTCTGTAGTTCCCTGTTTTCTCTCTCCCTCCTTTTTTAAATAGTGAGGTTACATTTGCCACCCTCCAATCTACAGGAACTTTTCCATAATCTATAGAATTTTGGAAGATGACAACCAATGCATCCACTATTTCCATGGCTTCCTCTTTTAGTACTCTGGGATGCAGATCATCAGCCCCTAGGGATTTATCGACTTTCAGTCCCATTAATTTCTCTAGCACTATTTTCTTACTAATAATTATTTCCTTTCATTCCTCTTGCTCATTAGACCCTTGGTTCCCTACCATTTCTGGGACCTTATTTGTGTCCTCTTCCGTGAAGATAGAACCAAAGTATTTATTTAATTGTTCTGTCATTTCCTTGTTCCCCATTATAAATTACCCGTTTCTGACTGTAAAAGACCTACATTTGTCTTCACTAATCTTTTTACGTACTTATAGAAACTTTTGCAGTCGGTTTTTATGTTCCTTGCAAGTTTACTCTCATAGTCTATTTTTCCCCTCTTAATCAATCTCTTGGTCCTTTTTTGCTGAATTCTAAACTGCTCCCAATCCTCAGGCTTGCTACTTTTTCTGGCAACTTTGTATGACTCCTCTTTGGATTTAATACTATCCTTAATTTATTTTGTTAGCCATGGTTGAGCCACTTTTCCTTTCGTGTTTTTGCAGCAGGAAGGAATGTAAAGCTGCTGCAATTCATGCATTCGGTCCTTAAATGTTCGCCATTGCCTATCCACCGCCATGCCTTTTAATTAATCTTCCCAATCTATCATAGCCAATTCATTCCTCATACCTTCGTAGTTTCCTTTGTTGAGATTTAAGACCCTAGTTTCGAATTGGACTACTTCACTTTTCATCTTAATAAACAATTCAATCATGTTATGGTCACTCTTCCCTAAAGGACTCCACACAAGGCTATTAATTAACTCCTTCTCAGTGAACAATACCCAATGTAGGATAGCCTGTTCCCTAGTAGGCTCCTCAACGTACTGGTCTAAAAAAAACATATCGTACACACTCCAGGAATTCATCCTCTAAAGTATCATTACTAATTTGGTTTGGCCAGTCCATATGTAGATTTATGTCACCTACGATTACTGTAGTACCCTTTTTACATGCATCTCTAATTTCCTGTTTGATGCCATCCCCTACATTACCACTACTGTTTGGAGGCCTATTGACAACTCCCACCAATGTTTTCTGTCCCTTGGTGCTCCTTAGCTCCACCCAGATTGATTCTACATCTTGATTTTCTGAGCCAATATCCTTTCTCACTATTGCTCTGATTTCATCCTTTACTAACAAAAACACCACCCTCTTTTCCTTTTTGCCTGTCCTTCCTAAATATCGAATATCCTTGGATATTCAGTTCCCAACCCTGCAACCATGTCTCCGTAATTGCAACTATATCGTATGTGTTTACATCTATTTGTGCTGTTAATTCATCTACCTTATTACGAATGCTTCATGCATTCAGATACAGTGCTTTTAGATTTTACTTTTTAACATTATTAGACATCTTAACATTATTTTGTACTATAGCCCTATTTGTCTTATCGCTATTTTTTCTTACCTGGACCCCATTTGTTAGTGCTCTCTTTTGTTTGTCGGCTCTGTCCCTTCCTGACATAATCTGGTTATCCTTACCACAATCACTTACCTGCATTGCTTCCTTTTCTTTTCTCTTTAGCATTCTAGATTTCTCTCCAGCGACCCCCACCACACACCCCCCCCCCCTCCCCAATCCCATTTAATTTAAAGCCCTATCTACCTCCCTAATTATTCGATTTGTTAGAACTCTGGTCCCAGCATAGTTCAGGTGTAGTCCGTCCCCACGGAACAGTTCTCTCTTTCCTGAGTATTGGTGCCAGTTCCCCATGAATCGAAACCTACTTCTCCCACACCAAACTCTGAGCCACGCATTCATCTCCCTGATTCTATTGACCCAATGCCAATTTGCTCGTTGCTCAGGTAATAATGCAGATTATTACCTTTGTGGTTCTGCTTTTCAATTTAGTCCCTAGCTGCTCAAACTCTCTCAGCAGAACCTCTTTCTTAGTCCTACCTATGTCATTGGTACCTACGTGTACCTCGACAACTGGATCCTCCCCCTCCCATTCCAAGTTCTTCTCCAGCCCGGAGGAGATGCCCTTTACCCTGGTACCGGGCAGGCAACACAGCCTTCAGGACCCACGCTGTCTTGGCTGCAGAGAACCTTATATATCCACCTAACTATACTGTCCCCTACTACAACCACCTTCCTCTTTACTCCCCCCACTTGAATGTCTTTCTGCACCACGGTGCCTTGGTCAGTCTGCTCATCCACCCCGCAGTTTGCAACACTTGTCCACAAGGGTTGCAAGAAACTTAAACCTATTGGACAAGTGCAGGGACTGAAGTTCCTGCAATACTACCTCCTGGATCCCTGGATCTGCCTCACTCACAATCGCACCCTCCTGTCCCTGACCACTTGCCAATTCTAAAGTATTTAATCTAGAGAGTGTGGCTGCCTCCTGGAATAAAAGGTTCAGGTAACTTTTTCCCTCCTGATGTCTCGTAATTTCTGCAGCTCGGACTCCAGCTCCTCAACTCAGAGTCGAAGTTCGTCGAGCCGCATACACTTACCACAGATGTTGTCGCCCTGGACCAAAACGTTCAGAAGCTCCCACATATTGCAGCAGCAAAACATCTCCTGTTTTCCCATTATTTAATTAAATTAATTAGTTTAGTGTTAATCAAAGTATTTACCTTATATAGTTTATTAAATTAGTTAAATAAATAAAGGTTATTTTTTGAATTTAGTTATATGCTGTACATTAATTTAAAAGAAAAACTTAGCCCACAGTCACTACCAATCACTTACCTGCCTTATCTGTGATGTCACACAGCAGAGTTCTCTCCACCCAGAGCCGTGTGATCAACGGAAATACGAATCTGGAGAGATGTAAAACGGGCTGTCGATTCGCGATCACCCATTTTACACAAACAAACTCCAAATTACCCCACAGAGCGTGCGAATAAGGCCCTGAATTCCATACAAAGGGTATGGATGGAGACTGAAATTTTATATATTGGATGTCAATGGGGATTCAAATTCTGCATACTGGATGTGAAAGAGGCAATTTATTCTATAAACTGCAAGTGAATGGACACAATAATTCCATACAGTGTGTGTGGCTGGATAACTGGAATTGGGTTAGGTTTGTGTATATCATGATTTCTGATGTGTGGGACTCCTTCAAAAATTGATGCACTCACAGAGAGATCACCAGTAAAATATGAACATCCTTCTGAAGACCCATGTCCTAACTACCAAAAACGGTCGGAGAATATCAATTCAGAAATATTGGTGCCGAGAACAGAAATTATTTTTTAATAAGTGGAAAAATACAGAAATCTGATGACCTAACAGGCACTCTGAATTCTCTTGTTGACTCCCTTATGGTGTAAGCTGCACATATACTTTCAAGGTATTCTTTAAAGAAATACTATGATCTTTATCAAATACTTTTGAGATTTGTTTTGCCACGAGATCAGGCACACAGAGCGTCCCTGTCTCTCTTATGGTGTTTCTTGAGCTTTGGTGTGGTGTAATTAACTTTTGCTACTCTGTTCGGGTTCCTCGGTGGTAGCTGGGTGTTGCCTTTTTTTTCTGCCTCTTCTTTGCCTTTGCGTTTTGCCGTTATTGGATCAGAGCAGCGTATGCAAGGCCTCATTTGAATGTTGTCTTCACGAGCTGTGGGAAAAAAACAGCATGAAATTTAAGGGACAACATGTTTGTTGAAAATATGATGCGGGAATGGCCCTGATGCGTCAGTAAATGTACTGCATGGTGTAGTACTGAACCGTGTTGACCAGGAAGATCTATGTTGCAATCTCACCAAGGTGGTAGGGCCTCCGCACCCATGGGCTAGGAAGTGGGAACGTCGGGCAGAATTTCCACTGCTGTCATTGCTGTTACAAAGTGCACGTGTGAAAAATCAGCTTACAGCAGGATCAGGAGCTGCCTCCCACAGCTTAATGGCTTGGTGAGCGTTACAAATGAAGAAAGGTAATTTGGAAGAAACACATGCAAAGATTATGGCCCGAAAATTGCGGTCGGAGGCTTCCTGAGGGCGGACGCCTCTGACCGAAATTTGTTTTACGAAAATACCTGGAGGTCCCGGAGGAATGTAGAATTGCACTCCGCATAAGGGAACACGTCTTTCAGGAGCGTATGCGTATCCTGGGATCATGGGCTTGAACCACCAATCACAATGCAGTAGAGGTACAATGTCTCGAATCCGGCTGTCCGAAAATCGGACATTTTTGAGGCAGCCAAGATGGCGACATCAGTGAGGGACGAGGGAACCGGTAAAAAACGGTATAAAATGCAGCGCCGGGGAGCTGTGGGCAGCGAGTATCGGCGGGAATCGGTGGGCGGTGAGGATTGGTGAGCCGGCGAGTGGCAGAGGATCAGCGGGAATCGGCAGGCGGCGAGGATCAGCGGGCGGCGAGGAACGATAGATCGGCAAGTGGTGTGGAGTGGAAGATCGGCAAGGAGCGGAGGATTGGCGAGTGGCGAGGATCGATAGATCGGTGAGCGGTGAGGAGTGGAGGATCAGCAGACGGCGAGCATTGGCGGGCAGCGAGGATTGCCAACGAGGTCCAAAATCCGGCAAAATCCGAAAACCGGCACGGTCTCAGTCCCAAGTTCACCGGATTTCAGACGTTGTACCTGTATTCCCATTCATAGCAATGGAAGCTCTGAGCTCCCATTACTATCAATGAGAATACTCCTAAAATCAAATAAAGCACCAACATAAATTTAAAGAAATTTAAGATTAATAGAAATTGCATTAAGTTAAATGTTTGAGGAAAAAAAAATTGTAAAAAATGTTTTAATAGTGTTAAAAATAAACTTACCTTCATACAGGGTTTTTAATATAAAAATAAGTAATAACATTTAATTTTTCTATGTTTTAAAACTCTTCTGTTGGTAAAAGTAAACTCCGTGCCTGCTTTTACCAGGCGTAAGAGTTTGAAGGACATTCGCTGGGCAAGAGTTGGGCAAATAGCCCAAATCTTCGCCTGCAAATGTCCTTCTCCCGGGGATGCGTGTGATTGCAAAAGCCGGTTCTCGGCGCATGTGCATCGTGAGCTGAGAACCAGCATTGGCAAGGCGTCTTCGGGCGCGTGCGCACATCGTACGCACCCGGAGAGGCCGCAATTTTCGAGCCACTGCCTCCTTGCTATGATTTCCAGACTGCACTGCAAAGCTTTAAAGTTTATGCTTGTTTTGTCAATTATTGAATGAATCATTTTCTAAGAAGTTGCATTTATATGGCACCTTTCACAACGTCCCAAAGCGGGGTACGACCAATTAAGTACTTTTTGAAGTAAAAAGTACTTTTGTGATATAACGGCCAATTTGTCACAGCAATGTCTCATGAACAGCAATGAGATAATGACCAGATAATCTATTTTAGTGATGTGGGTTCAGGGATAAATATTAGCTGGAGCACAAGAAAAATCCCTTGGTCTTGTTGGAATAGCACTGTGGGATCTTGTATGTTCACCCGAGGGGGCAGACGGAGCCTCAGTTTAATGCCTCACCTGAAAGATGGCATCTCCGACAGTGCAGCACACCCTCGCAATGGAGTGTGAGATTATGTGCTCAAGTCTCTTTCTAGTCACTATGGTACACCATGTAACTGCTGATTAGTCATACAGCCATAATTTACGAGTATCATCCTCTCCATTGAAGGATAGTTGACGCAGAATATGGAATTGAAATAGCGCTGCAGGAGAGATGCCTCAATATCAATAACAGTATATTATCAGCTACAAAATGCTGTTAATGCAAACCTTAACCTACAAACCAGAAATCAATACCATAGGCTCTAAAAGGGAGGAACATTTTTATTTTACTATATGTAACATGATATTTGAATAACCTATTATTTAAATGTTTCTACTATTTGCTTCTAAACCACTTTTTAAAGCATTGTTAAGGTTTCCACAATTCCAAAGCACGGCTATCATGAGGATAAATTTCCTCTGAGGTTCTCCCACTCATCCACAGTAACTTCAGCAGAAGAGCAGTGGATACCCTGGAATAACAGTGTAAACAGCTTTTTACCAGTGTTTCCATGGTACGTCCATGGAAGCTACAGCAGATAAGTGGGAAAATGCATAGAGAAATCTCCCTACCACCTGCCAATTATTTTGATAGTACTTAGTTCAAGACTTTAACAATGCACTCCCAAAATATAATAAAATATTAATCCCTGACTGAGAATTGCAGTTAAGCATCATACATTCTTCATCCAGCAACTCCCATAACTCCAAAAAGAATTCCTAGAAGTTGCAATCGACTCGGGGAAAATTAAATGCAAAAAAGACTCTCAAAATCAGAATTAGAACTTCTGAATTAAATTGCGACAGTTAGGATATGGGCCAAAGACAAATGGAGCTTCTGATATTTTGCGAATGGAGCGGGTACTTACTGAAAATGAATTAACAGCTGAAATAATTCAGTTGCAATAACAAACATATGGGATCTGGTTTCCATTTTTATTCAGAAGAAATGCTCACTTAAAGCAATTTTTGTTTCATAATTTAAAAGACCATAAAACACAATTTATAACTATACTGTGAGAGCAGACAGATTTCTTTCTCAATTGAGGAAACTATATTAAGGACCAAAACTCTCAGAATAGGATACAACTAAAGTTGGAGAGAATAAAAGAGAAGACAATGTAATTCAAGAAGTAGTAATTAGTCGATGCCAAGCTTGGGTTTCAAATGCCTGTAGATTGTAGGAGGAAGTAAGGAGATCTGCAGTTTGAAGTTTTGGGAAAGAATGAGCTAGCGTTAGAGACAGTGCCATGGACTTCATTTCAACAAAATGAGTTTGCAGGAAATGTATGCACTGACTTATTTAGAACTTAGAAACAATAGAGAACAATTCAATAGATAACTGAACATTGTAGTATCTTTAAAATAAAATGAGAAAAGGTGCAATGGAGAGAGAGGAGTTGACAAGAATTGAAAGAAGGATCACCCTAAGAGATAGGACTGAGATTGGTCATAGGAGAGCCTCTCTAGATATAGCAACAGAATTTAAGTCATGGGTTTTATTGAACACAAAGAACTGCTGAATGTAGCACAAATGTTTGGCATTAAAGGGGAAGTCAAGCGTCTTGGAGGCAACATTTAGCGGTGGAGATATAGGAGTTTCAGTTGAGATAAAGAGAGATAACAAAGACAAAGAGATCGGTGGATGAAAGACTAAAGATTGAACAAACAGGAAGGGTGATACTTGTTCTATTTATGAGCGACTTAAAGAAACTGTCTTTGATGAATTGAAAAAGAACTAAGATTTTTGTTGCACTGTTGTAAATTTATTTGCATAATTATTTACAGGACAAGGTGCCAAGTCAGACAAGTCTAGAAAGGACAGTAATGGTGAGAGAGGAAATTTGTGCATTAATCAGATTTAAAGGGGTGGGACAATTAAAGGCAGTGTCACAATAGGTGACAACAGTTCAGAAAGCCTATGACGAGCTCAAAATCCATCTCAAGCCCTTAGCAACCTTTGCCAAGGCTGAACGGAGAGGGGATTAATAAATAGAGGGAGAAATTCATGGGGCGCTAATTTTTAAAAGTTTGAAAAGTTAGCGCAGGCGCTAACGATTTAAAACTTTTTAAAAATTTGCCGTTTGCGCTCCAAGAAGGAAGTGGAGTGCTAAACCAAGCTCTCCACTTCCTTCTTGGAGCACTAAAGGAAGCAGGCAGGGCGGTCACCTCAGCAGTGCTGCACACTGGGCTCTTCCTTCTCTTAAAAGGAAGAGCGATTACTGCAGGCTCTGCAATATGAAGGGGACCTATCTGGATCATCAAGGGAGCAATGAACCTGTGCGATAAGCCTGGCACTCCCTTACTTGGATAAGAAGAATTTGTTGTACTGGGCCCAAAGGAATATAAGGAAACAGTTTAACCTAAGATGCACAGTTGTAGAGGAACAGCACTTACTTGCAGTGGTGGATCCATGCTGGCCATCTGAGCCCAACACCACTCAAGTACCCTAGCCTGAAGGATGGACCGATGCTGGCGAATGCCTAGCACCCCTCTCTGCTAGGTGAACACTGGATTAGGAGAGAACAATGGAGTCATCGCACGCTACTCTGTCCAGTGATTGAACGGGGTAATCTTGTTCGGAACTGTAAATTACTGCCATGAAAAACTACTAGTCTTTTGGCTGTATTGATTGCTACTGTACTTACCAATAAATACCTATCGTTACCAGTATAGAGTCAAGTTCGAATCTTTAAGTTTGAGGTGAAACCCTCTTACAGTGATGTAGGGATTCGACATTGCCCTTTAACCTCTGGGACCTGGGTTCGAATCAGCCAAGATTGATGGGATGAAAATGTTCTCTGTCTGTTGACTGTAAGGATGTTACAAGTAGTGGGTTTGGGCACTCTCATTTCAGTTCCAGTGGTTATGAGGCAGCACAGCACAAACTGCCCTAAATAATCATTAATTGGCAAATTCATTGCAGGATGTGTGGTGTGGGAACTGGAAAAATGTCGCATTGTTGCAGCAGGGATACTCTGTGGAGCTGGACACTGAAGCATATCTCTGGGAAGAGTAGGGGAAACTCAACCCTGCCTTTAAATGTGCTACACCAAATCTGGGGGTTCTTAGTGCCCAGAATGGAAATATTCTAATCTGCAGCGCTAACATTCTTCACACAAAACATAATTTAAAAATTGGGGGAATTGTTTTGATCTGGAAGCCTAGTTATTTCAGATTAATATGATTAATTCATTATCCTTTCAGCTTGTTATCCCATTAATTATTGCATTTAAACAGGCCTATCTTATCTGAGCTTTTCCCGTACACACTTTGGCTGCCGCTCCGGACTCGGGCTATTCAACACTTTTCCACTTTTCCCTCTCTTTCCTTTTCTCCTTATCCCTCCCTAATCATTCTCTCCTGTCAGCGTGCCTCCTTTCATCTCTCCAATCTCACATACTCTGCCCTCCCAAATCCCGCCTCCAATTCTTCAGTACTTTTTAACCTTCCAACTCTCCTGCCGCCACCCAGGCTTGACTCCCTCCTAGATAAGCCTAGAACTTCCCTTTCTGCCTCTCGACATCCTACGAAGAGCCCATCGAGGCACTCGTCACTGCCTCCTTACAAGTAGCAACCCCAACAGTCCCATCCTACTCTCTCGCCGACCTTCCCGCCCAGTGCGCCCACTGGGGGCTAATCTTGCCAATCTCTTCCCCATCCAACTCATTCCCCCCAGTGCTGGCCCAGTAGATGCTGGCAGTAGGCCAGCCATCACCAACCCTCTCCACATCTCCCTCCAGAATGTCCAATCGCTTGCGAACAAGGCCCCTGTCATCCATGAGTTTATCGTGGATGATTGCATCGACATCATGGCCCTGGCGGAAACTTGGTTGAGGGGTGATGACACCTTACCCTTAAATGAAGCCTCACTGCCTGGCTATTCCTTCCACCACTTGTCCCGCTCAGACCGCCGTGGTGGCTCTCATCAGCAAATCACACCTTGGTCTGTCCCCTTACTACTCCGGCACTTTCTCCTCCTTTGAGCCTCTCACCTTAATCTACTCCTCTCACCTCCCATTTAAAATTCTCATTCTCCACCGCTCACCCAAGTACCATAAACATTTTATTACCGATATTTCTTCACTGCTTTCCTCCCTCAACCTCTGCACCGAACGGCTTCTCATCCTCGGTGATTTCAACCTCCATCTCAATTGATCATACTCTCGCTCCTCTGAGTTAACTAGCCTCGTATCCTCCCTTAATCTTTCCCTCCATGTAAACTCCCCAACCTATATTCACAGCCAGCCCCTCGATCTTGCCATCTCTCGTGGCCTCACTATTCCCATCGTGTCAACCGCAGATAAGGCCAACTCTGGTCACTTCCTCATATCGCTCTCCATTCAAATCAAAGTTCCATCCCTCCCCCTAACCCTACCTCCTTCTGTGTCCATCCCTTATAACTGCGCTTATGAACTCACAACTGTCAAGCCCTCCATTCACTACGACATTTCTGCAGCTACCGATCTGCTCAATCACACCCTTACCACCACCTTTGATGCCCTAGACCCTATTAAAACAATTACTCTCTCTCAGCCTGGCTGTTCTCCCTGGTCCAGCCATGATCTTCGCTCCCTTAAGTCCAAGGGACGCAGACTTGAATGGATACGGCAGACAACTGGTTTAGCTATTCACCGCCAGACCTGGCTGGACCACATAAAGAATTTTCGGGACCTGCTCTCAATTGCCAAAATTGCTCACTATTCCAGAATAATTCTGGAATGCAAAGATAAACTCTGGCTTCTATTCTCCACTGCTAACCATCTTCCTAAAAACCTGTCCCCAATCTCCACCCTCACCTCCGACAATAAGTGTCAGGAGCTCATGGCCTTCTTTGACTCTAAGGTTGCAACCATCCGTTCGGCCGCCACTGCCTCTTCCCTTCCTTCCCCTAGCTCACCAGGCCAAACTTCCTCTGAAGACCCCCCCCCCTGCCCTAGCCCTGACTTCACACCTTTCTCCAGTTTCTCGCTGGACATCCCTCATGATCACTCAGAGCTCATCTTGTCCATGACACCCACTTCCTGCTCCCTTGACGCTGGTTCCATGTTAGCTGATATTGTTAACAGTTCTCTCTCCTTAGGTACTGTCCCCCTCTCCCTCAAATCTGCCATCATCACCCCTCACCTCAAAATACCAATGCTTGATTCCTCTGTCCTTGCAAACTACCACCCCATCTCCAACCTTTTTTTCCGCTCCAAAATCCTTGAACGTGTTGTCACCTCCCAAATCCGTGTCCATCTTTCCTGTAATTCCATGCTTGACTCCCTCCAATCAGGTTTCTGCACCTGCCACAGTACCAAAACGACTCTAATCAAAGTCACAAATGACATCCTTTGTGACTGTGACAAAGACAAACTATCCCTCCTCATCATTCTTAACTTGTCTACAGTGTTTGACATGATTGGCCACTCTATCCTTCTCCCAACACCTCTCCACCATCATCCAGGTGGGTGGGACTCCACTCGTCTGGTTCCATTCTTATCAATCTAATCGTAGCCAGAGAATCACCTGCAACAACAAAGCTTTGTATTTATATAGCGCCTTCAACGTACTAAATCATCCCAAGGCGCTTCACAGGAGTATTTTAAGACAAAACAAATAAATTGACACCAAGCAACATAAGAAGAAATTACGACAGTTGACCAAAAGCTTGGTAAAAGAGATAGGTTTTAAGGAGCGTCGTAAAGGAAGAAAGAGAGGTCGAAAGGCGGTGAGGTTTAGAGAGGGAGTTCTAGAGCTTGTGGCCTAGGTAGCTGAAGGCATGGCCACCAATAGTTGAGCAGTTATAATCAGGGATGCTCAAGAGGGCAGAATTTGAGGAGCGCAGACATCTTAGGAGGTTGTAAGGCTGAATGAGATTACAGAGATAGGGAGGGGCAAGGTCATGGAGAGATTTGTAAGCAAATTTTGATGAGAATTTTGAAATCGAGGCGTTGCTTAAGCGGGAAACATAGAAACATAGAAAATAGGTGCAGGAGTAGGCCATTACGCCCTTTGAGCCTGCACCACCATTCAATAAGATCATGGCTGATCATTCCTTCAGTACCCCTTTCCTGCTTTCTCTCCATACCCCTTGATCCCCTTAGCCGTAAGGGCCATATCTAACTCTCTCTTGAATATATCCAATGAACTGGCATCAACAACTCTCTGCGGTAGGGAATTCCACAGGTTAACAACTCTGAGTGAAGAAGTTTCTCCTCATCTCAGTCCTAAATGGCCTACCCCTTATCCTAAGACTGTGTCCCCTGGTTCTGGACTTCCCCAACATCGGGAACAATCTACCAGCATCTAACCTGTCCCGTCCCATCAGAATCTTGTATGTTTCTATGAGATCCCCTCTCATCCTTCTAAACTCCAGTGTATAAAGGCCCAGTTAATCCAGTGTCGGCGAGGTCGGCGAGCACAGGGGTGATGGGTGAGCGGGACCAACATAAGAACATAAGGAATAGGAGCAGGAGTAGGCCATTTGGCCCCTCGAGCCTGCTCCGCCATTCAATAAGCTCATGGTTGATCTGATCATGGATTCAGCTCCACTTCCCTGCCCGCTCCCCATAACCCTTTACTCCCTTATCGTTCAAAAATCTGTCTATCTCCGCCTTAAATATATTCAATGATCCAGCCTCCATAGATCTCTGGTGCAGAGAATTCTAAAGATTTACAACCCACGAAAGAAGAAATTCCTCCGCATCTCAGTTTTAAATGGGCGGCCCCTTATTCTGAGACTATGTCCCCTAGTTTTAGTTTCCCCTATCAGTGGAAATATCCTCTCTGCATTCATCTTGTCGAGCCCCCTCATTACCTTATAAGTTTCAATAAGATGACCTCTCATTCTTCTGAACTCCAATGTGTAGAGGCCCAACCTACTCAACCTATCTTCATAAGTCAATCCCCTTATCTCCAGAATCAACCGAGTGAATCTTCTCTGAACAGCCTCCAAAGCAAGTATATCCTTCCTTAAATACGAGACCAAAACTGTACGCAGCACTTCAGATGTGGCCTCACCAATACCCTGTACAGTTGTAGCAGGACTTCTCTGCTTTTATACTCTATCCCCCTTGCAATAAAGGCCAACATTCCATTTGTCTTCCTGATTACTTGCTGTACCTGCATATTAACTTTATGTGTTTCATGCACAAGGACCCCCAGGTCTCTCTGTACTGCAGCATTTTGCAATTTTTCTCCATTTAAATTATTATTTGCTTTTCTATTATTTCTGCCAAAGTGGATAACCTCATATTTTCCCACATTATACTCCATCTGCCAAATTTTTGCCCACTTATTTAGCCTGTCTATGTCCCTTTGAAGATTGATGTGAGTTAGGACACGGGCTGCCAAGCTTTGGATGACTGCAAGTTTATGTCAGGTAGAATGTGGGAGGCCAGCCAGGAGTGCGTTCGAGTGGTCAAGTCTAGAGGTAACAAAGGAATGGATAAGGGTTTCAGCAGCAGATGAGCTGAGGTGGGGGCGGAGATGGGCAATGTTACGGAGGTAGAAATAAGCGGCTTTGGATATGCTGCGGATATGTGGCTTCTTTTCCCACCCTCGCATCATTACCTTTGGTGTCCCCCAAGGATCTATCCTTGGCCCCCTCCCATTTCTCATCTACATGATGCCCCTTAGCAACATCATCTGAAAAGACAGCATCAGTTTCCACTTGTATGCTGATGACACCCAGCTCTACCTCACTACCACTTCTCTCAACTCCTCCACGGTTTCTAAATTGTCAGACTGCTTGTCCGACATCCAGTTCTGGATGAGCAAAAGTTTTCTCCAATTAAATATTGGGAAGACCAAAGCCATTGTTTTAGGTCCCCACCACAAACTCTGTTCCCTAGACACTGACTCCATCCCTCTCCCCAAATTCTATCTGAAGCTGAACCATCCTGTTCACAACCTTGATGCCATATTTGACCCTGAAATGAGCTTTTGACCACATATCCCCAGCATAACTAAGACTGCCTATTTCCACCTCCGTAACATCACCCATCTCCGCCCTTGCCTCAGATCATCCGTTGCTGAAACCCTCTCCCATGCCTTTGGTACCTCTAGACTTGACTATTCCAATGTGCTCCAGGCTGGCATCCTACATTCTACCCTACATAAACTTGAGGTGATCCAAAACTCGGTTGCCCGTGTCCTAACTCGCAGCAAGTCCCGTTCATCCATCACCCTTGTGCTCGCTGGCCTACATTGGCTCCTGGTTAAGCAACGCCTCGATTTCAAAATTCTAATCCTTCCTTTCTAATCCCTCCATGGCCTCGCCCCTCCCTATCTCTGTAATCTCCTCCAGCCCCACAACCCCCTGAGGTGAAGGGTCCACAGCCAGCTAGGGAATGGAAGACCAGTAGGAAGAGCAGTGCAAGGAAGGTAGTGCAGGGGTCCCCTGCGGTCATCCCCCTGCAAACCAGATACACCGTTTTGAGTACTGTTGAGGGGGATGACTCATCAGGAGAGGGCAGCAGCAGCCAAGTTCATGGCACCGTGGCTGGCTCTGCTGCACAGGAGGGCAGGAAAAAGAGTGGGAGAGCGATAGTGATAGGGGATTCGATTGTAAGGGGAATAGATAGGCGTTTCTGCGGCTGCAACCAAGAATCCAGGATGGTATGTTGCCTCCCTGGTGCAAGGGTCAAAGATGTCTCGGAGCGGGTGCAGGACATTCTAAAAAGGGAGGGAGAACAGCCAGTTGTCGTGGTGCACATTGGTACCAACGACATAGGTAAAAAAAGGGATGAGGTCCTACGAGACAAATTTAAGGACCTCATAAGTAGTAATCTCGGGATTGCTACCAGTGCCATGTGCTCGTCAGAGTAGGAATCGCAGGATAGCGCAGATGAATACGTGGCTTGAGTAGTGGTGCAGCAGGGAGGGATTCAAATTCCTGGGGCATTGGAACCGGTTCTGGGGGAGGTGGAACCAGTACAAACTGGACGGTCTGCACCTGGGCAGGACCGGAACCAATGTCCTCGGGGGAGTGTTTGCTAGTGCTGTTGGGGAGGAGTTAAACTAATATGGCAGGGGGATGGGAACCAATGCAGGGAGACAGAGGGAAACAAAAAGGAGACAAAAGCAAAAGACAGAAAGGAGATGAGTAAAAGTGGAGGGCAGAGAAACCCAAGGCAAAAAACAAAAAGGGCCACTGAATATAAAGGGGCTGCAGGAGGGGTCAAAACTAAAAATCATGGTTTAAAAACTAGGATTAAAACTCTCTACCTAAACGCACGCAGCATTCGAAATAAAGTAAATGAGTTGACGGCACAAATCATTACAAATGGGTATGATTTGGTGGCCATTACAGAAACATGGTTGCAGGGTGGCCAAGACTGGGAATTAAACATACAGGGGTATCTGACGATTCGGAAAGATAGACAAGAAAGGAAAGGAGGTGGGGTAGCTCTGTTAATAAAGGATGATATCAGGGCAGTTGTGAGAGACGATATTGGCTCTAATGAACAAAATGTTGAATCATTATGGGTGGAGATTAGAGATAGTAAGGGGAAAAAGTCACTGGTGGGCGTAGTTTAAAGGCCCCCAAATAATAACTTCACGGTGGGGCGGGCAATAATCAAGGGAATAATGGAGGCATGTGAAAAAGGAACGGCAGTAGTCATGGGGGATTTTAACCTACATATCGATTGGTCAACTCAAATCGCACGGGGTAGCCTGGAGGAGGAATTCATAGAATGCATACGGGATTGTTTCTTAGAACAGTATGTTACAGAACCTACAAGGGAGCAAGCTACTTAGATCTGGTCCTGTGTAATGAGACAGGAAAAATAAACGATCTCCTAGTAAAAGATCCTCTCGGAATGAGTGATCACATTATGGTTGAATTTGTAATACAGATTGAGGGTGAGGAAGTTGTGTCAGAAACGAGCGTACTATGCTTATACAAAGGAACAAAGGGGACTACAGTGGGATGAGGGCAGAGTTGGCTAAAGTAGACTGGAAACACAGACTAAACGGTGGTACAATTGAGGAACAGTGGAGGACTTTTAAGGAGCTCTTTCATAGTGCGTAACAAAAATATATTCCAGTGAAAAAGAAGGGTGGTAAGAGAAGGGATAACCAGCCGTGGATAACCAAGGAAATAAAGGAGGGTATCAAATCAAAGACCAATGCGCATAAGGTGGCCAAGGGTAGTGGGAAACTAGAAGATTGGGAACATTTTAAACAACAGCAAAGAATGACTAAATAAGCAATAAAGAAAGGAAAGCTAGATTACGAAGGTAAACTTGCGCAAAACATAAAAACAGATAGTAAAAGCTTTTACCAATATTTAAAATGGAAGAGAGTGACTAAAGTAAATGTTGGTCCCTTAGAAGATGAGAAGGGGGATTTAATAATGGGAAATGTGGAAATGGCTGAGACTTTAAACAATTATTTTGCTTCGGTCTTCACAGTGGAAGACATAAAAACCATGCCAAAAATTGATGGTAATAGGAATGTGGGAAGGGAGGACCTTGAGATAATCACTATCACTAGGGGGGTAGTGCTGGACAGGCTAATGGGACTCAAGGTAGACAAGTCCCCTGGTCCTGATGAAATGCATCCCAGGGTATTAAAAGAGATGGCGGAAGTTATAGCAGATGTATTCATTATAATCTACCAAAATTCTCTGGAATCTGGGGAGATACCAGCGGATTGGAAAGCAGCTAATGTAGTGCCTCTGTTTAAAAAAGGGGGCAGACAAAAGGCAGGTAACTATAGGCCGGTTAGTTTAACATCTGTAGTGGAGAAAATGCTTGAAACTATCATTAAGGAAGAAATAGTGGGACATCTAGATAGGAATAGGGCAATCAAGCAGACGCAACATGGATTCATGAAGGGGAAATCATGTTTAACTAATGAATTCTTTGAAGATATAACGAGCATGGTGGATAGAGGTGTATCGATGGATGTGGTGTAGTTCGATAAGGTGCCACACAAAAGGTTACTGCAGAAGATTGAGGTACGCGGAGTCAGAGGAAATGTATTAGCATGGATAGAGAATTGGCTGGCGAACAGAAAGCAGAGAGTCGGGATAAATGGGTCCTTTCGGGTTGGAAATCGGTGGTTAGTGGTGTGCCACAGGGATCGGTGCTGGGACCACAACTGTTTACAATATACATAGATGACCTGGAAGAGGGGACAGAGTGTAGTGTAACAAAATTTGCAGATGACACAAAGATTAGTGGGAAAGCGGGTTGTGTAGAGGACAGAGAGAGGCTGCAAAGAGATTTAGATAGGTTAAGCGAATAGGCTAAGGTTTGGCAGATGGAATACAATGTCGGAAAGTGTGAGGTCATCCACCTTGGGAAAAAAAAGAGTAAAAGGGAATATTATTTGAATGGGGAGAAATTACAACATGCTGAGGTGCAGAGGGACCTGGGGGTCCTTGTGCATGAATCCCAAAAAGTTAGTTTTCAGGTGCAGCAGGTAATCAGGAAGGCGAATGGAATGTTGGCCTTCATTGCGAGAGGGATGGAGTACAAAAGCAGGGAAGTCCTGCTGCAACTGTATAGGGTATTGGTAAGGCTGCACCTGGAGTACTGCGTGCAGTTTTGGTCACCTTACTTAAGGAAGGATATACTGGCTTTGGAGAGGGTATAGAGACGATTTACTAAGCTGATTCCGGAGATGAGGGGGTTACCTTATGATGATAGATTGAGTAGACTGGGTCTTTACTCGTTGGAGTTCAGAAGGATGAGGGGTGATCTTATAGAAACATTTAAAATAATGAAAGGGATAGACAAGATAGAGGCGGAGAGGTTGTTTCCACTGGTCGGGAGACTAGAACTAGGGGGCACAGCCTCAAAATACGGGGGAGCCAATTTAAAACCGAGTTGAGAAGGAATTTCTTCTCCCAGAGGGTTGTGAATCTGTGGAATTCTCTGCCCAAGGAAGCAGTTGAGGCTAGCTCATTGAATGTATTCAAGTCACAGATTGATAGATAAGGGAATTAAGGGTTACGGGGAGCTGAGTCCACGGCCAGATCAGCCATGATTTTATTGAATGGCGGAGCAGGCTCGAGGGGCTAGATGGTCTACTCCTGTTCCTAATTCTTATGTTCTTATGTTCTTATATCTGCACTCCTCTAATTCTGTCCTCTTGAGCATCCCTGATTTTTAAAAAATCGCTCAACCATGGTGGCCTTGCATTTTGTTACCTCGGCCCTAGGCTCTAGAATTCCCTGCCTAAACCTCTCTGCCTCTCTACCTCTCTTTCCTCCTTCAAGACGCTCCTTAAAACCAACCTCTCTGACCTTGCATTTGGTCACCTGCCCCAATTTCTCCTTATGTGGTTCGGTGTCCAGTTCTTTGTCTCATGCTACTCCTGTGATGCACCTTGGGATGTTTTACTACATTACAGGCGCTATGTAATAAAAGTTGTTGTTGTTCTAATTTCCGTATTTGTAAAATTGGTGAATATTAAATCTAGAAATCTAACCAATATTAATGAAATAAGATGGCTCTCTTACCTTTACGTTTACATTTACAAAATTTACAACAAAGTATTGCTGCAATAATCAGGAGCAGCAGAGCTATTGCTCCACAGAGATAGATCCACCAAGGCAAAGGGTCACTGACACCATTATCTGTAAGACACATACAAAACAGAAAAATAAAGTCATTCACTTTCAGAAGGAAAATGACGGTGCAGCAGGTTAGCACTTTCTGCTTTCACCTCTAACATCCCCAGCTCTTTCGGGTGGCTCTATACTGTTTATATTATGAATTCCCCACACAAAAACGGCACACCAACCTTCACACCCAATATTCAAATTAATGCTCCTGGGACATAATGGTTGGTGCCAGAAGTGCCAAACTCATAAAATTACACCTCATGAGCCTTATGTGTAATGATTTAAGAATCTCAATCCAGTTTCTAGTTGGTGTGGGTCAGAACTGTCTTCAATTCAGTCCAGATTAGCAATAAATAATCTCTCAATTGGATGATCCAAAAGGTTGGCTTATGGGAGTGAACTGCTGTTTCCCAGTTACTTTCACTCTTGCCTTAATCTTTCATAATTACCATCTGCAAATTACCATGTCAATTATGTCATGTGGTCCTCAGTACTTACCATCTAAGGTCTGTAATTCAACCACTCAAAAAGGCAGACTGGGACAATGGGCAACACCTGACTCTGGTTCCTCTTATTCGTCTATCCACTGTTGACTGTAGAGCACAACGGTTATTTTATTTTTTGCCCTTTTTTTGTCTTCTGCCTTTTCACTACTGTTGTTCAGATCTGACCTTACAGAGCAAAAGGTCACAAGTTCAACTCCTGGCCTGTGTTAGGTTAGCTAGACAGAATAGCTGTTGAGGTGCTACAAGTTTGGGAGGAGTAACTATGATTCTCTTCGAGGAGCCTAGGGTTACAAAGTAGCTGTGACCATCTTTTGAGTTCTAAATCACAGTGACTCTTACCTCCACGTGGTCCTGCTGGGCAACATTTCGATGTTGGCTAAATGACTGGCCGAGTAACTCAAAATAGGCAGGGTAACCATAACTGCCTCAACCTCTCAAAAAGTTACCGCAGGGCTTTTGAGTAGGTCTCAGCCAGTAAGTCTTCCGTCTTAATGTTGGAGAGTCAAGGGTTACGAGGTAGCTGTGCCATCTTTTGAGTACTAAGTCTCAGTGAGTCATACTTGCACGCGGTCCGTCAGATTGACTGGCCGAGTAAATCAGAGTGGCTTCCCGTAGGAGGGGATAGCAAACCTAAGAAAAATGGTCCGTTTTGATTTCCGTGGTGTTCAAACTGGGATGGGGCCCAGACAAAAGCCCTGTGTCAAATTTGCTGATGGGGGTCAGACAGGGCTGACAAACCAGACTCTGCCAATTAAGACCGTGACCAGGCGAGAGTAAAGACAATTTAAATGCAATCAACAGCAGTTAATCAACTCGGGTTACCCTAGATAGGAAGTCGCCACTATTCCAAGGGATCAGGGGCCACGAAAAGATTCTCCAAGTTGACAATGTCAAAAAGGACACTGGGGAAAAGCACTTCTGTGTTATCAAAAACTGTCCGAGATTTCAAGACCACAGCCCCAAGATGCGGGTATGGAACCAGGTCGGATTCCACACGGAGTGTAAAAAGTTGTATTGTTTGTTATAGTAACCTGTGTCTGTTATAATAAAACTTCGTACGCATCAGTGCGACTCCGTTTCGCCTCTACCTTGGTGGTGGCTTCCATGCTTGGTGAGACCTGTGTTGTCCGCCCATATTCATTAAAGATCTACCCGGTTCTTCCTAACACCCGAGTATCCGCAGCCCTCCTTAGCCTGTGATGATTCGCTGGACTTTGCACCGTGGATAAGCCATGTAAAGACTCGAAATAGGCATTCTTTTAATGTGACCCGTCGCACAACTGTACCCAAATAGCCTCATTGCCGTTCATCCAGGGAGGGGAAAAGAACAGATCAGCCAAAGCTCATGATTTATTTCCAGTGATACTGGAATTTGTGTGTGTTTTGTGTGTGTGTTTGTGTGTGCAACCATGTATGTGTGTGCATGTGTGTATGTGAATATGTGTGCATATGGGTGTGCCTAGGCTGAGAACAGAAGTTGCAGTGGTCTCCATATCCTGAACACACTTGGAGAACGAGCAATTAACTGAGGTACCATGGGGCTTCCAACCACTGTGCAACAGTATCTCAGCAAGAGACAGTGCACCAGGAAAGGAAGAGAGAAAAGGAGAAAAATTGAGTAAAAGTAAGTTTTAAAAGTAATGTAACATCATGTCACTGAGCTCAGCAGCTGCATCTATCAGTCTAAGCCAGCTCCACCGATTTCTGCAAAATCAGCAGCACTGCACACTCTGTTTGGCATTACCCCTGTATTACAGAGCAAAATGTTAATGCAGTGTAAGCGGTGTATACAACAATTTTACACCCTACTAAAGTGTTGCTCCTACCTGCAATGCCGACCGTGTAATTGACCCAAGTTGGACCCGTGAGGGTAGGGTGAGATACCTCACAAATATAAACAGTCCCAATCTGAATAGGCGGTATCTCTTCCAAATAACTGAAAGCTTCATATAGTCCCTCAGTATTCAGCTCAACGAATTTTGTTACTCCAGTCGCAACTTCTTGACCATCTTTACGCCAAGCAATGGTGTGATCAGCAGGGTAGAACCCAGACGTTTTACACAAACACATTAGAGAACCATTTGCAAACAGGGTTGGAAAAATCTTCAGAGGTTCTGGAGAAGCTATAGAAAAATTAAAAAACAAATTAATTTCTTGAGTTCAATGTTGGGTAGAATATATTGATATATTCCTCTTGGTATAATTTAACAATATTGCAGTAGTGCTTTACTTATTAATATTTAACTGCTCCACAGTTCAGAGAAACTGCTTGCTGATGTGATCGTGAATTACTTTGTATTCATTTTCACAGCCTGGATGACTAGGAGAACATTCTGACATAAGCAATAAAGTAAGAGAAACTTGGTGTGTTCATAACACGCTGTCATGTAGGAACAGTGCATATCACATGACAGCACCCTCACCTCTGAGACAGAAGGTTGTGGGTTTAGGTCCCACTCCAGAGACTTGAGCACAAAGAAAATCTATTCTGACAATCCAGTGCAGTACTGGCATCTCTCAGATGAGCTTTAAACCGAAGCCCCATTGGCCCTCGCAGATGGGCGTAAAAGATCTTATCGCACTATCTTCGAAGAAGAGCAGGGTGCCTTAGCCAATATTTATCCCTCAATCAACATCACTAAAACAAATTATCTGGTCATTATCACATTACTGTTTGTGGGAGCTTGTTGTGCGCTAATTGGCTGCCACATTTCCTACACTACAAAAGTGACTACACTTTAAAAAGTACTTCATTGATTGTAAAGCACTTTAGAATGTCCAGTGGTCATGATAGGCACTATATAAATGCCAGTCTTTCTTTCATACAAAAATGTAATTATCCAAGGGCTCATTGGGTGAAAGCGTTGTTTGTTGCTTCAATCTCTGGTCTGTCCTGGATTAATCATCTTGGGTGGCAACAATGTACTAGGGAGGGAAAATCGAATCAGCCCATTCTTCAAATTGCTACCCAGTAGCACCTGTGGAAGTGGCCACCTGAGAACATCCAGTCAGGATATAATTGGGCTTAATTGTAACGTTCCCTCATACTCATGTCCAGACTAACATATTGGACATTTGAACACTATTGCTGTTGAACAGATAATAGAGAGAAAGCTGGATGATAATGGTAAACAATGTCATCTGCTTCTGTACAATATGTTACATTTAGTTAGTTTAAATTTGAATTAGTTGGGATCAACAAAAACTTTAAATTAGCTGGGACCCTTTTGTCCAGAATATTGTTTTAACATGAATAATAATTGTTAATTTCAACATTTGGTGCACATTGTTGCAGATAAGTTCACAGGAGAAGCCCCAGGACTAGAATCTACAGCACAGAAACATGTCATTCGGCAAAATTCAGTCTATGTTGGTGTTTATACTCCACTCCACCCTCTTCCCACTCTAAAGACCTCCTCCCTTCCTGCTCTATATGTCTCTATTCCGACACTTTCATGTATGCATCAAGCCTCCCCTTAAATGTGTCAATGCTATCTGCTTCAACCACTATTATTTAGCTGTTGGGATATCATGGAGGAAGAGCAATGCTGGTTGCTCTGTGTAGCGAAACTGCAAGTGCGTTCATGTAGGTCTATTTCATATAAGTGCATTACGCATTTACACATTAACCCACAGTATAACGTCAAGGCTGAAGATTGTCTTTGGTCAGAGTTCCTAGTAAAATTGTGAAGGTATCCGTTATGATTTAACTAGAATTACCAACCAGAGGAAATCTTTATGACAACATTTGCATGGTGCTACACATTCCCCCACCACACCACACCATGCATTTTGGCACTGAGCAGCATAAGAACATAAGAAATAGGAGCAGAAGTAGGCCATACGGCCCCTCGAGCCCGCTCTGCCATTCAATAAGATCATGGTTGATATGATCCTGGGTTCAGCTCCACTTCCCTGCCCACTCCCATAAATCCTTTACTCCCTTATCACTCAAAAATCTGTCTATCTCCGCTTTAAATATATTCAATTACCCAGCCTCCACAATTCACTGTGACAGAGAATTCCACAGTTTTACAACCCTCTGAGAGAAGAAATTCCCCCTCATCTCAGTTTTAAATGGACGATCCCTTATTCTAAAACTATGCCCCCTAGTTCTAGATTCCCCCATGAGTGGAAACATCCTCTCTGCAACTACCCTGTCAAGCCCCCTCATTATATTATACTCAATAAGATCACTTCTCATTCTTCTGAAGTCCAATGAGTACAGGCCCAACCTACTCAACCTTTCTTATAAGTCAACCCCTTCATCTCAGGAATCAACTAAGTGAACCTTCTCTGAACTGTCTCCAATGCAAGAATATCCCTCCTTAAATAAGAAGACCAAAACTGTATGCAGTACTCTAGGTGTGGGCTCACCAATACCCTGTACAGTTATAGCAGGACTTCTCAGCTTATGTACTCCATCCCCCTTGCAATAAAGACCAACATTCCATTTGCCTTCCTGATTACTTGCTGTACCTGCATGCTAACTTTTTGTGTTTCATGCACAAGGACCTCCCGGTTCCTCTGTACTGCAGCATTTTGTAATTTTTCTCCATTGATATAAAAATTTGCTCTTTTGCTTTTTCTGCCAAAGTGGTTAACCTCGCACTTTCCCACATTATACTCCATCTGCCAAATTTTTGACCACTCACTTAGCCTGCCTATAATCCCTTTGCAGATTGTTTGTGTCCTCCTCACAATTTGCTATCCTATCCATCTTTGTATCATCTGCAAACTTGGCTATATTACATCGGTCCCGTCATCCAAATCATTAGTATAGATTGTAAATAGTTGAGGCCCCAGGACCGATCGCTGTGGCACCTCACTAGTTACTGTTTGCCAACTGGAAAATCACCCATTTATCCCGACTCTCTGTTTTCTGTTAGTTAGCCAATCCTCTATCCAAGCTAATATATTACTCCCAAACCCGTGAACTTTCATCTTGTACAGTCACCTTTTTAGAGGCACCTTATCGAATGCCTTCTGGAAATCCAAATATACCACATCCACTACTTCCCCTTTATCCACCCTGCTCATTACATCCTGAAAGAACTCCAGCAAATTTGTCAAACATGATTTCCCTTTCATAAAACCATGTTCTTGACTAAATTATACTTTTCCAAATGTCCTGCTACTGCTTCCTTAATAATGGACTCCAGCATTTTCCCAATGAAAGATGTTAGGCTAATTGGTCTATAGTTTCCTGGCTTTCTGTCTGCCTCATTTTTTGCGGTTTTGCAATCCACTGGGACCTCCTCAGAATTCAGGAAATTTTGGTGGATTACAACCAATGATTCCACTATCTCTGCAGCCACTATCTGTTTTTATATTTCTTGCTAGTTTACTTTCATAATCTATCTTCCCTCTCTTCATTATTGTTTTAGTCGTTCTTTGCTGTTTTTTTTTAAGTTTTCCAATCCTCTGGTCTCCCACTATTCTTGGTCACTTTGCATGCCATTGTTTTCAATTTGATACCATCCCTTATTTCCTTAGTTAGCCATGGGTGGTTATCCCTTCTCTTAAAGTCTTTCCTTCTCATTGGAATATATTTTTGTTGAGTGTTATGAAATATCTCCTTAAATGTCCACCACTGCTCATCAACCGTCTTACACTTTTATCTATTTTCCCAGTCCATTTTAGGCAGCTCTGCATTCATACTTTTGTAGTCTCCTCTATTTAAGCTTAGGACACTGGTTTGAGATCCAACTTTCTCACCCTACAACTGATTTGAAATTCAACCATGCTATGATCACTCTTTCCTAGAGGATCCTTTACTAGGAAATCATTTATTAATCCTGTCTCATTACACAGCACCAGATCTAAGGTAACCTGCTCCCTGGTTGGTTCTGCAACATACTGTTCAAGGAAACTATCCTAGATACACTCTATAAACTCTTCCTCAAGGCTAACTTAGCCAATTTGATTTGTCCAATCAATATGAAGATTAAAATCGCCCATGATTATTGCCATTCCTTTTTTACAAGCCTCTGTTATTTTTGGATTTATATTCACTCCATCCAATAGTGTAGCTACTGTTAGGGTGCCTATGGACTGCGCCCACCAATGACTTCTTCCCCTTATTATTCCTTATCTCCACCCAAACTGCATGCAGTATTTCACATGAAACTCAAACTGTTTTTCTAAAATGTTACCTCTTCATATTCATTTTATCTTTCAGCTTTGTATCACTTTGTGTCTTAGAGACATGCAAACGTAATTAAAATACAAAATTTTGAATCCATGTTGATTTGAACATTTTCACAAAACTGGAGGTAAGTGGCCTTAAAGCAGGACAACAGGAGGAATTTTAACTCCCTCTGCCCAAGCAGGGTTTAAAATAGAGCAGCTCTATTTACTGCCCCAATTGCTCTAAAGCACATTTAACCTTTTTGCCGGTAGGTGAGTCACCCCATAATTCAGACAGGAGCTTCAATTATAAATGGCAATTAGGATCCAATGATGTGCATAGGATCCCAATGGCATTTTAATGCATACTGAGCAGAGCACCCACCATGGGCATCCAGCTCAGCAAAACTCGCCAACGAAGAAGTATTTTAAACTTACATATGTTGGGCTAGAAAGAGCAGGAGCGCTCATCTGGACCCCACAAAGAAAGCCTTGGCCTCTGGTGCCTTAGAACCCCCACTTCCCAACTGCAGGTCCCTGCAGAATCCTTCCCCCAAACTTGCACCAGTGACAACTGGAGGCCCCCGGGCCGCCCGATCTATGCCTGCTGGCAGCCAGGCGACTACCTCTTCACACATATTTGCTGCCTGCGGGCAGCTGGTCAGCACAGATCCGTATGAGGCTCAGCCGTTAATATCAGCCAGGCCTCCCGCAGACAATCTTGGGTAGGGAGCCTGCCAGCTTCATGCCCAGGAGTAATGCACTTACCATTCCGCTACCTACAGCCCACAGAAGAAATGTCTCTCTCCCCTCTAGCATTTTATTTCTCCACACTGTGTATTTCATTATTTAATTTCAAAAGTTAGTCTGCAATACTTAGTTTTAAAGACTTGGAGTAATTTTAACTCTGAGCAATGGTATAAAATGGGCAATAATGAATTGGTCGCCCACTATAGCCCCGCCCAATATTTCATTCCATTGATTTCAAAGAAAACAAAATTGGGCTTGGTGTATAATGGGCGGCTTATTCGCTATCACCCATAGGTAAAATTACCCCCTAGAAACTTGTGATTTGCTCATTCATATTCAACCAATACCTAGTGTAATTAGCATCATAAATAACGTGCCTATCATTATATCAATTGCTTGCAGCAAACAGGGAAATGGGTGCCATAGTGGTTTAGGCACTGGCCTTTTTCTTCCGGGATCTGGGTTCAAATCCCACCCAGATTGATGGGATAAGAATACCCTCTGACCGCCAGCTGTGAACGTCCTATGTGAAATGAACATGGAGTCCGTCGAGTTGCTAGTGGGCATGGGTTTACAACACAAAACTGTCCCTAAAGCCACACTAATTGTCACACAGAGTGACCACATTATAGCTGCTATGAAAGATGGAAAAAAATCCACACTGTTGCAGTAGAGGAGTGCTCTTCCGAGATCAGGGCTGGAGCAGATGGTTGGAGCAGAGCAAAGAGAGATTTACTGTGCATTGGCTATGCTGTACCTGATCTGGGAGTGTTTGATGCTAACACTGGATACCGGAAATGGGAAGTGTTCCATTCACCAGCATTAACCTTGATGAGCACATTTTTATTTTTTTTTTTAAATCACAAAAAGAATGCTGAGCTTTGTGATGTTATATTTTCTCAGGAGCTAAAATGCTAAAATATTTGCATCTGCATTGTTCCCATTGTCAGATGAAATTCACTTTACTGTCAAAGCAAAATTTGCATTTATTGAGCATCTTTCACGATGTTCCAAAGCAGCTAACAAAACCAAGTTGTCCACAGAGAGTTCCCACAAACAGTAATGAAATAAATGATCAGTTCTTGATGATGTTGGTTGAGGGATAAATTTTGGCCATGACACTGGAACAACAACCCTGCTCTTCTTCAAATAGTGCCATGGGATTTTTTACAAAGATGTTTTATAATTACATAAAGAACAAGCGGATAACTAAGAAAAGTGTAGAGCCTATTAGAGACCAAAAAGGTAACCTGTGTGTGGAGACGGAAGATGTGGGTATGGTTCTCACTGAATACTTTGCGTCTGACTTTACAAAAGAGGAGCATGATGCAGACATTGTAGTTAAGGAGAAGGCGTGTGAAATATTGGACGGATAAAAATAGTGAGAGACTAACGATTAAGGGGGTTAGCATCTTTAAAAGTAGTTAAATCACCAGGCCTGGATGAAATGTACCCCAGGCTGTTAAGAAAAGCAAGGGAGAAAATAGCTGAGGCTCTGACCATCATTTTCCAATCCTCTCTGGGTACAGGTGTGGTGCCAGAGGACTGGGGGACTGTTAACATGGTACTGTTGTTTAAAAAGGAAGTAGGGGATAGACCGAATAACTATAGGCCAGTCAGCCTAATTTCAGTGGTGGGCTAATTATTGGAACAAATTCTGAGGGACCGTATTAATCGTCATTTAGAAAGGCACAGATTAATCAAGGATAGTTAACATGAATTTATTAAGAGAAGATCGTGTCTGACTAACATGATTGAATTTTTTGAGGTGGTAACAAGAAGGGTCGTGAGGGTAGTGCATATGATGTAGTGTACATGGAATTTAGCAAGACTTTTCATATGGTCCCACATGGCATACAGGTTGGAAAAATAAAAGCCCATGTGATCCAAGCAAAAGTAGCAAGTGGGATCCAACAGTGGCTTAGTGGCAGGGAGCAAAGAGCAATAATCAACGGGTGTTTGTGACTGGAAAGTTGTTTCCGGTGGAGTTCCACAATGTTCTGTACTAGGACCCTTGCTTTTTGTGGTATACATCATTGAGACTTAAAAGTAGGGAGCATGATTAGGAAGTTGCAAATGATACAAAAATTGGCCATGTGGTTGATAGTGAAGAAGGAAGCTGTAGACGGCAAGAAGATAGCAATGGACTGGTGAGGTGGACAAAAAGTGGCAAGTGGAATTAAATCCAGGGAAGCAAGTTGGAATGGCGAACAAGACAAAGAAATACACAATAAATGGTAGGATACTGAGAAATTTAGAGGAACAGAGGGACCTTGGAGTGCATGTCCACAGATCCCTCAAGGTAGCAGGACAGATAAATAAGGTAGTTAAGAAGGCAGACAGGATACTTTCCTTTGTTAGCCAAGTTGAGAATATGAGAGCAGGAGGGTTATGCTAGAACAGTATAAAACACTAGTTAGGCAACAGCTAGAGTACTGCGTGCAGTTTTGGTCACATTACAGGAAAGATGTGATTGCACTAGCGAGGGTACAGAAGAGATTTATGAGGATGTTGCCAGGACTGGAGTATTTTAGCTATGAGGAAAGATTAGATAGGCTGGGATTGTTTTCTTTGGAATAGAGCAGAATGAGGGGCATTTAATTGAGGTGTATAAAGTTATGAGGGGCCTTAGAGTGGATATGAAGGGCCTAGTTCCCTTAGTAAAGAGGTCAATAACCAGGGGGCATAGATTTAAAGTAATTGGGAGAAGGATTAAAGGGGAGTTGAAGAGAATTTTTTCACCCAGAGGATGGTGGGGATCTGGAACTCACTGTCTGGAAGGGTGTTACAGGCAGACACCCTCACCGCATTTAAATAGTACTTGTGGATATGCACTCGAAATGTTGTAACCCACAAGGCTACGGACCTCTTTTTCGGCCAGCACAAACACAATGGTCCAAATGGCCTCCGGTGTCGTAAATTTCTATGATTTCACCTGAGTGGGGTGTCATGCACTTGGTTTAACGCTCTGTCTGTACAGCATTGAACTTTCAGCCTAGATTACATGCTCAAGATCCTGGAGTGCAGCTTGAACTCACACCCAACAGTGCTACCATTGAACCAAGGCTGATAAGTAAGAACATCTGCATCTAGAATTAAAGCAACTCCATGAAACTATAATAAATTAGTCTAGAACCAGGAAATATAGATATAAGATTAAATGTGAGAAATTTGGGACAAAGGGCAGAAAAAGCATGTTTTTTGACGAAGAGGGTTGTGTGTCAGTAGAATAAATGCACTACTGGAGTTAGTGATTCAGGCAGAGACCATGTTAACTTATAATAGTTTGAATGGAGGGTGAAGGAAAGGGGATAATGGGATAATGGCGGGTATTTGAGATAGGGACTACTACTTATGTGCAGAATTTAGAATGACACCGACTAGGTGGGCTGAATGACTTTTTCTCCGTTATGTCTGTCATTCTATGCTATAAATAATTTACTTTCAGCAATATGAAGCAATCTTTAATTAAACAATAGCTTGGTGCGATGGTTAAAGATAGGCTGCCGGGTTGAATGTTAATCTGTCAATTCTCTATATCTCAAGATATATTGAACGTTACGGTAAAAGAAGAATGCTGAGGAAAATGACTGTATAAAAGTCGTCACATTTTTTGCATTTACAACGGAGCTGTTTAACCTCGGCCAGTGACTACTTTTAAACTACATCAGCATCCCATCGAATAATGGAAATGACAAATTGGAAACGATAGCTGGAAGCTAACCAGCATATACTAAGATCATAAATGACAGGACATAGTTTGTATGACAAAATAAATCCCAGGTTATCCCCAATGTGGCCCTGATTCAAATGACCATTAAACTCCAATTTCGCAAAATTGGACCTTGAATTTTCTTACCGAATTACAGTTGGCACCTCTGCTCGTGAGAGCTGTTCCACAGGGGCGCGTCAAGGTTGGAAACGCTAATGTGAGGTGGCTCTGTTCGGACCCGTTGAATTGTCCGTTAATAGTTTGGAAGGAGCATACATTTGAAATGAAGTTGAATGGTTATATGTTTAACATTTAAATACCGCGTTTTCAGGTTTAGAATAATATTTCCTATTGCTTTTCAGGGATCGGAGGGTTTGTTATTTAGATTTAGGACTAATCCAATGACTGTTTCACTTAGACCAGAAGAGTGCAAGCTGAAGCCGGCGGGCCAGATGCAGTGGACGAACCCTTACAATCCTTTCCCCTTTGAGACACTCGCCCTCTTGAAGGCCACTCCTGAATTGACGGCCGCAGCACCAGCACACCTTAAAATAGATGTTGGAACTTAATTTAGGGAGGAATTGCTCTCCTGTTTAATCCTGGAACGTGGGTGTTTGTTATTGTGATTCCTTATATGTTGCTCCAATATACAAAGTGATACAGTTAGACAGCCAATGAGTTGCAATTTGTTATAATAATTTTGCAACAATAGTTAAGGACCACTGGGCGTAATTTTAACTTTGTGCGATCAATGGAAATAAAATTTGAGAGAGTTGTAAAGTGAGCTGTCGATTCGCTATCATCCCTTTAACTAATGCACAAAGTCAAAATTACCCCCACTTTCTTCACAGTCCGACTCCTGAGAGAAACGTCCCTCTGAATGCACAGCGATTTTTGGCGTTTGTTTAAAATAGACGATATTTGATCCGCCGCCTGTTCTACATCTATTCAGCATTTTTTTAAATTAAATGAAGGCAGAAGAGCTAAACATACACTTAATACAGCCTGTGCTAATGAATAGGTCGCGGTAATATTTTTCATGTTTGATTTACAGCATAGATCGTGCAATGACTGCAGTCGGCGGTATGCCATAATCCGGTAGCAACCCGCCATCCCTGAATAATTCTTCTGATCCCTGTGTGGAATTACACAGAGTTTCGGGGAATTTATTCGTTGGTTATTTGGCGCAAACTGGTACATAGTGTCAACCATTTCACTCGAGATGCCTAACCAGAGGAAATCTCCACTCGTGTCTACACCGACGGGAAGAGAGAAATCCTACCCCGGGGCCATTTAGAATGAATCATTGCTTCACCCTCCCGTGGGTTAGGGTATCTGTTAATTGGCTTCAGTTTCGCTGGCAGTTTCTCAATGTATCCTGGACAGCAGCCTTGAAATTCCCAGCTTACTTTCAATTCTGTTTTCATGGTTGTGAGATTCCCTTCCATGGGCAGAGCCACCTTACACTGCAAGACATTGTAACTGAATCCAACTGGGCGGGTATTTTTAAAGCCACTAATCTGCAGAAAACATTGCAGTTTTCCTTACAGAAATCTTGCCCAACAAAGCTTCAATGTTGCCCGGTACGAGTTGAAATATTTTCGATCCGCGGCCGACCAGGCAAAGACTTGGCCGAGGTTTCCGCTTCTGTGCTGCCCAGCCCGCGATTTTCCGTTCGGAAAACCTCGACGAACTGATTTTAAGGGGTAAGAATGAAATGTTTAGATTGTATTTTAATTACCACATTTCATTCTAATGTAAAACATGCAAGACTGGAGGGCAAGTTAGAGATTTCACTGGACAGGAGGTGATGGATAAGAAACGCTCGTTTCATTTCAAATCAACATCCTGTAACTGCCAGAGACGATTGTGGAATGTACTTTAAAAATAACGTTTTATCTTCTGCAGTAAGTGATGTTGAAATAGCTGTTAAGGTAGGAGCCTGCGGTAACAACAGACGAATGCCGAGGTAAGAGATGAGTTGTGAAATATTCAGCTCTCTGCTTTCTTCTCTCAACCTTCACTCGAAGATGAACAAAAGCCCCGGCCTCCCGTAGCCACAGTGACTGATGCTGGGTACAGCTGCACCAAAGTTCTTTCAGCTCCCCAGTCACCGCCACAACGGTCTGCCGTGCACTGCTTAGTCTGTAAGGGTCCCATAATGAAGAGTCGTAAATGAGCAATTAATGGCAATTCGCTTTATCCCACACCGCCGTTCTCTCACTCCATCCCTCTGACGTATCTCACTGGCCCGGTAATCTATCTCACTGGCCCGGTATTCTAGCTCACTGGCCCAGTGCCCCATCTCACTGGCTTGCTAATCTATCTCACTGGCGCAGTGTCCCATTTCGCTGGCCCGGTGTCCTATCTCGCTGGCCCGGTAATCTATCTCACTGGCGCAGTGTCCCATTTCGCTGGGCCCGGTGTCCTATCTTGCTGGCCCGGTGTCCTACCTCACTGCTCCCGTATCCTATCTCACTGGCCCGATTTCCAATATTTGTAGAAACCGCTGAGAATGATCACTCACCCCTTACATTAAGCTTCACTCCGGTACTATTTCCGACATATTGACCTTCCACTCTGCAATAATAGACTCCAGCATCTCCGAAACGCACGTCCAGAAGGCGCAACGTGGCGCTCGCTTTACTCTCAACCTTGAAGTTTCTCCTGGGATCTTGTCTTAAGAATTCCCGCGTACCTTCTTTCCACCAATGGACTGCGATTTTATTTTTATCTCTGAACAGGGGGAACGAGCAGTGAAAAGTCGCGGTCTGTCCTGTGATTATATCGTTTTTATCAAGCCACTGATTCACTGTGGCGTCGCCGGCGGCGGCTGCAAACACAAACATTTATTTACGGAAGGGAGGACACGTGGAAATTAATACTTCGAGAGGAAAACGGGGCAACAACGTCCCCTCTAGTCGCTAAGTGCTGGCGAGCTGCTTTCAGAGTTTCGCTAGCCCCTGCCCTTAAACATATAGCGACCAGAGGAACTGTTAGCCTCCAAAGAACAAAATGAAACTACTTCAATCATAAATAGAGATATCATTCAATGCAATATACATAAACTGTGATTTTTTTTCTTCAGTTTAACTTATAGCTTGTTCTATGTAAGGCTTGTTAAAATGAAAACATTTACCTGTGCAAATAACAGCTAGGATGAGTATAGAGTAAAGTTGAGCTCTTCCAAACATACTGAGCACAGGCATTTGGATCTGAGCACCGGCTGGGCAGCAAACCCGGACTTGGTTTGCGGGGGTGGGGGGAGGAGAGTATTGTTTTCCAGTTAATGTGGTGTGCAATCCAGATGAGCAACACCACCACATGATGTCGCTCTGCCCCCCGCGCAATGGAGAACAAACATCGCACTTGCAGGCTTGCGGTTTCAGTAACTGCGCTGGGAGGTGAGATCTGCAGACCATGTTGAGCGCTGGAAGTTAAAATCGAGGCGTTCTGGTTTCTCGCTCTTGATCTATTCAAGCGATCACATTGTTAATCTGAAGCAGAAATCAAAGGTCACGCCATGCGCGGTGGGTAGAGCGATAAGTGTTGTTCATCTGGTTTCCTGCCTTCGGGCCCGTGGTCCAGTCTCAAGACCCCACACCTGCACACAAGTTGGCTGTAACATTAACAGCTCCACAATAGCTAAACGCTCCTCCACAATACCTGCCTCCTTAACACTGTCTAACTCCCTTACCCGTATCTACAAGCTCAACACCCCACTCCCTCTCCCCCCAGCCTCCAAACAGCGCACGGTGCAGAGGTTAAAGGTGGACCTTGCACAACACGCGAGCTCCTCCCCACAGCCGAAGCCAAAGGAGGTCTGCATCTGATTTGTTCATTTAAAGAGAAATGGTCCCCACAATTAGGATATTTCAGGGACAGCTATTACTCAGGTTTATTCATTATCATAGGCAGTCCCTCGGAGTCGAGATGACATGCTTCCACATTAAAAATGAGTTTTTAGATGACTTAACTCCAATGCGGGAGCTACAGTCTCTGTCGCAGGTTGGACAGATGGTGGTTGAAAGTAGGTTGACTGAAGTGCTGGTTTTTTAAAGTGCTTGGGTTGTCCTGCGCTCCTTCCGCCGTATGCGTTGGGTCTCCGCTTGCTCCCAGCGAAGAGACTCGAAGTGTTCGACACCCTCACGGATTATTCTCTTCCATTTTGAGCGACCTTGCGCCAGGGATTCCCAGGTGTCGGTGGGGATGTTGAACTTCTTCAAGGAGGCCTTGAGGGTGTCCTTGAAGTGTTTCCTCTGCCCACCTGGGGCTTGTTTGCCCTGTCAGAGCTCTGAGTAGAGCGCTTGCTTTGGGAGTCTCGTATCGGGCATACGGACGATGTGGCCTGTCCATCGTAACTGGTTGAGCGTTGTCAATGCTTCGATGCTGAGGATGTTGGCCTGTGCGACAACACTGACATTGGTGCACCTATCCTGCCAATGGCTATGCAGGATCTTCCTGAGGCAGCGTTGATGGTACTTCTCCAGTGCTTTGATGTGCCTGCTGTATATAGTCCATTTCTCAGAAGCATATATGAGGGCAGATATCACTACTGCTCTGTAGATCATGAGCTTTGTGCTGGTTTTAAGGTTCTGGTCTTCAAACACTCTATTCCTTTGGTGATCAAAGGCTGCACTGGCACACTGAAGGCGGTGCTGGACCTTGTCAATGATGTTTGCCCTTGTTGACAGTAGGCTCCTGATGTATGGAAAATGGTTTATTACCTGTTGTCACATTAACTGTTTTAGTGCTGTCCTTGTAGCCGGTGGGCTTGTTACATCGAATGTACAGCACAGAAACAGGTCATTAATAAGAACATAAGAATATAATAGAAGCAGGAGTACGCCATACGGCCCTTCAAGCCTGCTTCGCCATTTAATAAGATCATGGGCTCAGGTCCACTTCCCTGCCGCTCCTCATAATCCCTTAATCCCTTATCGGTTAAGAAACTATCTCTGTCTTAAATTTATTCAATGTCCCGGCTTCCACAGCTCTCTGAAGCAGCGAATTCCACAGACTTACAAACTTCAGAGAAGAAATTCTTCCTCATCTCAGTTTTAAATGGGGGGTCCCTTATTCTAAGATTATGTCCCCTAGTTCTAGTCTCCCCTATCAGTGGAAACATCCTCTCTGCACCACCTTGTCAAGCCCCCTTATAATCTTATACGTTTTGAAAAGATCACCGCTCATTCTTCTGAATTCCAATGAGTAGAGGCCCAACCTGCTCAACCTTTCCTCATAAGTCAACCCCCTCATCTCCAGAATCAACCTAGTGAACCTTCTCTGAACTGCCTCCAAAGCAAGTATATCCTTTTGTAAATATGGAAACCAAAACTGCACACAGTATTCCATGTGTGGCCTCACCAATACCCTGTATAACTGTAGCAAGACTTCCCTACTTTTATTCTCCATCCACTTTACAATAAAGGCCAGGATTCCATTGGCCTTCCTGATCACTTGCTGTACCTGCATACTAACCTTTTATGTTTCATGCACAAGTGCCCCCAGGTCCTGCTGTACTGCAGTACTTTGGAATTTTTCTCTATTTAAATAATAACTTGCACTTTGATTTTTTTCTGCCAAAGTGGATAACCTCACTTTTCACATTATACTCCATCTGCCAATTTTTTGCCCACTCAGTTAGCCTGTCTATGTCCTTTTGTATATTTTTTGTGTCCTCCTCACACATTGCTGATAATACAAAGATGGGAGGAAAAGCAAACGTCGCTACGTTACACTCGGTCCTTTCTTCTGAAGTCGTTAATATAGATTGCAAATAGTTGGGGTCCCAGCACTGATCCCTGCGGCACCCGACTAGTTACTGATTGCCAACCCGAGAATTAACCATTTATCCCGACTATGTTTTCTGTTAGTTAGACAAACCTCTATCCATGCTAATATATTACCCCCCAATCCCATGAACTTTTATCTTATGCAGTAACCTTTTATGTGGTACCTTGTCAAATGCTTTCTGGAAGTCCAAATACACCATATCCACTGGTTCCCTTTTATCCACCCTGTTGGTTACATCCTCAAAGAATTCCAGCAAATTTGTCAAACATGACTTCCCCTTCATAAATCCATGCTGACTCTGCCTGACCAAATTATGCTTTTCCAAATGTCCTGCTACTGCTTCTTTAATAATGGACTCCAACATCTTCCCAGCCACAGATGTTAGGCTAACTGGGCTATAGCTTCCTGCTTTTTGTCTACCTCCTTTTTTAAATAGGGGCGTTACAGTTGCAGTTTTCCAATCTGCTGGGACCTCCCCAGAATCCAGGGAATTTGGGTAAATTACAACCAATGCACCTACTATCCCTACTGCTACTTCTCTTAAACCCCTAGGAAGCAAGCCATCAGGTTCAGGGGATTTATCCGCCTTTAGTCCCATTATCTTACTGAGTACCACCTCCTTAGTGATTGTGATTGTGTTAAGTTCCTCCCCCCCCGATAGCCCCTTGACTATCCACTGTTGGAATATTATTAGTATCCTCTACCGTAAAGAGTGATACAAAATATTTGTTCAGAGTTTCTGCCATCTCCATGTTCCCCATTACTAATTCCCCGGTCTCGTCCTCTAAGGGACCAACATTTACTTTAGCCACTCTTTTCCTTTTTATATACCTATAGAAACTATAGCAATTAAGCCCAATAGGTCGATGTGTCAATGCTCCACACTAGCCTCCTCCCAACCTTATTCATCTAATCTTATCAGCATAACCTTCTATTACTTTCTCCTTCATGTTTATCTAACTTCCACTTAAATGCATCTATTGACCTCAAATACTCTTTGTTTTCTTTTTATTCGTTCAGGGGATGTGGGCGTCACTGGCAAGGCCAGCATTTATTGCCCATCCCTAATTGCATTTGAGAACGTGGTGGTGAGCAGCCTTCTTGAACCGCTGTAGTCCAAGTGGTGAAGGTACTCCCACAGTGCTGTTAGGGAGGGAGCACCAGAATTTTGACCCAGTGACGATGAACAGCAATATATTTCGAAATCAGTAGTGTGTAACTTGGCGTGAAACTTGACGGTGATGGCGTTCCCATGAACCTGCTGCCCTTGTCCTTCTAGGTGACAGAGGTCGTGGGTTTGGGAGGTTACTGTTACAAAACTTGGTGAGTTGCTGCAGTGCATCTTGTAGATAGTTCACACTGTAGCCATGGTGCGCTGGTGTTGGAAGGAGTGAATGTTTAAGGTTGCCAATCAAACGGGCTGCTTTGTGGTAGCGAGTTCCACCTTTCTCTGGGTAAAGAAGTTTCTCCTGAATTCCCTCGAGGATTTGTTGGTGATTATCTTACATTTATGCCCCCCTAGTTTTGGTCTCTTTGTCTACCTTATCAAACCCTTTCATAATCTTGAGGACCTTTATCAGGTCACCCCTCAGCTTCAAGAGCACCAGCCTGTTCAATCTTTCCTGACAGGTATAACCTCTCAGTTCTTATTGTTTTGGTAAAAGTACAGAAATCGCTCGACATGCATAGCACATCCGTCAATAATCAGAAAAGAGAAGTTTGACAGCTGGAGTACAACTCCACCAGAACTCGATCGGAAGAAAAATCTCTTTAAAGCGCCGATCGAGAAAAGGGGAGAACCACAGTAAACCACCAGGGTTAGTAACACATGTTACAGGGAAGCAGTTCATGGGTTGAAAAGACTGCAAAGTGGTTTAAAAAAAAAAACTGGAAAGAGCTGAAAACTAAGAGGTGAAATAGGAGGACAAGTTCACTTTTCCTTTCCGGGTGCTCGCAGACTTGTACACTGTCTACTCTTATTTCAGACTTCTAACAGTTGCAGTTTATCTCTTAATTTTTTTGTGTTATTTTAAGACAGACACAGGGGCTGCTAGGCCTTGCTTAGGGTGAATATGTTAGCATAGAATGTTGGAATACTAACCATATTTACTTTTATTTGTAGCCATGCAATACACAAGCCTTCCCTTGCCAGGACAATCCATGGTCATTCTTCACCTGGGCATAAATTAAATGGGTGTACATGATTCTACCTAAATGATCCATTTAAGGGGAAGCTAAATAGGTACAGGAGGGAGAAAGGAATAGGATATGGTGATAGGGTCAGATGAAGTAAAGCGGAGGGGGTGGGAGCGGATGGAAGGAAGTTCATGTGGAGCATAAATACTGTTATAGACCTGTTGAGTCAAATGGCCTGTTTCTATGCTGTAAATTCTACGAACTTGGGTATAGCGACAATATAAGAAATAGGAGCAAGAGCAGGCCATATGGCTCCTTGACCCCTTATCCTGAGACTATGACCTCTAGTTCTAGACTCAACCATTCAATAAGATCATGGCTAATCTTGTACATCAACTCCAGTTTCCTGCCCTATCTCAATATCCCTTGATTCCCTTAGTGCCCAAAAATCTATTGATCTCAGTCTTGGAATATACTCAATGACTGAGCATCAACAACCCTCTGGGGTAGAGAATTCCAAAGATTCACAACCCTCTTGCTTGCCCCTTATCCTGAGACTGTGACCTCTACTTCTAGAAACATCTTGCAGCATTTACCCTGTCGAGCCCTCTAAGAATTTTATACATTTCAATAAGATCATCTATCATTCTTCTAAACGCCAGAGAATAAGAACATAAGAAATAGGAGCCGGGGTAGGCCATTTGGGAGCCTGCTCCGCCATTCAATAAGATTGAGAATGTAGATAGAAGGTTTGAGAATGTGTTAGTAAGGGATTATGGGAAAATGGCCAAGAGAAATTGTCCAGCTGTGATATTTGCCCTGTCGACACAAAGGATTGTGGTCAAACACGAGTTACGCGAAAAAGCAAAAGTCAGACATGAGTCAGACGAGGGGCTGCTATATCCAGCCATGAAATAGGGAAATGCTATGAAAATCGAAACAATAAACACATCCCTGCAGCCCGCCCTATGTCAAAGAGTTGTTAGCCTGCAATTGGGTATGCTATGGGGGAAATCGACCAATGATTGTATAAACTGAGTGTCACTCAAATGTGTTCTGCTGTAACAATGTATAAGTGTTGAGCTTTTGTACTGTTACGGGACTTGTCAGGAGAAAGGTGGACAGGCTCGAATCGAGAGTGTTCCCTTTATCTTAACAGGTCCCGGCCGGAGAATCTACAGAATAAAGGTCTTAGGTTGCTAAGACTAAAAGTGTTCGTGTGTCAGTGAATTCGCTGAAACAGATTGAAGGGAAAAGAATCCAGTATCAACAAGATCATGGCTGATCTGATCTTGGCCTCAACTCTATTTCCCTACCGGTTCCCCACAACCCTTGACTCCCTTGTCATTCAAAAATCTGTCTATCTCTACCTTAAATATATTCAATGACCCAGCCTCCACAGCTCTCTGGGGTAGAGAATTCCAAAGATTCATGACCCACTGAGAGAAGAAATTCCTCCTCAACTCTGTTTTAAATGGGCGACCCCTTATTCTGAAACTATGCCTATTAGTTTTGAATTCACCACAAGGGGAAACATCCTCTCTGCGTCCACCCTGTCAAGCCCCCTTATGTTTCAATAAGATTACCTCTCATTCTTCTAAACTCCAATGAGTATAAGCCCAGCCTGCTCAATTTTTCTTCATAAGGCAACCCCTTCATCTCAGGAATCAACCTCATGAACTGTCTCTAAACTACCTCTAATATATCCCTCCTTAAATAAGGAGACTAAAACTGTACACAGTATTCCAGGTGTGGTCTCACCAACGCCCTGTAGAGTTGTAGCAGGACTTCCCTACCTTTATACGCCATCTCCCTTGCAATAATGGTCAACATTCCATTTGCATTCCTAATTACTTGCTGTACCTGCATACTAACTTTGTGTTACATGTACAAGGACCCCCAGATACCTCTGTACCACAGCATTTTGTAATCTCTCTCCATTTAGATAATAATTAGCTTTTTTATTTTTCCTACCAAAGTGGATAACCTCAAATTTTCCCACATTATACTCCATCTGCCAAATCTTTGCCCACTCACTTAGCCTGTCTATATCCCTTTGCAGATTCTTTGCGTCCTCCTCAGAACTTGCTTTCCCACCTGCCTTTGTAAAATCAGCAAATTTGGCTAGATTACACTTGGTCCCTTCATCCAAGTCGTTAAGAGATTGTAAATAGTTGAGGCCCCAGCACTGATCCCTGTGGCACCTTACTAGTAGTTACAGTTTGCCAACCTGAAAATTACCCATTTATCCCGACTCTCTGTTTTCTGAGTTAGCCAATCCTCTATCCACGCTAATATATTACCCCCAGCCCCAAGAGCTCTGGTGCAGTAACCTTTTATGTGGCACATTATTGAATGCCTTCTGGAAATCCAAATACATAGAAACGTAGAAAATAGGTGCAGGAGTAGGCCATTCCGCCCTTCGAGCCTGCACCACCATTCAATAAGGTCATGACTGATCATTCCCTCAGTTCCCCTTTCCTGCTTTCTCTCCATACCCCTTGATCCCCTTAGCTGTAAGGGCCATATCTAGCTCCTTCTTGAATATATCCAATGAACTGGCATCAACAACTCTCTGCGGTAGAGAATTCCACAGGTTAACAACTCTCTGAGTGAAGAAATTTCTCCTCATCTCAGTCCTAAATGGCCTACCCCTTATCCTAAGACTGTGTCCCCTGGTTCTGGACTTCCCCAACATCGGGAACATTCTTCCCGTATCTAACTTGTCCAGTCCCGTCAGAATCTTATGTTTCTATGAGATCTCCTCTCATCCTTCTAAACTCCAGTGTATAAAGGCCCAGTTGATCCAGTCTCTCCTCATATGTCAGTCCAGCCATCCCTGGAATCAGTCTGGTGAACCTTCGCTGCACTCCCTCAATAGCAAGAATGTCCTTCCTCAGATTAGGAGACCAAAACTGAACACAATATTCCAGGTGAAGCCTCACCAAGGCCCTGTACAACTGCAGTAAGACCTTCCTGCTCCTATACTCAAAACCCCTAGCTATGAAGGCCAACATACCATTTCTCTTCTTCACCGCCTGCTGTACCTGCATGCCAACTTTCAATGACTGATGAACCATGACATCCAGGTCGCGTTGCACCTCCCCTTTTCCTAATCTGCCGCCATTCAGATAATATTCTGCCTTCGTGTTTTTACCCAAAAGTGGATAACCTCACATTTATCCACATTATACTGCATCTGCCATGCATTTGCCCACTCATCTAACCTGTCCAAGTTACCCTGCAGCCTCTTAGCGTCCTCCTCACAGCTCACACCGTCACCCAGTTTAGTGTCATCTGCAAACTTGGAGATATTGCATTCAATTCCTTCATCTAAATCATTGATGTATATTATAAAGAGTTGGGGTCCCAGCACTGAGCCCTGCGGCACTCCACTAGTTACTGTCTGCCACATTTACTGGTTCCCGTTATCCACCCTGAATATAGGCCCATTATACTCAATCCCTCCTCGGAGGACAACTCTCTCATCCCAGGAATCTATCTAGTGAACCTTTATTGCAGCCTCTCTAAGGCAAGTATATCCTTCCTTAGGTAAGGAGACCAAAACTGTACACAGTACTCCAGGTGTGGTCTCATCAAAGTCCTATATAATTGCAGCAAAACTTTCTTACTATTATAATCCAATCCCCTTGCAATAAAGACTATTGCGTTTTAATAGTTTATTCTGTCCATAGGACTGTCCTTATCTAAATCTTTGTCTTATACCCATTCTCAATCTGCATCAACCTCATTCTCTGCTCACAGCATTGCTGTCCTAAGTCATGTGTTGTATGTCAACCTAGTTTCCACTGCATATAGATAGCTAATTTGGTTCACTCGTCACTGTGAAGGATGTAAGTGAGGAAAGAGTGGAATGCCTTTCCTATTTTGTGCACCAAGAGCCAAGAAACACAAACAGAAAATACACGCATCCTGGGCCAGGCAAATATTTTTCTGCAGCATGGTTAGATGCAGAGAATGTATCTTCTGAATTCCCAATCTCAGAACAGTAGCCCCTCTTGCACACTGGCAACACTTGTATTTCCCACGACAATCATCTTTGTTGTTTCTCTGAGTAAGACCATCAGTTTCACATAAATTAGTGCCTAATTTTATGATGTAGGGAAAAGCAAAGAAGCAGTTGTTGCCTCAGCTACCCATGTACCTTTCAGCAGCCTGCTTCAAAGCAGAATTGGCAGAAGACTAGCAACAGGTCCCCTACCCATCCTCTCAACCAAGGACTGGTGCATAGCAGAGACTGTGATGGAGAGGAAAGAATGTAAACTGGAGGAAACACAAACAGAAAATACACCAAAAAAAACATAAATACCATCACAAGATTATATCACAACAAAAGTAAACACCCACTAAAAGTAGCATCACTATACCTGCTGCAACGAACAACAACATTCAGTTTATAAAATACTTGAAATTTAATGGCGACCTCCACAAGGAACTTGCGTCTTGCAAGATGAAGATAGATGATTGTAAAGATGGCCAACTTCAGAGACAAAGGAAATTAAAGAAGGTGTAACTCACAATTGTTAAAAAAATGTTTTTAATTTAAAAAAAAATCACAATTGTTCAAAAAATATTTCAATAATTATTACATTAGACTGATAAGGCAATTGAGACTTTAACGCCGCCCTCTCCCAGGCCAAATGAGTCTTTCTTCAAATGAACAAGTGTCTGGCAAAGCCAGTAACAGCCCGTACAAAGTGCAGTAGTATTCTAACTGCCACCATCATATATCAGATTTTGGAAGGCACTGGTACACATACCACAAAAAGCCTCTCATCAGTAAGACCATGTCATTCAGTATTTTGATGCTTCATCCCACATCAGATGCAAAGGTTTAGTCAGAGAAGGCAGATGCGCCATCACTCATAATACACAAAGGAAAAGTCCCAGAACCCCCTTCTCTCATGCGTCCTTTTACACTGACTGATACTTCGCTGGTTAATGTGTTTCACAAACTTCAGTGTTTCTTTATCTCGGTAGATCAAGGCCAATGAGTTGTCTTCTGGGCAAAGGGTAAGTAACTGAAATACAACATAAACCGTTTATTATAGTAAGTTAACACTTCATTTCTTCTTTTCCTCCTCTCCTAGACTCCATACTTACACTTTGGGGCCGAAATTGCCCCTTTCCTTAAGGCCTGTTGCCACCACAAATCGACGGCCACACTGCGGAGTAGAGTGACCGCCGACTTTTGGTGGAATGGCTGCTGATTGCCCAATTGCCTCCTGAATTTTCCCGGCAGTGCCCCGATTTCCCCCCCCCCCCGCCAATCACACCCCCCCACCGCTCCGCTGCTGCCGATCCGCTGTATACGCATCATCACTGCGCGCACCACCGATCTAACTCCCCGACGGCGTAATTGCCCTCCGAAAATCTTTGGCCCGCTCAGCAGTGCCAAAACAAGCTTTCACCCGATGGTCCAGTGAGGCTGTGGCCTTCTACAGCGGCGGTGCGGCTTTCCTTAAAGGGGAGCGCCTACTGCCGTTGCCGCCATATTTTTTGTTGTCGGCCGACTACCATGTTGGCCCGACAAATATGCCTCCGGGTTCAGCCGGGCCACCAACAGGTAGCCTAGCACCCTTTCTTGGGTGCCAGGCCATTGGCCTGGCTGAAATCTTCCCTGGTGGCCCAGTGGCCAGAAGTTTTAAAAGCACGGAGGCTCTCCCCATTAAATGAAGGGGAGAGCCGGAGTGATGTGGCGCCGTGATGACTTCATCATAGTGGTGACTCTGCTCCGCACCCAACCTCTGCCCCACAGTTGCTGTCAATGCTGCATTTTTGCCCCTCAGGTGTAGTCACTGCCCCCATTATGACCGACTTCCAGATCAAAACAAAAAAAAAAAAGCGCAATTTCAAGAAAGAGTCGACCTGAACCGCAGCTGCATTAAAAACCACCGAAACGGGATGGGAGCAATCTGTACCCCTTTATCATGGGAGGCACATGACCAGCAAAGTACCAGCACCCAACAAAACAGCAGAGGCCTGGGAATTGGTCATATGCCTCCTATCTTTACCAGGGTGATTTACTATCCACATTTTTCTCCTTCCCCATACATGGCTGTCAATTACTGCCTCATTAGAATGACATGGTTCCCTTCCCAGTGACTTGGCTAAAACAAGGAGCTCACTGTATGGATAATCACATTCAGAATCATGCCACGCTACTGCAGGCCACAATTAACCGCACAACTCTTCCACCCCCAAAAAGTTATTGTTCCATTAAAGTTGTAAAACTTTTTATTTCCCCAAGATCTCCATGCGAATGAACATTCGCCACACGGGACAATGGGTTTGTCCCCAGTGGCCACTGCCAGTGCTGCTCTCTCACTGGCTGTCTTACAGGCCCCATCTCAGATGGAGAGAATGTCAGTTTTAACCTCCCCAGATGCAGAATGCCATGGCTGCACACAGGGCTGCTTTTGGAATGCCAGCTGTTATCAGATGAGACTTATTCAAATGAAACAAGTAAATTATAATGCTGGGCATTTCTGCACATCAAACTCATGAGCTACTGGCTGAAAGGCAAGTGATAGTCCACTTGGGTTACGAGACTGCTTGAGATTGTTATTTTCCTATCTGTCACAATCTAACACAAGTACAACTAAGGACAAGAAAAGGCCACTTTGCCCGTGAAGCTCATATTTCTGGGGCTCCAAATCCTCCAGGCTAGCATCCAACTGCAGTTTGAATGTTCCAATGTCTTTATGGCAATTATATGGCAAATTATTCTCAATATTTATTATCTTTTGAGTGAGTAAGATTTTTTTTTTTAAATACCTGCTTTAAATTATTTCTTACTCATTTAAATTTATGTTGTCTGATCCTACTGCCCTGACTTACCTTGGACTAATATTCTGGGTTCCCTTTAGCATTTGATACTTTGTAGATCTTCATTAAGGTCACCACATAACCTTCTTCACATCCCACTCGAGACTTGAAGGTATTCCAAGCTGACATCAGTGCAGTATTGAGGGAGTGCTGCACTGTCAGAAGAGCCAATCTTTCAGATGAGACATTAACTCCTTCTGTCTTCGCACGTGAACGTAAAAGATCCCATAGCAGTATTTTGAAGAAGAACAGGAGAGTTCTCCCCAGTGTTTTGACCAACATTTATCCCTCAACCAACATCACTAACTCTTATTATCTGGCCATTATCTCACTGTTGCTTGTAGGATCTTGCTGTGTACAATATGGCTGCTAAGTTTCCTACATTACAACAGTGACTACCCGTATAAATTACTCCATTGATTGTAAGGCGCTTTGGGACATTCTGAGGTCATGAAAGGCACTATACACATGCAAGTTCTTTCTTTTATCACTGAATTGAACTTGAATAAACTCAGAACGTACCTCTTCATCTTCCCCTTTAGCGATGTATGAAGTAACACCACCAAATTCTTCGTCCCAGCCTGAAACAAAGAAAAAAACATACTGACTTTCCTAATTAGATCCCTTTCTGGTGACTTCTGTTGCCATGTTTTCCTCTTCCCCACAATAGCAGGACAGCCGTTGGATTTTCAACAATGTCATCCCATGATCATTGGGCAGGATGGTGGTTTCACCCAGGCAAGCCAGGCTCTTGAGAATTATTCCCACCTCCTTTCAATAGACTGTTCTCCACCGCTATACTGTGGCTCAACTAAGCAAACCACCCAGTGAAGGCAATCAATTCAAACCGAACCTTCTTCAGAGCACAGTCCAACCCAACTCTCTCAGGACAGAGAGTTGAACCCGAACATCCTAAGGGCAGAAGGTCCACCAGCTAAACTACACAGTTGCTAAAATGGAACTTATAGTCTCCATTACAAAATCACCACTGTTCAGGGGTATAGGTATTATAAATAACATTGTCCAAAGTTTGCTAAATAGGAAGGAGGAAGTTGGAAAAAAAACAACCTTAAAAGCCATTGGAATGGCATTAGCCCAAGGCTGATGATACCATCGAGGGTACTGGCTTGAGGGAATCGTCCAGGCTAACCGTAGTGGTGTGAGACAATTATTAGAGACAGATTATAAACCCTCCAAGGATGATTCGCATCAAGTATGCTTGCGTTACACAGTTGATCTCAGTAACTACTCTTAGCCAGAACACTTATGTTATCGCTTCCACTGTTAATTAAGCTCACCCATACTGCTGGGTTCTGAGACCCTTTAAAATCAGTGCTCCTGATAATGTTAGTAATTGCAGTTTAAACAAACATATTTAAAATCACATTGAAATGAACAGACAAAAAAAGGATGTTAATGTTAAATCATAATTCTGTGCAGCAATTTGATTTTTAAAAGTGGACCCGATAGGAAAACTCTCATTAGTTTGCGTTATCACGAATAACTATTATATTAAAACCAATAAACACTATAATAGTATCAATATCATTTATACTCTTAAAGTACTATTACCAGAGAATGATCAAGTTTAAGATTAAGGGTGCCAAGCCTAGATAATAAAGATATTTTCTGGAGAATCTTAGCTTACAGGAAGAAAGGAATTCACCAAATAGGTTGGGGGGCTAAACACTAACTCACAATGCAATAAATATCTTCATGAGGTATTTAAACTCATTGGAGACCAAGGGTGCAGTAGCTCCTAATGAAAGTAGTTCCAACAAGTCTAGGGAAGGTAAGGCAACTGTTCACACGGATGATGAAGGCCATTTGGGCCATCTTTTCATCCATCCAGAGATGTTCAATTTCTCCCATTTCAGCATTCAATTCTTTCTGTAAAGATGCCAGAGTTTTCACCTCCACTGCTCTATGACATACATTGATCACATGATCTATATGGAGTACAGAGATGAGGGTTCTTGGCTCAGCCCGAGTCTCACAATGTTCACCTAGATATTCAACAAGCACAGGCACATCTGATTCGTACAGCTTGCAAAGTCTGCATATCATAACAGCCAGTGACATTAAACCCAAGATAAAGATGCAGGTTAAACCAACAAAAACAACACGAATTTTCAAGATGGGTATCTGGTACACTGATATATAATAAAATCCACGATAAACATCAGTACCTCAACAGAAATGGAACAGACTATTGTTTACACTTTATTAAAATTTGTCTCCAATTTTGCCAATTTTCTTCCTCCTCCCACCACATTTACAAGATCCTTCTTGGGTCACTAGTGATCCCTACTCCAAAAGCAAGTTACTAATACACATGCTGCATAGTAAAACTAGCAAGATTTACCTTCACACCCACAGCACAACAGCAGGTCCAGAGCAAACTCTGAATTTTCCACATTGGTATCATGGATAAGCGTGTAGTATCCGTTTCTCCAGTGTCGTAATTCCCCTCGGCAAACAGGAACATCAGGATCTGGGAAGGACAGACGTAATGAAAGCACTTTCAGAGTCTTTAAACCATTGTTGTTGAGTACGGTTATTTTTAATTTTAGTATCTTATCTACTTTTTTTTCTCGTTTCCCTGGGACATTCACCAATCCTTCATCATCGTTGGGTCCAAGTCCTGGAACTCCCTACCTAACAGCACTGTGCGAGTAGCTTCACCACACTGACTGCAGCGGTTCAAGAAGGCGGCTCAGCACGACCTTCTCAAAGACAATTAGGGATGGGAAATAAATGCTGGTCTTGCCAGCGATGCCCACATCCCATGAATGAATTTAAGAATCAACACACAGGCGACCTGGTCTCAGTCCAGTGTCAGTGCTAATCAGACCTACATAAGTAAACCTACAGCAACATGCTCCAGCTTAGTGGGAAAGCTTCGGGTTTCTTCTCACACTCTTCAGCTGCATGCTACCCCCTCAGTCATAGCATGTGCAAGCACAAGCTCAGTTCTCACACGTATGCCAACACACACAACTCTGTACCCCCAGCGCTGACTCCAGAGATGTTGCCTGTCGTATCAAGTCCTAGAGAAGCTGAAATTTCCTGAAGCTCAATATCAAGACTGATGACACCTTGTGCGGCTCTTGGCAGCATCTGCATGCCTCCAACTCCATCAATTTCCCTGGCTGCAAATGGAGACTGAACTCAGTGGTGTATAATCTCAGTGTTTTGTGCAATCTTTGTTCAGTTTGTTGTCAAGACCATCTTCTCCCTCCTCCAGAACATTTATACTACTAAATACTTCTCCATGCCTGCATCTAGTCACGGATTGATTTCTGAAACAATGGGGGCAATTTTAACCTAATACTCCCATCGAGAAACTGACGGGATCGGGTGCAACATTGATTTTATATCCTGCCCGATTTTATCTCCTTTGAAGTCAGTGGAGAGTAATATCAGAGATTCCACCTGATCCGGTCAGTTTCCCGACTGGCAGGTTAGGTTAAAGTTTCCCCCAATGTCCTCACCAGCTTCACAAACATCAGCTAATCAAGACTATTCTTTATGGTTTAGTACTATACCTGGACATGTCGTTATCCATTTAGGCCACTGTGACAGCTTATCTAATTAAATTAAACCGTCCATTGAAACTCACTGTACTGAATTCCACACATGCTGTACACATGCTCACAGCTATCTGTAATCTCATTAGGTGAGATTGTTGAATATTCTTTTTATTTTATTTTGCCCTGTTGCTGTGTATCCTGCACATTTTATATTATTCTCAGGAGTCTGGGAATAAAAGATTTCCAAACATGAATATTGGCTTCTAAAAGCAGAGCTTCAATATAATTATTTTACTAGCCTCATTTCCAAAATGCCTTCAAACCTCCAGTTCTGAACCCAGAAGAGCACTTATTCACCTGCTAGAATTTTAGAGTGTTTTTCAGTAAAACTTACTTCTCGGACTCTCTCCTGGCATCTCGTTTTCCGTTGTTCCAACCTTTCCTTCCTCTCTGCTCTCATCGCCTTTGTGATCTGTTGAATCAGATTTTGTGTCTTTTTCAGTGCTAGAGCATGCGTGTTCATTGCCATCGGAGTCCTCCACTTCATCCTCTTGCTCATCCTCCTCATCATCATCATTATCTGAGGCTGCGAGGAAATGCAGTTTTAAGCCAGTAAAATTGGATAGAAGCAGGAACATGGCCTCAGAACAAAACAGCTCCATACATTTGGCAAGAATGTCAGGGAGGCCATCTTCCTCTGCTTGATCATAGCATCTATAAAACAAAGAGGTAATATCACAGGGCCTGTCACATATCTGAGAAATAAAAGGGCCAGATACCTCAACATTAACAAGGTTTGTCATTTATTTCAATGGTGCAGTGGTACCTGTCATATCTCAAAAGTCTGCAACATACTTCAACACCAACCGGGCTCTCACATGTCTCTGTGCTAAAAGGACCAGTCACATACCTCAGCATCAGCAGGATATGTATACTGGGACATAGGATGCAGGCCGAGGCTGGGCCTCCAGTTGAGGTATAGTAAGGATGTGCGTAAGGTGGCAGTCAGACCATGAGTGTGGCACACTGTAGCAAGGATAGAGGCAGAATCAGACTCGGAGCAGAAAAGGGAAGGCAAGCTGCAGAGTCAGATGGGAGCAGGGATGCTAGTGTAAGATCAAACATGGGCACTTTGTTTTCATAGTTATCAATGTGATGGGTCTCTGTTAATCACATAACCGATAATACCACATAACTATCACAGACCAAATAGTAAGTCCCAAAGGACTCTAACATGACATGAAGCAGACACGTATTCACACAGAGAATTCACATGTATTCACACGCGCCCCCACCCCAACCGCTATAAGTGAAAGCTTCAGTTTGCTCCCTATGGAGTCTGGTGAACAAACAAAATGTTTTTGGAGGGAAGCACAGTGTGTTATAGCAACAACATATAGCATCACAGAGCAAAGGGAGAGATGCTCAATTGTACAATTGTGCAGAGTCCATCATCCACACTGCTGTGGGGAATGCAAAATTAGGACTGTCAAAGGCAGGCCCATTATACAACTCTAGTAAGAGCAAGCTGCTGACAGGGCCTGTGAGTAGGTTATTAATCCCACCTTCTCAGTATGTGGAAGAAAAAAAAAAAGATAGAGAAATTAAATAAAGGTTCAACATTTTTGTACGTGTATATTGTAGTGCAATCAAATACATTCTCTTTTCCTAAAATGAGGAAGTGTTGTGACATTGCTGTTCTCTTCTGTCCAGGTTTGGACCTTGATTTTTAGTCTGATATAGGGTTACAGAAATGCCCTGCTGCATCTCCACTGTAGGTGCTTCTTGGTAAAGCGCACTCATGGTTCAATGTGCTTTTAATCATTCTGTAGCTTTAATATCCATGAGCGCCAATGTTTTCAGAGTTCTGATCTACCTACCTCTTGTTGGCAGGTCCTCTTCTCTTCCATTTAATCTCTGGGCTGTGCAAAGCCTCACACACCATCTGAAACTTTTCTTTCTGCACAAGTGGAGGAAAATGTGAGTGTTATGGTTACACTCTGGGGTGCCAACATGCCAACAGCAATTCCATTTGTACAGTACATTGCTGGTAAAAAAAACATTTACTCCATCTAATACTGCATGGTTCATGTATTTCTTGGTACACCTGTATGGCTCACATAAATTTCAGTGTCAGCTCCCTCACATGTACAGTACATAAGAAATCGGAGCAGGAGTAGGCCTTACAGCCCCTCGAGCCTGCTCCGCCAGTTAATACGATCACGGACGATCCGATCATGGACTCAAGCCCACTTCCCTGCCCACTCCCCATAACCCCTTATTCCCTTATCGTTTAAGAAACTGTCTATCTCTGTCTTAAATTTATTCAATGACCCAGCTTCCACAGCTCTCTGAGGCAGCGAATTCCACAGATTTATAACCCACAGAAGAAATTTCTCCTCATCTCAGTTTTAATTGGGCAGCTCCTTAGATTAAGATTATGCCCCCGATTTCTAGTCCCCCCTATCAGTGGAAACATCCTCTTTGCATCCACCTTGTCAAGCCCCCTCATAATCTTATACGTTTCGATAAGATCACCTCTCATTCTTCTGAATTCCAATGAGTAGAGGCCCAACCTACTCAACCTTTCCTCATAAGTCAACCCCCTCATCTCTGAATCAACCTAGTGAACCTTCTCTGAACTGCCTCCAAAGCAAGTATATCCCTCCTTAAATATGGTAACCAAAACTATACACAGTATTCCAGGTATGGCCTCACCAATACCCTGTATAACTGTAGCAAGACTGCTTTTATACTCCATCCCTTTTGCAATAAAGGCCAAGATTTCATTGGCCATCATGATTACTTGCTGTACCTGCATACTAACCTTGTGTGTTTCATGCACCAGGACCCCCAGGTCCCGCTGTACTGCAGCACTTTGCAATTTTTCTCCATTTAAATAATAACTTGCTCTTTGATTTTTTTCACCATAAAGTATGTGTCTTGGTGTCAATTCTTCACTATTTACAGTACACACCAGGTAAAAGGCAATACTATACTCCTAATAAAGCAAAGTTCATTTCTCAAAGTCAAGTTCTGTACATGTATGATGTAAACTGCTGTATGAGAAGCTATAGCAACCTAGACACTGAAAGGTTTAATGTGTCTGCACGAGACAGGTACCACACGGCAAGATGGTTATTAGATATCTGTTTCATGCTAAGATCCAACCAGACATTTCCAACCAAAGCCAATGATACATTTTGGGTTTTTCCCACCACCTTTTTCCTCATGCAAGCATCTCAAAAGTTTCCACAAGCAGAAAACATCTTACAAACTAAAACTAGACTCTGCTGCATAGCCCAGGACTAACACTTAACCATGATTATGCTTACTGGAGAACACATAGAATGCCCACTCCATCTCCCGCCAATTTAAAAAGTGGAAGATAATCATAATAGTCAATAGCTTAAACTAATACTCAGGTTTATTTACAGTGCTAGCCTTGGCCCAGTCGTAGCACTCTTGCCCGAGTCAGAATGTTGCGAGACTTGTGGACATAATCTGGGCTGACACTTAACTAGAGTATTGAGGGTGCTTTGCACTGTCGGAGATGCTGTCTTTCAAATGAGACCTTAAATTAAGGCCCCGTCTGCCTGCTCAGGTGGGCGCAAAAGATACAATTGCACTATTCAAAGAAGAGCAGAGGAGTTCTCTTGGTGTCCTGGTTAACATTTACCCATTAACCAACATTACTAAAACAGGTCATCTGGCTATTATCTCATTGTTGTTTGTGGGAGCTTGCTGTGTGCAAATTGGCTGCCACATTTCCCTACATAACAACACTGAGTACACTTCAAAAGTACTTCACTGGCTGTGAAGTACTCTGGGACATTCTGAGATCATGAGAAGCACTGTGTAAATGCTAGTTCTTTCAAAATAAACTAATTCACAGAAACAGAAACACAGGCGAAATAATAACTGGCACATTCAGTAATTTTTATAAATGTATAACAAAGATGACAGTTTAAAGAAGTTTGCAGTTCTTTGAGCTTGTTAGAAATTTGATACTGTCATAGATACCTTCTCAGGTTCAGTGGCACCAATCGCTCCTGTAAGTGGTTTGAGCATCTTATCTTTAATTGGAGTTGAATCACACTGCCGATAGCTACTAGTATGGTACCGAGACCCAGGATTGTGACAAAAGAATCCCCTTGCATTCCAGACCAGGTATCGGTGTCTTTTGTATTTGTATTTCTTCAATTTCTCTGAAGGATGACTAAGTTAAACTAGGTGAGGCAAAGATTGCTTTGAATTCTTAAACTGCTCTGCAGAATTCAGCAAGGTGAAATGTATACAGAATAGGTCACTTACTTTAAATCAATACAATTCACTTCACATAATGGTATTAAAAAAATGAACATTATTCTACGTTGGTGGATGGGTCTTCTTACTTAACCTAAACAGAATAAGCCCTCTGCATTCTGTCCTACAATCCTGGGTGGGACCTTTCTCCCTTCAGTCTCTCATCTATCACAGGCTTTTGCTGCCTATACAGTCGGTTTCCAAAAACCAAATTAGCTTTCGACGTCCACGTCTCTTTCATTGTAAGCCTGACTCCAGTATCAGTTTTTAGTCAAAAAGTAAGACCCCTCCTCTGCCAAGTGCAGATTCTACCATCATGCATGACATCTGTATGATGAACATCACAAAAAAATCAGCAATGAATAATAAAAGACACCTCACAGTGACATTTCAACAAAGAAATGGATTCACTCCAAGGGCCCTCCCATGGCCAATGTCACTGAACCATTTCCCTGTTCATGCTCTACAAGTATTTTCTAAAGGGCTCTTGACTTTCAACTGAATTAATCCCCTACCGAGTTCTCACCTTGAAAAAATTCTTTAAAAGTATCTCAGATTTCTCCTCAAACTCCTCCTGGATCTGGGCTTGAGCTGAAATATCCAGGTAAATTGGATTGATCCAGTCATAAAAAATTTGTTCCTGAAACATATAAAAGGAAACATATTTCATCTGATCGGTGCCACTGTAATACTGAGATCATCCTTATCTGTCAACTTCCTGCTCTGTTACATTACAGGTACAATGTCCCGAATCCGGCTGTCCGAAAACCGGAATTGTCCGAAAACCAGACATTTTTCAGGCGGCCAAGATGGGCGGCAAGGGGCAAGGAGCGCCGGGGGGCCACAAGAATCAGCGGGCAGAGAGGAGCGGTGGGAATCGGCAGGCGGCAAGGAGCGGCGGGAATCGGCAACCAGTGAGGAGCGGCAGGAGGCGAGCATTGGTGGATGGCGAGAATCAGTGGATCGGCGGGCGGTGAGGAGCACCAAAGCGAGGTCAGAAATCTGGCAAAATCCGAAAACCGGCACGGTCTCGGTCCCGAGGTTTACGGATTTCGGAAAAGAAAGTCAATACGTCTGAAATCTGACAAAATCCGAAAACCGGCATGATCTCTGGCCCAAGGTTGGCGGATTTCAGACATTATACCTGTACTGCGTTGTTGCTGTGCTCTAGTTAGGTGTTCACCCTAAGCTCTGGAATACTCCGCCTGGCCTCTCTCTCCTCCTTTAAGACACTTCTTAAAACCTACCTCTTTGACCAATCTTTTTTTGACCTGTCCTACCATCCACTTAGCTATCAAATTTATTTGATAACACCCCTCTGAAGCACCTTGGGACATTTTACTATGTTAAAGGCGTTATATAAATGCATGATATTCTTTCTGCCACTACATCACAGTCTATCCTGGTAATTTCCGGAATTTTTCCACTTAAAAAATATAAACACAGCAAAATGGGAATTTGCCGCTAAAATGTAATTGAATAATTAGACTTATCCTGCTACTGAAATAATGATGCAGCGGCTTCTTGTGGTGGAATCTGGGTACTGCACCATGTTGCACTCGGTGTGTTATGGGCAGAGGCCTGTGAGTAGGCTAATGGCTAGGACACAATAGTTAGAGACCTCTTAGTTGAGGAATGGTGTGTGGCACAGGAATTCCACCCTGTGGATTAGCAAAAGGAGCTAAAATAAAATAGTAAAACAAATGATTTAATATAGTTTTATGTGGGAGAGGGTCTCCAGTAAATCTTCAAATTATAAATGTAATTCAGAAACCAATAAGCACCCTTAAATCTGTATCTGAAACATTTCTACTATGTCAAGATCAGGCTGCATCTCAAACTCAAAAACTGGAATATGTACTATAATTCACCAGAACAATCTGTGGTTTAGAGGATTAAATTCTGAGGACAGAACAAAAATTTGGCATGTATTACTTTGAGTATAGCAGATTGAGAGGTGATCTAATTGAGATGTTTAAAATGTTAAATGGATTGGATAGGATTGATACAGAGAAACTATTTCCTCTGATGGGGAAATGAAGAACAAGGGGATATAATCTTAAAATTAGAGCCAGGCCATTCAAGAGGGAAATCAGGAAGCATTTTTTCACACGAAGGGTAGTACAAATCTGGAACTCTCTCCCCCAAAAGGCTGGGGATGATGGGACAATTGGAACTTTCAAGACAGAAATCGATAGATTTTTGTTAGGTAAAGATATCAAGGGATTTGGAGCCATGATCTAATCAAATGACAGACCAGGCTCAAGGGCTCAATGGCCTATCTTTTTCATCATTTTTAACATTTTTTGATGAATATTACATTAATTTAAGTGAGGGACATCAGTGCTGGGAAATTGAGCGCTTTGGATAGCCATCATCGCCATCAATCACTCACAGATCAGGTATAACACAGGTTAGACACAGAGCAAAGCTTCCTTACTCTGGCCAACAACAGACCTCGGCCCCAGAACAGCAACCACTACCGTGTCAGTGTGATATTTTCCATTTCCAATGCCAGCTGTTTTTGTACCAATTTGTGCCAGACGATGGGCATATTGATAAAGTGGTTTGTGTCCCAAGCTCATTTCATGTATTATACAGCTAAGAGGGAGACCTTTTACAACCCATCTGTCTTGTACTGGGTTGGAACCCAAGTCTCAGGGGTGAAAGGGCACTATGATATTCCACGGCAGCATTCAGTTCCCCTCCCCCAAAAGCATATTATTTTAATCAGACTAAGATTTTGGTGTGTTGAATGTGACCGAGATGGTGGGATCGGAACTTACATCGCATTCGATATGGGGGCATTGAGGAGAAAGAGGTTCGATGTAACGAGGTGGCCTCTCCTGCAATGGCCCATGGAACCAGCCGCTGACAGAAAGACGGCACATGCCCTCCGACAGAACTTCAGACACCTGGACAGGTAATGCATGCAGCACAGCATTAGGCATCGAATGTTAAAACTCAGACAGGCATGTTACACACTGCACTGAGAACAAGTTATTTACTACTTCACTAAATCACATTTCAGCAAGGAGTTTCCTTATAAATAGCAAACCCTCCCTTACAATGAAATTGAAACAGTAGCAATTCCTAACATACCCTACTATATGGCACGGAAACCAGACTAGTGAAAAAGCTATATTTCACACTTTCAACATCAAACGATAGTGGATTTTGCGATTGAGCCTTAATTAGTCAGGCGATGTGTTATAAGCACCTGCCTGCCATTATGTGCTGACCCCACCTAATTTTTCAGCTCCATTTACGAAGTGGACAAGCTCCCAGTCAACATTGGGCCTGGTAATTGGGAGCTCGCCAGAGGGGGGCAGGAAATCGTATACCAGCAGCCTTAAAGGGTCAAGTGGCTACATACGGGGATAAAAATGTTCCTCACCTTTAAAAATATTGGCAGTACTTTTAATGCATGTATAATGATTTGCAAATGTCGTTTGGATGACAAACATGCCTGGCAAAACTTACTGGCTTGGCGGTAAAATGTATGGCAGGAGGTTGAGTGCGTAGCCAAGTGCTGGAGTGGGGCAAAATTCCAATCCAAGTTTAATGGCTGGTGAAGTGGAGGTGGTACAAAATGAGCTGAAAGTGAGGAGGGCAACCCTGCTTTCCACTCCAGGGTACCCCTGACAGCACTGCAATATGCCTAGAAGGAGGCAGAGCATTTGAGGTCATAGTTAACCACTTTATGCTACACATTAGCTACTGTGTCCTTGCAACAGGTGGCACAGCTCTGCATCTGCCTCTCTGCAGAGTCTACGTAGTCAGTTCCACACAATCTTTGTCAGGTAGGGGTTGTCTGTAAATGTGGGTGGGCGCAGTCTGTCTCAGTTTCAGCCTGACCTGCCCGGCATTCCTCTATTCCTGCTCCTTTTACATAGCTTGGCAGGTGGATGGGAACCTGAGAATAGATTCAGAAGGGAGGGGAGTAAAGCTGGAATTAGAAAACAAAAATAAAGAAAGTGAATTTGAAGGATATAGGAAACAAGCAGGAAAAAAGGGTAAAAAAAAAACAACATTTAAAGGCTCTTTGTCTAAATGCACATAACATTCATAACAAAATAGATGAGTTGACAGTACAAATAGATACAAATGGGTATGATCTGATAGTCATTACAGAGACGTGGTTGCAAGGTGACCAGGACTGGGAACTAAATACTCAGGGGTATTTGCCAATCCGGAAGGACAGATATAAAGGAAAAAGAGGTAGGGTAGCTCTGTTGATAAAGGATGGAATCACTGCAATAGTGAGAAACGATATTGGCTCAAATGATCAGGATGTTGAAACAGTTTGGGTGGAGATAAGGAATCATAAGGGGAAAAAGTCACTGGTGGGCGTAGTCTATAGGCCCCCTAACAGTAGCAACTCTGTTGGTCGGAGTATAAACCAAGAAATAGAGGGGACTTGTAAAAAGGGAACAGCAATAATCATGGCCGATTTTAACCTCCATATTGATTGGACAAATCAAATTGGTCGGGGTAGCCTTGAGGAAGAGTTCATAGAGGGCATAAGGGACGGGTTCCTTGAGCAGTATGTATCGGAACCAACCAGGGGGCAGGCTATCTTAGATCTGGTCCTGTGTAATGAGACAGGATTAATAAACAATCTCCTAGTAAAGGATCCCCTTGGAATGAGTGATCATAGCATGGTTGAATTTCAAATTCAGATGCAGGACAAGAAAGTTGGATCTCTAACCAGCATACTAAGCTTAAATAAAGGAGACTACAAAGATATGAGGGCAGAGTTGGCTAAAGTGGACTGGGAAAATAGATTAAAGTGTAGGACGGTTGATGAACAGTGGCGTAATTTTAAGGAGATATTTCACAACTCTCAAGAAAAATATATTCCAGTGAGGAGGAAAGGGTGTAAGAGAAAAGATAGCCATTCGTGGCTAACTAAAGATAAAGGACGGTATCCAATTAAAAACAAGGGCATACAAAGTGGCTAAAACTAGTGGGAGGACAGAAGATTGGGATGCTTTTAAAAGCCAACAAAGAATGACTCAAAAAATGATTAAGGGAAGATAAACTATGAAATATAAAAACAGATAGCAAGAGTTTCTATAGGTATATAAAAAAGAAGAGTGGCTAAAGTAAATATTGGATGACAAGACCTCCAATTACTAAGGGAATTAGTAATGGGGAACATGGAGATGGCAGAAATTCTGAACAAATATTTTGTATCGGTCTTTACGGTAGAGGACACTAAAAATATCCCAACAGTGGATAGTCAAGGGGCTGTAGGGGGGGGGGGGGAGGAACTTAACACAATCACAATGAGGTGGTACTCAGTAAGATAATGGGACTAAAGGCGGATAAATCCTCTGGACCTAATGGCTTGCATCCTAGGATCTTAAGAAAAGTAGCAGCAGGGATAGTGGATGCATTGGTTGTCATTTACCAAAATTCCCTGGATTCTGGGGAGGTCCCAGCAGATTGGAAAACTGCAACCGTAACGCCCCTATTTAAAAAAGGAGGCAGACAAAATACAGGAAACTATAAACCAGTTAGCCTAACATCTGTGGTTGGGAAAATGTTGGAGTCCATTATTAACGATAACGGAATAAAGGGTTATGGGGAGCAGGCAGGGAAGTGGACCCGAGTCCATGATCGAATCATCCATGATCGTATTAAATGGCGGAGCAGGCACGAGAGGCCATCTGCCCCACTCCTGCTCCAACTTATTATGTTCTTATTAAAGAAGAGGTAGCTGGACATTTGGATAAGCAAAATTTGGTCAGGCAGAGTGGATTTATGAAGGGGAAATCACGTTTGACAAATTTGCTGGAATTCTTTGAGGATGTAACGAACAGGGTGGATAAAGGGGAACCTGTGGATGTGGTGTATTTGGAATTCCAGAAGGCATTTGACAAGGTGCCACATAAAAGGTTACTGCACAAGATAAAAGTTCACAGGGTTGTGGGTAATATATTAGCATGCATTGAGGATTGGCTAACTAACAGAAAACAGAGAGTCGGAATAAATGGTTCATTCTCGGGTTGGCAATCAGTAACTAGTGGAGTGCTGCAGGGATCAGTGCTGGGACCCCAACTATTTATAATCTATATTAATGACTTGGAAGAAGGGACCGAGTGTAACGTAGCCAAGTTTGCTGACGATACAAAGATGGGAGGAAAAGCAATGTGTGAGGAGAACACAAAAAAACAGCCGAAGTGAATGGGCAAAAATTTGGCCGATGGAATATAATGTTGGAAATTGTGACGTTATGCACTTTGGCAGAAAAAAAATCAAAGAGCAAGTTATTATTTAAATGGAGAAAAATTGCAAAGTGCTGCAATACAGCAGGACCTGGGGGTACTTGTGCATGAAACACAAAAGGTTAGAATGCAGGTACAGCAAGTGATCAGGAGGGCCAATGGAATCTTGGCCTTTATTGCAAAGGAGATGGAGTATAAAAGCAGGGAAGTCTTGCTAATTATACAGGGTATTGGTGAGGCCACACCTGGAATACTGCGTGCAGTTTTGGTTTCCATATTTAAGAAGGATATACTTGCTTTGGAGGTAGTTCAGCAAAAGGTTCACTAGGTTGATTCTGGAGATGAGGGGGTTGACTTATGAAGAAAGGTTGAGTAGGTTGGGCCTCTACTCATTGGAATTCAGAAGAATGAGAGGTGATCTTATCAAAATGTATAAGATTATGAGAGGGCTTGACAAGGTGGATACAGAGAGGATGTTTCCACTGATAGGGGAGACTAGAACTAGGGGGCATAATCTTAGAATAAGGGGCCACCCATTTAAAACAGATGAGGAGGAATTTCTTCTCTCAGAGGGTTGTAAATCTGTGGAATTCGCTGCCTCAGAGAGCTGTGGAAGCTGGGTCATTGAATAAATTTAAGACAGGGATAGACAGTTTCTTAACCGATAAGGGAATAAGGGGTTATGGGGAGCGGGCAGGGAAGTGGACCCAAGTGCATGATTGGATCAACCATGATCGTATTAAATGGTGGAGCAGGCTCGAGGGGCTGTATGGCCTACTCCTGCTCCTATTTCTTATGTTCTTGTATGTTCTTATAAGTAAAGGAGGATTCCCATTTAGAAACCCAGCATTCTAATATTGTAAACATACTTAAATAAAGAATAGCAGTGCCAGAACACTTGGCCCAAAACCTCCTGACCAAGTAAATGGAAAGAAGAACAAAGGTTCAGAAATAGTCTCTCTATTATTCATGCATAACTTCATTGTCCACAGCTAGTTACTGCCCAGCTTATCCTGAACTTTATCACATCTTTACCTGATGGTGAGACGTGGGGGAAACCTCAAAGAAAACTAATGTGTTCCACGAAGGAGTTAAAGACTTAGCAATCTGCTGAGGCTGATAACGATCTGTAAAAAACAATTAATTCAGTTGCATAATCATAAGGCTGCAGAGTTCGGAGTCATGCATGTAGAGTATATTTATTTAATTGCTAGTTATAAATTGCAATATTATTTTGTGTTCATTTCATATTGGAATCATCAGATCTAAAACTTCTACCCCACCCCCAAGTCTGTCCTGACCTTGAACGAGAGACTGGAAGTGAAACAAAATAAATCTAATCAATTGCATCATCCAGTTCTGCATCAGGCAGTGGAGACTTTCAGCCACAATGCAGAATTGAGATTCAAGTTGGAGCTCAAGTTATTGGACAGGGATCTAATCCATTGCACCATCCAGTCCTACATTCAAAAGAGACCTTAATTTTCGAAGCCACAGCTGGGTTTGTAGCAGAATGCCAGACCTAAAAAGGAGAGTCTTCTGACACAATTCCTTGTATGACAGTACAGTGGCAGTCTAATTTCACTGCACGAGATACCCTTACTTACACAAAATAACCTGTTTGTTACTTCCTCATTTTAATTTGATCTGATACAATAGTCATTTTAATTCTGAATTCCACCATGAGAAACTGGCCTGAGATTGCGAGGTCCTTTTACCCTGCTGTAGCCTCACAGTCAGTAAACACACTGAATCCTACCAACAGCATTAATACACAGTGCTAGTACATGGGTGCATTGTGATAACACAATGGTTATGCCCAGTACCCAACAGTGTGCCAGGGTATTCATAACATCAATTGTCGAGAAATGTAACTTCAAGTTCGACACAAAACTAATGCCCACAACTATGCTGGGGCTCAGATAGACACCTCTGGGGTGGAGGCTCTAATGAGTCAGGGCTAAAGCTACAACAATCAGTTATATTTAGTAAATCCTACTCACCATCTGCATCATAAAGGTCCAAAGTGCCACCGTCACTTGTTGCCCACTCAGGAACAAGATACAAGATGAACGCTATTCTCCGCCCTTCTAACTCATCATCGTGACACAGCAACACATCTGCAACAGCGTCAACATTTTAGAGCAGTTGTTATCTAAACAATGCTTACTGATGCTTGAGCATTTCATTTTCAGTTTAACAATTTTCACTGATACATTTACGGATTTAAAAAAAAATGTATTCCTCTGGGGCTCTGCTGATGGCTTAGTGAGTGACATCAAACATCCTGTACACTAAACTACACAGGCCAGGCGGGTTCCAGATTCCATTACTGGTCGGTATGGAGTTTGCCGATCCTAGCAATTGCAGTAATGGGAACACTACAAATTAGCCTTGCATCCAATTCAATTGCCCCTGCTGTAAGGCTGTGTTCAGTTACGATGGCCCCATAATCAAGTATTCAGTTAATACTCAGCGTCCAGACTCATGCGAGGAATGACATTTTGTGCGAAGCCTTGAACATCTGTCCGCTGCCATGGAACTGTCACCACTTTCAAGGGAGAAAGAGATGGGGGGCTGGGCAGGGGGAATGCTTCTGATCAGTCTTCACAAGATCTCCCAGAATAAAGAGATTTCCTAACCCATATCAACCTCAGCTTGGCTTACTTGGCAGCAATGTTCCTGCTAAGCTGCACGCACACGGCCGCACAGTAATCCGAAAGATCTCGTGCAGACCGCTAACCGGCCCTTACATTGCAAATACCGCACATGTGCAGAAATTTAAAGGGACCATGCATTAAAAGAAACAGGTCACGCAGAGCAAAGCGAAGCTTACAGGTAACATTGCTTGGCAGCACCCTCAACTCTTACTTAGATTATAAAACCAAATCTCACTCCAACATAATCCAGGTTGACACTCCAGTGTAGCGCTGCAGTAGTGCTGCATTGCTAAAGGTGCATCCTTCCGACAAAACCTCAAACGCAGGCCAAAGCAGGGAGTACCCCTAATGTCCTGGTCAACAATTCCCGCTCAAGCAACACCAAAAATAAATTCACTGGTTATTCATCTCACTGCTATATAAAAAATAACTGTCATAAGAATAAAAGAATTAGGAGCAGGAGTAGGCCATACGGCCCTTTGAGCCTGCTCCGCCATTCAATAAGGTCATGGCTGATCTTCTACCTCAACTCCAGCTTTCCGCCCGATCCCCATATCCCTCGATTTCGCTAGAGTCCAAAAATCTATCGATCTCCGCCTTGAATATACTCAACTGTTGCGTTTACCCACATAGCAAGTCATTGTACTTCAAGGACAGTAGTTATGCACAAAACATTTTGTGACCTCTGTAAGGGACATGATAAGATGCTGTATAAATCAAATCCATCTCTCTCTCAAAACTTTGATTTTTTTTTCAGTCTTGTAGTATCTGGTTCTGTATGGCCTTCAGCTACATATAAAAACTACATCAGATGTGGTCTATGCTTTTATCTCAACAAATCCAGTACATTGCATCCAAAACAAATTTAAAACTAGGGAAAACATTTTTTTTTGCTGACGTTTGTGTCATATTGGGCCATCAGGATAACTTTAAACAACAACTTGTATTCATATAGCATCTTTAACGTAGTGAAATGTCCCAAGACGCTTCAAAGGAGTATTATGAGCTAAAAATTTGACACCGAGCCCAGTAGAAATTAGCACAGGTAACCAAAAGCTTGGTCAAAGAGGTGTGTTTTAAGGAGGGTCTTGAAGGAGGAAAGAGAGGTAAAGAGGCAGAGAGGTTTAGGCAGGAAGTTCCAGAGCTCGTGGCCTAGGCAACATAAGGCACAGTCACCAACGGTTGAGCGATTATAATCAGGGATGCTCAGGAGGGCAGAATTAGAGGAATACAGACATCTCGGGGTTGTGGGACTAGAGGAGATTAGAGAGATAGGGAAGGGCGAGGCCATGGAGGGATTTGAAAATAAGGATGAGAATTTTGAAATTAAGGCATTGCTTAACCGGAAGCCAATGTAGATCAGCGAGCACAGGGATGATGGGTGAGCAGGACTTGGTACGAGTTAGGACATGGGCAGCCGAGTTTTGGATCAACTCTAGTTTACGTAGGGTAAAATGTGGGAGGCCAGCCAGGAGTGCGTTGGAATAGTCAAGTCTCGAGTAACAATGGCATTGATGAGGGCTTCAGCAGCAGATGAGCTGAGGCAAGGGCTGAGACGGGCAATGTTACGGATGTAGAAACAGGCGGTCTTAGGATTAAAGACACATCCTTACAACAGTGTCAAATTAGTTAAATTTCTGCAATATTCCCAGGGCATACCATAACATAATACTACCATGTATTATTACTGGTGTATACCACAGCTTCGGTACACCAAATGTGCAGTATTCTCAGTGGTATGACCTTGCCAGTTTGATCTCATGATACAGTATCTCCAATGTAATACTGTTCATGCAATGTGCCCTGTGCATACTACAGTGCCAGTGAAATGCCACAAATGCAATATCTCCAGTGTAATACAACAGTGCCAGTGTGATATCATGTGCGCAACAACCCCCGTATAATACAACATGTGCAGTCCCCAGTAAAATAGAAGTGTGCAATATCCCCAATGTGTACCACACTATGTACTTAGTGTTGTATACCTGTGTATTCATATTTAGCACAGGATAAATCCACTGTGCTTTCTAGTTTTATACCAGCAATATCTGACAGCCATGTACGAAAGTCTTCAAAGAGTACCTTCCTGGAGAAAGAGAATAAAAATAGCTGAATGACTGAATCTTAGCTAAACCTGAATTAAAACACAAATTCCACAAAATTTAAACACAGATTGGGGAGAGAAAAATTCTACAAAACTATAGATAGTATCTGAAATTATAGTACATTACTTCACCAGGTACCTAATGAGAAGCTAGGTTCACACCAATACTGACATCTCAGTGAAGGATGGTACAGTGCCTTTTTCAAAGAGGAATACTGTGCAGTAGCTGCTAAGTTTAGCCAAGCTCCTGCCTGGCACCCCCTTAATGAAGGATAAAGATTTTATAGCACATATGCCCCAGCAAATCTTGGGTGGAAGGAGTGCAAAATGGTCAAACTATCCACTCCCCTTTAAATAGGCAGTCAGATGGCATGTTCTGTCACTTTTAGGGATTCAATCTATACAATTAATGCTTTAGCAATGAATATTCAGAAAGTGATTGGCAATGTGCACTCTCTGCTGGTCAGGGAACTGTTCTGCATGATCTGCAATTACCTTAGCTTTCTGTACAACCCAAAAAATACAGCTGACTGTACTGTACCATCTTCCTTTGAAATCTGTCACTAACATTAACCTGTGATTGGTGTCCCATCACCTGCTGCACTTGCTCCCTGCAGAATATATGAGGAAGGGGCCAGGAGGTGGACAAAGCTCGCCACTGAAAGTCTCCAGAGAGTCCACAAGGGAACAAATTGAGAAGACAATCTATCATTAAATGTATCAGATAGGTTTCCACATCGTGTCAAGTTGCTGGAGATGATGTGCCGGAGAACGTGTCGGGGAAAGGCAATCCATGAATACTTTCTTATGTAATTGTAATTTGCCAGGCAATGGCAATAAGACACAAACTTTATGGTCATTCAAAATGCAGTTGGATACTAGACAGATCAGTTTTGGTGGACTCAGTGGAAAGTTGTGTTCCCATGTCTTATGGACAGGGTACTCACTGAAAGTGTTGGCGGGAGCACAATGCAATATGTCGAAAAGATCATCAGTGAATATTTCAGAAAGGAAATATGATTGAGGGTCTGTGAGAAAACGTTTTGGAGAGAGCACAGTAAAGTGTATGGGGCTAGAACAGGAACGCAAACACTATCGGCATGAAGGGCAAGAGTGATACAGGCTAGCATGAGGGTGAAGGGTTAAATTGGTCAGTCTCAGCCAGAGAAAGTGTCTAGAACACATGACCAAAGAAAAGAAGGAACCTTTTTTTTATAAAAAGGACAGGAAAAAAACATTTGCATGAGATTCCCATGCAGGAGCTTACAGAATTCACAAACAGAATGAAAGCAACAATAAATATGCTCTGTGCAGCAAGATGGCTTGGCTAAGTTTAACTTGCTTCTGAAAAAAGTTTTGTACCAATGAATCTTCAAACTAGTTTATTCCTACTACAGTTCACCCAAATGTGCAGCAGTAGCTTGGTCTCAGAAATGCTAACTTCACCCCTCCCACTTGTTTCCACAACACATACAAAGCATACTGGAGACGACTCAACAGGAAACCAGTGTTGCAACAAGAGAAATATGCTTGAAAACAACACATTTTAGTCCAATAAATCAGTTCAAATTGTGCCCTGAGCAAGCTCAGAGAGGATGGGTTCACAGTAACTCACCTGAGTGCTGAGATATGATATTCTTTCCTCCTCCTGAGGTCATCAGACTGTCAGGAAAAAAAACATAATATTTACATCTAGAACCTCAATGCCAGTTCTGCCTGAGTATTTACATCTAGAACTTTTCCTTTATTAGCTCCATCTGATTACCTACATCGGGAAACTCAATCAGTTCTGAATATTCACATCTCGAACCTTACTCTGTCACCTCAGTCTGAATATTTACATTCAGAATCACATCTCCCCAGTGCAACAGACAGACATTTCAAGCATCACAATATGGAGGTTGGCTGTATTTTATCCCCTCCAGTCTCTTTTGAATATATTAGCAAATACTCAGAAGTTAAAAAAATGTCCACAACCTTGGTATGTCTTAAGAGACTAGAAATGGCAGCAGTGATTGTAAGTGGATAGACGGCACAAGTAATTTGCTTGCCCTACATCACTCTGGCAAGACTCTTCCACACCAGAATTTCTGTTGTACAAGAATCACCCCGCCCTACATCAGTCCAGGATTTCTGCTGTACAAGAATCACCTCACCCTGCATCAGTCTAGGATTTCTGCTGTACAAGGATCATCTCATGCTACATCAGTCCAGGATTTCTGCTGTATAAGAATCACCTCACCCTACATCAGTTCAGGATTTCTGCTGTATAAGAATCACCTCACCCTACATCAGTTCAGGATTTCTGCTGTACAAGGATCATCTCATGCTACATCATTCCAAGAATTTTGCTGCACAAAGACCTTCCAAGATTACAAGAGTGACTACACTTCAAAAGTACTTAATTGATTGTACAGCGCTTCAGAATGTCCTGAGGTTGTCAGAGAGGCACTACATAAATACAAGTTAATTCTTTCTTTCTTTCATCTGACTCTATCACTCCAGTGTGCCCATTCCACTCTGTTGCAGTGATTCCTCTTGCCCTACATTACTCCAGTGTATCTGGTCCATCTGCTGTTCAGAAATCCTGTCAGTCCATATCACTCCAATATCTGTTGCACCATGATACGTGAGGTACTTTCATTCAATACAGTCTGAAAACAATGGAAGCAGCAACTGATGTGCACATCGCAACAGTTCTTACCTCTTATTATCAAATTCACTTTGTTATCTCTCTGCACTTAACCCTTCCATTTACCATAATCTGTTTCTCACCTGCTTGAATTTATAGAGATCGTTGGATTTTTCATGAAAGTTCAGCTGCAGAAGCTCATTCTGAAGCCCCTCCAGGAACAGTTGACTCTGGATAAAATTTGAAATGACACAGTGTGTAAATGGCCGAGTGCCCAGCAGCAGACTCTGCTCTGCAAAGGGAAAAGGAAAGACACGGTTAAATACGTTGGCAAGGAGCTGTTTTGCTGCAATAAATTACAGACATGGGAATGTATATGTTACAATTCAATATCTTTGCAAAAGTAAAAAGGAAGTTGAATTGTCACAGACACCTAAAGACCACAAAGAGCAAATATCCATACACTGTTACAAGTACCAGTAGCTGCAGTCATAGTTCCAGCCAAGCACGCTCTCATTTATGTTGCCTGGTTTGGACTGAAATTTTTCTGACCAGGGAAGAGCTCAGCATCTGCAGCGCTCTCCTCCTGGCCATTAATGTTTTAATGTACAGATTGTGCAGGTCAGTGTCTTCGTGTATTCTTTCCATTTAAATCAAATCAAATGTGCTTAAAATATATTTAAACGGTCAAATAGACTTCCTGTGCATTTTATGAATACAGTTTTGACATCAAACTGGAGCTACTCCCCATTGTCAAGCCCGGTGAGTCTGCTCCCAGAGAGAATCTCACACCGCTTCTCTCCAGAGTCAGATCAAGACCGGACCCCAGATTTATACTGCAACCTTAGCGTCAATGTGAAGCAGACTTCGCTTCTCAGTGACTCTAAAATCAGTGGATAAATGTACCATCAGGTTTACATGTCTTATACTTTAAAGCTTACAGTTAGAAACAGCCTGCAAGTTGTGACAGCACCACTAACCTTCAAAGCAGGCATCGGTGGGCAACATCCATTCACCTTAACTCTTGGTTTCCTGTCCAGCAACCAACTTTGTATCCATACTGCTAGATTTCCAGGCACCACTACATTTCCTCTTCCTGAATTTTTCTAACAAGCCTTTTTGTGAGAAACCTTATCAAATGATTTCATAAAATCAATACATATATCTTAATACTATCCAGTCATCTCTGCAAAATAAAACCTTATTAAAATTTGCCAAACGTGCCTTTCCTTTAGCAAATCCATGCTGGCTGTCCTTGATTAACCTGTACATTTCCAAATGCTCACTAATTTTATCTTGAATTATAATGGATTCAAAAGCTTTGCTCTTTTATCCCAAAGACCTTCTTCACATATAGGCAAAAAGTGCAGCCGAGTTTCCCACAAGCTCCCACGAACTGCAAATAGATGAATGGCCAGTTAATCTGTTTTCAGTGATGTTGGTTGAGAGATAAATGTTAGTCAGGACACTGGGAGAACACCCCTGCTCTACTTCAAACAGTGTAATCAGATCTTTTACATCCACCTAAACAGGCAAATGGAGCTTCGGTTTAATGTCTCATCTAAAAGACAGCACTCCGACAATGCAGCGCTTCCTCAATACTGCACTGAAGTGTCAGCCTCGATTATGTGCTCAAATCTTTGAATGGGGCTTGAATCCATGATTCTGACTGACACAAGAATGCTCCCACTGAGCCACGCTGACATGTGAATTGTTTCTCCGGCCTTGGGATCTGTCACTGTCTCGCCTCCTGCCTCTCTTCGCCATCGGAGAGTTGCAGCCCCTTCTCCCAGTCCCATGCCCTTGCTTCCCCTCACCATGCGAGTACTCGAGCCCCCGGCTCCAGGCCTCGCTCACTCGCTCCTTCGCTTCCAGCAGCAATGGGTTGAGTTCCGCGAGCTCCTGTCGCTTTAGCTGTCGCTTCCTTCCGACCCCACTCTCCTGATCGCTCCGCAGCCTCTTGGAGCTCATGGCTATCCAGGAGCGGATGTCCCAACGCTGCGAGTGACCTCCACACACCGCCTGACGGGAGGACTACATTTCCCGGCAGCATTTAGCGCGCCTCAGGGAACGGCGTCTCCCACAACAGCGCCGCCGAAAGGTGGAGCACGAGTTGCAGCCTCTTGGGCAGCGCCTCCAGTGGTGGAGTGCACGAACATTGGCAACTGCAACACTGCTCATCAGAAACTTGAGTGACTTCCAGTTGCAGCAAACGTGACTGCTGTCATCTAAGAACAAGGAGCAAGAGTCACTTTTAGCAATATTTGTCATTCCTTAAGATCAGCATCACAAGAGTTGCCATGGCTGACATTCTAGAAACAAAAGAACATCATCAATCCTCGTCAATCCAAAAACCCCTCATAAACCATCCAACAACAATTTGCATTTATATAGCGCTTCTAAAGTAGTAAAGCTTCCCAAGATGCTTCACAAAGAGCGTTATCAAACGAATTTGAAACCCAGCCACATAAGGAGACACTTGTACAGATGGAGGTAGGTTTTAAGGAGGGTCATGATAGGTTCCAAGTCAGCATGGATTTGTGAAAGGGAAATCATGCTTGACAAACCTTCTGGAATTTTTTGAGGATGTTTCCAGTAAAGTGGACAAGGGAGAACCAGTTGATGTGGTGTAGTTGGACTTTCAGAAGGCTTTCGACAAGGTCCCACACAAGAGATTAATGTGCAAAGTTAAAGCACATGGAATTGGGGGTAGTGTGCTGACGTGGATTGAGAACTGGTTGTCAGACAGGAAGCAAAGAGTAGGAGTAAATGGGTACTTTTCAGAATGGCAGGCAGTGACTAGTGGGGTACCGCAAGGTTCTGTGCTGGGGCCCCAGCTGTTTACATTGTACATTAATGATTTAGACGAGGGGATTAAATGTAGTATCTCCAAATTTGCGGATGACACTAAGTTGGGTGGCAGTGTGAGCTGCGAGGAGGATGCTATGAGGCTGCAGAGTGACTCAGATAAGTTAGGTGAGTGGGCAAATGCATGGCAGATGAAGTATAATGTGGATAAATGTGAGGTTATCCACTTTGGTGGTAAAAACAGAGAGACAGACTATTATCTGAATGGTGACAGATTAGGAAAAGGGGAGGTGCAACGAGACCTGGGTGTCATGGTACATCAGTCATTGAAGGTTGGCATGCAGGTACAGCAGGCGGTTAAGAAAGCAAATGGCATGTTGGCCTTCATAGCGAGGGGATTTGAGTACAGGGGCAGGGAGGTGTTGCTACAGTTGTACAGGGCCTTGGTGAGGCCACACCTGGAGTATTGTGTACAGTTTTGGTCTCCTAACCTGAGGAAGGACATTCTTGCTATTGAGGGAGTGCAGCGAAGATTCACCAGACTGATTCCCGGGATGGTGGGACTGACCTATCAAGAAAGACTGGATCAACTGGGCTTGTATTCACTGGAGTTCAGAAGAATGAGAGGGGACCTCATAGAAACGTTTAAAATTCTGACGGGTTTAGACAGGTTCGATGCAAGAAGAATGTTCCCAATGTTGGGGAAGTCCAGAACCAGGGGCCACAGTCTAAGGATAAGGGGTAAGCCATTTAGGACCGAGATGAGGAGAAACTTCTTCACCCAGAGAGTGGTGAACCTGTGGAATTCTCTACCACAGAAAGTAGTTGAGGCCAATTCACTAAATATATTCAAAAGGGAGTTAGATGAAGTCCTTACTACTCGGGGGATCAAGGGGTATGGCGAGAAAGCAGGAAGGGGGTACTGAAGTTGCATGTTCAGCCATGAACTCATTGAATGGCGGTGCAGGCTAGAAGGGCTGAATGGCCTACTCCTGCACCTATTTTCTATGTTTCTATGTTTCTATGTCTTAAAGGAGGAAAAAGAGGTAGAGAGGCGGAGAGGTTTACGAAGGGAATTTGAAAGCTTAGAGCATAGGCAACTGAAGGCACGGCCATCAATGGTGGAGCGATTAAAATTGAGGATGTGCAAAAAACCAGAATTGGAAGAGCGCAGAGGTCTCGAAGGTTTGTAGGGCTGGAGAAGGTTACAGTACAAAGCTAGGAAAGGGCAAGGCCATGGAAGGATTTGAAAACAAGGACAAGAATTTTAAAGTTGAGGTGTTGCAGGACTGGGAGCCAATGTAGGTAAATGAGCACATTGGGGATGGGTGAATGGGAATTGATTCGAGTTAGCATATGGGCGGCAGAGTTTTGGATGAGCTCAAATTTATATAGGGTGGAAGATGGAAGGCTGGTCAGGAGAGCATTGGAATAGTCAAGTCTAGAGGAAATAAAGACATGGATGAGGGTTTCAGCAGCTGATGAGCTGAGGTGAGCAGAGTCAGGCTATGTTATGGAGGTGGAAGTTGGCAGTCTTGTTGATGAAGTGGATATGTGGTAGGTATTAAGTTCAGAATAACTCCACGAGACTGTGTTATAAGCTCAAACTATTGTGATCTTGGTCTCTTTAATATAACTCCAAAGTGAGGCAGCAGCATGGTGGACTGCCTTTTATACCTGCTTGCTCCAGGGTACACAGGTGACCCATAGGTCTCCCACAGCTGTGCCCCCTAGTGGCAAGTCTTACACAAAGGTTAGGTTCACATACATAACAGTCGGAAGCTCAGCTCAGTGTCAAATATGACACCAAATTTATGAATGGTCTAGGTCAGCCACAGACAGTTGTCAGGGAAAGGGTGGAGACAGTGGCTAGGGAGTGGAGTTTGTGGTGGTGACCGAAGACCTTGATCTTCCCAATATTTAGTTGGAAGAAATTTCTGCTTATCCAGTACTGGATGTCCTTGAAAATGCCAAAAGCAAAGGTTCATACATTAATACTTCTGGCCATGAAGCACTGCTCCAAATCGTGTCGTAACCTAGAACTCTATTCATAGGAACACAGATAGGAAGAGAAGTAGGCCATTCAGCCCCCTGAGCTTGTTCCACCATTCAATGAGCTGATCAATATCCTAACTCCATCCACCTGCCTTGGGTCCATATCCCCTAACAGCCTTGAATAGCAAAAATGTATCAATCCCAGATTTAAAATTATTAATTGAGCTAGCATCTACTGCTTTTTGTGGGAGAGAGTTCCAAACTTCTACCACCTTTTGCATGAAGAAGTGTTTCCTAACTACTCACCTGAATGGCTGAGCTGTGATTTAAAAGTTATGTCCCCTTGTCCTAGATGCACCCAACAGAGGAAAACGTTATTCTACCCTATCAATTCCTTTCAAAATCCTAAAAACCTCAATCAAATTACCCCTTAATCTTTTATATTCCAGGAAATATGTGCCTAGTTTATGTAAGCTCACCTCATAATTTAACCCTTGGAGCTCTGGTAACATTCAGGTGAATCTGTGGTGCACTCCTTCCAAGCCCAATATATGGGGCCCGCATTTGGTGAAACCTAGGTTCCACCCAAGTACCGTCGAAAGGACTGCTAAGATCCTGACGGTACTTTGAGTGGAAGTTTGATGAAAAACCGGGGGGAAAATTGGGCCTTACACGCCGATTCTGGGTGGCAAATGTGATCCTCGGCAAAGAAACGCTGAGGAAAGCGTCAGGCCCAGAGAGGGGGGAGAGGCAAAAATAAAAAAAATTCAAAGCAATAAAAGAAATACCAGAAATCCTTCAGAGGACCCCATCGACCAAAATCCCTGCAAAAGAAATAAAGAAAACAAGTGCACTAACATTTTCTTGCAGATCTTCATACTTACCATTCAGGTAAGACCAGCCTCCATGCGGCAGTCTCTTCTACTGCTGGAGCGGAGGACCGCCCAGACCAATCTGGGGAGGGAACGGGCGGGAGGACTTCTGTTGGCATTGCACGCTAGCGGATGCCAGCGGTTGCTCCCCAGCAGTCTTCTCTCCCCACCGGCTTGAGAGCTTGACCAAACTCGCTCAGAGGGGAGAGCGCCCAGAAAACATTGAGACCGCTGAGAAAACACGGGCCCTCGTTTTCTAAGTTGCAGTGCCCAGAACTGTACAGTTCTACAGATGTTGTCTAACCAGGGCTTTGTATAAGTGTAGCTGCTCGTGGAGGCCCTGACCTGCGAAAGACCATCAGCGGCAGGTCAGGACCATAAAAGGAGCGTACGTGCGGCCCTGGGAGCAGCGTGGAGGCATACCCCTTCAGGGAGCAGTGCGTGCAGGAGGGCGATGGCAGCGAAGTGTGACATCATCAAGATCCAGATCGGTGCTTGGAGCGTGGGCAGGTACCGCAGGATTGGCGAGATCGGAGTGAAGGAGCGGCGAGAGACAGTAGAGGGACGTGATCGGGGCCCAGGGGAGGCATGAGTTCTGGGCCAGGGGCCCAGGGGCAGCACGGGCCAGCCCACACTGCGATATGAGTGCGCACTAGGTCTGTGTAGCAGAGCTTGTCTCCAGACATCTTACGAAATCCTTGCCACTGGACCAAGACCTAGCTCTGTCAAGCCCATGTGGTGGCTGGTGTGCAACGCCCACCACATGTTAAAAAAAATTCACGCACATGCATCTTCCACCCTTCAGGATGTAGTTCGGGTCCTTCATTGAAACACCCGTGAACTCATCCATTTTTGGTATGGAAGCAAGTCATGCTCGTTTCGAGGGATGATGATAAGTGTAGCAAACCTTCGCCCCCTACCCCCTTTTAATTCTAGCCCTTTAGTTATAAAAGCTAACATTCCATTAACCTTTCTGATTATTTTTTGTACCTGACTACTGCATTTTAGTGATCTGTGTACATAGACCCCTAAATCTCTTTGGCTAGCCACTGTTTCTAACTTTTCACTGTTTAAAAAAATCTTGGAATTAACCTTTTTTAGTCCAAACTGGATGACCTCACACTTACCTGTGTTGAACTTCATCTGCCACAGTTTTGCCCACTCACTTAATCTATCGATGTCTCTTTGTGATTTTATACTCCCATCCACACTACTTACAATGCCACTGTTTGCGGCAAACATTCCTTTAATGCAAAAGCTCAAATACAGAGTTTAGTCACTTATTATGCTGGGTTAACAGATGCATTGAATTGCATCCCAATACAATTACATGCATGTCCCAACAACCAAAAGATTCAAATTTATTAAATATATTTTCCTTGTTACAGTTGGCTTTAACTACAGCTTGTTCTTAAAACTATTGCGTGCTATTATATGCATTTTTAGCCTCTGAGAAAATAATCCTTTAAGAGTCAAAGCACAAAACTAGACATAGGGCTGGAAATTCACCATATTACTACCCACTACCGTCCACCTACCACCCAGAAATGCGAATTTGATCAAAAAAAATCAATTACTGCCCGCTTACTGCCCACATTCCCACCGGCGGTAAATTCATCAGATATTTACCACCGGCAGTAATCCATACTGCCCACCCATCGGACAAGGCCCCAAAAATGCAAATTTGATCACTAAGATCCATTTACTGCCTGCCCTAAATACCGTCCTGAAAAGTAAGGCCTTACCTGATCTTAGCCGATCTTAAGCGGACGGTACTTACCCTTCTCATGAAAAAGTTCCTTAGATCTACTTAGAATTACACACTCTCAACCCTTCCAACACAGTTCAATTGAGACCAAGCTCCTTGTGGTCCCGATCTCCACACTCACTCACCAGTCCCCAGCCCACTGCCCCCAGACTCTTGTGGTCCTGAGCTCCACAACTCACTCACCAAATCACAGCCCACTCACCAAACTCCTTGTGGTCCTGAACTCCACACTCACTCACCAATCCCCAGCCCATTCCCCCTGTAATAACTTCAATAACCTTAATAAAAAATCGCGCATGCGCATTAAAAAATCTTTGCCGAGTCTAATGGCCTGCACCGCCCGCCAACACCCACTACATGTTGCTCCCGCTGCCGCCCGCTACATTTCTATCAAAGTTTCGCTGGAGGATTGCAGCAGCAGCAGGTGGTGAAAAACCATGGACCGCCCGAATACCACCAAGAAACAGGCGCCAGTGGGACATTAACAATTTCGGCCCCATGGACTACTATAGTAAATAAATATGAATAATATTTTTAATTGCATTGTACCTGTAAACTACGTGTGAAGCCAGAACAGCTTTTTATTTTTTGTGTTCTATATAAATGACTTCGACTTGGGTGTAGGAAGTACAAATTTGAAGTTTGTGGATGATACTAAACTTGGCAACATAGTAAATAGTGAGCAGAATAGTAGCAGACTTCAGGAGCACATAGGCAGACTCTGAAATGGGCATACACATGGCAGATGCAATTTAATGCAGATAAGTGTGAAGCGGTCACTTTGGGAGCAACAACATGGAGAGGCAATATAATCAAAATGTTACTTTTTTGAGGGTGGTCACCACATTACAGGAAAGATATGATTGCACTAGAGCAGAATGATCTGGTAGTGTTTATTGTAAGAAATCATGAATTGGAAGAAATTGTGAATTGTAAAAGACATCATAGTTTTGAAAAAGGTCATGGGTTTGCCTAGCTCAGCAGCCATGATAAGTTGATGACATAGAAGGATTCCAGTCATGTCAGGTAAAGATTTTCACAGAGAGCTCTCATTTATAAGGGCATAACACAGAAGCATGCCTTCATAAGAGGTTGAGCAAGGATCCTGCGATAAGCTAGCTGTCCAAGACAAGGTTAATATGTCCTTTCTATACAGTACAAATGCACACGAGGCCCATACTAGAGAGAAGGTCACTCTGGGACCAGTAACCTTTATTAGCCAGCAATGAAGTGGAGAAGATGGGTAAAGCTTCCCCTTTTATACCTGAAAGTCCAGGTTAGGAGTGTCTCCCACAAGTTCACCACTTAGTGGTCAGTGTTCTCACGGTGTACAACTTAGGTCAGTTTATACATGGATTACAATGACAGTTGAATACATGACATCACCTCCCCCGCCAAAGTCTTATTGGGATCACAGGTTAAGTCTCTCTGGTGGTTTACGCTCCCTTGTAGAGCGCCTGAGTTGGGGCTCCAGTTGTTGGGCGCTGGCCTGAGTGTCTGCTGTTTGCGGTGCCTCAGGTCTGTCCGGATTGCCCACAGTGACTGGGCTCTCCTCCACTTGGTTCTGGTGTTCGGTCACCTGTGTTGGAGTGAACTCTACATCGTGTTCTTCCTCTGCTTCTTCTATGGGGTTGCTGAACTTCCTTTTTGTTTGATCCACGTGTTTGCGGCAGATTTGTCCATTGGTAAGTTTAACTACCAGAATCCTATTTCCCTCTTTGGCAATCATAGTGCCTGCGAGCCATTTGGGCCCTGTAGCGTAGTTGAGGACAAAGACAGAGTCATTGACATCAATACATCACGCCCTCGCATTCCCATCATGGTAGTCACATTGTGACCGGCGCCTGCTCTCAACAATTTCTTTCATGGTGGGGTGTATAAGGGATAACCTGGTTTTGAGCGTCCTTTTCATTAGCAGCTCTGTGGGTGGAACCCCTGTGAGCGAATGTGGTCGGGATCTATTGGCCAACAGGAGGCGTGATAAGCGGCTTTGTAGGGAATCCCCTTGGATTCTGAGCATTCCCTGTTTGATTACCTGCACTGCTCGTTCTGCCTGGTCGTTTGAGGCCGGCTTGAACGGTGCCGTTCTGACATGGTTGATACCATTTCCTGCCATGAAGTCCTGGAATTAAATGCTTGTAAAGTACGGGCCATTGTCGCTGACCAAGACGTCCGGTAAACCATGGGCGACGAACATTGCCCGTAGACTTTCTACCGTGGCAGAGGATGTGCTTGAATTGAGAATGTCACACTCGATATTTTTCTAAAGGGCAGTTGGTGAGGCGCGAGTCCGGAGTCGGAGGCCTATAAAAGGCCCAGCGGCAGCGAGAGGCGGCGGCAGTTGGTGAGGCGCGAGTCCGGGGTTGGAGGCCTATAAAAGGCCCAGCGGCAGCGAGAGGCGGCGGCAGTTGGTGAGGCGCGAGTCCGGGGTTGGAGGCCTATAAAAGGCCCAGCGGCAGCGAGAGGCGGCGGCAGTTGGTGAGGCGCGAGTCCGGAGTCGGAGGCCTATAAAAGGCCCAGCGGCAGCGAGAGCCGGCGGCAGTTGGTGAGGCGCGAGTCCGGGGTCGGAGGCCTATAAAAGGCCCAGCGGCAGCGAGAACCGGCGGCAGTTGGTGAGGCGCGAGTCCGGGGTCGGAGGCCTAAAAAAGGCGTGCTTGTGCAGCTACAGGGAGAAGGCAAAAAAGAAATAAAAAGAAACAGAAAGGTGACGTCACAGCCAAAGGGGTAAGTGATTGGCTGGTGATTGGTGAGTAGTTTTTCTTCTTCTCTTTAACAGTGAGTAAACTTTAACATTATTGTTGCCTATCTAAAGGTTAAGTCATGGCAGAAGAGCTCAGTCGCGTGTTATGCTCCTCCTGTACCATGTGGGAACTCAGGAACGACTCCAGTGTCCCTGACGACTACGTGTGCAGGAAGTGTATCCACCTCCAGCTCCTGACGGTCCACGTTGCAGAGTTGGAGCTGAGAGTGGATTCACTCTGGAGCATCCACAATGCTGAGAATGACGTGAGTAGCATGTGTAGCGAGTTGGTCATACCACAAGAGAAGGGTCCACAGCTAGATAGGGAATGGAAGACCAGCAGGAAGAGCAGTGCAAAGAAGGTAGTGCAAGGGTCCCCTGTGGTGATCCCCCTGCAAAACAGATACACTGCTTTGAGTACTGTTGAGGGAGATGACTGATCAGGGGAGGGCAGCAGCAGCCAAGTTCATGGCACCGTGGCTGGCTCTGTTATACAGGAGGGCAGGAAAAAGATTGGGAGAGCGATAGTGATAGGAGATTCAATTGTTAGGAGAATAGATAGGCGTTTCTGCGGCCGCAACCGAGACTCCAGGATAGTATGTTGCCTCCCTGGTGCAAGTGTCAAGGATGTCTCGGAGTGGGTGCAGGACATTCTAAAAAAGGAGGGGGAACAGCCAGTTGTCGTGGTGCACATTGGTACCAACGACATAGGTAAAAAAAGGGATGAGGTCCGATGAAACGAATTTAAGGAGCTAGGAGGTAAATTAATTAGTAGGACCTCAAAAGTAGTAATCTCGTGATTGCTACCAGTACCACGTGCTAGTCAGAGTAGGAATCGCAGGAAAGCACAGATGAATAAGTGGCTTGAGCAGTGGTGCAGCAGGGAGGGATTCAAATTCCTGGGGCATTGGAACCGGTTCTGGGGGAGGTGGGACCAGTACAAACCGGACGGTCTACACCTGGGCAGGACCGGAACAATGTCCTAGGGGGAGTGTTTGCTAGTGCTGTTGGGGAGGAGTTAAACTAATATGGCAGTGAATGGGAACCAATGGAGGGAGACAGAGGGAAACAAAAAGGAGATAAAAGCAAAAAACAGAAAGGAGATGAGAAAAAGTGGAGGACAAAGAAATGCAAGACAAAGAACAAAAAGGGCCACTAAACAACAAAATTCTAAAAGGACAAAGGGTGTTAAAAAAACAAGCCTGAAGGCTTTGTGTCTTAATGCAAGGAGTATCCGTAATAAGGTGGATAAATTAAATGTGCAAATAGATGTTAACAAATATGATGTGATTGGGATTACGGAGACGTGGCTCCAGGATGATCAGGGCTGGGAACTCAACATCCAGGGGTATTCAACATTCAGGAAGGATAGAATAAAAGGAAAAGGAGGTGGGGTAGCATTGCTGGTTAAAGAGGATATTAATACAATAATTAGGAATGACATTAGCTTGAATGATGTGGAATCTATATGGGTAGAGCTGCAGAACACCAAAGGGCAAAAAACGTTAGTGGGAGTTGTGTACAGGCCTCCAAACAGTAGTAGTGATGTTGGGGAGGGCATCAAACAGGAAATTATGGGTGCATGCAATAAAGGTGCAGCAGTTATAATGGGTGACTTTAATATGCACATAGATTGGGCTAACCAAACTGGAAGCAATACGGTGGAAGAGGATTTCCTGGAGTGCATAAGGGATGGTTTTCTAGACCAATATGTCAAGGAACCAACTAGGGGAGAGGCCATCTTAGACTGGGTGTTGTGTAATGAGAGAGGATTAATTAGCAATCTCGTTGTGCGAGGCCCCTTGGGGAAGAGTGACCATAATATGATGGAATTCTGCATTAGGATGGAGAATGAAACAGTTAATTCAGAGACCATGGTCCAGAACTTAAAGAAGGGTAACTTTTAAGGTATGAGGCGTGAATTGGCTAGGATTGATTGGCGAATGATAATTGAGGGGTTAACTGTGGATGGGCAATGGCAGACATTTAGAGACCACATGGATGAACTACAACAATTGTACATTCCTGTCTGGCATAAAAATAAAAAAGGGAAGGTGGCTCAACCGTGGCTATCAAGGGAAATCAGGGATAGTATTAAAGCCAAGGAAGTGGCATACAAATTGGCCAGAAATAGCAGCGGACCCGGAGACTGGGAGAAATTTAGAACTCAGCAGAGGAGGACGAAGGGTTTGATTAGGGCAGGGAAAATAGAGTACGAGAGGAAGCTTGCAGGGAACATTAAGACGGATTGCAAAAGTTTCTATAGATATGTAAAGAGAAAAAGGTTAGTAAAGACAAATGTAGGTCCCCTGCAGTCAGAATCAGGGGAAGTCATAACGGGGAACAAAGAAATGGCGGACCAATTGAACAAGTACTTTGGTTCGGTATTCACTAAGGAGGACACTAACAACATTCCGGATATAAGAAGGGTCAGAGGGTCTAGTAAGGAGGAGGAACTGAGGGAAATCCTTATTAGTCGGGAAATTGTGTTGGGGAAATTGATGGGATTGAGGGCTGATAAATCTCCAGGGCCTGATGGACTGCATCCCAGAGTACTTAAGGAGGTGGCCTTGGAAATAGCGGATGCATTGACAGTCATTTTCCAACATTCCATTGACGCTGGATCAGTTCCTATCGAGTGGAGGGTAGCCAATGTAACCCCACTTTTTAAAAAAGGAGGGAGAGAGAAAACAGGGAATTTTAGACCGGTCAGCCTGACATCGGTAGTGGGTAAGATGATGGAATCAATTATTAAGGATGTCATAGCAGCGCATTTGGAAAGAGGTGACATGATAGGTCCAAGTCAGCATGGATTTGTGAAAGGGAAATCATGCTTGACAAATCTTCTGGAATTTTGTGAGGATGTTTCCAGTCGAGTGGACAAGGGAGAACCAGTTGATGTGGTATATTTGGACTTTCAGAAGGCTTTCGACAAGGTTCCACACAAGAGATTAATGTGCAAAGTTAAAGCACATGGGATTGGGGGTAGTGTGTTGACATGGATTGAGAACTGGTTGTCAGACAGGAAGCAAAGAGTAGGAGTAATTGGGTACTTTTCAGAATGGCAGGCGGTGAGTATTGGGGTACCGCAAGGTTCTGTGCTGGGGCCCCAGCTGTTTACACTGTATATTAATGATTTAGACGAGGGGATTAAATGTAGTATCTCCAAATTTGCGGATGACACTAAGTTGGGTGGCAGTGTGAGCTGCGAGGAGGATGCTATGAGGCTGCAGAGCGACTTAGATAGGTTTGGTGAGTGGGCAAATGCATGGCAGATGAAGTATAATGTGGATAAATGTGAGGTTGTCCACTTTGGTGTTAAAAACAGAGAGACAGACTATTATCTGAATGGTGACAGATTAGGAAAAGGGGAGGTGCAACGAGACCTGGGTGTCATGGTACATCAGTCATTGAAGGTTGGCATGCAGGTACAGCATGGGGTTAAGAAAGCAAATGGCATGTTGGCCTTCATAGCGAGGGGATTTGAGAACAGGGGCAGGGAGGTGTTACTAAAGTTGTACAGGGCCTTGGTGAGGCCACACCTGGAGTATTGTGTACAGTTTTGGTCTCCTAACCTGAGGAAGGACATTCTTGTTATTGAGGGAGTGCAGCGAAGGTTCACCAGACTGATTCCCGGGATGGCGGGACTGACCTATCAAGAAAGACTGAATCAACTGGGCTTGTATTCACTGGAGTTCAGAAGAATGAGAGGGGTCCTTATAGAAACGTTTAAAATTCTGATGGGTTTAGACAGGTTAGATGCAGGAAGAATGTTCACAATATTGGGGAAGTCCAGAACCAGGGGTCACAGTCTAAGGATAAGGGGTAGACCATTTAGGACCAAGATGAGAAGAAACTTCTTCACCCAGAGAGTGGTGAACCTGTGGAATTCTCTGCCACAGAAAGTTGTTGAGGCTAATTCACTAAATATATTCAAAAAGGAGTTAGATGTAGTCCTTACTACTAAGGGGATCAAAGGGTATGGCAATAAAGCAGGAATGGGGTACTGAAGTTGCATGTTCAGCCATGAACTCATTGAATGGCGGTGCAGGCTAGAAGGGCCGAATGGCCTACTCCTGCACCTATTTTCTATGTTTCTATATTTCTGTGATCCATTTGGCTTAGGCGTCTACTACAACCAAAAACATTTTTCCCATGAAAGGACCTGCGTAGTCCACATGGATGCGTGACCATGGCTTGGCGGATCAGGACCAGGGGCTAAGGGGGGCCTCCCTGGGCGCATTACCCAGCTGGGCACACATGTTGCATCTGCGAACACAAAGTTCCAGGTCTGCATCTATCCCTGGCCACTAAACGTGTGACCTGGCAATTGCCTTCATCATGACAATGCCCGGGTGCTCATTGTGGAGTTCTCGGATGAATGCCTCTCTGCCCATCTGGGGCATGACTTTTCGGTTTCCCCATAGTAGACAATCAGCCTTAATCTAGAGTTCATCCTTGCGCCTGTGAAATGGTTTAAATTCCTCAGGGCATGCCCCGTACGTGGCTGTCCAGTCCTCATTCAGGACACATTTCTTGACTAAGGACTGTAGCGGATCTCTATTTGTCCAGACTTTGATCTGACGGGCTGTCATGGGTGAGCCTTCGCTTTCGAAAGCTTCAACAGCCATAACTATCTCAGCAGCATGCTCGGTTGCCCCCTCGGTGGTGGCTAGTGGGAGCCTGCTGAGTGCATCTGCGCAGTTTTCAGTGCCCGGTCTGTGCCGAATTGTGTAGTCATAGGCGGCTAACGTGAGTGCCCACCTCTGTATGCGGGCCAACGCAATTGCATTTATGGCCTTGTTGTCGGCCAAAAGGGACATTAGGGGTTTGTGATCTGTCTCCAGCTCAAATTTCCTGCCAAACAGGTACTGGTGCATTTTTTTTACTGCATATACACATGCAAGTGCTTCCTTTTCTACAATCCCATAGCCCCTTAATGCCTGAGACAGACTTCTGGAGGCATAGGCTACCGGCTGTAACTGACCCTTGGCATTAACATGCTGCAACACACACCAGATTGTTGGAGCATAACAAATTGCATGCTCTATCAAAAGCCCTTTCCTGACTGTCCCCCCAGACCCATTCGCGACCTTTGCGTAGGAGCACGTGTAGCGGCCCTAACAGCGTGCTCAATTTGGGAAGAAAGTTGCAAAAATAGTTCAGGAGCCCCAGGAACGAACGCAGCTCCGTCGTGTTACGGGGTCTGGGTGCTCTCTGGATCGCTTCCATTTTGGACGCAGTAGGTCTGATCCAATCTGCTGCTACCCTCATCCCCAGGAATTCTACCTCTGGAGCTAGGAAGACCCACTTCACCTTTTTCAGTCGCAGACCTACCCGGTCCAGTCTGCGTAGCACCTCCTCCAGGTTGTGGAGGGTTCTTCAGTATCGCAACCCATGATGAGGATGTTGTCTTGAAAAACCACCGTCCTTGGAATCGACTTGAGGAGACTTTCCATGTTTCGTTGAAAGATCGCGGCAGCTGAGCGAATCCCGAACGGACATCTGTTGTAATCAAACAACCCCTTGTGTGTCATGATGGTGGTCAGCTTCTTCAACTGACTCGCCAGCTCCTGGGTCATGTAAGCTGAGGTCAGGTACAATTTTGAAAAATGTTGCCACCGGATAGCATCGCAAAGAGGTCCTCCGCTCTCGGTAGCGGGTACTGGTCTTGGTGTGGCACCCAATTGATGGTGGCCTTGTAATCACTACATATCCTGACTGACCCATCCGCCTTGAGCACCGGCACAATCCGACTCGCTCAGTCACTGAATTCGACTGCGGAGATGATGCCTTCCCTCAGCAGGTGGTCCAATTCGCCTTCTATCTTTTCCCTCATCACGTACGGCACCGCTCTGGCCTTGTGGTGTACTGGCCTGGCGTCCGGGTTTATGTGAATCACTACCTTGGTCCCCATGAAAGTGCCAATGCCGGGTTGAAATAGTGAGTCAAATTTGTCCAGGACCTGTGAGCATGATATTTGCTCCACAGAAGAAATTGCATTGACATCGCCCCATTTCCAGTTCATGGCAGCAAGCCAACTCCTCCCCAGCAGTGCGGGACCATCCCCCGGGACAATCCAGAGTGGCAACCTGTTCTCTGAATCTTTGTGGGTCACGACTACCGTGGCGCTGCCTTGCACCGGAATGATCTCCTTTGTATATGTCCGTAGCTGTGCATCAATCGGCAATAATTTCGGCCTCCTGGCCTTGGACGCCCACAACTTGTCGAACTGTTTGATACTCATCAGGGACTGGCTGGCTCCCGTGTTTAGCTCCATTGATACTGGGATGCCATTGAGGAGCACTTTCATCATTATCGGTGACGTCCTGGTATATGAACTGTATATGTGCTCCACATGAACTCGCTGAACTTCAGCTTCCAGCGATTTCCCCCAGTGTCCATTTGGTCTCGTAGAGCTTACATTGGGCCCGTCCTCCTCGTACATCAACCTGGCTGCAGGCTTCCTGCACATACACAGCAAGTGACCGCTGACGTTGCAATTTCTGCAGATATATTGCTGATATCTGCAAGCTCTGGCTGTGTGTTTGCCTCCACACCTCCAACATGAGCAGTTGTTGGAAACAAAAGGTCCATTACCAGTCGATCGTCTCTGTCTCTATAACTGTCCTTAAACGCACCATTGACAGGTGTTGATGGCCCCATTACTGGCCTCATTGTCCCTTGCGATGGCATGAATCGCCATTCAGCTAGCCATTATCTCTGTTGAATTCCCCCTTTGGGTTCGACTACATGCTTGGGCATGTCCGATTGCCCCTGTCTGCCTGGAGAACTGTGTGCCGTGTTAACAATGTTGACTCCCTGTCCATTTGTTGCATTTAAACCAAGATTTTTGTTAAACATCATTCTGGTCTCTTCCTCCCCTGAGATAAATGTCTGGGCCATCAAAGCCACCGTTTCCAGGGTCAAGTCTTTGATCTCAATCAGTTTCCTGAAACCCCAGCGTACCCGATGCCCTCAATAAAAAAGTCTCGCAGCATCTCCGCTCTGCATGTATCTGGAAACTTACATAGGCTCACCAATCGCCGGAGGTCGGCCACGAAGTCTGGAATGCTTTGCCCTTCTCGCTGCCGGTGCGTGTAAAACCGCTGTCTCGCCATATGCATGCTGCTCATCGGTTTAAAGTGTTCCCCGATCAACTTACTGAGCTCTTTAAAAGTCTTGTCCACCGGCTTCTCTAGCACTAGCAGATCCTTCATCAGGGAGTACATCCTGAATTCACAAACCATCAGGAGATGAGCCCTGCGTTTGTCGGCCAAATCCTGTCCCAGCCATTCCTTAGTGACAAAACTTTGCTGTAGTCTCTCAATAAAATCGTCCCAATCATCACCAAAATAGTACGTCTCATCTGTGCTGCTAGTGTCCATGCTCGCATGGTTTAAATCCCAGTTTCTCGTCGCAAATAATATGTCCTTACTATACAGTACAAATGTACACGAGGCCCATACTGGAGAGAAGGTCACTCTGTGACCAGTAACCTTTATTAGCCAGCCCTGAAGTGGAGAAGATGGGTGGAGCTTCCCCTTTTATACCTGAAAGTCCAGGTTAGGAGTGTCTCCCACAAGTTCACCACTTAGTGGTCAGTGTTCTCACAGTGTACAACTTAGGTCAGTTTATACATGGATTACAATGACAGTTGAATACATAACAAAGGTAACCAGAGAACCAAACAAGAGATAAGCAAAGGAATAATCTCATGGGACGGGGAGGGTTTTCATCTGAAAGTTGAGACAAAGAGCTCAGCATACCATTGGGCACCTAGGAAGAGCCCTTACAGGTTAGATAATCCTGTCCATCTTCTACCCCAGACCCACCCCTGATAAGAGAATAAAAGAGATATCTAAAGAGCTTTTAGCACAGACGGAGGAGAGAAGAGCTATTCACGCTCACCAGCCATGAGTCTGATCGGGACAGATACCAGCTGCTTGTCACAGTCATATGTCTACTGGAGAAGCTGGGATTGTTCTCCTTGGAGCAGAGAATGTTAAGGAAAGACCTAATAGAAGTATTCAAAATTATGAGGGGTTTTGATAGAGCGAGTAGGGAGAATTCTTTTCCTCTGCAAGTGGATCAGTGACCAGAGGTAATAGATTTTAAATAATTGGCAAAAGAAGTAAAGGAGAAATAAGGAGAACATTTTTCACATAGAGGGTTGTTAAGATATGGAATCCATTATCTGAAAGGGTGCTGGAATCAGATTCTATAGGAACTTTCATAGAATCAAAGAAATTTATAGCAAAGAGGGGAGTCATTCAGCCCATTGTGTCTGTGCTGGCCAAAAAAGAGCTATCCGGCCTAATCCCACATTCCAGCTCTTGATCCGTAGCCTTGCACTTCAAGTGCATAACCATGTACTTTTTAAATGTGATGAGGGTTTCAGCCTGTACCATCCTTTCAGGCAGTGAGTTCCAGACCTCCACTACTCCCCGGTGAAAACTATTCTCCTCAACTCCCCTCTAATCCTTTTACCAATTACTTTAAATCTATGACCCCTGGTTATTGACCTCTCTGCTAAAGGAAATATGTCCTTCCTATCCATTCTATCTAGGACCCTCAGAATTTTATACACTTCAATAAGTCTCCCCTCAGCCTCCTCTGTTCCAAAGAAAACGATCCGAGCCTATCCAATCTTTCCTCGGAGCTAAATTCTCCAGTCCTGGCAACATCCTTATAAAACTCCTCTGTACCCACTCGAGTGCAATCACATCTATCCTGTAATGTGGTGAGCAGTACTCTAGCTGTGGCCGAACTAGTGTTTTATACAGTTCGAGCATAACCTCCCTGCTCTTGTATTCTATGCCTCGACTAATAAAGGCAAGTATCCCGTATGCCTTCTTAACTATCTTATCTACCTGTTTTGCTACCTTCAGGGGTCTGTGGACATGCACTCCAAGGTCCCTTTGTTTCTCTACACTCCTCAGTATCAAAAGCTAATTGGACATATACTTGAAGAGGACTCATTTGCAGGGTTATGGAGAGAAAGCTGGGGTGTAGAACTAAATTAGGCAGGTCTTTCAAAGAGCTGGCACAGGCACGACAGGCCTAATGACCTCCTTCTGTGCTGTAAGATTCTATAGATTCTTTGAATTGTGAACATTCTTTAATGATACTGATTTTTTTCAGTGTTGCAAGGGCAGATTCTTTATGACATCACAGATATTACAATGTCTAGCAACGAACTTCCTTGCACACTACTCATTATTGTATGGGTTTAGCTGAGTGCTGTTACTCTAAAGGGAACGATAAGCACAGTGTAATCTGCATGAGTCCAATGCTGAGGAGGGAGAAGTAGAATATCAGCTTATATCAAATGCCAAGGAAGAAGTTGTTCATCCAATATTGTTTATGCATGTTAATTGTCTAATAATTAAGTTATTGCAACATTAGATTAGTTTCACCAGCTGTGTATTAGATTACAGACTGCCTCCTCAACTCTAGGACTCATTAGAAGAGGTAAGTTCTTACTTATAATTTACTTCTCAAAATAATAGGGTTCACAGCATTAAATATCCGATGCCACAGATTCATTAAGTATACAATAATAATTATAATTATTAACAATAATTAAACAAACACTTAATAGCAGCACTTACAATAAAACCTTGTGAGCTTTTAGCCAGAGAATCCAAACACGTTAATTTTAATTAGGTTTATTGTCTAAATTGGTCACTGCATTAAGGTCAATCTTAGTTCAACAGTTCAGTGGTCACTGCATATATGTTAAACATACATGTTTATAAAATGAAGTAAACCTGTCGTTTGATTATAACTTTAGTAAACGTCAATGCAGTCTGATTGCATCTTTCCTTACAGACTGGTGTATGAATCCAGCCCAGAATGATGAGATGAAAATCTCTCCTGTTTTGGCTTTGTTCAGACCCAAGCAACAGAGATGAAAGGACAGTAGGCTAGCACACTGCACTCACCCAGTCTTGACATTTATAAGTTTTATATTTAGTGTTATAATTTTTTAACTCATTCCTGTCTCCCTCATAAACCCAATTCACTTTGATCATTTACTGCTCAAATTCATTGAGCAGCTGCTTAAATCACAGAGGCCTGCAAACAATTCATTGAACAACACCATTTAAAACTCGGTTTTAGTGACAGCTGAATTCTAACTGTTGTTTTTCACTTCACTAACTGAGCTTTGAGTATTAGAACTCATGTTTATTTTTTTCTGCTGCTTGCTGTTTGCTGCTTGCTATCAAGTCAGCACCCATTTAGTAACCACCTCCCACAGCAATGCTGATGCTCACCATCATAGGCAGTCCCTCGGGATTGGAAAGACTTGCTTCCACTCTTAGCATGAGTTCTTAGGTGGCTGTACAGTCCAATATGAGAATCACAGTCTCTGTCGCAGGTGGGACAAACAGTCATCAAGGGAAGAGGTGGTGGGACTGGTTTGCCGCAAGCTCTTTCCCCGCTGCCTGCGCTTGATTTCTGCATGCTCTCGACGAGACTCGAGGTGCTCAGCGCCCTCCCGGGTGCACTTCCTCCTTCCTCCACTTAGGGCGGTCTTTGGCCAGGGACTCCCAGATGTCAGTGGGGATATTGCAATTTATCAGGGAGGCTTTGAGGGTGTCCTTGTAACGTTTCCATTGCCCTCCTTTGGCTCGTTTGCCGTGAAGGAGTTCCGAGTAGAGCGCTTGCTTTGGGAGTCTCGTGTCTGGCATGCGAACTATGTGGCCTGCCCAGCAGAGCTGATCAAGTGTGGTCAGTGCTTCAATGCTGGTGATACTGGCCTGGATGAGGACGCTAACTGTTATGACTCAATAAAGCAATGTGACTGAGTACTGGAGACTTGAGTAAGTGTGACCTTCGTCTCTTTATTCTGACTCCAGAGTGCTGGCACAGCATGGGATGCCTGCTTGTTATGCAGTGCTCCCAAGGGATTCTGGGATCCCTTGGGACTCCCAACAGATGTGCCCTCTGATGGCATTAGAATGCTGGTTACAAGGTGTTGCATACATAACATCACTCCCCACCCACCGCCGCCCCCCCCACCGCTCCCCTCCCGAAGTCAATAGTACACTTAGTTACAGGGTGAGACGATATGGGGCTTTCCGATCCCGAGTCGATCATCTCAGTACAAACACAGGTGCAGGTGAGTTAGTTGGGCCTTCGCTGGGCCACTGCGCAGCTGGCCTTGCTGGGCTGCTGGGGATGATGAGTTCAGCTTTGTGGTCAACCGTGATGTCGGTTGCCACTTGTGTGTGTAAAGGAGGGTTGAAGTTGGTGGTGTCCTCTTCAGGCTGCTCGTGGCTGTCTGTGAATCGCAGTTTGGTTTCGTCCAAATGCTTTCTGCAAGTTAGTCCATTTGCAAGTTTGACCTCAAACACCATACTCTCTTCTTTGGCTACGACAGTGCCAGCAAGCCATTTGGGACCAGTGAGTACAAATACAGAGTCATTGACTTCAATATCGCGTGACAAATTTGCGCGATCATGGTACATGCTTTGTTGATGCCGCCTGCTCTCGACATGATCATGGAGATCAGGGTAGACAAGAGAGAGCCTTGTTTTGAGCATTCAATCCATTTTGAATAAGCATCCACGACAACCAAAAACATTTTGCGAAGAAACGGGCCCGCAAAGTCAACGTGGATCCTGGACCACGGTTTGTAGGGCTATGACCACAAACTTAGCAGTGCCTCTCTGGATGCATTGCTCAGTTGAGAGCAAGTGTTGCATTGGCGCACTCATGACTCTAAATCTGAGTCAATACCGGGCCACCACACATGGGATCTGGCTATAGTTTTCATCATTACTATGCCTGGGTGGGTACTGTGTAGGTCGGGTATGAACATTTCCCTGCCTTTCTTAGGCAAAACCACGTGATTACCCGACAAAAGACAGTTCGCCTGTATGGACATTTCGTCTTTGCGCCGCTGGAACGGCTTGATCTCTTCATGCATCTCCGCTGGGACGCTGGACCAGCTCCCATGGAGGACACAGTTTTTTACAAGGGACAGTAAAGGACCCTGGCTGGTCCAGGTCCTGATCTGGCAGGCTGTAACGGGTGACTTTTCATTTTCAAATGCATCCATCACCAAGAGCAAGTCTGCAGGCTGTGCCATTTCCACCCCGATAGTGGGTAATGGTAGTTGACTGATAATATCAGTTTAACATAGTAACAGAGAAAATAGGTACAGGAGTAGGCCATTCAGCCCTTCGAGCCTGCACCTCCATTCAATAAGATCATGGCTGATCATTCACCCTTTCCTGCTTTCTCTCCATAGCCCTTGATCCCTTTAGCCGTAAGGGCCATAACTAACTCCCTCTTGAATATATATAATGAACTGGCGTCAACAACTCTCTGCAGTAGAGAATTCCACAGATTAACAACTCTTTGAGTGAAGAAGTTTCTCCTCATCTCAGTGCTAAATGGCTTACACCTTATCCTTAGACTGTGTCCCCTGGTACTGGACTTACCCAACATCGGGAACATTCTTCCCACATCTAACCTGTCCGGTCCCGTCAGAATTTTAATTGTTTCCATGAAATCCCCTCTCATCCTTCTAAACTGCAATGAATACAGGCCCAGTCGATCCAGTTTCTCCTCATATGTCAGTCCTGCCATCCCGAAATCAGACTGGTGAACCTTCGCTGCACTCCCTCAATAGCAAGAACATCCTTCCTCAGATTAGGAGACCAAAACTATTCCAGATGAGGCCTCACCAAGGCCCTGTACAACTGCAGTAAGACCTCCCTGCTCCTATACTCAAATCCCCTAGCTATGAAGGCCAACATACCATTTGCCTTCTTCACCGCCTGCTGTACCTGCATGCCAACTTTCAATGACTGATGTACCATGACACCCAGGTCTCGTTGCACCTCCTCTTTTCCTAATCCGCTGCCATTCAGATAATATTCTGCCTTCGTGTTTTTGCCACCAAAGTGGATAACCTCACATTTATCCACATAATACTGCATCTGCCATGCATTTACCCACTCACCTAACCTGTCCAAGTCACCCTGCAGCCTCTTAGCGTCCTCCTCACAGCTCACACTGCCACCCAACTTAGTGTCATCTGCAAACTTGGAGATATTACACTCAATCCCTTCATCTAAATTATTAATGTATATTGTAAGTAGCTGGGGTCCCAGCACGGAGCCCTGCGGCACTCCACTAGTTACTGACTGCCATTCTGAAAAGGACCCGTTTATCCCGACTCTCTGCTTCCTGTCTGCCAGCCAGTTCTCTATCTACGTCAGTACATTACCCCCAATACCATGTGATTTAATTTGCACATCAATCTCTTGTGTGGGACCTTGTCAAAAGCCTTTTGAAAGTACAAATACACCACATCTACTGGTTCTCCCTTCTCCACTCTACAAGCTACATCCTCAAAAAATTCTAGAAGATTTGTTAAGCATGATTTTCCTTTCATAAATCCATGCTGACTTGGACCGATCCTGTCACTGCTTTCCAAATGCACTGCTATTTCATCTTTAATAATTGATTCCAACATTTTCCCCACTACCGATGTCAGGCTAACCAGTCTATATTTACCCGTTCACTCTCTCCCTCCTTTTTTAAAAAGTGGTGTTACATTAGCTACCCTCCAGTCCATAGGAACTGATCCAGAGTCGATAGACTGCTGGAAAATGATCACCAATGCATCCACTATTTCTAGGGCCACTTCCTTAAGTACTCTGGGATGCAGACTATCAGGCCCCGGGCCTTCAATCCCTTCAACTTCCCCAACACCTTCAGGGGAGGGGAACCAGTGAGTGTAGAACGGAACTCAGCCTGAGTCAGCACCTTCAGGGGAGAGAACCAGTGAGTGCAGAGCAAAATCATGGGCTGCAGGATGATATCAATCTACTGGTCAGGTGGGCAGAGCAGTGGCAAATGGAATTTGATTCAGTGAAGGGTGAGGCGATACACTTTGGGAGGGCTAATAAGAAAAGGGTATACACATTAAGCGGCAGGCCACTTAATAATGTAGATGAACAAAGGGACCTTGGAATGCTTGTCCACAGAGCCCCGAAAGTAACAGGCCAGGTAGATAAGGTGGTTAAGAAGGCAAACAGAACGCTTGCCTTTATTGGCTGAGGCATAAAATATAAGAGCAGGGAGCTTATGCTTAAATTGTATAATACTTTGGTTAGGCCACAGTTGGAGTACTGCCTGCAGCTCTGGTCCCATATTATAGAAAGGACGTGATTGCACTAGAGAGGGTGCAGAGGAGATTTACTAGCATGCTGCCTGGAGTGGAGAATCTTAGTTGTGAGGACAGATTGGATAGGCTGGGTTTGTTCTCATTGGAACACAGGAGGATGAGAGGAGACCTCATTGAGGTGTTCAAAATATTGAGGGTCCTGGACATAGTGGATAGTAAGGGTCTATTGCATTGGTGGAGGGGTCTATTATGGGGTATAGTTTTAAGGTGGTTGGTGGAAGGTTTAGAGGGGATTTGAGGGGTGGGGCTTCTTTACGCAGAGGGTTGTGAGGATCTGGAACTCGCTGCCTGGAGTGTAGAATGTTTCAGTATAAGGGGTGTCACAGTTATGGTGAGGCAGGTGCTCTTTGTCTTTCCGTCATTGTTCATAGGTTTATATGTAACATTTAGGGCTGCTGACCAAGGGCCATGTGGCTCTTTGTCGGCCGGCGCGGATACGATGGGCCGAAATGGCCTCCTTCTGCGCTGTAAATTTCTATGTTTCTATGTTTCTAACACAATTTCCCACCGAATAATGATTTCCTTCAGTTCCTCCTTCTCACTAGACCCTCGGTCCCCTAGTATTTCTGGAAGGTTATTTATGTCTTCCTTCGAGAAGACAGAACTAAAGTATTTGTTCAACTGGTCTGCTATTTCTTTGATCCCGATTATAAATTCACCTGAATCTGACTGCAAGGGATCTACATTTGTCTTCACTAATCTTTTTCTCTTCACATATTTATAGAAGCTTTTGCAGTCAGTTTTTAAATTCCCAGCAAGCTTCCTCTCATACTCTATTTTCCCCCTCCTAATTAAACGCTTTGTCCTCCTCTGCTGAATTCTAAATTTCTCCCAGTCCTCAGGTTTGCTGCTTTTTCTGGCCAATTTATATGCCTCTATCTTGGATTTAACGCTATCCTTAATTTCCCTTGTTAGCCACGGTTGAGCCACATTTCCCGTTTTATTATTACACTAGACAGGGATGTACAGTTGTTGAAGTTCATCCATGTGATCCTTAAATGTTTGCCATTGCCTATCCATCATCAATCCTTTAAGTATCATTCGCCAGTCTTTTCTAGCCAATTCACGTCTCGAAGTTACCTTCCCTTAAGATCAGGACACTAGTCTCTGAATCAACTATGTCACTCCCCATCTTAATAAAGAATTCTACCATATTATGGTCACTCTTCCACAAGGGGCCTCACACAACAAGATTGTTAGTAAGTCCTTTCTCATTACATATCACCCAGTCTAAGATGGCCAGCCCTCTAGTTGGTTCCTCGACATATTGGTCTAGAAAACCATCTCTAATACACTCCAAGAAATCCTCCTCCACCGTATTGCTACCAATTTGGTTAGCCCAATCTATATGTAGATTAAAGTCGCCCATGATAACTGCTGTACCTTTATTGCACGCATCCCTAATTTCTTGTTTGATGCTGTCCCCAACCTCACTACTACTGTTTGGAGGTCTGTACACAACTCCGACTAGCATTTTCTGGCCTTTGGTATTCCGTAGCTCCACCCATACAGATTCCACATCATCCAAGCTAACGTCCTTCCTTACTATTATGTTAATTTCCTCTTTAACCAGCAACGCTACCCCGTCTCCTTTTCCTATCTATCCATCCCTCCTGAATGTTGAATACCCCTGGATGTTGAGTTCCCAGCCTTGGTCACCCGGAGCCATATCTCCATGATGCCAATTATATCATATTCGTTAATTGCTGCCTGCTCAGTTAATTCGTCCACCTTATTACGAATACTCCTCGCATTGAAGCACAGAGCCTTCAGGCTTGTCTTTTTAACACAATTTGTCCCTTTAGAATTTTGCTGTAATGTGGTCATTTTTGATTTTTGCCTTGGGTTTCTCTGCCCTCCACTTTTACTTTTCTTCTTTCTATCTTTTGCTTATGCCCCCATTCTACTTCCCTCTGTCTCCCTGCATAGGTTCCCATACCCCTGCCATACTAGTTTAACCCCTCCCCAACAGCACTAGCAAACACTCCCCCTAGGACATTGGTTCTGGTACTGCCCAGGTACAGACCGAGAGGTTTGTACTGGTCCCACCTTCCCCAGAATCGGTTCCAATGTAGTTTTCTGTGCCTAGCCTGTGGTGAATTACATAGTTATATGCAGACAGCGTGATCGCCCATGTTTGGATGCGAGCAGAGGCATTGGTATTAATATCTTTCCTCTCTGAGAATAGCGATATGAGCGGCTTATGGTCAGTTTCTAACTCGAACTTAAGCCCAAACAGATATTGGTGCATTTTTTTCACCCCATAAACGCATGCCAGAGTTTCTTTTTCAATCATGCTGTTGGCACTTTTGGCCTTGGACAAACTCCTGGACCATTAGCGACCGGTTGCAATGTTCCCGATTCCGTTGCTTGTTGTAACACACACCCGACCCTGTAAGAAAACGCATCGCAAGCTAACGCTAAGCATTTACATGGGTCATACAGAATAAGCAGTTTGTTGGAACATAACAGATTTCTGGCTTTCTTAAATGCAGTCCCTTGTGATTTCCCCCATATCCACTCATCTCCCTTGCATAGCAACACATGTAGAGGTTCTAGCAATGTGCTTAACCCGGGTAGGAAATTACCAAAATAATTGAGGAGTCCCAGAAACGACCGCAGCTCCATCACGTTCTGTGGTCTCGGTGCATTCTTGATGGCCTCCGTCTTGGCATCGGTGGGTCTGATGCCATCTGCCGCGATTCTTCTTCCTAAGAACTCGACCTCTGGGGCCAGGAAAACACACTTCGAGCGTTTCAACCTGAGTCCCACATGATCTAGCCAACTTAGAACCTCTTCCAGGTTCTGCAAGTGTTCGATGGTGTCCTGACCTGTGATCAATATGTCGGCTTGGAAAACCACGGTGCATGGAACCGCCTTTAGCAGGCTCTCCATGTTCCTTTCAAAAATAGCCGCAGCTGATTGAATCCCAAACGGGCATCTTTTGTAGATGAACAGACCTTTGTACGTGTTGATGCAGGTGAGGCCTTTTGAAGATTCCACCAGCTCCTGCATCATGTAAGCCGAGGTCAGGTCCAACTTGGTGAACGTCTTCCCTCCTGCCAGCGTCACAAATAGATCGTCTGCCTTGGGTAGCGGGTACTGGTCCTGCAGCGAAAAACGGTTAATCGTTACTTTATAGCCCCCACACATTCTGACCTTGCCATCGCTCTTGAGAACCAGAACAATTGGACTGGCCCACTCGTTGAACTCAACCGGTGTGATGATGCCCTCTCATTGCAGCCTGTTGAGCTCGATCTCCAATTCCTCTTGCATCATATATGGCACTGCACATGCCTTGTGGTGGATGGGTCATGCACCGGGAACCAAGTGGATCTGCACCTTCGCCCCAGAGAAATTTCCGATGCCTGGCTCAAACAACGACGGGAACTTGCTCAAAACCTGAGCATATATAAGACGTCGTCGACGTAAGAAACGCTCGGATGTCGTCCCAGTTCCAGCGGATTTTTCCCAACCAGCTTCTGCCGAACAGTATGGGGCCATTTCTTGGTACAATCCATAGTGGTAGGTCATGCACCGCTCCATCATAGGAGACTTTTACTGCTGCACTGCCAATTACAGGGATCAGCTCTTTAGTGTAAGTTCTCAGCTTGGTATGAATAAGGCTCAGCTTGGGCCATTGTGCCTTGTTGCGCCACAGCCTCTCGAAGGCCTTTTTGCTCATGATAGACTCACACGCACCCGTGTCCAATTCCATGGATAGTGGAATTCCTTTCAGTTCAACTTTTAACATGATCGGTGGACATTCGTGGTGAAGTTGTGTACCCTGTACACTTCTGCCTCCTTGGTTCAAGTCTCTAGTTAAGTTTGATCCGCCATGGATCGGTCTTCCTCTGCAACATGGTGGTTTGCAGGGTTTGCAGCTCATCTGCACATTCGCTGGAGGTTTCCCATTGTTCCACAGACTTTGCATGCATAGTGTTTCAAGCGGCATTGATGGACTCGATGATCACCTCTGCAGCGCCAACAAGGTGTTAATTGCTTCGCATTCACACTTGATGGTGGACTCTGAGTCATTTGAGGTCATGCAGCTGCAGGCGAGTACGTTCTGCTATATGCATTCCTGCCTGAAAACAACGTTACTTTGTGTACAGTACTTGCTGATGCATCTTTATGTTGCAAAATTTGTTTGGTGTTATCGCTGGTGGACATAAATGCCTGGGCTATCATTATGGCTTTGCTGGGGTTCGGTGTTTCAACAGTCAATAGTTTGCGAAGGATAACCTCATGGCCAATGCCAAGCACAAAAAAGTCTCTTAGCATTTGCTCCTGGAATCCACCGAATTCGCGATATCCTGCAAGGCGCCTTAGTTCGGCGATGTAGCTCACTACTTCCTTGCCTCCAGACAATTGACATGTATAAAATCGATATCTTGCCATCAGAATGCTCTCCTTCAGATTTAGGTGCTCCCGGACCAGCGTACGCAGTTCTTCATACGATTTGGTTGTTGGTTTCACCGGAGCAAGAAGATTCTTCATGAGGCCATAGGTTGTTGCCCCACAGAGGGTGAGGAGGATCGCCCTTCGTTTGGCAGTGTTCTTATTCCCTACCAGCTCGTTGGCCACAAAGTATTGGTCAAGTCACTCCACGAAGGCTTCCCAATTGTCACCTTCTGAGAATTTCTCCAGGATACCAACAGTTCTCTGCATTTTCACGTGATGGTTCATTATCTATTACTCGTCGCCAGTTGTTATGTCTCAAATAAAGCAATATGACTGAATACTGTAGACTTGAGTAAGTGTGACCTTAGTCTCTTTATTCTGACTCCAGAGTGCTGGCACAGCATGGGAAGCCTGCTTATATGCAGTGCTCCCAAGTGATGCTGGGATCACTTGGGACTCCAACAGATGTGCCCTCTGGTGGCGGTAGAATGTTGGTTACAAGGTGTTGCATAGATAACACTAAAGTTGATGTGTCTGTCCTCCCAGAGGATTTGTAGGATCTTGCGGAGACATCGTTGGTGGTATTTCTCCAGCGACTTGAGGTGTCTACTGTACATGGTCCATGTTTCTGAACCATACAGGAGGGCGGGTATTACTACAGCCCTGTAGACCATGAGCTTGCTGGCAGTTTTGAGGGCCTGGTCTTAAATACTCTTTTCATCAGACAGCCGAAGGCTGCACTGGCGCACTGGAGGCGGTGTTGGATCTCGTCGTCAATGCCTGCTCTTGTTGCTAGGAGACTCCCGAGATAAGGGAAGTGGTTCATGTTGTCCAGGGCTGCGTGGTGGATCTTGATGACTGGGGGGGCAGTTCTGTGTGGTGAGGACAGGCTGCTGGAGGACCTTTGTCTTACTGATGTTTAGCATAAAGCCCATCCTTTCGTAAGCCTCAGTAAATACATTGACTATGTCCTGGAGTTCAGCCTCAGTGTGTGCGCAGATGCAGGCATCATCCGAGTACTGTAGCTCGACGACAAAGATTGGGTGGTCTTGGACCTGGTCTTGAGATGGCAACGGTTGAACAGGTTCCCACTGGTTCTGTAGTTTAGTTCCAATCCAGTGGGAGCTTGTCAACTGTGAGGTGGAGCATGGCAGCGAGGAAGATTGAGAAGAGGGTTGGTGCGATGACGTAGCCCTGCTTGACACCGGTCCGGATGTAGATTGGATCTGTGATGGATCCATTAGTAAGGATCACAGCCTGCATGTCGTCATGGAGCAGGCGGAGGATGGTTATGAACTTTTGGGGGCATCCGAAACGGAGGAGAATGCTCAATTGACCCTCACCGTTGACAGTGTCAAAGGCCTTTGTAAGGTTGAAGAAGGCCATGTATAAGGATTGGCGCTGCTCCCTGCATTTTTCCTGCAGCTATCTGCTGCAACAATCATGTCCATTGTGCCCCATAGGGGACGAAATCCGCACTGCGACTCCGGGAGGAACTCCTCAGCCACAGGGCACTACTGCAAGAGGTAGAAAAAGCCATAAGACAGCTTAAAAACAACAAGGCAACAGGTGCAGATGGAATCCCTGCTGAAGCACTGAAGTATGGCGGAGGGGTACTGTTGGGGTACTGATCTCATCTCTCTCATCTGGAGGCAGGAAAGCATGCCGGGAGATCTCAGAGATGTAGTGATCGTGACCATCTTTAAAAAAGAGGACAAGTCCGACTGCGACAACTACAGAGGAATCTCCCTGTTATCAGCCACTGTGAAAGTCGTCGCGAGAGTCCTCCTCAACCATCTGTTGCTGCTACCAATGGTTTAGGTCCACAGCTGTACACATTGCTGGCCATGGATAGGGACCCTACTAATGGTTGCATTGGATTTGGAAAAGAAAGGTGAATTCCTGAGGAGAGGCAGGCATGCCGGCATGACAAGTGTTAAGTATCAAATAACTCCACGAGGCTAAGTATGGTGAGCTAGTTCAGGCATGACCTTACTCCAGTTTATTCATTCTCAAAGTGAGGATTCAACATGGCTGCCAACATTATATACCCGACTTGCACGTGTCTGCCAGTGACCATTAGGACTCCAGTGGCAGGTAAAACCCAGTTAACATACATAACATCATTCCCCCCAAAGTCCTTGGTACAGGTTGTATTGACAAGTTGAGATGGTCCGAGGCCTTCCGCTCCCTGGTTGATCTTCTCAGTTCGAACCCAAGCTTGGGTGAGTTAGTAGGACCATTGCTGCATTGCGGAGCAGTTGGTCTGACAGGATTGTCGGGGATGGTAGGTTCGTCTTCGTGAATGACACAAGGGTCAACTGATGGTTGGATGTGTGTTGGTTGGTCGATGATGATGTCATCTTCAATTTGTTCTGGGTTGTCTGTGAATCGCAGTTTAGTTTGGTCGATGTGCCTCTTGCACGTTTGGCCATTTAACAGTTTGACTACAATCACCCTGTTCCCCTCCTTGGCCAAAACCATGCCAGCAACCCACTTTGGACCACAACCATAATTCAGGACAAACACAGGGTCATGAACAGCAATGTCACGTGATACGGCCGCGCGATCGTGGTACCATTGCTGCCGTTGCCTTCTGATTTTGACATGATCATTGAGATCCGGGTGTACAAGGGAGAACCTGGTTTTGAGGCCTCTCTTCATTAACAGCTCAGCAGGAGGGACCCAGGTGAGCAAATGGGGTCTCGTCCGGTAACTGAGCACAATGTCAGCTAATCTGTAGGGAGCCATGAGTCATGCGTTTTAGGCTCTGCTTAATGGTTTGGACAGCCCGCTCCACTTGACTGTTAGACATGGGTTTGAAAGGGGCAGACCTGAGCTGCTTGATGCCATTACAGATCATAAACTCGTGGAACTCTGAATTGGTGAAACACGGTCCATGTCGCTGACAAGGACGTCGGGCAGGCCACAGGTGGCGAACATGGCCCGGAGGCTGTGGACGTGCGGATGACATGATTACGCATTCAATCCATTTGGAGTAAGTGTCCACTACCACTAAAAACATTTTGCCGAGAAAAGGGCCGGCAAAGTTTATGTGGATCCTTGACCACAGTTTGGATGGCCATGACCACAGACTCAGCGGAGCCTCCACAGGTGCATTAATCAGTTGCATGCAAGTGTTGCACTGATGCACGCATGACTCCAAGTCCGAGTCAATGCCGGGCCACCAAACATGAGACCTGGCAATGGCCTTCATCATGACAATGCCTGGGTGGGTACTGTGTAACTCTCACACAAAAGTTTCCCTGCCTTTTTTTGGCATAACACGATTACCCCATAACAGACAATCAGACTGAGTGGACAATTCATTTTTGCGACGGCTATAAGGTTTAATTTCATCCTGCTTTTCCCTGGGAATGGCAGACCAATTTCCATTTAGGACACATCTTTTCACGCTTGACAGTACAGGATCCTGGCTGGTCCAGGTCCTAATTTGGCGAGCCGCGACGGGTGATCCCTCGCTCTCGAAGGCATCCATGACCAGCAGCAATTCTGCGCCCTGCGGCATTTCCACCCCGGTTGTGGGCAATGGTAGTGGGCTAAGCGCATCAGCACAGTTTTCAGTGCCTGGTCTGTGGTGGATGACATAATCATAAGCAGATAATATCAGTGTCCATCTTTGGATGCACGATGAGTTTATACCTTTGCTCTCAGAAAACAATGAAATGTGTGGCTTGTGGTCTGTTTCAAGCTCAAACCGAAGCCTGAACAGATATTAGTGCATTTTCCTAACCCCATATACGTATGCTAAAGCCTCTTTCACTACCATACTATAGGCTCTTTCAGCCTTAGACAGACTTCTGGATGCGTATGAAACTGGTTGGAGTTTGCCTGATTCATTGGCTTGCTGAAGCACACAACCGACCCCATATGATGAGGAGTCGCAGGCCAGCACTAACCGCTTACATGGATCATAATGTACCAGTAATTTATTGGAACATAGAAGGTTCCTAGCCTTCTCAAAAGCTCTGTCTTGAGATTTGCCCAGTCATTACCCTTTCTCAGCAACATGTGCAAGGGCTCTAGCAATGTACTCAAACTAAGTAGAAAGTTACCGAAATAATTGAGAAGACCCAGGAATGAACACAGCTCCGTCACACTCTGGGGTCTGGATGCATTATTGATGGTCTCTGTCTTCGAGTCCGTAGGCCTGATGCCATCTGCTGCAATCTTTCTCCCCAGGAATTCGACTTCTCGTGCCATGAAAATGCACTTGGAGCATTTTAGCCTGTGTCCAGATGACGGAGAACCTCTTCCAGGTTATGCAGATGTTCGGTAGCGTCGCGACCGGTGATTAGGATATCATCTTGGAACACGACGGTTCTCAGGACAGACTTCAGCAAACTCTCCATGTTTCTCTGAAATATGGCTGCTGCTAAGCGAATTCCAAAAGGGTATCTGTGGTATATAAACAGTCCTTTGTGCGTGTTGATGCACGTCAGTTTTTTCGACGTTTCGACCAGCTCTTGTGTCATGTAAGTGGAGGTCAGGTCCAATTTGCTGAACGACTTCCCTCCCCACTAGCATTGCAAACAGGTAGTCAACCTTGGGTAACAGGTATTGATCCTGTATTGAGACTTGGTTGATCGTTACCTTGTAGTCGCCGCAGATCCTGACCGTGCCATCACTTTTCAACACCGGGACAATTGGACCGGCCCATTTGCTAAACTCGACTGGTGATATGATTCCTTCCCATTGAATTCTGTCCAGTTTGATCTCAACCTTCTCCCTCATCATGTACGGAACCGCCCGAGCCTTGTGATGCACGGATCTTGCATCCGGGCCTAGGTGGATTTGCACCTTGGCTCCCGTGAAGTTGCCGATGGCTGGTTCGAACAACGAGGGAAACTTGCTCAGCACTTGAGCACACGAAGCATCATCCACTGATGATAAAGCTTTAATATTGTTCCACTTCCATTAAATTTTCTCAAGACAGCTCCTGCCGAACAGCATTGGGCCATTGCCTGGAACGATCCACAACGATAAATCATGCACAGCTCCATTGTACGATACCTTTACTGCCACGCTGCCAATGACTGGTATGAGCTCTTTGGTGTAGGTACGTAGATTCACATAGATTGGGCTCAGTTTTTACATTAGTATCCCACAGCTTTTTGAAAGCCCTCTGGCTCATTATTGACTGACTCACAACTGTGTCCAATTCCATGGATACTGGAACCCCATTTAATTTAACTTCTCGCATTATCGGAGAACATTTGGTAAAAGAATGTACCCATACACTTCTTTGTCCTGTACCTCGGGTTGACTTGCCTGTGCCGCTTGATCCACGCTGGATTGATCATCCTCAGCTACGTGGTGTGTCGCTGAAGGTGCCCCATTGTTGCACAGCCTTTGCACACGTAATGCTTGAATTGGCATTGATGGGCTCGATGATAGCCCTGCAACACCAACAAGGCGAGATTTGATTCACCCCCGATGGTGAACTTTGAGCAGTTATAAGTCGTACGAACGCAGACAAGTGGGCCCTGCCATGTGCTGATGATATTATTTTATGCACTGTACTTGCCAGTGAGTTTCGATGCTGGGAAGATATCTGTTTTGAGTTTTTAGCTGTGGACATGCATGCCTGGGCGATAGTGATGGCCCTGCTCAGGTCGAGAGATTCAGCAGCCAGCAGCTTTCGAAGGATGACCTCATGGCCAATGCCAGGCACGAAAAAGTCCCGCAGCATTTCCTCCAATGCAGCTCTGAAGTTGCAAGGCCCAGTTAGACATCTCAGGTCAGCGACAAATTCCACCACATCCTGGCCCTCGGAGCGATTGTGCATATAGAAACGATACCTCACCATGATGATGCTTTCCTTCGGTTTAAAGTGGTTCCGAAGCAGCATACACAATTCATCGTAAGTCTTATCCATTGGTCGAGTCGGTGAGAGTAGATTCTTGATAAAGCCATAAATTTTTGACCCACAAACGGTGAGGAGAACTACCCAGCGATTAATTGCATTATCGGTTCCTTCCAATCCATTGGCTATGAAGTACTGATCGAGGTGATCAGTGAAATCCTCCCAGTCTTCCCTATTATATATGTGGACTTGTATTTACTCTGTACAGCCACCAGAGGGCTCATCCCCTGGAGTCCCAAGGGATCCCATAATCCCTTGGGAGCACAGGTATTTAAGGAGGCTTCACAGGTTGGAGAGGCACTCTGCAGACCTGCAATAAAAGACTAAGGTCACACTTTACATTGAGCTCACAGTGTTCAGTCTGACTTTTTCTCCATACACAACAACTGAGATACAGATAGCGAACCCAAAGATGCAGAGAACAGTGGGCATCCTGGAGAAATTCTTGGAGGGAGATGATTGGGATACATTTGTGGAGCGACTCAACCAATACTTTGTGGCCAATGAACTAGATGGAGAAGAGAGCACTGCCAAATGAAGGGCAATCCTCTTCACCATCTGTGGGACACCAACGTATAGCCTCATGAAGAATCTGCTCACTCCAGTGAAACCCATGGAGAAATCGTACGATGATTTGTACACACTGGTCTGAGAGCATTTGAACCCGAAGGAAAGCATTCTGATGGCGAGGTACCAGTTCTACACCTACAAAAGGTCTGAAGGTCAGGAAGTGGCAAGTTATGTCGCCGAGCTTAGATGCCTTGCAGGACACTGCAAATTTGAAGGACATTTGGAGCACATGCTCAGAGACTTTTACGTACTTGGCATTGGCCACCCAACCTTGCGTAAGGCCATAGCGATAGCCCAGGCATTCATTGCCACCAGTGACAATACGAAGCAAATCTCTCAGCACACAAGTGCGGCTACAAGTACTGTGAACAACGTGATGTTGTTTTCGAATCATAACGTACAAGGCAGGTCACACATACCTGCAGCCGCACGTCCGCGGATGACTCAGAGTCCACCATCAAGGGTGATGAATGCAACGCCATTAACACCTTGCTGGCGCTGCGGGGGTGATCATCGTTGCCATTCATGCCAATTCAAAGAGTACGTTTGCAAGGGCTGTGGAACAATGGGACACCTCCAATGAGTGTGCAGGCAAGCTGCTAAGCCTGTTAAACCTGCAAACCACCGTGTTGCAGAGGAGGATAGATCCATGGAGGATCACGACGAACCAGAGCCTCAGATAGAGGAGGCAGAGGTACATGGGGTGCACACATTCACCATGAATTTTCCCTCGATAATGCTGAATGTTGAATTAAATGGATTCCCGGTGTCAATGGAGCTGGACACGGGTGCGAGCCAGTCCATCATGGGCAAAAGACTTTCGAAAGGTTGTGGTGCAACAAGGCCTCAAGGCCAGTCTTAACTCCAGTTCGCACGAAACTAAGAACTTACACTAAAGAACTGATTCCTGTAATCGGCAGTGCTACCGTAAAAGTCTCCTACAATGGAACGGTGCACAAGCTACCACTCTGGGTGGTACCGGGTGATGGTCCCACGCTGCTCAGCAGGAACTGGCTGGGAAAGATACGCTGGAACTGGAACAACGTCCAAGCGCTATCGCCCGCTGATGACACTTCGTGTGCCCAGGTCTTAAACAAATTTCCTTTGCTGTTCAAACCAGGCATCGGGAAATTCCAAGGAGCAAAAGTGCAGATCCACCTAATTTCAGGGGCACGACCCATCCATCACAAGGCGAGAGCAGTACCGTACATGATGAGAGAAAGGTAGAGATCGAGCTAGACCGGCTGCAAAGAGAGGGCATCATTTCACCGATCGAGTTCAGCGAGTGGGCCAGTTCTATTGTTCCAGTCCTCAAGGGAGACGCACCATCAGAATCTGTGGCGATTACAAAGTAACTATCAATCGTTTCTCTCTGCAGGACCAAATACCCACTACCAAAGGCCAACAACCTCTTTGCAATGCTGGCGGGAGGAAAGACGTTCATGAAGCTCGATCTGACTTCAGCTTACATGAAGCAGGAACTGGAGGAATCATTGAAGGCCCTCACCTGCATCAACACGCACAAAGGTCTTTTTGTTTATAATAGATGCCCGTTTGGAATCCATTCCGCAGTGGCGTTATTCCAGAGAAACAAGGACATTTACTGAAGTTGGTCCCGCACACCATGGTCTTCCAGGACGACATCTTGGTCACAAGTCGGAACATATTCGAGCATCTGCAGAACCTGGAGGAGGTTCTGAGTAAACTCAATCGAATGGGGCTCAGGTTAAAACGTTCGAAGTGCATTTTCCTGGCACCTGAAGTGGAGTTCTTAGGAAGGAGGATTGCAGCAGACAGCATCAGGCCCACTAACGCGAAGGCAGAGGCAATCGAGAATGCACCGAAGCCACAGAACGTGACGGAGCTGCGGTCGTTTCTGGGACTCTTGAACTACTTTGGTAACTTCTTACCAGGTCTCAGCACACTGCTAGAACCACTACATGTCTTACTATGAAAAGGGGGTGAATGGGTTTGGGGCAAAAGCCAAGAAAATGCCTTTGTAAAAGCAAGAAAATTCTTATTGTCAAACAAATTGCTTGTGTTGTATGATCCATGTAAGTGTTTGGTACTAGCATGTGATGCGTCGTCATATGGCGTTGGGTGTGTATTGCAACAAGCTAATGATTTCGGAAAACTGCAACTGGCTGCTTATGCATCCAGGAGTCTGTCTAAAGCTGAGAAAGCCGACAGAATGACTGAAAAAGAAGCGTTAGCATGTGTCTATGGTGTAAAGAAAATGCATCAATACCTGTTTGGACAAAAATTCGAATTGGAAACAGACCAAAAGCCACTTCTATCCCTGTTTTCCGAGAGTAAAGGGATAAATACCAATGCATCGGTCCGCATCCAGAGATGTTTCGGGTCAAACTTTCAAATGGACTCATTCACCAGAAACACTTGGACCAAATCAAACTCAGATTCACGGACTATCCTGAGCAACCCACATTGGACCCTCCCTTTTTTCATCCCCCAACATACACACCAGTGGCAACCGGCACCACGGTTGACCACGTAGCAGAACCCATCATCCACAACAGACCTGCAGGGCCCAACACACCAGGCAGCCCAGCAAGGCCAGCTGCACAGCAGCCCAGCGAGGGCCCAACAAATGATTCAACAACACCAGCTTTCACACCGAGACGATCAACCAGGGCAAGAAGAGCACCAGATCGACTCACATTGACTTTGTGGGGGAGTGTTGTTATATATGTGGACTTGTATTTACTCTGTACAGCCACCAGAGGATTCATCCCCTGGAGTCCCAAGGGATACCTTAATCCCTTGGGAGCACAGGTATTTAAGGAGGCTTCACAGGTTGGAGAGGCACTCTGGAGACCTGCAATAAAAGACTACGGTCACACTTTACTTTGAGCTCACAGTGTTCAATCTGACTCTTTCTCCATACACAGCTATATACAACATTCCCCTTCCATGAATCTCTCCAAAATTCCAACAGACATGGTTGCGTGAAAGTTCATATTTTTCACTCGTCGCTAATTGTTAAGTATCGAATAACTCCACGAGGCTACGTATGGTGAGCTAATTCAGGCATGACCTTACTCCAGTTTATTCATTCTCAAAGTGAGGATTCAACATGACTGCCAACATTATATACACGGCTTGCACGTGTCTGCCAGTGACCATTAGGACTCCGACAGTCATGCCATCCGGTGGCAGATAAAACCCAGTTAACATACATAACAACAAGGACCTGAGATCCATCCTCAGGTGGACCAGGAATTATATCATACATCCCAGAGACAACTACTTGGGCATGTCAGAAGAAACCGGTCTTCAGAGTTACTCTTCAGCAGGGAGACAGTTACTGAGTTGTGCTGTATGATGGAGCCTGCTGTACAGAGCACAGTGTACCCTGCCTGTGGTGATCAAAATCACTACTACACTGACATCTTTTGCTACCATCTCATTTCAAGCCACTATTGGTGGCATATGCCAGAAACATCAGCTGTCCATACACCTCTGCATTAAGCAGGTCACTTGTTTGCCAAGGGAGGATATTTATCACTTTCCCAATGGAATGGAGAGGGCACAACACAACTACCATTTTGTTGGGTTCCTAAGAGCACATGACAGCAATAATAAACGATCTCCTAGCAAAAGATCCTCTCGGAATGAGTGATCACAGTATGGTTGAATTTGCAATACAGATTGAGGGTGAGGAAGTTGTGTCTCAAACGAGCGTACTATGCTTAAACAAAGGGGACTACAGTGGGATGAGGGCAGAGTTGGCTAAAGTAGACTGGGAACACAGACTAAACGGTGGCACAATTGAGGAACAGTGGAGGACTTTCAAAGAGCTCTTTCATAGTGCTCAACAAAAATATATTCCAGTGAAAAAGAAGGGCATTAAGAGAAGGGATAACCAGCTGTGGATAACCAAGAAAATAAAGGAGAGTATCAAATTAAAAACCAATGCGTATAAGGTGGCCAAGGTTTGTGGGAAACTAGAGATTGGGATAATTTTAAACGACAGCAAAGAATGACTAAAAAAGCAATAAAGAAAGGAAAGATAGATTACGAAAGTAAACTTGCGCAAAACATAAAAACAGATAGTAAAAGCTTTTACCGATATATAAAACGGAAAAGAGTGACTAAAGTAAATGTTGGTCCCTTGGAAGATGAGAAGGGGGATTTAATAATGGGAAATGTGGAAATGGCTGAGACTTTAAACAATTATTTTGCTTCGGTCTTCACAGTGGAAGACACAAAAACCATGCCAAAAATTGATGGTCATGGGAATGTGGGAAGGGAGGACCTTGAGATAATCACTATCACTAGAGGGGTAGTGCTGGACAGGCTAATGGGACTCAAGGTAGACAAGTCCCCTGGTCCTGATGAAATGCATCCCAGGGTATTAAAAGAGATGGCGGAAGTTATACCAGATGCATTCGTTATAATCTACCAAAATTCTCTGGACTCTGGGGAGGTACCAGCGGATTGGAAAGCAGCTAAAGTAATGCCTGTGTTTAAAAAAGGGGGCAGACAAAAGGCAGGTAACTATAGGCCGGTTAGTTTAACATCTGTAGTGGGGAAAATGCTTGAAGCTATCATTAAGGAAGAAATAGCAGGACATCTAGATAGGAATAGTGCAATCAAGCAGACGCAACATGGATTCATGAAGGGGAAATCATGTTTAACTAATTTACTGGAATTCTTTGAGGATATAACAAGCATGGTGGATAGAGGTGTACCGATGGATGTGGTGAATTTAGATTTCCAAAAGGCATTCGATAAGGTGCCACACAAAAGGTTACTGCAGAAGATAAAGGTACGCGGAGTCAGAGGAAATGTATTAGCATGGATAGAGAATTGGCTGGCTAACAGAAAGCAGAGTAGGGATAAATGGGTCCTTTTCGGGTTGGAAATCGGTGGTTAGTGGTGTGCCACAGGGATCGGTGTTGGGACCACAACTGTTTACAATATACATAGATGACCTGGAAGAGAGGACAGAGTGTAGTGTAACAAAATTTGCAGATGACACAAAGATTAGTGGGAAAGCGGGTTGTGTAGAGGACACAGAGAGGCAGCAAAGAGATTTAGATAGGTTAAGCGAATGGGCGAAGGTTTGTCAGATGGAATATAATGTCGGAAAATGTGAGGTCATCCACCTTGGGAAAAAAAACAGTAAAACGGAATATTATTTGAATGGGGAGAAATTACAACATGCTGCGGTGCAGAGGGACCTGGGGGTCCTTGTACATGAATCCCAAAAAGTTAGTTTGCAGGTGCAGCAGGTAATCAGGAAGGCGAATGGAATGTTGGCCTTCATTGCGAGAGGGATGGAGTACAAAAGCAGGGAGGTCCTGCTGCAACTGTACAGGGTATTGGTGAGGCCGCACCTGGAGTACTGCGTGCAGTTTTGGTCACCTTACTTAAAGAAGGATATACTAGCTTTGGAGGGGTTACAGAGACGATTCACTAGGCTGATTCCGGAGATGATGGGGTTACCTTATGATGATAGATTGAGTAGACTGGGTCTTTACTCATTGGAGTTCAGAAGGATGAGGGGTGATCTTATAGAAACATTTAAAATAATGAAAGGGATAGACAAGATAGAGGCAGAGAGGTTGTTTCCACTGGTCGGGGAGACTAGAACTAGGGGACACAGCCTCAAAATACGGGGGAGCCAATTTAAAACCGAGTTGAGAAGGAATTTCTTCTCCCAGAGGTTTGTGAATCTGTGGAATTCTCTGCCCAAGGAAGCAGTTGAGGCTAGCTCATTGAATGTATTCAAATCACAGATAGATAGATTTTTAACCAATAAGGGAATTAAGGGTTACGGGGAGCAGGCGGGTAAGTGGAGCTGAGTCCACATCCAGATCAGCCATGATCTTGTTGAATGGCGGAGCAGGCTCGAGGAGCTAGATGGCCTACACCTGTTCCTAATTCTTATGTTCTTATGTTCTTTGTTCTTATGACCTCACTGATGCCTCCCATGTTACTACTGGGGGAGCAAATAACAAATCTGTGGCATATATGAATCAGGGAGATTGGTACTGTCGGACTAGGGCTACCCTTGTTGCTCTGGCTCATGACCCCTGTCTGTAATCTCCACGCCAAGACTTGTCCTCACAGAAAGGGAACGTTCTAGGAACTGTTCCAGCTGTATTGTCCATTTAATAAGCCTCTTATAACTGATGTAGTCCTTCTGCACTCCAAATTTAGTGCTTTCTGGCCAAATAACACTTGCTCCACAAGGGACAGCCTGACAAGGAGCATTTTAACATTATGCTATTATTCCAGAATAGTGCCGATGCTGGAAATCTGAAACAAGAACAGAAAATACTGGAAACAGTCAGCAGATCCGGTATCATCTGTGGAGAGAAACAGAGTTAACGTTTCAGGCCTGTGACCTCTCATTTGCACTAGAAGATGTTAGAACTGATTAGCTTTTAAGCAAGTACAGAGCCAGGAAAAGGGGACAAAAAAAGCACAAACTCTCGGGATTTTGAAGGTAATTACTATTAGGGGAGCTGGGGAGCCATAGTGCAAGATATCGAGTTAGACCCTACCCTTAACCAAAGTGCATTGTGAAAGGTTAGATGTTCAGATGTCACTTTAAGAAAGTGAAGGGTGTATTGATGGAAGGAAGGAGGACCGTTCAGTGTATTATGTTGCCTGCCCTGATGAAGTAACTGAACTTCTTTTGGCATTGGTCTGTAGTCCTGGGAGTGCGAAATTTGGCACTGAGTGCCAGTGCTATTGACATCTACCTTCACGTGGCATAAATGACATTCCTGGTTGGCTTTCTGGCAAAAGCAGTCTGTGCCTCCTTAATTCAATTTTCTCCAGGAGGGCTTGGAAATCAGAATCATAAAAATTCTGGGTTCTTCTCTGGCTTGATAACATGCGCTGCTGCCTTACTTGGTACAGATGGTCCTGCTGGAGATGTTTTTGAAAAGTATCATAAAAAAATAGGTGAGGCAAGCAGTGAAGTTATCTGAAAGCCAAGTGAGTGAGCCAAGCACTACTCCTTCCTTATGTGGCTGTCCCCCAGTCTGATGCTGAAATGTGTAGGCTGAACTGTTTTTATAGAGGCTGCCACTCCTGTTTCCATGTACTCCAGCAAATTATACTTGTTTTACACGGGATATATGATAAATGACTACTCCAATTATGCAAATAAGCTCACACTGGAAACCCTCTTGTAAATACTTCTCCGGACCACTGTTTTCATTGGCGTTACAGTGGCACAACTCAATGCTTGGAAGTTCATGTCCAAGTTCTTTTAAACCTTAATAACCTTACTTCTTTTTCATTCAGTCTTCAATAGCAATAAACCCTAACAAAAGTTCAAATATGACCTTTGCACTCTTATCCTTCTTCTCTCTATTTTCCACTTTTCCTGTCTTCTCTCCTAAGATGTTGCCAATGGGTTTGTTTCCACGGGTGCCGAGTGATCATTTTCCATGTGAAAATATATACAGGGAGTGTCCACAGCCCTGTTCAACAGGGAGGGCATCTCAGCTGAGTGCAAACCTGGCCTCAATTGCTTCAAGCCTCAGAACTACAGGACACCTCACCTCAGGTGGGGAAGCTGCACTCCCAACCTGTAGTGTGGTTTTCTGGGTGATCCAGCTCGGAGCAGCCATCAGCCTGATTTAAAGTTGTGTTCCCTGCCGTTCAGTCTTTGGACACTGCCTACAACTAATGTCACTGTATCAGAAGAGATGCCCTAGTCAAAGGTTTTATGCCAGGAACAAAATCAATGTATTTTAAAGAATATCAATTATATTTTTAAGATATGAATGTGAAGTCGGTTAAAAAGAATACTACTGCCCCAATACATTGCTTCCACTTAACTGTAGGACAAATTCACTGATGCTGTGCTCCCAGCAGGGAGCCACACTCGAAGGAAGCATGAGCTGGATAATCATGCAGTTGAGCCATTTCCAACCTATGCTCCCTTCAAGAGCTGTTAAATTCTGGTAGCGCAGGATCATTATCTGTATGTATCTGAAGACAGACCAATGAGAACAAAGTTTATTGATGTCATATTGTTGCCAGTGCCCCTCTATGATGTACTTAATTTTAGAAATTGATAAAATATTAACATAGTTCAGTTACAAACTGCTACAAATCACGAGTGTTGTATATAATATACAGGATAGAAACATAGAAACAGAGAAAATAGGTGCAGGAGTAGGCCATTCGGCCCTTCGAGCCTGCACCGCCATTCAATGAGTTCATTGCTGAACATGCAACTTCAGTACCCCATTCCTGCTTTCTCGCCATACCCCTTGATCCCCCTAGTAGTAAAGATTACATCTAACTCCTTTTTGAATATATTTAGTGAATTGGCCTCAACAACTTCCTGTGGTAGAGAATTCCACAGGTTCACCACTCTCTGGGTGAAGAAGTTTCTCCTCATCTCGGTCCTAAATGGCTTACCCCTTATCCTTAGACTGTGACCCCTGATTCTGGACTTCCCCAACATTGGGAACATTCTTCCTGCATCTAACCTGTCTAAACCCGTCAGAATTTTAAACGTTTCTATGAGATCCCCTTTCATTCTTCTGAACTCCAGTGAACACAAGCCCAGTTGATCCAGTCTTTCTTGATATGTCAGTTCCACCATCCCGGGAATCAGTCTGGTGAACCTTTGCTGCACTCCCTCAATAGCAAGAATGTCCTTCCTCAAGTTAGGAGTCCAAAACTATACACAATACTCCAGGTGTGGCCTCACCAAGGCCCTGTACAACTGTAGTTACACCTCCCTGCCCCTGTACTCAAATCCCCTCGCTATGAAGGCCAACATGCCATTTGCTTTCTTAACCGCTTGCTGTACCTGCATGCCAACCTTCAATGACTGATGTACCATGACACCCAGGTCTCGTTGCACCTCCCCTTTTCCTAATCTGTCACCATTCAGATAATAGTCTGTCTCTCTGTTTTTACCACCGAAGTGGATAACCTCACATTTATCCACATTATACTTCATCTGCCATGCATTTGCCCACTCACCTAACCTATCCAAGTCACTCTGCAGCCTCATAGCATCGTCCTCACAGCTCACACTGCCACCCAATTTAGTGTCATCTGCAAATTTGGAGATCCTACATTTAATCCCCTCGTCTAAACATTAAAGTAGAATGTAAACAGCTGGGGCCCCAGCACAGAACCTTGCGGTACCCCACTAGTCACTGCCTGCCATTCTGAAAAGTACCCATTTACTCCTACTCTTTGCTTCCTGTCTGCCAACGAGTTCTCAATCCATGTCAGCACACTACCCCCAATCCCATGTGCTTTAACTTTGCACATTAATCTCTTGTGTGGGACCTTGTCGAAAGCCTTCTGAAAGTCCAAATATACCACATCAACTGGTTCTCCCTTGACCACTCTACTGGAAACATCCTCACAAAATTCCAGAAGATTTATCAAGCATGATTTCCCTTTCACAAATCCATGCTGACTTGGACCTATCATGTCACCTCTTTCCAAATGCGCTGCGATGACATCATTAATAATTGATTCCATCATTTTACCCACTACCGATGTCAGGCTGACCGGTCTATAATTTCCTGTTTTCTCTCTCCCTCCTTTTTTAAAAAGTGGGGTTACATTGGCTATCCTCCACTCCATATGAACTGATCCAAAGTCGATGGAATGTTGGAAAATGACTGTCAATGCATCCGCTATTTCCAAGGCCACCTCCTTAAGTACTCTGGGATGCAGTCCATCAGGCCCTGGGAATTTATCGGCCTTCAATCCCATCAATTTCCCCAACACAATTTCCCGACTAATAAGGATTTCCTTCAGTTCCTCTTTCTTACTAGACCTTCTGACCCCTTTTATATCCGGAAGGTTGTTTGTGTCCTCCTTAGTGAATACCGAACCAAAGTACTTGTTCAATTGGTCTGCCATTTTTTTGTTCCCCGTTATGACTTCGCCTGATTCTGACTGCAGGGTACCTATGTTTGTCTTTACTAACCTTTTTCTCTTTACATATCTATCGAAGCTTTTGCAGTCCGCCTTAATGTTCCCTGCAAGCTTCCTCTCGTACTCTATTTTCCCTGCCCTAATCAAACCCTTTGTCCTCCTCTGCTGAGTTCTAAATTTCTCCCAGTCTCCGGGTCCGCTGCTATTTCTGGCCAATTTGTATGCCACTTCCTTGGCTATAATACTATCCCTGATTTCCCTTGATAGCCACGGTTGAGCCACCTTCCCTTTTTTATTTTTACGCCAGACAGGGATGTACAATTGTTGTAGTTCATCCATGCAGTCTCTAAATGTCTGCCATTGCCCATCCACAGTCAACCCCTTAAGTATCATTCGCCAATCTATCCTAGCCAATTCACGCCTCATTCCTTAAAAGTTACCATGCTTTAAGTTCTGGACCATGTCTCTGAATTAACTGTTTCATTCTCCATCCTAATGCAGAATTCCACTATATTATGGTCACTCTTCCCCAAGGGGCCTCGCACAATGAGATTGCTAATTAATCCTCTCTCATTACACAACACCTAGTCTAAGATGGCCTCCCCCCCTAGTTGGTTCCTCGACATATTGGTCTAGAAAACCATCCCTTATGCACTCCAGGAAATCCTCCTCCACCGTATTGCTTCCAATTTGGTTAACCTAATCTATATGCACATTAAAGTCACCCATGTTAACTGCTGCACCTTTATTGCATGCACCCATAATTTCCTGTTTGATGCCCTCCCCAACATCACTACTACTGTTTGGAGGTCTGTACACAACTCCCACTAACGTTTTTTGCCCTTTAGTGTTCTGCAGCTCTACCCATATAGATTCCACATCATCCAAGCTATTGTCCTTCCTAACTATTGCATTAATCTCCTCTTTAACCAGCAATGCTACCCCACCTCCTTTTCCTTTTATTCTATCCTTCCTGAATGTTGAATACCCTTGAATGTTGAATTCCCAGCCCTGATCATCCTGGAGCCACGTCTCTGTGATCCCAATCATATCATATCTGTTAACATCTATTTGCACAGTTAATTCATCCACCTTATTACGGATATTCCTTGCATTAAGACACAAAGCCTTCAGGCTTGATTTTTTAACACCCTTTGTCCTTTTAGAATTATGATGTAGTGTGGCCCTTTTGTTTCTTGCCTTTGTTTACTCGGCCTTCCACTGTTGCTTTTTACCTTTCTATCATCTGTTTCTGACTCCATATTACTTCACCCTGTCTCACTGCATAGGTTCCCATCCGCCTGCCATATTAGTTTAAACACACCCGAACTGCATTCGCAAATGTTACCCCTAGGACATCAGTTCCAGTCCTGCCCAAGTGCAGACCATCCCTTTTGTACAGGTCCCACTTCCCCCAGAACTGGTTCCAATGTCCCAGGAATTTGAATCCTACCTCTTGCACCACTGCTCAAGCCACGTATTTATTCTAACTATCCTGCTCCCTCTACTCTGATTAGCACATGGCACTGGTAGCAACCCAGAGATTACTACCTTTGAGGTCCTACTTTTTAATTTAACTCCTAGCTCCCTAAATTCAGCTTGTAGGACCTCTTCCTGCTTCTTACGTATATCGTTGGTACCTACATGTACCACGACAGCTGGCTGTTCACCCTCCCTCTCCAGAATGCTCTGCAGCCGCTCCGAGACATCCTTGACCCTTGCACCAGGGAGGCAACATACCATCCTGGAGTCTCGGTTGTGGCCACAGAAACTCCTATCTATTCCCCTTACAATAGAGTCCCCTATCATTACAGCTCTCCCACTCTTTTTCCCGCCCTTCTGTGCAGCAGAGCCACCCATGGTGCCATGAACCTGGCTGCTGGTGCCTTCTCCTGGTAAGTCATCTCCCCCAACAGTATCCAAAACGGTATATCTGTTTTGGAGGGAGATGACCGCAGGGTCTCCTTCACTATCTTCCTGCTCTTGACTTGTCTCTTGGTCACCCATTCACTATTTGTCCTAACCTTTACCTGCAGTGTGACAAACTCACTAAATGTGCTATCCACAATATTCTCAGCATCGCGCATGCTCTAGGGTGAGTCCATCCGCAGCTCCAGTGCCGTCATGCGGTCTGTCAGGAGCTGCAGCTGGACACACTTCCTGCACACATAGTAGTCAGGGACACTAGACGTGTCCCTGATTTCCCACATAGCACAGGAGGAGCATGACATGGGTCCAAGCTCTCTTGCCATGACTTAACCCTTAAATTAATTTACTTACTAAAATTTACTTAAACACCAAACAGCTACTTACTAGTTCACTGTCAATTAAACCAATCTAAAAGTCAGTCTAAAAGAGAGTTATACTTACCAGTTGAACAGCCAACCACTTACCAGCTTGGCTGTGATGTCACCTCTCGATTTCGCATCCCTCTAATCTTTGTCTGCAGCAGGTTGGGCTGGTCTCTGGGCCTCCATCTACAACTTTCGCACTCCTTATCAGCTGCTCTAGTGTCAGCACTGGTAGGAAAAACAAGACAAAACAGCACCTGCCACCCCCACTTGCCCTTAAATTTCACCCACTTACCAAACTCACGAATGCCACTCTATGCTACTGCATGAGCTGCCTCTTTTTAAACTGTATCTAGGTCAGATGACTCACTACTGGTCAGTCATTTACAGAACTGGTTTTAACTAGCTGCTAATTGCCTCCTACTGGAGAGTTACCTTGTTTTTCTCTGCCTAAACCTGAAAGATTCCCAACTATTTAACTTTTCCCTTTAAATTAAACTGCTACTTACTTAGAAGCTACTGACAATTGGCACTTACAATTTACTCCAGCCTCCAAATGGTTTAATGAGCATAACCCTGAAAACTCACCCACTTACCAAACTCACGAATGCCACTCCATGCTGCTGCACTCTGTGCTCTGCACGAGCTGCCTCTTTTTAAACTGTATCTAGGTCAGATGACTCAGTACTGGTCAGTCGTTTACAGAACTGGTTTTATCTAGCTGCTAATTGCCTCCTACTGGAGAGTTACCTTGTTTTTCTCTGCCTAAACCTGGAAGATTCCCAACTAGTTAACTTTTCCCCTTTAAATTAAACTGCTACTTACTTAGAAGCTACTGGCAATTGCTACTAACAATTTACTCCAGCCTCCAAATGGTTTAAAGAGAATAACCCTTAAAACTCACCCACTTACCAAATTCAGGAATGCCACTCTATGCTGCTGCACTCCGTGCTCTGAGCGAGCTGCCTTGTATGTATAACTCAGTATTTCACATTTTTACTTATTGCTTATCAGCTTCTATTTGACTGGTGTTTCTCCAATATATGTAACAACGCTCATGCCCACCTCTCTTTCTCTCTTCCATTCAGACAATAAATAGTTCTAGCCCAGTGCCCACAAGTCATGATTTTGGGTCTGTCTCCATCATCAGGACATTGCATCATCTGAGTGATATAAGCTTAGCAACGGGCCAGAAAGGAGATTGAAAAATACCAAGTGAAGCTCAAAATGTAAGATCTGTATGGCAGAGTGAGCTGGATGGGTTGAATTGCATTTTATTATTCTCCATTCTTATGTTCTTATTTGTTTTTAAACCAGATGTAATGAGATCACATTTGTAGATTATTTGAGCCATTATTCTGTTGTTACTTCAGGAATTGCTGAACAATAGTAACCTCCTTGGACGCTACACCTAGAAAACACTTACCTTCCGTCAGCATCTGTATCTTCTCCATTTCTAGTTCTGTTCACCTACCATATCTTGCTTTCTGACCTTCATTCACCCTCTCTGACTCTCCCTCTCTGTCCTTATCTCTATTTCTAACATTATAGAAACTTCTCCAGCAGTTGGAGGCTGGCAAAAGAGAGTTTTGATTTACCTAAACAGCCAAAGCTAAAGACTGGGCAATACAACCAGACTCTATCTACTCACAACACTCTCAAAACTGAACTCAGATCAAACTTTAGTGCAACATAAATGCACCATTACTCCTATAACCTTGATCACCTAAACTCAGAAAATTAATCTAAGAGGTTCTCTTCCAGCAGGAATGTGACTGGGTAACATGTGCTGGCATGGAGTCAGCCAGGGTTGTTAATGAGGCTGACATCATAACACAAAATAAACCATCACATCTGATGACCATAAGGAAAATCTTTTATATATGTATTTGTCTATATACATATGTATCTACATTTATATATTTATACACATATATATATACATAAATAACATTTATATTTAATAAAATACATTTATATATTTATGTAACTATAACCAGTTGGTCATGGCATTGCTCATAAAGAAAATTATGAAAAATATTGGTTTGAAGTACTTTTTCCAATATGGGCATCAACATAAGAGAACAGAGGCACAGCACTCAGAAGGTAAGTTAAATAAAACCTTTCTGTGATTAAAAAAATATATATATTGTTTTTTATACATCCTTACAATACAGTGACACCTTTCTCTGTTTATCTTTGTGTAGCTTGGAGGATGAGTTCATGAAATGAATTTGAGACGGTTTTCCAGAACAATATGTCAAGGTAGCAACTAGGGAACGGGCTATTTTGTATCCAATAGTGTAGAATGAAACAGGGTGAACTAGTAATCTTACTGTAAAAAGGATCCTCTGAGAAAGAGTGAGAGAATTTCATGTTGTGTTTGAGCTGAGGTTAAGTCCGAAACTAGGGTTTTAAATTTAAACAAAGCTAATTACATAGGTATGAGTGGCTAGTTTGGCTAAGCTAGATTGGGAAATTAGATTAAAAGATATGACAGTAGATAAGCAACGGCAAATATTTTGAAAAATAATTCATAATTCTCAATGAGTATATGTTCCCTTAAGGAATAATAACTCCACTGGAAGCGTAGTCCAACCGCAGCTAACTAGAGAAGTTGAGAATAGTATTAGATTAAAATAAGATCCTAACAATGTTGCCAAAAAGAGTAGTAAGCCTGCGGATTGGGGGGGTTTTAAAAATCAGAAAAAACATGACCAAGAAATTAATCAAGAGGTAAAAAATAGAATATGAAAATAAACTACCAAGAAATATAAAAAAAGATTGCAAGAGCTTCTACAAGTATGTAAAAAGGAAGAGATTAGCAAAAGTAAACTTAGATCCCATAGAGACAGATACAGGAGAAATTACAATGGGGAATAAGAAAATGGCAGAGACATTAAACAAATATTTTGAATCTGTCTTCACAGCAGACAACACAGAAATTATACCAGAAATGGTGGGAAGCCAAGGGTCTAATGAAAGTGAGAAACTTAAAATAATTAATATTAGTAAAGAAAAAGTACTGGAGATAGTAATGGGACTTAAAGTCCAATCCCCTGGACCTGATGATCTATATCTATAGGTTTTTAAAGAGATCGCTGCAGAATCGTAGAATCATAGAATGGTTACAGCACAGAAGGAGGCCATTTGGCCCATTGAGTCCATGCTAGCTCTCTGCAAGAGCACTTCAGCTAGTCACACTCTCCTGCCCTTTCCCCGTAGCACTGCAAATTTTTTCCTTCAGCTACGTATCCAATTCCCTTTTGAAAGCCATGATTGAGTCTGCCTCCACCATCTTTCAGGCACATCATTCCAGATCCTAACCACTTGCTGCATAAAAAGGATTTTCCTCATGTCGCCTTTGGTTCTTTTGCCAATCACATTAAATCTGTGTCCTCTGGTTCATTACTCTTCCACCAATGGGAACAGTTTCTCTCTATCTACTCTGTCTAGATCCCTCATGATTTTGAACACCTCTTTCAGATCTCCTCTCAACTTTCTCTGCCCGAAGGAGAACAACCGCAGCTTCCCTAGTCTATCTGCGTAACTGAAGTTCCTCATCCCTTGAACCATTCTTGTAAACCTTTTCTGCAACCTCTCTAAGGCCTTCACATCCTTGCTAAAGTGCGTTGCCCAATATTGGAAACAATACTCCAGTTGAGGCCGAACCAGTGTTTTATAAAGGTTCATCTTAACTTCCTTGCTTTTGTACTCTATGCCTCTATTAATGAAGCCCAGGATCTCATATGCTTTTTTAACCATTTTCTCAATCACCTTCAATGATTTTTACACATACACCCCCAGGTCTCTCTGTTCATGCATCCCCTTTAGGATTTAGTTTAAATTGCCTCTTCTCGTTCTTCCTACCAAAATTCTTCACACTTTTCTGCATTAAATTTCATCTAACGCATGTCTGCCCATTTCACCAACCTGTCTATGTCTTCTTGAAGTCTATCACTATCCTCCTCGCTGTTCACTATACTTCTAAGATTTGTGTCATCTTCAAATTTTGAAGTAGTGCCCTGTACACCCATGTTCAAGTCATTAATATTTATCAAGAAAATCAGTGGTCCTAGTACCAACCCCTGGGGAACATTACTATATACCTTCCTGAGGTCAGAAAATCAACCGTTCACCACTACTCTCCGTTTCCTGTCGGTTGGGCACTTTTGCATCCATGCTGCCACTTTCCCTTTTATTCCATGGGCTTCAACTTTGCTGGCAAGCCTATTATGTGGCACTTTATCAAACGCCTTTTGGAAGTCCACGTAGCACGTCAACCGCATTGACCTCATCAACCCTCTCTGTTATCTCATCAAAAAACTCAATCAAGTTAGTTAAACATGATTTGCCTTTAACAAATCCATGCTGGCGTTCCTTAATTAATCCACACTTGTCCAAGTGACTGTTAATTTTGTCTCTGATTACCATTTCTAAAAGCTTCCCCACTACCGAGGTTAAATTGACTGGCCTGTAGTTGCTGGGTTTATCCTTACATTATTTTTTGAACAAGTGTGTAACATTTGCAATTCTCCAGTCCCCTGTATCTAAGGAGAGTTGGAAGATTATGGCCAGTATCTCCGCAATTGTCACCTTAACTTCCCTCAGCATCCGAAGATGCATCCTATCCGGTCCTGGCTGACTTATCTACGTTAAGTACAGCCAGATTTTCTAGTACCTCCTCTTTATCAATTTTTATCCCATCCAGTGTCTCCACTACCTCCTCTTTCACTATGACTTTGGCAGCAGCATCTTCCTTGGGGAAGACAGATGCAAGGTGCTAAATTAATACCTCAGCCATGCCCTCTGCCTCCATGCATAGGTCTCCTTTTTGGTCCTTAATTTCCACAACCCTCCTCTTACTACCGTTTACTATATTTATGTGTATAGAACATTTTTGAATTCTCTTTTATGATTGTGGATGCATTCGATCTTCCAGGATTCCCTAGATTCTAGAAGGTCCCTCTGGATTGGAAGATAGCAAATGTAACCCCGCTATTCAAGAAAGGAGAGAGAGAAAAAACAGGGAATTATAGGCCCGTTAGCCTGGCATTAGTCGTAGAGAAAAAGCTATAATCTCTTAATGGAACCTGGTAACAGGGCACTTAGAAAATCATGGACAGAGTTTTGTTTAGCTGGGCGGGGTCTGGCGCTGTCAGTCACCGTGGCGGGTCACGACCCCATGCTTGCTTCCATCCCACTGCATAATCGAATCTGTGCTAATGGGGTCTAGTAAGCCTGACCTGCAAAGTACCCAGCCCAATTAAGTGGTGCAGGTCTGATGACGTCAGTATTGATGCATTTTCAAGTGGGATATTTAAAGGAACCATGGCCACATTGCAGTTGAAGGTTCATCTAGGAGTGTGCAGGTAGTGCACAGAGGCAGAGGGCTGCATCTAGGTTCTTCAATGACTCCCTCCATATGCTTGTGAAGGGAGTCAGAGCATGCAGGGAAGTCCTTTTTCCTTCAAGTTGGCAGAAGAGACCTCCCCAGGAGACAAAAAGAGCCTTGCTCCAAATTGCAGAGCAGGTGAACGACAGGGATGTGAGAGGTGGCTAGTAAAATGGGGCTGTGATAATATAGCTAAGAGAGAAGGATGGGTGGCTGTGCAAGGTATGTTGATGTGAGTAAGGATGTGCAGGAGTATGGTTGGGAAGTCAGAATGATGGGGATATGATGAGAGGCACAGCAGGAGTCCCAGACTCCTCAATCCCTGGGTATGTCTTGTTCCACTGGCAGGACAGACCCACCCGAGGTGATGGCACAGTGGTATACAGTCAGGAGGGACTGGCCCTGGGAGTCCTCAACATTGATTTCAGACCCCATGAAGTCTCATGGCTTCAGGTCAGAATGGGCAAGGAAACCTCCTGCTGATTACCTCCCTCCCTCAGCTGATGAATCAGTATTCCTCCATGTTGAATACCACTTGGAAGAAGCACGAAGGGTAGCAAGGGCACAGAATGTACTCTGGGTGTGGGGGACTTCAATGTCCATCACTAAGAATGGCTCATTAGAACCACTACTGACCAAGCTGGCCAGTCCTGAAGGACATAGTTGCCAGACTCGGTCTCCAGCAGGTGGTGAGAGAACCAACACAAGGGGAAAAACCTACTTGACCTCGTCCTCACCAATCTACCTGTCACAGATGCATCTATCCATAACAGCATTAGTAGCATTGATCACACAGAAGACACCCTCCATCGTGTTGTGTGGCACTACCACCATGCTAAATGGAACAGATTCAGAACAGATCTAACAACTCAAAACTGGGCATCCATGAGGCGCTGTGGGCCATCAGCAGCAGCAGAATTGTATTCCACCACAATCTGTAACCTCATGGCCTGGCATATCCCTCACTCTACCATTACCATCAAACAGGGGACCAACCCTAGTTCAATGAGGAGAGCAGAAGAGCATGCCTGGAGCAGCACCAGGTGTACCTAAAATGAGGGACCAACCTGGGGTTGTTGCGACACAGGACTACATGCACACTATACAGCGGAATGGGCCTAAGCAGACTTAAGCATCCCAGAATCAATGGATCAGATCAAAGTTCTGCAGTCCTGCCACATCCACTTGTGAATGGTGGTAGACAATTAAACAATTAATGGGAGGAGGAGGCTCCATGAATATCCCCATCCTCAATGATGGAGGAGCCCAGCACACAAGTGCCAAAGACAAGACTGAAGCATTTGCAACCATCTTCAGCCAGAAGTTCCGAGTTGATGATCCTTATTGGTCTCTCCCTGAGGTCCCCACCATTACAGAAGCCAGTCTTCAGCCAAATCAATTCACTCCACGTGGTATACTGGATACAGCAAAGGCAATGAGCCCCGACAACATCCCGGCTGTCGTGCTGAAGAATTGTGCTCCAGAACTAACTGCGCCTCTAGCCAAGCTGTTCCATTACAGCTGTAACACTGGCATCTACCCAACAATGTGGCAAACTGCCCAGGTATGTCCCATCCACAAAAAGCAGGACAAATATAATCTGGCCAATTACCGCGCCATCAGTCTGCTCTCAATCATCAACAAAGTAATGGAAGGAGTTATCAACAGTGCTATTAAGCGGCACTTACTCACCAATAACCTGCTCACCAATGCTCAGTTTGGGTTCCGCCAAGACCACTCGGCTCCAGACCTCATTACAGCCTTGGTCCAAACATGGACAAAAGAGCTGAAATCCAGAAGTGAGGTAAGAGTGATGCCATTGATATCAAGGCAGCATTTGACCGAGTGTGACATCAAGGAGCACTAGTAAAATTAAAGTCAATGGGAATCAGAGGGAAAGCTCTCCACTGGCTGGAGTCATACCCAGCACACAGGAAGATGGTTGTGGTTGTTGGAGGACAATCATCCCAGATCCAGGATATCACTGCAGGAGTTCTTCAGGGCAGTGTCCTAGGCCCAACCATCTTCAGCTGCTTCATCAAAGACCTTCCCTCCAACATAAGGTCAGAAGTGGGGATGTTCACTGATGATTGCACAGTGTTCAGTTCCACTGGCAACTCCTCAGCAAATGATGCAGTCCATGTTCACATGCAGCAAGACCTGGACGACATTCAGGCTTGGGCTGACAAGTGACAAGTAATATTCGTGCCACACAAGTGCCAGGCATTGACCATCTCCAACAAGCAAGAGTATAACCACCTCCCCTTGATATTCAACGGCATTACCATCACAGAATCCCTCACCTTCAAAATCCTGGGGTTCACCATTGATTAGAAACCTAATTGGTCCAGCCACATAAATATTGTGGCAAGAAGGGTGGGTCAGAGGCTGGGTATTCTGTGGCGATTGTCTAACCTCCTGACTCCCCAAAGCTTTTCCACCATCTAGAAGGCACAAGTCAGGAGTGTTAGATGGAATACTCTCCACTTGCCTGGATGAGTGCAGCTCCAACAACACTCAAGAAGCTCAACACAATTCAACACAAAGCAGCCATTTGATTGGCACCCCATCCACCACTTTCAATATTCACTCCCTCTACCAGCAGGTTAAAGGGAAACTAAGTAAAACGAGCAGTTTGTTAAAACTTTAGTCCGAGGCTGCGGTTGGGCCAAAGCGGAGGGGGGACAACTTTAAAAAAAAATTTCACTAAAAATAAATAAAAAGATAAAAAGCATACCCAAGACACTTTTACACCTAATCACTGTTTCAAAATTTTAAAAAAAAATAAAGAAAGAAACTTTAACTTACTTTTCTTTGCAGAGTACTCACTTACCACCTGTTTAAGCAGCTTTTACAGGGCGGTTCCCTCGGCGATATGGACCAGCTTCCGTTCAGGCCAAACTTACACCCTGGCAATTTTCTCGGCGCTGCACGTTGGCGGTTTGATCCCGCAAGGCGTTTTCAGATTTGGACAATACCACTAAAAACATAATGGAGAAAATTTCGCCGGGCGGATAAAGAGCTGTACCACCGAGAAAATCGCCGTGAACCCGCCGGAAATGATAGGGAAGTTTAGCCACAATTCTGGGCCAAGGCCTTAGAGAGGGTGCAGAAAAGATTTACTAGAATGATACCAGGAATGAGGGACTTCAGTCATGTGGCGAGGCTGGAGAAACTGGGGAATTTTCTCCTTAGAGCAAAGAAGGATGAGAGCAAATTTGATCGAGGTGTTCAAATTCCCGAATGGTTTTGATGGAGTAAATAAAGCGATTGGTCTAGAAATTGGTCTTTTGGTGATAGCGGTATTTTGTCGGCATTTTTTGCTAAAAAAAACATTAAAAATACAACTAATTTTTAAAGGCATAAAATTGGCAAAAAAAAAATACGCCTCACGGCAAAAATTAACATTGTACGAGGATTCACGGTGGAAACTGCGGTCCTCACCAGCTTTAGTCCGAGGCCGATTACCAGTAAAAAGACACTGGGAGGGGGGAACATACACCAAAAAAATTGTAAAAGTTAAAACAATAAACAATCACAAACATTCACAAGGCTTATCTAGCAAATCGTTGAAAAATTAATATATAAAAACGTTAACACCTTTTTTGCAGGTCTTCATACCTACCGCTGTTTCTGGGACTGCAATGCAGTCTTTTCTCGGGCGTATTTTTTTCATGCAGAATCATCTATCATCATCATAGGCAGTCCGTCGGAATCGAGGAAGACTTGATGCCACTCTTAACATGAGTTCTTAGGTGGCTGTACAGTCCAATACAAGAGCCACAGTCTCTGTCACAGGTGGGACAGGTAGTCATTGAGGGAAGGGGTGGGTGGGACTGGTTTGCCTGCAAGCTTTCGGCGACGAGACTTCAGATGCTCAGCACCCTCCCGGATGCACTTCCTCCACTTAGGGCGGTCTTTGGCCAGGGACTCGCAGGTGTCAGTGGGGATGTCGCACTTTATCAGGAAGGCTTTGAGGGTGTCCCTATATTGCTTCCGCTGCCCACCTTTGGCTCGTTTGCCGTGAAGGAGTTCCGAGTAGAGTGCTTGCTTTGGGAGTCTCATGTCTGGCATGCAAACTATGTGGCATGCCCAGCGGAGCTGATCAAGTGTGGTCAGTGCTTCAATGCTGGGGCTGTTGGCCTGGTCAAGGACGCTAACATTCCTCCCAGGGGATTTGCAGGATCTTGCGGAGACATCGTTGGTTGTATTTCTCCAGCGACTTGAGGTGTCTACTATACATGGTCCATGTATCTGAGCCATACAGGAGGGTGGGTATTACTACAGCCCTGTAGACCATGAGTCTAGTGATAGTTTTGAGGGCCTGGTCTTCAAACATTCTGTTCCTCAGACGGCCGAAGGTGTTGGATCTCATCATCAGTGCCTGCGCTTGTTGGTAGGAGGCTCCCGCGATCGGGGAAGTGGTCCACATTGTCCAGGGCCGCGCCTTGGATCTTGATGACTGGGGGGCAGTGCTGTGTGGCGAGGACAGGCTGGTGAATGACCTTTGTCTTACTGATGTTTAGCATATGGCCCATGCTTCCGTACGCCTCAGTAAAGGATACGCTAAATGGCCAATTTAAGGTGATATCACATTTTTTCATCTTGCATGACGGCAGGCCTCGCTTTTCAGCGGTATTTCTGTATTGTATAGGGTTAATCACACAGGGTTAATTATGATATTTAGTCATTCACAGTACTGTCTCTGCTCCATGCTTCGTGGATGTTGTTGCTATATATAGAGAGGGAAAGCAACCTTGAGACGCACACCAGCTTATTATGAGACGGTCCGCGGCTCGAGGTCTCATGCTTTGTGGACAAGCACCTGGGGCCTTACAGATTAGGAGTTGTCCATAAGCCACATGCACCCATGTTTTGTTCAATAGTATGTTTATTTGATAGTATAAAGGTACAGCACTGTCCCGTAGCTCTTTGAACTTCACCTTGGACCGTGATTCAGCCATCACTTGTGGAGTTCCCGATGGGCTGAAGGCTGTGAGCGTTGTTGCATCTTATCATACTTCTCTTTTCTTCGTAAACTGTATTATTAATGTTTCTTTTCTCTCAGTAAACAGTGTTTTATTCTTTACTTCATTTGTCTTGTCTTTTATTTAAAATTCATCCAGATCCCGAACCTGGGTCTATTATTATTGATCCAAAACATTTTGGCGTCATGAACAGGATCTGGTAAAATGTTTAAGAGAAAAGACAAGAAGCAGTCTCCTCCTGCGGGAGAGAAGTATAGAATACCAGGGTGGGGCACGAGGGATGAGGGTTTTGGCTCTCTTGCCAAGGTGCGAGCCCGGTTTGGACCCCCACAACATGGGGATACGCCATTAATGGAACAGAACAAAGATAGAGCCGTACCCCACGCGGTACTGTCTCTCCTGGAGGAAGCGGGCTTCCCACAGGAGAAAAATAGTCCCCCAGAAATGGGATGGATTTTGTTGACAGCCTTAAGGGCAATGTGTAAACAACTGAAGGAAAGTGAGGCAGAAAACCGACAGTTAAAACCAGCTGCTAAGATTTAGGAAAGTCAAAACTCGACCCTGACTGAAGCGGTCTGCACTGCACAAGAACGGGCTGACAAGGGCAATAAACAATCAGAAACTATAATATGCCATCTGCCGACAGTACAAAATAAAAAGAAAACTAGACGATGGAAATTACAGCTGGATTTGAAATATATCTTTTGTATTTGCTGCTGCACGTGGTATGGACTTGCTCAATCCGATCCCAGTGAGTGTTTAAAAGCCCATGCAAAAGCATGTGGGGAATGTATAGAAGCTGGAAAAAATTGAGAGGGCGGGGGGAACGGGAAGAAACTAAAGACTCTCCCCCATACGCTCCGAGCTCGTAAGCTAGACCTCTTATGACAAATAAGATGAAACAGCAAGATGGGGAACAGCCGGTAACCACTGGAGGGGTGTGTGACTTCACCACTAGTGAGTTACAAGAAATGGTTACTATAGAGGTCCGGCAAAAATATCCCTCTGCCGTTGATTGGGAAGGGGAGGTAAAACCTTGGGCTACTATGGCGGAGGGTGCGATACAGTTGCGCAACATGGCAACACAGGGAGGAATATCACCAACAATCTGGGGGGGCCAGATCAGGAGCTCTTTACGGCAGGAATGCGGAGTAGGCTGATGAAGAGTGGCCCTCCTATGATGAGGGGTGAGCTACTCGCATTATTGGGACCAGCCCAAGTGCAGTGGGTGGGGGACGCCTGCCTATTGTTAGGACAGTTAGAGGATGTAGAAGATCTCCTCAACTAGGGGTGTGGCCGGGGTCCGAGAGCACTCCCATTGAGAACCACATCAACACAAGCTCCCGGGGATCTGAGGCCACACATTCCAATTACTTACCTGCAGGGGATTAACCATAATAAGCTTTGTTGAATGAAGAAAAACTTTGTGAATGTCTGTCTGTGAATGAAAGCGCTTTTGTGATTTTTTGACTGCGGAATTAATTTTTCATGTGCCTGAAAGCCTGTTTGGAAAATAGTGGGGCTGTCTGTTTGTTTTAGCTCCATCCACTTTTTCAAACAGAGTGAAGGTTTTTTTTAAACCCTTCGTAGTGTTGTCCTGTATGTGGGAAGTCTTCAGAAAGTGTGAACCTTACAGGGGAAACCATACAAGCGCTCTTGGGGCGGGTATCATTAGATATGCGGTATCCCCCTACAATAGTCCTGTTTGGCCTGTGCAGAAACCCGACAAAAGATGGAGGATGACTGTAGACTACCGACAACTGAACAAATTTGCTCCTCCCCTGGCAACCGCTGTCCCAGATGTAGTAACTATAACAGAGCGGAGTGGTATGCGGTAATCGACCTGGCCAATGAGACACACAAGGTCGGGTGAGCGCAGCAAAGCTCCATAGTGCGCTGGAAATGGTATATCGCAGACAGAGGAAATAAAGGAAAAGAAGGAATCACCCGACTACATGAGCATGTGGCTGAATATCCACAAACAGCTGAGAGTGAACTTACGCAATCGTCTGACAGTTTAACCAAAGAGTCACCAATCACCTGGGGCATGTCTTTTGAACAGTTAACACCTGAAGAGCATAGCCATGCCTGGTTCGCAGATGGCTCAGCGGTCTGGCGAAACGGCCTTCGGCGATGGCAAGCCGCTGCCTTCAATCTAAAAACCCAGACAATTGTGCATGATGAGGGCATGGGAGGCTCCAGCCAGCTAGCAGAACTAGCAGCTGTAGTCCTTGTGTTGGAAGAGGAACAGCAACAAGTACACATATATACTGACTCATGGGCAGTAGCTAATGGCATGGCAAGCTGGATGCAAAACTGGCATGAACATAACTGGCAAATAACTGGGAAAGACTTGTGGGGAAAGCACCTATGGGAACAAATGTGGTCCAAAGCCCAGAAGATGAAAATAACTGTATATCGTGTGGACGCTCACATGAAAAACACTTCAAAGACCTCTGAACATAATAACACCATTGATAATATAGCCCATGTACGGGCTGTCAAAGAGGCAGAAGGATAGAATATGGCATAGGCAAGTGGGCCCATCACAAATCTAGACATTTGGACATTCAGGGTACGATATAATGGGCACGAAATAGGGGGTTACATTTGACTACGGACGGTGTTAAACAGATCATAAACACCTGTGAAATTTGTCAAAAGGTGAAGCATTTTCCCCTACAACGACAACCCGGTGCCCATATTAAGAGAGGGACTCAACCAGCACAAATATGGCAAGTTGATTATGTAGGACCTTTACCATTGCAACAATGGTTCCAATATTTGCTCACTGCTGTTGATACCTATTCTGGACTTTTGATAGCTTATCCAGTGACTAAAGCGAATCAACAAAGTACGATTAAAGGACTGGAGAATTTAATCACATACTATGGTGAGCCAGCAGAAGTACAGTCCGATAATGGGTCGCACTTCACAGGTCAAACAGTGCAACAGTGGCCCATACACAATAGGATCTATTGGATGTTTCACATACCTTACTATCCGCAAGCTGCAGGGTTAATAGAATGCATGAATGGAATACTTAAGCAATAGATTAAAATATTAACTCCCACTAACACATTGCAAGGGTGGTTAAAGGTCTTACCACAAGCAGTACGCAATCTGAATCACCAACCATTGCAGGGGGGGGGGGGGCGGGGTGAACTCCCATAAGCCCCATGTTAGGCAAAGTTAGTGTCCCTACTATTGAAAAAGAAAATCAGACTCAGGACACAGTTTGTGAAGGCGGAAAAGTGTGGGTGCCAGAAACCCTTACAAGCAGGGGAAATCTTAGCAAAAGGAGAAGGAAACACTTATTGGGTGCTCCTGACTGGTCAAGATATTCCTCTCTGTGTTGCCAAGGGTAAATTGACTAAACGGGGCTGAATTAACAACACCTATGCTTCCTCCCACAGGATTTCTGCCCAAAATGGCGACTTACCAACTCGTGCTGGCCAGTCTCTGTGTCTCGTTATCTGTGACGGTGCTACTTCCATCCTCAAACACAGCATGGAATGGCCATATAGGGTGGCGGTTAGCTAACACTGATCGTACGCAAGACAATTACTAACCTTCCTCCCACTGTAGACCTAACTCGCTTAGCTCAATTTCTAAAAGCTAACACTGGTCGTTGTTTTATTCGTCATGTTATTACTGCTTGTATGTATTCTTTAGTGTAGACTGCGGGCGTTGCTTGCACCTACTCAACGTGTAACTGATGCATTACGTCTTCAACTTCATTATATCACTTAGAATGTCTAAATATCAATGGTGGATTGTATTGAATGGGGTTAATCACACAGGGTTAATTATGATATTTAGTCATTCACAGTACTGTCTCTGCTCCATGCTTCGTGAATGTTGTTGCTATATATAGAGAGAGAAAGCGACCTTGAGACGCACACCAGCTTGTTATGAGATGGTCCGCGGCTCGAGGTCTCATGCTTTGTGGACAAGCACCTGGGGCCTTACAGATTAGGAGTTGTCCATAAGCCACATGCACCCATGTTTTGTTCAATAGTATGTTTATTTGCTAGTATAAAGGTACAGCACTGTCCCGTAGCTCTTTGAACTTCACCTTGGACCGTGATTCGCGAGCGGTGCCGGGACCCCCAATGCCCCAGACCAGCCGTCGCTTGTGGCGTTCCCAACGAGGGAAGGCTGTGCGTGTTGTTGCATCTTATCATACTTCTCTTTTCTTTGTAAACTGTATTATTAATGTTTCTTTTCTCTCAGTAAACAGTGTTTTATTTTTACTTCATTTGTCTTGTCTCTTATTTAACATTCATCCAGATCCCGAACCTGGGTCTATTATTATTGATCCAAAACAATTTCAAAACTGACGAAACCAGGACTGAATATTTACCTTCTCTCACTGTCCACGCATCTGCATGAAGAGTCCCTTTCATGAGGTGTTGGAACGCACCTGCGGCCTGAATCCTTAGTTTCAGGATTGAGAAGAGGGTCAAAGGTAAATGTTGATGAAGAAGATTATTGGAATGAAGTGCCCGCTGGGAAAGCATTGCTTCTCAGGTGGTAACTTTTCAGCCGAGAGTTCAGAGGGGGCCTGGCTACTACTTCCCACGCAGAAGTATAACCGGAACCCAATACGTTCCTTTAGTTACGTGATATCTTATGTCAGGGTCACACGTTTCATATATTTACTTACAACATCCATCTCTTACACAAACCATTAAGGACACCATTCACATTTGCAGCAAGTGGCCAACTAACTTTATTTGCACCATGTCGGTGAGAGCAACAGTGCAGTACATGGCTCTTCTGGGCATCCTTTGGCCAGGTACCTCGAGTTGTTATATTTTTCCGTTTCTGAACAGCAAACCCTATTTTAGAATATTCTACAACTGTTGTGCATTGTAAAGTTAGATACCGTGCTTTTCCAATTTGATTGCTGGTGTTTCTTAATTATTCTTGTATTTGACGTCTCTTAATTATTTTTCTTTATCTGATGTGTGCAACTGTTATCGCCATTCTAGTTTAATTTCCGATAGCCGTTGAAGTAAATTCGAACAAAGTGGACCAATTCCCTAAACACATGAAGGTTGCCAGGGGCATAAATGTTTCCATGTTCTGCATATTTCCCATATTTCAAGATGCCCCCGATGTTTATTGGAGCAGAAGCGGCGAGGAGACGTTTCTGGAGCCAGACAGCAGAAAGCAATTTAATGTAAAGAAGGGCAGAGGGTCATTTGATGTCCTGAATGCGAGTGTCGCAGACTCTGGAATGTATTACTGTACAGTAAAACATAATCAAACCACTGTTGGAGATGGAAGTGGCTCCCGGCTTACTGTGTTCGGTAAGTGCCATTGTGCCGGGGAGTGGGAGATTCTCAGCAGTGTGCGGTATATGTAAATCTCAATAGTGGGGGCCATTTGAACTTTTATCACTGGACGAAAACTGGTGATAGCAAATTCGTTTTACACTTCTCCCGATTTTATTTTACATTTACTGCGGTGTACTCCGGCCCGCCGATTCGCTATCGCCCATTTTGCGCGATTGCCCAAGATCAATTTCAACCCTTCATTGTCCGCATGCAATTCCAAAGGTTTTACATCTAATAAGTTATTTGGAAGTGCAGTTACAGTTGTTATGGAGGTAAGATACTGGAAGAGTATACTTGTTTAAATCTTGGCTTGAAATTAATAACTGGGATTAGGTGGCCAGATTTCTTATCAGCAAAATAGCGGTGCCGAGGAGCGACATTGGGAACAATGTTAACACCTTTTAGGTCAAGTCTCTTATATAACATGAAAGGCCATCTGCTCCATCCCAACAAGGTGCCTTCGTTGCAAACTCAGCAGAACAATGTCTTTCTGCAACCCTGTTTATTTCACACACGGGGTAACCGTTTGAAATTGCCAATCTAATATTTTATATGCTGAATTGCCCAAAATGTGGAATTCCCTCTCTCAGAAGGCTGTGGATGGAGAGACAATTGGAACTTTCAAAATTGAGATGGATAGATTTCGTTAGGCAAGGGTATCAAGGGATATAATACGGGGGAGCCAATTTAAAACCGAGTTGAGAAGGAATTTCTTCTCCCAGAGGGTTGTGAATCTGTGGACTTCTCTGTCCAAGGAAGGAGTTGAGGCTAGCTCATTGAATATATTCAAATCACAGATAGATTTTTAACCAATATGGGAATTAAGGGTTATAGGGAGCGGGCGGGTAAGTGGAGCTGAATCCACGGCCAGATCAGCCATGATCTTGTTGAATGGCAGAGCAGGCTCGAGGGGCTAGATGGCCTACTCCTGTTCCTAATTCTTATGTTCTTATGTTCTTATGTTCTTATTAATGTTGGGGAAGTCCAGAACCAGGGGTCGCAGTCTGGGGATGGGGGGTAGGCCATTTGGGACCGAGATGGGGAGAGACTTCTTCGCCTGGAGAGTGGTGGGACTGTGGCGTTCTCTGCCACAGAAGGTTGTTGGGGCCAGTTCACTGGGTATATTCGGGAAGGAGTTAGATGTGGTCCTTGCTACTGGGGGGATTGAGGGGTGTGGTGGGAGGGCAGGGTACTGAAGTTGCATGTTCAGCCATGAACTCATTGAATGGCGGTGCAGGCTCGAAGGGCCAAATGACCTACTCCTGCACCTATTTTCTATGTTTCTATTTTTCTATATAGAGTTAAGTCGGACAAATGAATTTGAGATACAGATCAGCCATTATCTAATTGAACGGCCTCCTCCTCTTCCTATGCCCGCATTTTAGGCTGTGCACTTGCTTACATCGAGAACTTATTTGAGACTGCCAAACTAATTTCACAAAGGAATCTTACAACACATTGAGAGGGACTGTGTTGTTCTTACTCAATACTGGATTGGACCCCAAGTCCTAGAGCTGATGGGGCAATGTAGGAACCGAATGCCTCCTTGAAACTCGGTCTTATGCCAATTTAATTTTTTTATACACTCACAACCGGGCAGGATATCACCGAACATTTCTCTAAACGCCTGGGCTCCCGTATTTGTACTTGATGGTTTCCATTTACACTCCCCCCAACCCGTGACTGCAGTTACGGCAGGAGATCAGAGAACACCGAGCCCGCCACCTCCACGGAAATTCTGCCGCATTACATATTAGATATAAACAGATTCGTGGGGAAGGAATGGAGGAATTCTGATCTTCGGTTGGGCAGTCAACACGGTGCTGCTGGGAATAAAGGCCAAGATATTTTTCCAAGTTAATAATGCCCTGATTTAATAAATTACTATTGTGACAAAATCGGACAAGTACAAATGTAAGGAAAAGATGTTATGGACATTGTTTGTAATAAACTGACAAAACAATGCAAACCTAATGAGGGACTCTATTTCCAGCTAAAGAGTATCTGTAGCTCCAGCGGACAGAGGGTCACCTTAGTAACAGACGGTTGTAGGACTGATATAAGCAGAATCTTCTTCAGGCAAAACATGTTCAAAGAGCGAATAGACTTCGGGCAGGACAAAAACTCTGGAATTATATAAGACATGCACTCTGAGTTAGGATTTCCAATTGGGTTTCCCCCATCTGTATGGATGTTGTGATCTACACAGAGATACACAATTATCAATGTAACCCTTTCGTGACGTGATAACTATTCCAGCCCTCGGTTCGCGCTCTGGGGAAAGTACATTAGAGAAAGCTGCATGATCTGAAATCTCCCCCACACAAACTGAAATGCTGAGTTAGCAACTGGAATGCGCGGGTTCTAATCTATAGATTAGCAGCATCCAGTCTGCCGTCTGTGTAGACAACGGAGATATTTCAATATATTATGTACATTTCCTCAATATTCACCGATAATTTTAGATCATATATCGAAATATCTCTGATGTCTACACGGAATGTTGTGCAATATATGAAATATCCGAAAAACGACCAATTTTGAAATAAACCCACAAAATGTTTTACACAGCAAAGATTATTAATGAATAAAAAGGGCCGATTCCACTGTTTGTGTAGACTGGGTTGCGCTCTCCCCGATATATTCGGACAGGAACCTCACTCGGAGTCACAATCGCACGCCAGGATCTGATACTTCCATTGAGAACAGTGATGCGAGCCTCGCTGCATGTTACCGATCCTGGGACATTGGCCCTGTTTGCGTACCGTTTCCAATACCCGTCATTTCGCTCTGCTGTGCAATCTATAAAATAAATACAAACAAGTTTAAAAAATGACAGCGCGGATAACTATTGTTAACTATACGGTAGCCGCATAAGGAGGGTAGGTAAATGAGAATGTCTTCCTTTAAATTGAAAAACAATGATCAATGTAATTTTTTTTTCTCCGTCAAAGTTCCTCCAACCCCCCTAAAAATCGTTGCTGTCGAAAGGATTTCAGCGACTTCTCTGAAACTCGAGTGTAAAACGGTTGACTTTTACCCGGGGCATTTAGAAATCTCCTGGCGAAGAGATGGTGTCGCAAATCTGACCGGAATAACAACTGTGAAAAACAGGAGCGCGGAGGGACTGTTTGAGGTTTCCAGCTGGTTGGAAGAAGCACAACCTGCCCAGAGTGGAGTTGTTTATACATGTCTGGTATCCCATGTGTCTCTTCGGGTGCCCGCCAATGTCAGCTACACCGTACAGCAAGGTAAGATTGGAAACATTTACAGCGGGGAACTGCTCCAACCTGTATTTACTTATTAACAAGTAGCTGGGCAGTTGTTCAAACCCAATGATATTGGGTAAATGAGAACTGTATTTACTGTCAATGTCTCATCAATGGGAATGAAATTAATAATATTCAAAACGTGGAGTTAAGGAGGGAGACTATCTCCCTGCAGGATATCTGATAGGGTGTTCAAAATCATGAGGAGTTAGAGAGTAAATAGAGAGAAACTGTTCCCACTGGCAGAAGGGTTGAGAACCAGAGGACACCGTTTTAAGGTGATTGGCAGAAGAACCAAAGGCGACATGAGCAAAAACAGTTTTACACAGTGAGTGGTTAGGATCTGGAATACACCGCCTGAAAGGGTGGTGGAGGCAGTCTCAATTGAGGCTTTCAAAAGGGATCTGGATAAGCACCTGAAGAAAAAAAAGGCAGGACCACGGGGAAAGGACGGGGGTGTGAGACTAGCTTGTTCTTCTTTCGCATGATAGTAGCAAGGCAAATCAGATGTCGAAGTCAGATATCCAGGCCAAAGCTCCCGGTGTAACTGCAAATTTCCTCTGAGTTCAGTGCTCAATGATGTACCCCAGGGTCTGATTAGGAACTCCACAGTCGCTGATGGCGATGCTTTAATCTTCCACCTATGGAGAAGGTGCCTTCATCTACATAACCAGTTCTGAGGCAGTTGATGTTTGTCCACTGTTTGCAAGGAAGGTTTGATCCTTCAGATTGTACTGTGAGGTCCTTATAAGGAATCCATTCCGTATGTCACAGTTCTTCCAAGCACTTTGCCATCGGTCAGCATGGCTAAGGGGAGATTGCTGAAGGGCTTCAGCTATGGTCCAAAATGGCCTTCTCGATTTGAGACAGGTTGGTGGTATTTCCTTCAAATCAGCTTGGATCAGCATATCTTTGCTGGTGTACTGGTTGCATTCTCTGGAGGCTGCATATTCACACTGTAGGTGTGGTGATGTGATGTTTGCCAGCACTGGCAGCCAAGGAGTTGGTGTTGATAAAAGCATAGTGGGACTAGCTGAAGTGCTCTTGCAGAGAGCCGACATGGACTCAATGGGCTGAATGGCCTCCTTCTGTGCTGTAACCATTCTATATTTCTATGGCGAAATCCGCAACGGGAGATTGATGTGCGAACTGCTCAAAAGCTGAAAGATCATTCCTCCTCAAATGAAATGAAATAATACAACAAATGGATAAGTTCTACCAGATTCGCTTGTACATCCTGTGTATTTAAATAGAATATATGGAACTGTCATTGGATAAAAGGAAACTATACTCTCTGGAGTTTATAAGATGAGAGGTGATCTCATTGAAACATATAACATTCTTCGAGAACTTGTTGAAGTAGATGCTGAGAGGTTGTTTCCCCTGGCTGGAGAGCCTGGAACTAGGGGGCACAGTTTCAGATAACAGGTCGGCCATTTAAGACCGAGATGAGGATGATTTTTTTCATTCAGAGGGCTATGAACATTTGGAACTCTCTGCCCTAAAGGGATGCGGATGCTGAGTCATTGATTATAATCAAAGCTGAGATTGATCCATTCATGAGCTCTAAGGTAATAAAGGGATCGGGGATTGGGTGGGAAAGTGGAGTTGAGATGGAAGATTAGCCATGATCTTATTGAAGGCTCGAGGGTTCGTAGTACTGGCTTACTACTGTCCTAATTATTATATACTTATTCTGTTCATCTGTTCTATGCGCACCGTGCCTTCAGCTGCCTAGACCCTAAACTTTGGAATTCCCGCCCTAATCCTCTACTCTTCTGCACATTTCTCTCCTTCTTTAAGACGTTCCTAGGATCCTACCTCAACCTGTCCTAATTGTGACTCGGTGTCAAATGTTTGATAAGGCAAGGGATATGGAGTTAAGTGGGACACATGAATTTAGGTTGTGCACTTGCGTGCATTGAGAACTTATTTGAGACTGCCAAACTCATTTCATAAATGAATCTTACAACCCATTGAGAGGGGCTATGTTGTTGTTAACCTCAATACTGGATTGGAACCAAAGTCCTATGGCTGATGGGGCAATGTAGGAACCCAATGATTGCTTGAAACTCAGTCTTATGCCAATTGAACTTGTTTATACATTCACAACCGGGCAGGATATCACCGAACATTTCTCTAAACGCCCCCGTATTTGTACTTGATGGTTTCCATTTACACTCCCCGCAACCCAAGACTGCAGTTATGGCAGGAGATCATGACAACACCGATCCCGCCACCTCCACGGAAATTCTGCCGCATTACATATTAGATATAAACAGATCCATGGGGAAGGAATGGAGGAATTGTGATCTTAGGTTGGGCAGTCAACATGGTGCTGCTGGGAATAAAGGACAAAATAATTTTCCAAGTTAATAATGCCTTGATTTAGTACATTGCTATTGCTACAAAGTCAGACAAGTGCAAATGTAAGGAAAAGATGTTAAGGGGGTTGTTTGTAATAAACTGACAAACCAATGCAAACCTAATGAGAGACTCTATTTCCAGCTAAACAGTGTCTGTAGCCCCAGCGAACAGAGGGTCACCTTAGCAACAGACGATTGTTGGACTGATATAAGCAGAATCTTCTTCAGGCAAAACGTGTTCAACAGAGCGAATAGACTTCAGGCAGGGCAAAAACCCTGGAATTATATAAGACATGCACTCTGAGTTAGGATTTCTTATTGGGTTTCCCTCATCTGATCCCAGGAGAGGCAAGGACCATGGGCAGCACGCGCCAGCGCACACTGCTATATGTGTGCGCGCTCGGTCAGTGCAGCAGAGCAAGTCTCCAGTCGTCTTGGGTACTCCTTGCCACTGGACCAAGACCTAGCTTTGTCAAGCCCGTGTGGTGTCTGGTGTGCAATGGTCACCACACATTAAAAAAAATCCAAGCACAGGCATCTTCCACCCTCCAACATATAGTTCGGGATCTGCAATATTAGGTCCTTCATTGAAACAACTGTGAACTCATTCCTTTTTGGCATGGGAGCAAGTCATCCTCATTTCTAGGGACTGCCTATGATGATGATGATGATATAATTTTCTCTGTGAAGAGAAAAAGATTAGTGAAAACAAACGTAGGTCCCTTGCAGTCAGATTCACGTAAATTTATAATGGGAACAAAGAAATGGCAGACCAGTTAAACAAATACTTTGGTTCTGTTTTCATGAAGGAAGTCAGAAATAACCTTCTAGAAATACTAGGGGACCGAGGGTCTAGTGAGAAGGAGGAACTGAAGGATATCCTTATTAGGCAGGAAATTGTGTTAGGGAAATTGATGGGATTAAAGGCTGATAAATCCCCGGGGTCTGATAGTCTGCATCCCAGAGTACTTAAAGAAGTGGCTATAGAAATAGTGGATGCATTGGTGATCATTTTCCAACAGTCTATCGACTCTGGATCAGTTCCTATGGACTGGAGGGTAGCTGATGTAACACCATTTTTTAAAAAGGGAGGGAGAGAGAAAACAGGTAATTATAGATTGGTTAGCCTGACATCAGTAGTGGGGGAAATGTTCGAATCAATTATGAAAGATGAAATAACAGCGCATTTGGAAAGCAGTGACAGGATCGGTCCAAGTCGGCATGGATTTATGAATGGCAAATCATGCTTGACAAATCTTCTGGAATGTTTTGAGGGTGTAACTACTCGAGTGGATAATGGAGAACCAGTGGATGTGGTCTATTTGGACTTTCAAAAGGCTTTTGACAAGGTCCCACACAAAAGATTGGTGTGTAAAATCAAAGCACATGGTATTGGGGGTAATGTACTGATGTGGATAGAGAACTGGTTGGCAGACAGGAAGCAGAGTCGGGATAAACAGATCCTTTTCAGAATGGCAGGCAGTGACTAGTGGAGTGTCGCAGGGCTCAGTGCTGGGACTCCAGCTCTTTACAAGATACATTAAAGATTTAGATGAAGGAATTGAGTATAATATCTCCAAGTTTGCAGATGACACTAAACTGGGTGGCGGTGTGAGCTGTGAGGAGGACACTAAAAGGCTGCAGGGTGATTTGGACAGTTTAGGTGAGTGGGCAAATGCATGGCAGATGCAGTATAATGTGGATAAATGTGAGGTTATCCACTTTGGTGGCAAAAGCACGAAGGCAGAATATTATCTGAATGGCGGCAGATTAGGAAAGGGGGAGGTGCAACGAGACTTGGGTGTCACGGTTCATCAGTCATTGAAAGTTGGCATGCAGGTACAGCAGGCGGTGAAGAAGGCAAATGGTATGTTGGCCTTCATAGCTTGGGGATTTGAGTATTGGAGCAGGGAGGTCTTACTGCAGTTGTACCGGCCTGGTGAGGCCTCACCTGGAATATTGTGTTCAGTTTTGGTCTCCTAATCTGAGGAAGGACATTCTTGCTATTGAGGGAGTGCAGCGAAGGTTCACCAGACTGGTTCCCGGGATGGCGGGACTGACATATGAGGAGAGACTGGATCAACTGGGCCTTTATACACTGGAGTTTAGAAGGATGAGAGAGGATCTCATAGAAACTTACAAGATTCTGACGGGACTGGACAGGTTAGATACGGGAAGAATGTTCCTGATGATGGGGAAGTCCAGAAGCAGGGGACATAGCCTTAGGATAAGGGGTAGGCCATTTAGGACTGAGATGAGGAGAAACTTCTTCACTCAGAGAGTTGTTAACCTGTGGAATTCCCTACCGCAGAGAGTTATTGATGCCAGTTCATTGATTATATTCAAAAGGGAGTTAGATGTGGCCCTTACAGCTAAAGGGATCAAGGGGTATGGAAAGAAAGCAGGAAAGGGGTACTGAGGTGAATGATCAGCCATGATCTAATTGAATGGTGGTGCAGGCTCGAAGGGCCGAATGGCCTACTCCTGCACCTATTTTCTATGGTTCTGTGTGTCTATAATTATCAATATAACCCTTTCATGATTTGAAAAATATTCCAGCCCTGGAGAAAGTACATTAGGGAAAGCTGCATAATCTGAAATCTCCCCCACACAAACTGAAATGCTGAGTTAGCAACTGGAATGCGCGGGTTCTAATCTTTCGATTCGCAGCATCCAGTCTGCCGTCTGTGCAGACATCAGAGATATTTCGATATATTAGCTACATCTCCTCAAATGCACCGATAATCTAAAATATGTTTCGCAATATACGAAATATCCGATAAACGATCAATTTTCAAATAATGTTTAACACAGCAAAGATTATTAATGAATAAAAAAAGACGGTTCCACTGTTCGTGCAGACAGGGTTGCGCTCTCTCCGATATATTCGGACAGGAACCTCAGTCGGGGTCACTGCTGTCAACCACAATCCGCGCCAGGCTCTGATACCTCCATTGGGAACAGTGACGCGGGGCTCCCTGCATGTTACCGACCTTGGGAGTCTCGCCCTCTTTGCCTATCGTTCCCAATACATCCCGTCATACTGCTGTGCGCCGTAAAACAATTTATAAAGTAGATGCAGCCACCAAGTTTAAAAAACGACAGCGCGGATAACTATTGTGACAGTCGAACTGTAACATCATATCCAGGGTAGATAAATGAGACTATAACCCGATTTACACTATTTCACCAAGTCAAAATCGACCCCAAAGTGAGCTAATTATGGGCTGATTCCTGAAGGGAAGATTCCCTCTGGCTAACCTTTTAGAAAACTACAATTTCACTGGAAATTGCAAACACAGATGTGGAGCAATGTTGGGCTGGTCGCGGTGTGTCGCAACGTTGCTAACATTGGCATGAAATGTAAGTCTTCTTTTGGAACAGCGTTTTTCACTAGAAACAAACCCACAAGGGACCTCTGTGAACACATTTACTATGTCCCTGCACATAGCGGACGTAGGAAACCCTCCTTCACGTTCCTCTCCACGCTACACGGAGAGTTTACCGTTCACTCGCCGAAACTTCGGCTGAAGAGCCGCGGAACTTACGTTTTTTTCATGGTTTGAGCGGCTTCTCCGCCGAAGTTACAGCGAACCAGCGGGAGAATCCCGGTGGAAATATTTAAGATGTCCTCATAAAATGAGGAATCGTCCTTTGTTTTGAAGCTTTAAGATTCCTGGAATGTTAGCAGGTCGTTGATAATCATGTGTACAGGAGGTATATGGCATGAGCGAAAGTTTCAAGATGTTTGGAAACGAATGGAATATATTGGAGCAGAAATAAGCATCTCACCTGTTCTGACGCGAAGTCTTAAAGAGCTGAGGAGAACACAGGGTTTTCAGGGCGTGGAATATCCTTTCAGAAACAGTGGTAGAAGCAGAGTCTATCATTGTTTTTTAAGTTATGTGGATAAATACGTCAACGGGACTAACTGGCCTCGTGTCTCAGAGCCGACACACGCACACTGAGCCGAATGGACTCCAGCACTGTAACGTACTATGATTTTATAACCGGATAACTATGATTCGGTAAATAGAACACACAGATTTAAGATCATTGCCAAAGAACCAGAGGGGAAATGAGAAAAAATGTTTTACAAGGCTAGTTGTTATGATCTATAATGCACTGCCCGGAAGAGTGCTGCCAGCAGATTCAATAATAACTTTCAAACGGGAATTGGATGTACATTTGAAAAGGAATGTTTAGCAGAGCTATGGGGAAAGAGCAGAGATGTGGGACTAATGGGATAGCTCTTTCAGAGAGCCGGCACAGGCAAGCTGGGCCCAATGGTCTCCTTCTGTGCTCCATTATTCTATGATTCTACCAAATATGGCACTTTTCGCTCTCCGTTTCGGTGCCCGTGTAATTTCTAGCTTAATGCTTAGTAATATTGGAAAACACAGAAATTAACAACGTTCGGATGAAACACTTTGTGAAACGGACCCGTCCTAAACTCGTGTTCTAAATTATAGACTGCAGAAATAACATAATAATTAGTATTTCAAACACAAACTAATGTTCTTTCCCCAGCCCCCCCCCCCCCCCCACCCCAACCCCCCCAAGCTCGGCCCACTCCTCTGAGCATCGACTTGATCGAGTCTGAGTTCCGCCCACCCATTTCTCCGACTCTCGTGTGTAAAACAGCGAAGTTTTACGCTGAAGATCTCAATGTGATTTGGTATAAAAACAACGAAAAGCTTGTAACTGGGGACAATACTGAACAGCGCAGCGCGGTGGGCCTGTATGAGGTTTGCAGCACTTTCAAAGATACGGCGCATGTCCGCAGTGGGGCTCTGTACAGCTGTACAAGTGTCTCATGTCTCTCTTCAGACTCCAGCCAGTGTTAATTACAGCTCCGAAGGTACCGTCAATACATTTTTCAGAAACGTTCTTCCTTTACACTTTTTCTTAATACAGGGACATGTTGTGAACACTTTTGTTACAATTTGATGTTACTGCAATCGTTTATTACATTGAGGGTCTGTTTAGAAACATAGAAACATAGAAAATAGGTGCAGGAGTGGGCCATTCGGCCCTTCTAGCCTGCATCGCCATTCAATGAGTTCATAGCTGAACATGCAACTTCAGTACCCCATTCCTGCTTTCTCGCCATACCCCTTGATCCCCCTAGTAGTAAGGACTTCATCTAACTCCTTTTTGTCAGATTGTGAATTGTTTCATTTGCAGGCATTGTATTTGAATATTGTTTTAATCATATCGGCATGGCCTTTACATGATTCGTTCTGATCCTAAAGTCATAGAATCATAGATATTTACAGCTCATCGTGTCGGCGCCGGCCGACAAAGAACTATCCAGCCGAATCCCACTTCCCAGCTCTTGGTCTGTAGCCCTGTAGGTTAAAGCACTACAAAACAAAGTGCGCCCATCATGAAAAGAAAAGACATTTAAAGAAATACCTTCAGGACGACGGGTAAACATTTTCAAATACGTTTAGTGATCCCGTGTACCTCTGGGTTTTCTTGCTGGTTTAATTGACATTATTGCCCGTCAGCTTTATATCTCCGTAACTCTGTGTGTTTGCAGGTGCTGTGTGTTTGTTGCAACGACATTTCGGGAGTGTATTGGTCATAATGGTGCTGGTGGCCATCGTTGGGAATTATTGTAAGTTGAAGTACTGTCAAAGGTGAGACACAGGTTTATTACCAGAGCGCATCGTCGCTTTACAGATCAATTTTTTGTTGTAAATCAACAGATAACGTCGCGTTAAATGATCGGAGACATTTGGACCATAATTTCTTCATTGGAAGTAAGAGGATGTCTATCCCGGGGCAGTGGTTGGTGCAGAGTTGTGTCAACACTATCTCCAGACCAACAGTATCTCACAAGAGACAACGATCTTCGCTGGTCCCTGTGGCTCAGCAACGTTACGAAGATATTTGGAGGATTCCCATGTTCTGGGGAAATAGCAGAAGTGTTTTAAGAGACGCCGCTTAGGATTTCACTAGAAATAGCAACCAGAGGACCCACCACCCCGGGTATTAAAGGGGAATACAAATACAACCGCATCGTTATCGGACCAATATTTTGATTCACAACAATTATTTTAAAGGATGATGAATTGCTCTGGTGATTGTGTGGGGAAATGTTAAATGCATTTCAGAGTGTTTGTGAATTGGCTGCACCTAGCCAGAGCGGGTTCCTCCCACCGCATTCACTTACCCGGACTGTTCAGCTGTGAAGCTGGTTTTCTTGGTTCAGTACACATTGTGGCACCGGAGGGACTGGAGTGCATCATCACGCCCGGCAACCAAATTTTAATTTGATTTTATGTTTTAAGTTAATTTGTTTTAATTGCCGGTGCTTTTAGTGTCCCCCTCCCCTTTTATAGGGGGCACTTGGAAAAAAAAATGTTTTTGTGCCCAAAAAAACCCCCCAAAAAATACCACAAAAAAATAAAAGGGCCTGTAAATATTTGGTGTTTCCCCCAGATCGGGGGGGGGGGGGGGGCACGGTTTAATGTTTTTCGTTGACTCCCAAAAAGAGTTTCAGTACACATTGTGCAACTCAGTAAAGTATTCAGAAGCAGATTTTACGTTAAGGCGTGTGTGCCGAGAATGTGTCCACGAAGATTAATAGAATCAATCTATCAGATGTTTGTTTATTGGTAAATTGAAAGTAGATTACATTTGTTCCAATAGTTGATTTAACCATGCTTAGCGCCAAAATGAATTGCACTGACGACAGTGCTATTGTGACAGACTGCGGATAATCTGCTAAACTGGGTCAAGGTTCAAACAAATATTTCCCAATCTGTCTCTGGTTAAAAACAACCAGTAACCAATGGCCCTGTCGCCAAAGGCAGTGTACACAGACCAGGAAGGTCGCGGGTTCTATCTCGGGACTAAGCTAAAGTCGCTGATTTCTGCAGGTAGGCAGTGGGTTCCCATGATATTGTTCTTGGTGAGGAAGGGTGGAATCAGGCAGGTCAAACTCCTGATCCTCTCCGGTGACTACTTCGGAAAGCCTTCATGTCTGGAGTTCAGGATAGTTTTCGGCTGTGAGGACCTCCCCTGAATCTAAAATCCTGCTGACACTTGGGGATGTAAATTAGTTTGGGACAGTGGCGTAAAACGGGCAATAGCGAACCGGCCATCTGTTTTACACTCTGTCCCATTTGCTTTTTCATTGAAATCGATGGAAAAGAAAATCAGAGAGAATTCAAAAATAATTCGCTCTCACCAGTTTCGCACTATGGCCCACGGTAAATTTATACCCCGTACTGTCTAAACTCACCCTTAAAAGTTGGCCACTTAGGCGAGATATCAGAGCTTGTATTGCGCACATTACCTTACCTGGAGTCAGCACATTTGGGAGAGTACGGGCTGAGATTGGAAAGGAAAATGTGGGGAGGGGGGGGGTTAGTAATTGATCAAAGTCATCCATTCAATCCACTGCCAGTATTAAATGCTGTGCTTCTTTAGCAGGTCATACAAGAAACAACTGACTGGAACATGACAAACTGTGCTGAAGATTTCACTGCCTCCAAGGAAATTGTAAGTCTGGTATTCTGGACAGGGTATCATGAAGGTAGATTTTGACTTTGTGAGATAGCGTGACATGGGTCATAACGACTTGCCAGCACCTTTTACATCTCTCGATAAACCCGGAAGTGATGTAACACGGGCTGCCGACTCAGTATCGCACAAAGTCAAGGTCGAGCCCCATGTTTCCTGTAGCAGCAGGTATCTCGATACAACAGTTTTACTGTGCGACCCCACGAGCTCTACTACATGTAATGTATTTCATTTTATCGGTATATGCTCATTTTTTTGTGAAAAAAAGTTGGCAGCCGAGCTTCTGATTAAAATCACATCAATAAATATTTAATAATGATGACATGAAACCAGGGTATTAGTACAGATTGAATTAATAAAAGCAAAGGATTGTGAGGTAGATCTTGTAAAATGGTGACGGCGAGTTGGCAGTCTGATTTATATCTCTCACCGTTGAAGTCAATGGCAATAAATATCGGGGGAGCTGTAAAACAGGCTGCTCCCTCGCTATCAACCATCTTACACTATCACACAAAGTCACGATCTAGCCCACTCTCCTCAGAGGAAAAAGATCCAAAGTGTTTACTAGGAATAAACTTTGTCCTGTTTAAAAATATATTATTTCTAGTGATACATTTGAAATTGTGGGATGATTCCAGCCCATTTGAGTTTAAATTAGTATCTGCCGTGTGCAACGTCTTGAGAATATTACCTTCGCCACAGAGCGCGTGGGATAGATTTTCAATGTGCCACCCAGGTATAAAACTATCATTGCGAATCAGCCGTCCCTGTAGAAGCCGCCTGGGCGGTGGGTTGAAAATCTAACCCATCATAATGCTAGCTTTTTATTGCAATCTGCTATTTGTGTTTGTAACATGGAGTTTATTCAATAAAATATGTTCAGTGCAATATCTCTGAACGTGATTATTTCACTTATATCATTGATAGCACCGGTAAGATTATGGGGAAATTAAATGATTTCTATTTAAAATTCAGCGGTTTTCAGAGTCCATGGAAGTAATTTTAACTTCGGGCGATGGTGTGAATCGGGTGATCTTGAATTAGCCGCGCCTGATTATCCTTTCCATTGAAATAAATGAAAATGGGTGTTAGTGTTAGTGTTTGTCAGAAGAATCACTCAACACTCAGAGTCGGTTCCAACGCCAGTGCGGCCTTTATTTACGCCAGCGGGGAGGAAATCACAAGACTAAGTCCAGGCTTCTCTCTGCTGAACAAAGGGTTTCATGGATCTCTTTATATGTTTTACAACAGTTTACTACAATTACATACAACAGTTTACTACAGTTACATTAGACCAATAGCGTTAGTCTCTAAACGTAAAGTGGCTCATGTGTTGCCAAGAGATGTGTTGCTAAGGGGTGTGTTGCTAGGGATGACTCATGTGTCTTGTAACATGGCCTGGGCCTCTCTTATCTTACTGTCCTTGGATGCTGGCATTGGGTAGCCTCCTTATCTCCATCCTGCTACAGAGCCGTATTGTTACTAGAACATTTGGTCCTGAGGCCTAGCTGATTAGAGACACCTGCAGAGCTTGCTTGCTGGTCCTGTGAGTGGGAAACAACAAGTATCAGTCTCCAGGAATGCGGTCTATTTCAGCTAACATAAATCCTTTGAGGCTTCACTGGTAGCCATTTTATGGTACAAGTTACATATTTAATTCTAACCTTATCCTACAGGTGCCGTTGCCCTAGGGTGCCTAATACCTACAACAATGGGGCTTGGTGTTTAAGGGACGGCCAATTCAATATCGCCTATTTTATACCATCGCCCACAGTTAAAATTGCCCCCATGTTGCCTTTCATCTGATGTTTTGTTAATATTCTCTCCCTGGGCTCCTATTAGTTAGATTACGAGAAGAAACAGATTCTCTGGGGATCTGATCAATGACTGTGCCCTGACGACTTGATCAATGATCCTCCTTTGGACCCGATCAGGGGACAGGATTAGTGACCCTCGCCCCCACCACCCCCGCGCCCAATCAGTGACTCTGCTCCAAGGACTGGGTGAATGACTCTTCCTTTGGGGACCCGATCAATGATTTCGCTCGGATCCTCATCAATGAACCTCCTCTGAGGATTTGTTTAACAACCTTTCTCCGGGGATCTGACCAATGACCCTCCTTTTCCAAATAGTGTTGAACTTATGCTACTGGTCCTCCTCATCTGAACAGTTGTACCGGTGCCCGAAGAAGACAATGGCAATAAAAACCGGGAGTGTAATCTGCACACTGAGAACATGGGCACAGAGTTGCTGTACAATCCAGGCAGTGCCCAGTGCACCGCTCTCACCAAAGTGAATGCAATGGATTCTCGTTAACTGATGACGTTGCCAAAAATATTTTAATAGTTCAATAAATCTAAAGCCAATTGACCTTAATAATGCACTATCTCAACTAGATATCTCCACTCTAGCCACAGCTAGAGTCCTGTATGCAGTTCTGGTCACTACATTACATGAAAGATGTGATTGCATTAGATAGAGCATAGAGGAGATTTATGAGGATGTTGCCTGGACTGGAGAATTTTAGCTATAAGTAAAGATTGGATAGGCTGGGGTTGTTTTCTTTGGACCAGTGGAGGCTGAGGGGAGACCTTATTGAGGTGTATAAAATTATGAGGGGCTAGAAAGGGTGGATTGGAATGACCTGTTTCCCTTAGCAGAGGGGTCAACAACCAGGGCGCATAGATTTAAAATAAATTGGTAAGAGGTTTAGAGGGGATTTGAGAGGATATTTTTTCACCCAGAGGGTGGTGGGTGTCTGGAATTCACTCCCTGAAAAGGTGGTAGAGGAAGAAATCTTCATCATATTTTAAAAGGTACCTGGATATGCATTTGAAGTGCCGTATCTACAAGGCTACGGACCAAGAGCTGGAAAGTGCGATTGGGCTGGATAGCTCTTTGTCTGCCGGCATGGATATGCTGGGCCGAAATGGCCTCCTTCCCTAAATGTCTACCTAGAATTTCCAAACAGCCCGCCCAATTGCCACCCAAAATACCGCTAAGATTCTGAAGATTATCATGGGTGAAAATTTCCCCCTCAAAATTAAAAAATCCGCCGAATGAAAAACATGGGCATTGCACCCCCATTCTGGGTGAAAAAGTGGAATTTAGGGTCGATTGGGCAGTTCCTAAAGAAAATGAGTGATAAATTAAAAAATCACTAAAAATTTACCCCGAGATTGCGCATTGGGCCTAGCAGCAGAAAAACATTAAAAATAGTTTTTCAAAAACCATCACGTAAAAAAATCCTTCAAACATTCTCAAGATCTTTTTAGACTAAATCACTACAACAGATTTTTAAAATAATGAGTAAAAAAAACAATTTTCTGGTAGAGCTGCTCACCTACCGCCCAGCTCTGCTGATCCTCATGGGCGTTTTTTATCATACTCACTTATGGGTCACCGCTCAGCCAAATATCGTGCCAGGGCGATTTGAGGACAGTGCACGTTGGCGGTCCGCTCCCCAGCGGTACCTCGAAACCGCCGGCGTAACTCAGGTAAGCCATTGGAAATTCTTAAAGATTCTATCAAATCAAATACACTTGAAAACATCCCTGATGAACAAGACTGATGCCCGAATTTTACATTGTAGTTTATGCAATGCGACCATTGGGTAGTAATAACATTAAGTGACTGGGTAGAATTTTACTGGAGGGTTTTCCTGATTTTCCAACATAACTTTGTGAAAATTTTGCCAGAACCCCAGAGAAACAGGTTATACGGCCATTCCCAGCGTTTCTCTGGGGTTTCGCAGATTTACCGCTGCAGTTGGGGCCGACCATCGGACGAGAGCGTTCCAATCTAGCAGCTCAATCATGTAATTGGCAGTACTGTTGGTCAGTTCTAGAGATGTACAGTCAATAATTCAGGCAAGGGTCTGCCAATTTCCCACGTAACTTCAGTGGGAGATCCATGAAATCTGGAAAGAAAGGGTAAACTTTTACTTGCGAAAATCGGCGTTAATGGGGTGGTATGGGTCCAAAAATGGTTTCTGTAGCCCTACCTTAGGATCAGGAATAGACAATCCAGCCTCTGGAACCTGCTCCACCATTCAATTAGATCATGGCTGATCTGCACCTCAACTCCATTTAACTGCCTTAGCACCGGATCCCTTGATATCATGACCTAACAAAAATCTATCATCTTAATCTTGAACGCTTCAATTGTCCAAGCATCCACAGACCTTTGGGGAGACAGTTCCATATTTCTCCAGCCCTTTGTGTGAAAAATGGCTTCCTGATTTCGCACTTGAATGGCCTGGCTCTACTTTTAAAATTATGTCCCCTTGTTCTGGATTCCCCGTCAGAGGAAATATACCCTATCGAATCCTTTTAACTGCTGGAAGGAGCAGGAGTGCCCCTTCTGGCTTCACAGAAGTACTGCAGGCCTTTGCCAGCCTGGCCTTTCACCATTAGCATCATGACCAATACCCACTCTCCCTGCCATGGGCACCTACCTTTATGTAACCGCCGGTTTACAAATATATAAATAACTAAACGTAATGATGTAGGTTAATAAGGTCATTTGAAAAAGCAAAACCACACACTGAGATTCATTTTTAGAGAGATAGAATTGGAAAGCAGTGACGTTATGTTCAACTTGTATCGAACCTTGGTTAGACTACAATTGGAGTATTGTGTACAATTCTGGTCTCCATATTATAAAAGCGGCACTGGAGAAGGTGCAAAAATGATTCGCAACTATACCAGAATGGAAAGGATATACTTAGCAGGAAAGGTTGAATTGGCTCGGGCTCCTTTCTCTAGACAAGGGAAGGCTAAGCGGTGACATAATAGAGGTCATTAAGATTATGAAAGGTTTTGATAGGGTAGACTTAGAGAAAATGTTTCCACTTGTGGGGATTAAAAAAACTAGAGTTCGTAAATATAAAATAGTCACTGATAAATCAAACAGGGAATTCAGGAGAATTCTTTACTCAAAGAGTGGTAAGAATGTGAGCGCACTCAAATAAGGAGTAGTTGAGATGAATAGCTTAGATGCATTAAAGTGGATAGCTTGATAAGCACATGAGGAAGAAAGGAATAAAATGATATGCTGATAGGTGAAGAAGGTTGGGAGGAGGCTCATGTGAAGCATAAACGTCAGTGTAGACCAGTTGGTTCAAATAATTTGTTTCAGTGCTGTAGACCTGTGTAGTTGTATGTAATTATATGTAATGTAAATCAGAGCATGCTGAAAACACTCAGTGGGTCAATCAGCATTTTCCAAGAGAACAGAGAAATTAAATTAAAAACAAAATACTGCAGATGCTGGAAATCTGAAATAAAAACAGGGCCTATTAGAGACCATGGGGCTAGAATCGGCACTTTTTTTGCATGCTTAATGCCCACTTAACGTCCATTTTACTGCTGAAATGACGTATAACGCCCAGATATTGCCCATTTTGGCACAAAATGGAACAGACGGGCATTTTTCGGAAACTTATCACCGAGCGTTACTTTCCCCACGTGCTTAATGCGGGGGGAAAATATTACATAAGAATATAAGAACATAAGAAATAGGAACAGGAGTAGGCCATACGGCCCCTTGAGCCTGCTCCGCCATTCAATAACATCACGGCTGATCTGATCATGGATTCTGCTCCACTTTCCCCCATGGATTCTGTACCCCATTATTACCGCCCGCCCAACTTTTTGGGGCATAATCAGCAGAATGGGTGAAATCAACGGCCATAATATCACCCGGCGTTCCTTTCTGCACCGAATTAACACCGAGATTCAATACTAAAGCCAGCCCACTGTTTTTTGTTATAAAGAGCATATTTACCCAAATTAGCAGCAATGGAGATCGCCCATTGTCAATTTCACCACCTCACACACATATCGCCCACAATATCGCTCGACAAAAAAACGCCCACAAAAAGTGGAAGTAAGCGGAACGAACGCCAGCGGTGTGGCTGAGGCATTTGTTAAATCCCACTCTTTCTTGTGGAGCTGGTAGATGAAAGATTTGCCTGATGGTGCACTCATGTGAGTGACAACGCTGACACACTGCTGTGTGTGTGCAGCTCAGACATCAATGGTGCCCATCACCTTGGTGCCAGTTAAAGATTACGTTGATTGATGTTAAGTTGTATTTAACTCTTTCATGTAATGGTCCAGCTATCTGAGAAAATGCACAACAAGGTTATGTTCAATAACAAAAATGTAATACCAACATTGGTCTGAAATCATAAGTATCACAGCCAATAACACCCAACCATGCCCACACCCCACTTTTTCCACATTTGAGGCCGGCTTGAACGGTACTGTTCTAACATGGTTAATTCCATTGCCTGCCATGAAGTCCTGGAATTCAGTGCTTGTGAAGCACGGGCCATTGTTGCTGACCAAGATGTCCGGTAGACCGTGGGTGGCGAACATTGACCGTAGACTTTCTACCGTGGCAGAGGATGTGCTTGAATTTAAAATGTCACACTCGATCCATTTGGAGTAGGCGTCTACTACAACCAAAAACATTTTCCCCATGAAAGGACCTGCGTAGTCCACATGGATGCGTAACCAAGGCTTGGCGGACCATGGCCAGGGGCTAAGGGGGGCTTCCCTGGGCGCATGGCCCAGCTGGGCACACGTGTTGCACCTGCGAACACAAAGTTCCAGATCTGCGTCTATCCCTGGCCACCAAACGTGTGACCTGACAATTGCCTTCATCGTGACAATGCCCGGGTGCCCATTGTGGAGTTCTCTGATGAACACTTCTCTGCCCATCTGGGGCATGACTACGTGGTTTCCCCACAGTAGGCAATCGGCCTGAATCAAGAGTTCATCCTTGCGCCTGTGAAATGGTTTAAATTTCTCAGGGCATGCCCTGTACGTGGCTGCCCAGTCCCCATTCAGGACACATTTCTTGACTAGAGACAATAGCGGGTCTCTATTTGTCCAGACTTTAATCTGACGGGCTGTCACGGGTGAGCCTTCGCTTCCGAAAGCTTCAACAGCCATGACCATCTCAGCACCATGCTCGGTAGCCCCCTCAGTGGTGGCTAGTGGGAGCCTGCTGAGTGCATCGGCGCAGTTTTCGGTGCCCGGTCTGTGCCGAATTGTGTAGTCATAGGCAGCTAACGTGAGTGCCCACCTCTGTATGCGGGCCGATGTGTTTGCATTTATGGCCTTGTTGTCGGCCAAAAGGGACGTTAGGGGTTTGTGATCTGTCTCCAGCTCAAATTTCCTGCCAAACAGGTACTGGTGCATTTTCTTTACCGCATATACACATGCAAGCGCCTCCTTTTCTACCATCCCATAGCCCCTTTCTGCCTGGGACAGACTCCTGGAGGCATAAGCTACCAGCTGTAACTGACCCTTGGCATTGACATGCTGCAACATACACCCGACACTATAGGAAGACGCATCGCACGTTAACACAAGTCTCTTACATGAGTCATATAGCGTTAACAGGTTGTTGGAACATAACAAATTGCGTGCTCTATTAAAAGCCCTTTCCTGGCTGTCCCCCCAGACCCATTCGCGACCTTTGCATAGGAGCACGTGTAGCGGCTCTAGCAGCGTGTTCAATTTTGGAAGAAAGTTACCAAAATAGTTCAGGAGCCCCAGGAACGAATGCAGCTCCGTCGTGTTACGGGGTCTGGGTGCTCTCTGGATCGCTTTCGTCTTGGATGCAGTAGGGCTGATCCCGTCTGCTGCTACCCTCATCCCCAGGAATTCTACCTCTGGAGCTAGGAAGATGCACTTCGCCTTTTTCAGTCGCAGACCTACCCGGTCCAGTCTGTGTAGCACCTCCTCCAGGTTGTGGAGGTGTTCTTCAGTATCGTAACCCGTAATGAGGATGTCGTCCTGAAAAATCACCGTCCCTGGAATCGACTTGAGGAGGCTTTCCATATTTCGTTGGAAGATCGCGGCAGCCGAGCGAATCCCGAATGGACATCTGTTGTACTCAAACAACCCCTTGTGTGTTGTGATGGTGGTCAGCTTCTTCGATTCACTCGCCAGCTCCTGGGTCATGTAAGCTGAGGTCATGTCCAATTTTGAAAAAAGTTTGCCACCGGATAGCGTCGCAAAGAGGTCCTCCACTCTCGGTAGCGGGTACTGGTCTTGGAGTGACACCCGATTGATGGTGGCCTTGTAATCGCCACATATCCTGACCGACCCATCCGCCTTGAGCACCGGCACAATCGGGCTCGCCCAGTCACTGAATTCGACTGGCGAGATGATGCCTTCCCTCAGCAGGTGGTTCAATTCGCCTTCTATCTTTTCCCGCATCATGTACGGCATCGCTCTGGCCTTGTGGTGTACTGGTCTGGCGTCCAGGTTTTTGTGAATCACTACCTTGGCCCCCATGAAAGTGCCAATGCTGGGTTGAAATAATGAGTCAAATTTGTCCAGGATCTGTGAGCATGATACTCGCTCCACAGAGGAAATTGCATTGACATCGCCCCATTTCCAGTTCATGACAGCAAGCCAACTCCTCCCCAGTAGTGCGGGACCGTCCCCCGGGACAATCCAGAGTGGCAACCTCTTCTCCGAATCTTTGCCAATCGATCGTCCCTGACTGCCCCTGTTATTGTCCTTCAGTGCACCATTAACAGGTGTTGATGGCCCCATTACTGGCCGCAATAGCGTGAATCGCTGTTCAGCTTGCCATTGTCTCTGTCGAACTCCTCCTCTGGGTTAGACTACATGTTGGGGCATGCCTGACTGCCCTTGTCTGCCTGGAGAACTGTGTGCTGCTTTAACAATGTTGAATCTCTGTCCCAACCATTCCTTAACACAGTACCTCTCGTCTGTTCTGCTAGTGGCCATGCTCGCGTGGTTTAAATCCCAGTTTCTTGTCGCCATTGATACGTCCTTACTACACAGTATAAATGCACACAAGGCCCATGCTTGAGAGAAGGTCAGTCTGTGACCTGTCCTTTATTCCTTAGCACTCAAGTGATGAAGGTGGGTGGAGCTTCCCCTTTTATGCCTGAAGGTCCAGGTTAGGAGTGTCTCCCACCTAGTGGTCAGTGTTCTCATGGTGTACAACTTAGGTCAGTTTATACATGGGTTACAATGCTGGTTGAATACATGACAGGCGCCATCCTGGGGTCAAAAGGGGAGCCTTGTGGCGAGGTGCTTGGGGCCGGTACCTCCAGAGTGGAGGCGGGAATGACCAGAGGATGACTAGATGGCCTTGGGGTGAAAGGGCTTCTGGAGCGTGGCGATGCAGGTTCTTCGAAGTCCGTGCTCTCATCTGTACAGAACAGATCCAGCGGATTAATGGGCGAGAATCGGAGCTCCTCAGCACCAGATGTCATAGGATCGTCTGCCGACTCCTGCCCCACACCCCCACCTTCTGGTCTCTATGGTCTTGCCTGGGGCCGTGCTACTGGCTGAACTGCAAAACACAAATGAGGTTATTAGAGAAGAAGTGGGTGCTCGGGTCACAAGGTGAGTCCAGCGCTACACACAGCATATGCACGACAGAAGCACCACCCATATCAAAATCATCACAGACATCACATTTCATGACCAACAACACATGTACATTGCAATGATTTTCATTAGGCCAGCATTATTTCTAGGACAATTTTAGAAATCATCTATCATATATGATTGTTCGGGTCTAGCATCTATTGACTTTACATAACGTAATGGTGTAAGCTTTACTCATGTGGCATCACTTCAGGATCTGCAGATGCATCCGTGACCATCTGAGGGTGCTTCCCCATGAATGCGAGCACACGCTCCTCCATGTCAATGATGTCGCTGGGAACTGACCCCCACCTGTTCACCTCTGCATGAATCTCATCGCTGATAGCTTTTTCTGTAAAAGGTGACAGGGCGACATGGCATGAGATCATTGCATGATATCATTGCTAGGTAATGGCACAGACACTGATACAACACATAACCGACAGATGTAATCATCATTATTATGCTAATTATCATTCTTTACCATGACCGCAGGCTTTGAGTAAAACATTCCCGGTAAAAGTGCAAGACCACACATCTGCTGATAGTCACTCATGACGGTTACAAATCAAATGATATAAATACTTAAGTACATGTAAATGAATGTAATACTCTTGCAGATCCCACAAGGTCCTTCCATCGTTTGCGGCATTGGTTGCCCTCACTCACCTCGTTGGTTACCAACGAGACCACCTCTGCTATCTCGGTTCATATCCTCTGGTATGCCTTTGGGGTGGGCTTCCCACGCCCTCCCTGTATCAAATCACCCCAGCGTAACTCGACCTCCTGCAAGAGGGAGGCATTTGCCTCATCCGACAAGCTCCTCGCTCTATTGCGGCCTCCAATGTGCTCCTCTCCCAGCTCACTGATCTCTCCAGTGTCAGTCTCCACAGCGTGCTGTGATGTCTCCTCCTCTCTCTCGATTATCGACCAAATTCCATCAAATATGTGGCTGGAAACACCTACTTTTTGTTTGGCTACTTGCTGTGAAGCTCTAAAGTCTCGCTCCTTCCTCCCAAAGCAGCCACACCACACCCAGCCACGCCTTCAGTCCCTCTGACCTCCCTCTCTCTTTGTCGCCTATTCTGCTAATGTCATGGTGACCCTTGGCCTTCGGAATCACGGCAATGGAGCATTGCCATGCCGTTGCTAAGGATGGCCACACTTTATGGCAGAAGGTCAAAAAAATTTTACGATACCGCCCATTTTATATCGCTTGCAGTAACGCCCATTTTCAAAAATGTAAACTAGGTGTTTTGAGAATGGGCCAGAAGCCGGCGATCTCAAAACCCTTTTCATCGCCCACGCCAGAAAAATCACCAACACAAAAGTGGAGGTTCTAGCCCCATAAAGGTAATCTGTGAATCATAGAAACATAGAAAATAGGTGCAGGAGTAGGCCATTCGGCCCTTCAAGCTGCACCACCATTCAATAAAGTCATGGCTGATCATTCTCTCAGTACCCCTTTCCTGCTTTCTCTCCATACCCCTTGATCCACTTAGCCGTAAGGGCCATATCTAACTCCTTCTTGAATATATCCAATGAACTGGCATCAACAACTCTCTGCGGCAGGGAATTCCACAGGTTAACAACTCTCTGAGTGAAGAAGTTTCTCCTCATCTCAGTCCTAAATGGCCTACCCCTTATCCTAAGACTGTGTCCCCTGGTTCTGGACTTCCCCAACATCGGAGCATTCAACCCGCATCTCACCTGTCCTCTCCCATCAAAATCTTATATGTTTCTAAGAGATTCCCTCTCATCCTGCTAAACTCCAATGTATAAAGGTCCAATTGATCCAGTCTCTCCTCATATGTCAGTCCTGCCATCCCGGGAATCAGTCTGGTGAACCTTCGCTGCACTCCCTCAATAGCAAGAACGTCTTTCCTCAGATTAGGAGATCAAAACTGAACACAATATTCCAGGTGAGGTCTCACCCAGGCCCTGTACAACTGCAGTAAGACCTCCCTGCTCATATACTCAAATCCGCTAGCTATGAAGGCCAACATACCATTTGCCTTCTTTACCGCCTGCTGTACCTGTATGCCAACTTTCAATGACTGATGAACCATGACACCCAGGTCTCATTGCACCTCCCCTTTTCCTAATCTGCCGGCATTCAGACAATATTCTGCCTCAGTGTTTTTGCCCCCAAAGTGGATGACCTCACATTTATCCACATTATACTGCATTGCCATGCATTTGCCCACTCACCTAGCCTGTCCAAGTCACCCTGCAGCCTCCTAGCCTCCCCCTCACAGTTCACATCGCCAACCAGTTTACTGTCATCTGCAAATTTGGAGATATACACTCAATTCCTTCATCCAAATCATTGATGTGTATTGTAAACAGCTGGGGTCCCAGCACTGTCCCTGCGGCTCTCCACTAGTCACTGCATGCCATTCTGACTCACTGCTTCCTGTCTGCAAACCAGTTCTCTATCCATGTCAGTATATTACCCCCAATACCATGTGCTTTGATTTTGCACACCAACCTCGTGTGGGACCTTGTCAAAAGCCTTTTTAAAGTCCAAATATACCACATCCACTGATTCTCCCTTGTCCACTCTACTAGTTACATCCTCAAAAAATTTCCAGAAGATTTGTCAAACATGATTTCCCCTTCATAAATCCATGCTGACTTGGACCGATCCTGTCACTGCTTTCCAAATGCATTGCTATTTCATCCTTAATAATTGAGTCCAACATTTTCCCCACTACTGATGTCAGGCTAACCGGTCTATAATTACCCGCTTTCTCTCTCCCTCCCTTTTTAAAAAGTGGTGTTACATTAGCTACCCTCCAGTCCATAGGAACTGATCCAGAGTCAATAGACTGTTGGAAAATGATCACCAATGCATCCACTATTTCTAGGACCACTTCCTTAAGTACTCTGGGATGCAGACGATCAGACCCCGAGGGTTTATTGGCCTTCAATCCCATCAATTTCCCTAACACAATTTCCCACCTAATAAGGATATCCATCAGTTCCTCCTTCTCACTAGACCCTCGGTCCCCTAGTACTTCCGGAAGGTTATTTGTGTCTTCCTTCGTGAAGACAGAACCAAAGTATTTGTTCAATTGGTCTGCCATTTCTTTGTTCCCGATTATAAATTCACCTGAATCCGACTGCAAGGGACCTACGTTTGTCTTCACTATTTTTTTTCTTTTCGCATATCGATAGAAGCTTTTGCAGTCAGTTTTTATGTTCCCAGCAAGCTTCTTCTTGTACTCTATTTTCCCCCTCTTAATTTAACCCTTTGTCCTCCTCTGCTGAATTCTAAATTTCTCCCAGTCCTCAGGTTTGTTGCTGTTTCTCGACAATTTATATGGAGGCAGAAGAGGCGGGTATGGTTCTTAATGAATACTTGGCACCTGTTTTCACAAAAGAGAGGGGCAATGCAGACATTGCAATCAGGGAGGAGGATTGTGAAATATTGGATGAAATAAACATAGTGAGCGAGGAAGTTTTCAGGGGTTTAGCAGCTTTGAAAGAGGATAAATCCCCAGGCCTGAGAGAAATGCATCCCAGGCTGTTAAGAGAAGCAAAAGAGGAAATAGCAGAGGTCTGACCATCATTTTTAAATCCTCTCTGGCTACAGGTGTGGTGCTGGAGGACTGGAGGACTGCTAATGTTGTACCTTTGCTTAAAAAGGGAGAAAGGGATAGACCAAGTAATTACAGGCCAGTCAGCCTAACCTCGGTGGTAGGAAAATTATTGGGAAAAATTCTGAGGAACAGGATAAATCTTCAACTAGAAAGACACGGATTAATCAAGGACAGTAAGCATGGATTTGTTAAGGGGAGGTCATGTGTGACTAACTTGATTGAATCTTTTGAGCAGGCATCAAGAAGGGTCGATGAGGATAGTGTATTTGATGTCGTGTATATGGATTTTAGCAAGGCTTCTGATAAGGTCTCATGTGGAAGACTGGTCACAAAAATAAAGGCCCATGGGATCCAGGGCAAAGTGGCAAGTTGGATCCAAAATTGGCTCTGAGGCAGGAAGCAAAGGGTAATGGTTGATGGGTGTTTCTCGTGGGGTTCAGCAGGGCTCAGTATTAGGTCCCTTGCTTTTTGTGATATATATATCAATGACGTGGGGCTAGATTTTCCACTTTTTTTGCATGCTAAATGCCCACTTAACATCGATTTTACCACTGAAATGACGTATAACACCCATATAGAAACATAGAAACATAGAAAATAGGTGCAGGAGTAGGCCATTCGGCCCTTCTAGCCTGCACCGCCATTCAATGAGTTCATGGCTGAACATTCAACTTCAGTACCCCATTCCTGCTTTCTCGCCATACCCCTTGATCCCCCTAGCAGTAAGGACCTCATCTAACTCCTTTTTGAATATATTTAGTGAATTGGCCTCAACAACTTTCTGTGGTAGAGAATTCCACAGGTTCACCACTCTCTGGGTGAAGAAGTTCCTCCGCATCTCGGTCCTAAATGGCTTACCCCTTATCCTTAGACTGTGACCCCTGGTTCTGGACTTCCCCAACATTGGGAACATTCTTCCTGCATCTAACCTGTCTAACCCCGTCAGAATTTTATATGTTTCTATGAGGTCCCCTCTCATTCTTCTGAACTCCAGTGAATACAAGCCCAGTTGATCCAGTCTTTCTTGATAGGTCAGTCCCGCCATCCCGGGAATCAGTCTGGTGAACCTTCGCTGCACTCCCTCAATAGCAAGAATGTCCTTCCTCAGGTTAGGAGACCAAAACTGTACACAATACTCCAGGTGTGGCCTCACCAATGCCCTGTACAACTGTAGCAACACCTCCCTGCCCCTGTACTCAAATCCCCTTGCTATGAAGGCCAACATGCCATTTGCTTTCTTAACCGCCTGCTGCACCTGCATGCCAACCTTCAATGACTGATGTACCATGACACCCAGGTCTCTTTGCACCTCCCCTTTTCCTAATCTGTCACCATTCAGATAATAGTCTGTCTCTCTGTTTTTACCACCAAAGTGGATAACCTCACATTTATCCACATTATACTTCATCGTCCATTTAGCCACAAAATGGAAACTGATGTGCATTTTTCGGAAACTTATCGGCGAGCGTTACTTTCCCCATGTGCGTAACGCCGAGAAAAAATAATACCACCCACTCGCTTTTTCTGGGTGGAACCATCAGAATGGGCAAAATCAAAGCCCATAATATCACCCAGCATTACTTTCCACACAGAATTACCGCCGAGATTCAATAATACCGCCTGCTCATTTTTTTCTGTCATAAAGAGCACATTTGGCGAAACTAACATCCAGGAGATTGCCCACCATCACTTTCATCACCTTGCACACATATCGCCCACAATATCGCTCTCACAAAAAAACGCCCAGAAAAAGTGGAACTGTTCTGAACTAAAGCCAGTAGTGTGGCTGCTATTTTTTAAATCGCAGTTCGCTTCATTCAAAAAGGCTGCTTCAACTTTGGGGGAGGTTGCATTGACTCTGGAGTTCTTCTCAGGTGAAGTGACCATCTCAACAGACATATTTTCAGACTCTGGACTATTGGGGGTTTACTCGAGGTGTAGTTTAGTGATGAAATTATTGCTTCTGATCAATCGCTATTAAACGTCCATTGCGATGGGGCCAGCCATTTCTCAGCCTGCATCGATTAACACGCAGATGCTGCAGAGTGCAGATGGTTCAATGTGTGATGCACATCATTATGTCCCCAATTTAAGACGTGCAAGAATGAGGAGGAGGGCCAGACCATACACACCGCATATGTACAGGGAAAAGAGGTCTTATCTCGATGTGCCTGACCACAGCTACCTTCGGAGACTGCACTTCCACAAGATGGTGATCAATGAAATATGTGAGCTCATCAGGCCACATATGCAGCCTGCCATCAGGACATCAGTGTCGGTCAAGGTCAAGGTCACCGTGGTACTGTCTTTCTACGCATCCGGTTCCTTTCGGGCCTCCACGGTCGAGATTTGCCCTCTGTCTCACCATGCCACCCATCGCTGCATTAAACAGGTCACAGAGGCCCTGTAAGCGAGAAGATGGATTTTATCAGCTTCCCCATGACCACAGAGGCTCAGATTGACAGGGCTGGAGCATTCTACCACATTGCAAAGTTCCCCGTGGTGCAGGGAGCTATACAGTGCACTCACATCGTCATGAGGCCACCTTCTCAGGACCCGCAGCGTTTTCATAACAGATAAGGATTTCACTCCCTGAAGGTCCAAATAGTTGTCGACCACAACCAGATCATCATGGCAGTGAATGGCAAATGTCCGGGCACCTTCAATGAAGCTCACATCCTGTGTGAGAGCACTGTCTCTGACATCTTTAAGAGTCAGCCACAAGGACAATGCTGGATGCTTGGTGATAACCGATATGGCCTAGCCACCTGGCTGATGACCTCCTTGCATGACACCCACATCGAGGCCGAGAAGAGATACAACCAGAGCCACAGAGACACACACACAATGTGGTCTAGAAAACAATAACTGTGCTAAGCAGCGCTTCAGATGTCTGGAGCACTCAGGAGGGCAGCTACAATATAACTCTGAGCAAATAGGTAAATTCGTGGTCTTGTCCTCCATGCTGAACAATCTGGCTATCAGGAGGGGCCAAGAATTACCAGAAGGGACTGATGCTCCACCTCAGGAGAGCGAGGAAGAGGAGGACGAGGGGCTGGATGCTGACCTAGGGCCAGACAATCAGGCTGGCTATGCAACCATGCCCACAACCCTCTCCAGACCACAGGAAAAGGACCGTGGTGGCTACATAGCTGCAAGACTCATAGATGAGGAGCTTATATCTGAACGATTTGCCTGAAAGAACATTGCTCTAAGTGACAACACTGACACACTGCTGTGCGTGTGCAGCTCAGACATCAATGATGCCCATCACCTTGGTGTCAGTTAAAGTTTACATTGATTGAAGTTAAGTTTTATTTATCCCTTTCATGTTAAGGAATCACCAGTGTGTTACGATCCAGCTATCTGAGAGAATGCGCAACCGGTTATGTGCAATAAAACAACATTGGTCTGAAATCATAAGTATCACAGGCAAAAACACCCAATCCCCGCCCACACCCCACTTTTTCCACCATTGACATCAATCAAATCTTCAACATGTCCAACAACACAGAATACAAATGCAAAGCAGGAGGGTAGTCCCCTCCCCCCATACATTGCAACAAATTGCATACACCCAGATAGAGATATAACACAGCCATCACCTGCACATATGCACCTCACTTTCCTTCCCCGATCCCCTTCATCTCCCCACCTCTACCCCTTCCATTCCTTGCTCAATGGTGCCTGGCCGAAGAGCTCCTCAGACGGTGTCTCATTGGGGGGATGAAGGCAGAAGCGGTTGTTGCACGGATACAGGAGCGGGGGTTGCCAAGGGGGAAACATTCTCTGATGCAGAAGCAGGATCCTGGTCCTTGCTCTCATCTGTCATTCGCAGTGGTGGTGCGGAACCTAGGAGTGGAGTGCCGCGCTCTGGGACCACTGGGAGGCCTGTGCCAGCTGTGTTCTGGCTATCGCATCCAGGGCCACCGCCATCCATGGAATATACTGAGTCATGATGGCCAGCTGTCGTGATATATGCCCCCCAATGCTTTGATGGTCACCAATGTCAACCGTCCTCCTGGACAACTGTACCATCTCTCCGCTCTCATGTGGCACTCGTTGACCAAGCCTGCTGCGTCCATGAGGCCTCCTCGGGGTCGGCGCCATTCTGGGGACAAACACGGTGCCCTCTAGCGAGGTGCTTGGCGCCAGTACTTCCAGAGTGGAGGCGGGAATGACCGGAGGACCACTAGATGGCCTTGGGGTGGAAGGGCTTCTGGAGCATGGCAATGAAGATTCTTCGAAGTTGGCACCCTCATCCATGGAGAACAGACCCAGCGGATTGACGGGCGAGAATCGGAGCTCCTCAGCACCAGATGTAGGATTGTCCGGTGAGTCTGGCCCCGTGCCCCCACATCCTGGCCTCTGTGGTCTTGCCTGGGGCCACGCTGCTGGCTGAGCTGCAAAACACAAATGAGGTTATTAGAGGAGAAAGGGGTGCTAGGGTCACAAGGTGAGTCCAGCGCTACACACAGCATATGCACGACAAAAGCACCACCGCTATCAAAATCATCATAGACATCACATTTCATGACCATCGACACATTTGCATTGCAATGATTTTCATTAGGCCAGCATTATTTCTAGGACAATTTTAGAAATCATCTATCATATATGATTGTTCGGATATGAGTGGGTGTGGCATCTATTGAATTTGCATCACGCAATGGTGTCAGCTTTACTCACGTGGCATCACTTTAAGATCTGCAGATGCTTCTGTGGTTATCCGGGTGTGCTTCCCTACGAGTGCGAGCACCCACTCCTCCATGTCAGTGATGTCGTTGGGGACTACTGGCCCCCCACCCGTTCGCCTCTGCACCAACTTCATCATTGATAGCTTCTTCTGTAAAAGGTGACAGGATGACATGGCATGAGATCATTGCATGATATCATTGCTAGGTACTGTCACAGAGACTGATACACCACATAACCGACAGATGTAATCATGCTTATTATGATTATTATCATTCTTTACCTAAAGACGTACCGTGACCGCAGGCTTAGAGTAAAACATTTCCGGTGAAAGTGGAAGACCTCACATCTGCTGATAGTCACTCATGACTGTTACAAATCAAATTATATAAATACGTAAGTATATGTAAATAAATGTAATACTCTTGCGGATCCCACAAGGTCATTCCATCGTTTGCGGCATTGGTTGTCATCATGCTCCTGTTGGTCGCCGATGAGACCATCTCTGATATCTCAGTCCATATCTTCTGGTATGCCTTTGGGGTTGGCTTTCCACGCCCTCCCTCTGTCAAATCACCCCAGCGTAACTCGACCTCCTGCAGGAGGGAGGCATTTGCCTCGTCTGAGAACCTCCTGGCTCTTTTGCGGCCTCCAATGTGCTCCTCTCCCACCTCACTGCTCTCTCCAGCATCAGTCTCCACAGCGTGCTGTGATTCCTCCTCCTCTCCCTCCATTATAGGCCAAATTCGGACAAATATCTGGATGGTAACAGCTAATTTTTTTCTTCCGTATTTGCTGTAAAACTCTCAAGTCTCCCTCCTTCCTCCCAAAGCAGCCACATCACACCGAGACACGCCTTCAGTCCCTCTCAGCTCCCTCTCTCTCTGTCTTCTCTTCTGCGCATGTCATGATGACCCTTGACCTCCTGAATCACGGGAATAGAGCATTGTCATGCCCTTGCTAAGGATGCCGACACTTTACAGCAGAAGGGTAGCGAGATTTAACGCTACTGCCCATTTCATATCGCTCGCGGTAATGCCCAATTTCAAAAATGGAGACTAGGTGCTTTGAGAATGGGCGAGAACCCGGCGATCTGAAAATCCATTTTTCTACCTCCCATGCCAGAAATAATGGCCATTTTTGGGTGATATGCTCAAAAGTGTAAAATCTCGCCTTTAGACTTGACTTTAGGAGGTAAGATTAGTAAGTTTTCAAATGATGCTAAAATCGGCTGTGTGGTTGTTAATGAAGAAGAAAGCTGCAGACTGCAGGAAGATATCAATGAACTGGTCTGGTGGGCAGAACAGTGGCAAATGGAATTCAATCCGGAGAAATGTGTGGTATGCATTTGGGGAGGGCTAACAAGGCAAGGGAATGCACATTAAATAGTAGGACACTGAGAAGTGTAGAGGAACAAAGGGACCTTGAACCTTGGAGTGCCTGTCCACAGTTCCCTGAAGGTAGCTGGACAGGGGGATAAGTGGTTAAGAAGGCACACGGAATACTTGTCTTTATTAGCCGAGGCATAGAAGAGTAGGGAGGTTATGCTTGAAGTGTTTAAAACACTAGTATGACCACAGCTAGAGTACCGCGCACAGTTATGGTCACCATATTATAGCAAATATGTGATTGTACTAGATGGGACTGGAGAATTTTAGCTATGAGAAAAGAATGGATAGGCTGGGGTTGTTTTCTTTGGAAGAGAGGAGACTGAGGGGAGACCTTATTGGCGTGTATAAAATTATGAGGAGCCTAGATAGAGTGGATAGGATGGACCAATTTCCCTCAGCAGACGGGCCAACAACCAGGGGGCATAGGTTTGAAGTAAGTAGTAGAAGGTTTAGAGAGATTTGAGGGGAAATTTCATCACTCCAAGGGTTGTGGGGGTCTGGAACTCACTGCCCGAAAGGGTGTGGAGGCAGAAACCCTCACCACATTTAAAATGTACTTGGAGGGGCACTTGAAATGCCGCAACTTGCAGGGCTATGGACCAAGAGCTGGAAAGTGGGATTAGGATTGATAGCTGGCGCGGGCACGATGGGCCAAAATGGCCTCCTTCCATGCTGTAAGTTTCAATTTTTCTATGAAAATGCTGGAAATACTCAGCAGGTCAGGCAGCATCTGTGGAGAGACAAGCAGAGTTAGCTTTTCAGGTTGATGACCTTTCATCAGAACTGGAAAAAGTTAGAGATGTAATGGGTTTTATGCAAGCACAGGGGCAGAGAAAGGGGGGAGGGAAGGCCAGAACAAAAGGGAAGGTCTGTGAGAGGGTGGAAGGCAGGAGTGACTAAATGACAAAAGGTATGATAGTACAAAGCAAAAGGAGATGGTAATGGGACAAGTAAAGAAACATAAGATGAGTCTAGGAGAGATGTAAATGGGACTGGCAGAATCATCAGCAGCTGCCATTTGAAAAAATAGGGGCAGAGGTTGTGGTCTGAAACAGTTGAACTTGATGTTGAGTCCAGAATGCTGAAAAGTGCCTAATCGAAAGATGATGTGCTGTTCCTCAAACTTTCGTTGATCTTCATTGGAACAGTGTAAGAGGCCGAGCACTGAGAGGTCAGAGTGTGAGTGGAGCGGAGAATTAAAGTGACAGGCGACCGGAAGCTCGGGGTCTTGCTGACATCTCGGGGTCAAGTTAATATTTCAGTCAAACCTTTCATCAGAACTGGAAAAATAAAGATAAATAGCATTTAAAGAGGAAGAAACAAATGACACTTACATTTATATAATGCCGTTAAAGTTGAAAAACATCCTAAAGTGTTTCACAAAGGCCTAACCAAAATGAAAAAAACACCCAGCCAAAGAAAGACATATTAGAAGAGAAGAACCAAAAGCTTGATCAAAGAAGTGGGTTTAAAGGACAAGTTTAATGAAGGAGAGAGAATGCAGAGGCAGAGGAGTTTAGAGAAAGTTTAGAGAGAGCATCGAGTCTAGGCAATGGTGGGGCAAAGGGAGAGGTAATGTACTACATTCCACAGATAGGGGATTGGTAAGATGGGGGAGTTGTTGGCTGGAGGGGTTACTGAGATAGGGAAAAGCATGAACATGAAGGAATTTAAATGAGGATGAAAATTTTAAATTAGAGGCACTGGGAGTCGAGAAACCAATGATGGTCAACCAGGACAGGGGTGATGGGTAAGCAGGACTTGATGCAGGATAGGATATGGGCAGCACATTTTTGGATGAGCGGAACTTTATGGAGGGTGGAGATTGGGGGCTAGCTAGGAGTGTTTTGATGTAATGGGTAGATCTTGACTATGTGCGGCAGTCTAAATGTGTAATAGCGAGTCAACAGCCTGTTTTGCATTTCTCCCGATTGTTATTTCCATTGACTTCCATTGATCTAGCCCATTGAGTTAGAAGGTTAGCGGGTATGGATGGATGTTCCAGCTGCAGAATGAGATAGGGGTGAAGACGAGTAATTTTACTGAGATGGAACTCGGCAGTCTTTGTAATGAAGAGGATGTGGGGTCACGATCACCAAGATATTGTTTGTGAATTTGGTTAGATTCGTATCAGTGCTATGGTGAGGTGTACATCTGATTAGTCAGATTCAAACAGGGTTTTGTAGGCAAGAAAGGCATGGAGCAAAGGGAAGACTGAGCAAAAAATAAACATGTGTGTGAGAGAGAAATCAGAGTGATCTCCTGTTCTTCATTTAACTACTTTACAGTGTAAGATTTATTAGATCTGTCAGATTTATTATATCTGTCAGAAAAGACTTATGTCCATGTCCACAACAAACCATGCTGGGTATAGGTATTTTATAAATAAGCACAACAGATTTTATTAAGTAGTTTGCTTCCAGTACAACGAAATAATACTTAACAAGGCGATAGTCACAGTCTGTTCCTTGAAACCTCAATGGTAGCCCAAGTGACCGCAGTGCTTGTCTCTTGCTGTGTTCTGTTGACTGTAGTCCTCCTCCAGTCTTCTTCTGTGTTAGCGCTGCCTCCAGAGTTCAATAGCTGTTACTTTATCTGTATATTCCCATTCAAATGCTGTGAAAATCTGCAGCTGTTTCAGCCTTACAATAGATCATTCTAAGTCTACTGCCTTTGAATTTCTATGCTATCTCCATCTCCTCTCCCTCTCTGTGGCAGGAATTACTTCTCTGAGTACAATTATACAGACCATAAGAACATAAGAACACAGGAAATAGGAGCATGAGTAGGACATTTGATCCCTAGAGCCTACTACGCCATTTAATATGATCATGGCTGATCTGATCATGGGGTCAGCTCCCCTTCTCTGCCCACTCCCCATAACCCTTTATTACCTTATCGCTCAAAACTCTGTCTATCTCCACCATAAATATATTCAATGAGTCAGCCTCCACAGCTCTCTGGGTAAGAGAATGCCATATAGTTACAAATTCTTTCTCATCTCAGTTTTAAATGGGCAGCCCTTATTCTGAGACCATGGGCTAGACTTTCAACTTTTGTGCAGATCGGCCAAAAATGGGCATTATTTCCAGCGTGGGTGGTAAAAATAGATTTTGAGATCGTCGGTTATCGCCCATTTTCAAAACCTTAACTTTCCATTTTTGAAAATGGGCATTACCACAACTGATCTGAAATGAGCATTAAACTTTTTTGACCTTATGCCGTAAAGTGTCGCTGACCATATCAATGGCATAGCAATGCTCATTTCCCAGGTTTCAGGAGGTCAGGGGACATCATTACACGTGCATAAGAGGAGACCGAGAGAGAGGGAGCAGAGAGGGACTGAACGCATGTGTGGGTGTGGTGTGCACTCATTTGGCTGCTGTGGGAGGCAGGATGGAGATTCACCAGCAGAAAAAAGCCTACTAAGCACAAAGAAGGTAGTTGGCACCGAGTTTTTGTGGAAAAAATAATATTTAACATGAAAGGAATGGAGGAGGTGACCCAGCACATTGTGGAGACTGAGAACGCTGACGAAAGCAGTGAGCTGGGAGAGGAACAATTGGGAGGACGCAAAAGATCAAGGAGGCTCTTGGACAAGGAAAATGCCTCCCTCATGCAGGAGGTTGAGTCACGCTGGGTTCAATTGACCCAGGGAGGGCATGGGAAGCCCACCCCAAAGGCCTACCAGAAGATATGGCCGAGATAGCCGAGGTGATCTTGTCAGCGACCAAGAGGCGTATGAGGGCAACCAATGCCGCAAGTGATGGAACGACCTTGTTGGATCTGCCAGATTAAGAATTACATTTATTTACATGTAATTATATATTTATATAATTGGAATCGTAAGTGTAATGAGTGATTAAAATCAGATGTGATGTCTCGCACTTACACCGGGAAAGTTGTACTCAAAGCCTGCGATCAAGGTGTACATCTTTAGGTAAAGAATGATCATTTTCATTATAATCATGATTACATCTGTTAGTTATAAGAACATAAGAACATAAGAACATAAGAAATAGGAACATGAGTAGGCCATATGGCCCCTCGAGCCTGCTCCGCCATTCAATAAGATCAGGGCTGATCTGATCATGGACTCAGCTCCACTTCACCGCCCGCTCCCCATAATCCCTTATTCCCTTATCGTTTTAGAAACTGTCTATTTCTGTCTTAAATTTATTCAATATCCCAGCTTCCACAATTCTCTGAGGCAGTGAATTCCACAGATTTACAACCCTCTGAGAGAAGAAATTTCTCCTCATCTCTGTTTTAAATGGACGGCCCTTTATTCTAAGCTAGATCTAGTCTCCCCCATCAGTGGAAACAGCCTCTCTGCATCCACCTTGTCAAGCAGTGTTATATCTGTCCCTGTGACATTACCCAGCAATGATATCACGCAATGATCTCATGCCATGTTGTGCTGTTGTTATCTTTTACAGAAGAAGCTTTCGAGGAATAGGGCTGAGCAGAGGTGAACAGTTGGAGGGCTACCAGTCATCATCGACCTCACCGACATCGAGGAGCGGGTGCTAGCACTAGTGGGGACTCACACCTGGTCGGCCACCCAAGCAGCAGCAGAGCCTGATGTGAAACCATGTGAGTAAAGCATACACCATTGCGTGATGTAAAGTCAATAGATGCCACACCCACTCATATCCGACCAATATATGAATCATAAAATTCTTCTCTAAATAATGATGTCCTCATGAGAATCATTGCAATGCAGAATTTGGTGATGGTCATGAAATGTAATGTCTGTGATGATCTTGATAGCGGTGTTCCTTTTGTCATGCATATGCTGGTGTAGTTCTGGACTCACCTTATGACTTGTGCACTCACTTCTCCACGAATAAGCTCATTTATGTTTTGCAGCTCAGCCAGCAGCGCAGTCCCAGGCAACAACACCGAGCCTAGAAGTTGGGGGCGTGGGGACGGACTCTCCAGACTTTCCTCCATCTGGTGCTGAGGAGCAACGATTCTCACCCGTGCATCTGATGGGTCCCTTCTCAACAGGGATAGTGCCACCTTCAAGGAGTCTGCATCCCCAAACTCCATAATCCATTCGACACCGATGACATCTAGTGCTCCTGTGGCCATTCCCACATCCACCATGGAGGTGCCAGGCTCAAGCACCTTGCCACAGGGCACCCCAGGTATCTCCAGGATGGCACTGACCAAGCGGAGGTTGGTTCAATGCGGTAGGTCTGCTCCACGAGTGGCAGATCTGAGCGGGGACATGGTACACTTGTCCAGGAGGAGTGTTGACATAGGTCAGAAGATCCAACACACAATGGGGGGCATATCCTCCCAGTTGACTAGCCTGTCCGCGACCATGATCGAGTATGTGCCATGGATGGCGGAGGCCCTGGAGCTGATAGCCAGGAATACTGGTGGCAGAGACCTCCCAGTGGTCGCAGAGCGCGGCACTGCACCCCAAAGTGCCGCACTCCCATTGCCAACGACACATTAGAGCCAGGAGGAAGATCTTGCTTCTGGCCCGGAAGACATTCCCACGTCGGGACCGTCCTCTCCCCTATCCGTCCAGGCAGCGGTCCGGCTGTCATCTCTTCCAATGAAGCAGCACCTGAGGAGCTCCTCGGCCAGGCAGCTTGGAGTCAGGAGGGGAATCGGAAGGGGTAGAGTTGGGGAAGAGAAGTGGGGAGGAAAGGAAAGTGAGGTGCATGGCCACAGGTGTGGTCTTGGGAATATTTTTATGTTGTTGGTGCTATTTTGGTGGGTGGGTCGGGGGAACGGGCGAGGGGGCTACCTTGCTGGTTTGCATTTGTGTTCTGTGTTGCTCGTAATGGTGACCACTCGAGTGATGTAAATCTGATAACTTTGTTGTGGGGTGGGGCGGGGGTGGGGTGGGATGTTTTATACAGTTATAATTATGATTTCACACAAATGGCGGGTTAAATGTTTTTTATTAAACATAACCTTGTTGCGGATTCCCTCAGATAGCTACACCGTTACACACTGGTGATTCCTTAACATGAAAGGGTATAATTACACTTAACTTGAATCAACTTAAATGTCAACAAGGTGATGCACACCATTGATGTATGACCTGAACACCCAGCAGTGTGTCAGCTTTGTAAATGCCACCAACGTTCTTTCAAGCAAAGCGCTCATTCATGAGCTCCTGACGTAAGAGTCTTGCAGTTATGATGCCACCATGGGCCCTTTCATGTGGTCTACAGGAGGGCGGGGGCATGGCTTCAGCATGTAAAAATATTAGAAAATCTAGCCCTATGTCCCCTAGTTTTAGTTTCCCCTATGAGTCGAAATATCTTCTCTGCATCTACCTTGTCGAGCCCCCTCATTATCATTTATGTTTCAATAAGATCACCTCTCATTCTTCTGAACTCCAATGAGTATAGGCTCAAACTATTCAACCTATCTTCATAAGTCAACCCCCTCTTCTCCAGAATCAACCTAGTGAACCTATTCTGAACAGCCTCCACTGCAAGTTTATCCTTCCTTAAATACGGAGACCAAAACTGGACGAAGTACTCTCGGTATGGCCTCGCCACTTTAGCAGGACTTCTCAGCTTTTACACTCTATCCCCCTTGCAATAAAGGCCAACATTCTATTTGCCTTCCTGTTTAATTGCTGTACCTGCATACTAACCTTTTGCATTTCATGCACAAGGACACCCAGTCCCTCTGTACTGCAACACTTTTCAATTTTTCTTCCTTTAAATTATAATTTGCTTTTCTATTTTTTCTGCTAAAGTGGATAACCTCACATTTTCCCACATTATACTCCATCTGCTAAATTTTTGCCCACTCACTTAGCCTGTCTATATCCCGTTGCAGATTTTTGTGTCCTCCTCACAATTTGCTTTCCCACCCATCTTTGTATCATCAGCCAACTTGATTACATTACACTCGGTCCCTTCATCCAAGTCATTAATACGGATTGTAAATAGTTGAGGCCCCAGCACCAATCCCTGCAGCACCCCACTAGTTACTGTTTGCCAACCAGAAAATGACCCATTTATCCCAACTCACTGTTTTCTGTTAGTTAGCCAATCCTCTATCTATGCTAATATATTACCCCCAACCCCGTGAACTTTTATCTTGTGCAGTAAACTTTTATGTGGCACCTTATTGAATGCTTTCTGGAAATCCAAGTACACCACATCCACTGGTTCCCCCTTATTCACCCTGCTCATTACATCTCAAATAACTCCAGCAAATTTGTCAAACATGATTTCTCTTTCATAAAACTATGCTGACTCTGCTTGATTGAATTATGCTTTTCCAAATGTCCTGCTACTGCTTCCTTAATAATGGATTCCAGCATTTTCCCAATGAGAGATGTTAGGCTAACTGGTCTATGGTTTTCTGCTTTCTGGCTGCCTCCTTTTTTTAAATAGGGGCATTACATTTGCAGTTTTCCAATCTGCTGGGACCTCCCAGAATCCAGGGAATTTTGGTAGATTACAAGCAATGCATCCACTATCTCTGCAGCCACTTCTTTTAAGACACTAGGATGTAAGCAATAATGTCCAGGGGACTTGTCCGCCTTTAGTCACATGATTTTACCGAATACTACTTCTTTAGTGATGGTGATTGCATTAAGTTCCCCCCCCCCCCCCCCACCTCTTGATTATTCACTATTGGGATGTTTTTAGTGTCTTCTACCATGAAGACGGATACAAAATATTTGTTCAACGTCTCTGCCATTTCCCTGTTCCCCATTATTAACTCCCCAGTCTCATCTTCTGGGGAACCAACATTTACTATAGCCACTCTTTGCCTTTTTATGTACCTGTAGAAACTCTTATATTTCGTGCTATTTACTTTCATAATCTATCTTCTCTCTCTTTATTATTTTTTTAGTCATTCTTTGCTGGCTTTTAAATGTTTCCCAATCCTCTAGCCTCCCACTAGATTTGGCCACATTGTATGCATTTGTTTTCAATTTGATACCATCCCTTATTTCCTTAGTTAGCCACAGATGGCTCTTACAGTCTTTCCATGTCACACAGAATTCATTACTGAGCTTGGCTTTACAAAATTATGATAAGAAATTATACATGCTGCATACCTTTATCTTATTGATTAATATTTTGGCCATTTAGTTCTAAATGAAGCTGTATCAGCAGTTACAAAAAGAGTTAATATAACAATGGTTCAATTTACCATGATGCTTTACTTCTCAGTTTTTACCATGGGTAACTAAGCTTACACACATTTTACTTACTTTTATCATATAACAGTTAAACAAAAGCATTATTAAAACACTATCCCAACATGCAGGTAAATTTTATCTTACAACAGGTCATGCTACATAAGAACATAAGAACATAAGAATTAACAGCAGGTGTGGCCATTTGGCCCCTCGAGCCTGCTCCGCCATTCAATAAGATCATGGCTGATCTGATCTTGGCCTCAACTCCACTTCCCTACCCGTTTCCCATAACCTTCACTCCCTTATCATTTAAAAATCTGTCTATCTCCACCTTAAATATATTCAATGACTTAGCCTCCACAGCTCTCTGGTGTAGAGAATTCCAAAGATTCATGACCCTCTGAGAGAAGAAACTCCTCCTAATTTCCATCTTAAATGAGCGTTCCCTTATTCTGAAATTATGTCCCCTAGTTCTAGATTCCCCCACACGGGGAAACATCCTCTCTGCATCTACTCTGCAAAGCCCCTTTAGAATCTTATATGTTTCAATTAAATCCCCTCTCATTCTTCTAAACCCCAATGAGTATAGGCCCAACCTGCTCTACCTCCTCCCGTATGTGTTTGTGTGTGTGCGTGCATGTATTTGTGTGCATTTGTGATTATGTGTATGTGTGCATATATGTATGCATGTGTTTGTGTGTGTGTGTGTGTCTGTGCATGTGTGTATGTGTGCATATCTGTGTGCATAAGTATATATGTGTGTATGTGTATATGCTCGTGTATATGTGCTTGCGTGTGTGTGTCCATGTCTATGTGTGAGTGTATGCATGTGTGTGTGCATATTTATGTGTGTGTGTGTGTGTGTGTGTGTTTATTTTTGTGTGTATGTATGTGCATGTATCTGCCTGTATATGTGCATGTGTATGTATGTGCATGTGTATGCATTTGTGTGTATATGTGTGCTGGTATGTGTGTATGAGTGCATTTGTGTGTGTATGTTTGGGTGTGTGTGTGTCTGTGTGTGTATGTATATGTGTGTATTGGATTGTGTGTGTTTGTGTGTGTATGTATGTGTGTGTGTGCGCATGTGTGTATATGCGTGCATGTGTATGTGTCTGTGAGTTTACATGTGTGTGTTACTGTGTATGTTTGTGTGTACTCGGAATTCCTTCATGGCAAACGAGCCAAAGGTCGGCAATGGAAACGTTACAAGGACACCCTCAAAGCATCCCTGATAAAGTGTGACGTCCCCATTGACATCTGGGTTTCCCTGGCCAAAGACCACCCTAAGTGGAGGAAGTGCATCCAAGAGAGCGCTGAGCACCTCAATTCTCATCGCCGAGAGCATGCAGAAATCAAGCGCAGCCAGCAGAAAGAGCCTGGGCAAACTTGTGACAGAGTCTGTGGCTCTCGTATTGGACTGTTTAGCCACCAAATAATTCACTTTAAGAGCGAAAGAGCGATTCCAAGGGACTGCCTATGAATGAAGTGAATTGTGTTTATGTTTGTGTGTATGTGTGTGCATGTATCTGCATGTATGAATGTGTGTTAATGTGTGTATGTATTTGTGTGTATTTGTGTGTATGTATGTACATGTATGTGCATGTGTGTGTGCATATGCGTATGTTTGTGCATGTGTATGTGTCTGCATGTGTGTATGAATGTGTGGGTGTTTGCGTGTTTGTGTGTGTATGTATGGATGAGTGGGTGTGTATGTTTGTGGTTATGTGTGTGTGCATGTGAATGTGTAGGTGTGTATCGGAGTGTGTGTGTTTATATATATGTGTATGTATGTGTGTTGGAGTGTGAGTGTTTGTGCATGTATGCATGTGTTTGTGTGTGCATGTGTGTATGTATGTGTCTGTATCTGCATGGGTGTATGTGTGTGCATGTATATGTGTCTGTGTGTGTGTATTGGTGTGTCTGTGTGTAAGTGTGTGTGTGCACATGTGTGTAAGCATATATGTGTGTGCATGTGTTGATGTGTGCATGTATATTTGTCTGCGTGTGTGTATTTATGTGTTGGTATGTTTGTGTGTGAATGTGTGTGTTTATGTGTGTGGCATGTGTTTGTTGTGTATGTTTGTGTGTATGTGCGCATGTGTGTATGTGTGTCATGTGTATGTGTCTGCATATGTGTATGTGTGTTTATGTGTGTATGTGTGTGTATGCATGTGTGTTTATGTGTGTGTGTGTGTGTATTTGTGTGTTTGTGTATGTTTATGTGTATGTATGTGTGTGCATGTGAATGTGTCCGTATATGAGTGTGTTTATGTGTTTATGTGTGTGTGTGCATGTATCAGCATGTGTATATGTGTGTGCATTGGTGTGTGTTGTTTCTCTGAGTATGTGTGTTTGTGTGTGTATATGTAAGGGTCTGTGTGTATGTGTGTTTATGTGCATGTATGTGGGTGTGTTTTTGTGTGTGGGTGTGGGTGTATGTGTGTGTTTATGAGTGTGTGAGGTTGTGTGTGTGTGCATGCGTGTGTGTTTATGTGTGTGTGCATATATATGTGTCTATGTATGTGTGTATGTTTATGTGTGGGTGTGCGTCTGTGTGTGTATGTGTATGTGTGTGTGTTTATGTGTGTGTGTATATATATACATGTGTAGAGTGTGTGTGTTTTGTGTGTGTATGTGTAGGTGTGCATTTGTGTGTGTATGTGTATATATGTGTGTTTATGTGTGTGTGTGAATATATATGTGTGTATGTATGTGTGTATATATGTGTGTGCAAAAATCACACCATATCTCGTTCACCCATCACCTCTTTGCTCACTGACTTACTTTGTCTCCTGGTCTGCCAATACCACAAATTTAAAATTCCCATCCTAGTGTTAAAAGCCCTTGATGGCCTTGTCCCTCCTCATCTCTGTAACCTACTCTAGCCCTACAAACCTCCAAGGTCTCTGTGCTTCACCAAATCTGGCCTCTTGGGCATCCCCGATTTTCATCCCTCTGCCATTGGTGGCCGTGCCTTCAGCTGCCGAGGCTCTGGAGTTTCCTACCTAAACCTCTCTGCTTCTATCTCCTCTTTTATGATGCTCCTTCAAAGCAATCTCTTTGAACAAGCTGTTGGTCACCAGTCTTAATATTGCTTCTGGATCCATGTCAAAATATGTTTGATTATGTTCCTGAGAAGCGCAATGGGATATTTTACTGCGTTGAAGTGCTATGGAAATGCAACTTGTTCTTGTTGTGTATGTTTGTTTGTGTCTGTGGGTGTATTTGTGTGTGACTGTGGGTGTATTTATTTGTGTCTGTGGGTGTATTTATGTGTGGTTTGCCTCCCCTTTCCAGTTGTTCTGCTCCTTTTTAAATGCTTCCCATCTGTAATTTGTTCCATTCTGATGCAGGGTTACACTTGTTCTCTAATACGCGATTGCTGTTGCTTAAGTGCGAACTTTTGCAAGCTTTCTATAAATATAGATCTCACCTTGTAGCTGATTTCTTAATTTAGCTGCGGATTTATCACAAGTGCACCCGTAGCTCGAGCTGATGAGAAACTACAATGACTGGGAGCATCAAACTGCGCGGCGATGCTGCCAGTGACATCATGGAAACTTTCTGCGGTTAAAGTTTGTACCCGCCTCGGGACGTGCTGGCGTTATCTCGTTTGACGTTCAAAAGAAATACAGGAAATATAATTTAAGCAATTTATTTGAAATCCCGCATCTGTCAACCAAACGTTTGTAAAATTATTTTCTGCGAAGTCTGTGTTTAGCAATTCCCCGGCCTGCTAATTTGAAAACTGAAATTATCTCGCTGTCAGCTAAATGCCTATGTTAAATATGTTAACGTTAGGTATGTGCAATCTTTCTGTGAGAACGCGGTGTAGTGAACCATTTATGTTTATTTGGCGGTAATCACTATAAAATTGATAAGATTAGGAACAATATGCCGCCCTCTCAAAGTGAAATAGAATACATCAAGTGAAGGACCACTTGGAAAAATTAACGATTATTTTCAGCTGTAATAGGAGTAGTTATGTTCAGAAAGCTCTCAGTGTGCGCAGTGTCATCCAATATATTCGATTATATTTGAATTGAGAGATGGCCTTTTTATAGAAGAAATTTGCAGATGATACCAAGATCTGTGCCAGTGTTAGCACTGTCGAAGATGCTCGTCAGCTTCAGGCAAATCTTAATGTGTTGGGAGATTGGGCTCAAGACTGGAAAAGTATGTTTAACTTAAATAAGTGCGGTGTTATGCATGTGGGTATGCCAGATGCTCAACGTTCATATACCCTTCAGGGAAATGCATTAAAGATGGTGGAGCTAGAAAGAAAAAGAAGAACATAAAGAACTTGTATTTATAAAGCACAGTTCACGACTTCTTGAGGTCCCAAAATGCTTTAAAGCGAATTAAGTACTTTGGATGTGTAGTCACTGCTGTAATGTATGAAAAGCAGCAGCCAATTTGCACACATCGAGATCCCACGAACAGCAACATTATAATGACCAGATAATCAGTTTTACTGAAGTTGGTTGAGGGATGAATATTGGCTCGGACACAGGCAATATGACGTGAGATTGTGCTTTCAGGAAAGTATCCCTCCTTTTCTGCAAAACAAGACAAACAATGGGCCGCTATCAATGAACTCGTATACCATGGCTGGCTGCCACAGTCCGGGAGCTTTCTGAACATAACTACTCCTATTACAGCTGAAAATAACCGTCTGGAACTCAAGACCCAAAAGGGGAGCTCCCACACGTGATGAGGCGACACTCCAATTGCAGATCGCAGACACAGTGTAAGCGCAGTCCTACAGAGTTGGTGGTGCAGCGTAGAGATATAGATAGTGCAGGGCTGCAATTTCTGCAATCAAGGCACGGAAACCGAAGGGAAAGGCTTTACCAAATTGGTTGTCCCATAAGTATGAATGGGAATCACTTGAAAAATACACAAATACAAGAATTTTATTTTAAAATTACATAATTAAAATTAATTAAAATGTCATTTAATTAAGTATTTTAAACAAAAATAAAAACATTTTAAAAGAAAATGTATATGTTTTCATGGGGCTAAAAAGAAACTTACCTTATTGGACATGGTTTTGAATGTATAAAGGAGTGATAAAATTTTATTTTTCTATTTTCTAAAACTCTTATGCTGGTAAAAGGCTGGCCTTATGCCTGCTTTTACCACGCATAATAATTTAAAGGCATTCGCTGGGCAGAAGTTGGGCAAATATTCCAACTCTCTGCCCGTGGAGACCCAATTCTTTCGGATTCGTACGATCTGTCAAGAGGATTCTTGGCAGACAGCAAGTTCCAGGTTTCAGCGCATGCGCAGTGCATGCCTACACCCAGAAATTGTGGGGACCCTATGGGTGAATGCGGACCATGTATGCACCTGCAGGGGCTGCAAATTTAACTGCAAGGGACATTTGTAAAGCAGAATTCAACACAGCAGTAACTTTACACTCCATGCATTGTCAAACTGAAGTGGTGTAAGACTATTACCTCCAAGAGATCGCACTGTTCATCCATTATTCTGGATTTTAGTGGGGGCCTGGCTCTAGATTTACATTGGGAAGTGGAAATAGCGTTCCATAGAAAATAACCTTTGCAGTTTAATGCGGTAACACTAACCATTACCTTATGACTGACCCATCATAATAATATGTGTAACATTTAACTCTCTAACTTCCAGGAATGTTTGGTAAATTCCAAATTACCATCAAGTTTGCAGGTTTTCAGATATGCCACTGTGATTGCATTCATGCACTAGCTTATTACCTCACTCATGAAATGTCCCAAAGTGTCTCACTTTTGAAATAGGCAAACCTGGAAACAAATTTGCACACAGCAAGAACCCACTAACAGCAGTAGAAAGAAACAATGTGCAACTATACAGCACTTTTCACAACCTGAGATGTACCAAAAGCTGCACAACCAAGGAAGTATTTTTGAAGTATTGTCACTGCTGTAATGTAGAGAAAGACGGCAGACAATTAGCGAACTGAAAGATCCCTCAAATAGTAATGAAATAAAAGATTGGACCATCTGCATTTAGTGGTGTTGGTTGTGGGAAGAATGTTGGCCAGGACTCCAGGAAAACTCTATATGGAATGGGATATGTTCATCCACCTGAACAGAGACTGAGGTCCATGGTTCATTTTCTCATGGTAAGAAGAACACCTCCACGATTGGATGGCTTCATCAGTATTTTGGAATAAAACTTCTCAGGAATTACATTATTGCTGCAATATCAACCCTAAATTATCAAAATAATCACTGAAATTAAAATAAAAAGTGAAACTCTCTCATTATGATCACTGTGATCCATTTCCCTATCCTGATTTTTTTAATGTATTTTTAATTTTAAATGATCCCTCTCAGATTGTGTTAAAACTGTGAGCAACTTGCCCAAGTAATCTTCTTGGGATTTAAAAACCTAGCAATGTAGAGGAAAGGAAGAGAACATTGAGTTGCCACTATCTACCCCTTATAACACTCAATCCTTCCACTCACCAAAAAACCATTCACTGTTGTTGTGCTTCTTATAGATAGGTCCGATCTAATGCTTCACAGAACAGAAAAATGCCCAACCTTTCATTTATGGCAGCGGCAGTTAAGATGGTGGTGTTTGTGTTGCACATCAAGATCATTGAAAAATACCCATTGCGTATGAGGGTGAAATGGCACCATTTGAAGAAAATAAAGAATGTTTATATAGCGCATTTCATGACCTCGGATCATCCCAAAACACTTTACAGCCAATTAAGTACTTTTTGAAGTGTAGTCACTGTTATAATTCAGGAAGTGGACAACAGTTTGTGCATAGCAAGTTCCCACAAACAGCAATATGATAATTACCAGATAATCTGATTTTTTGTGATGTTGGTTGAGGGATAAATATTGGGAAGGAAACCGAGAAGAACTCCCCTGCTCTTCTTCCAATAGACCCGTGGGATCCTTTAAACACACCTGACAGGGCAGAGGTGCCTCGGTTTAATGTCTCATGCAAGACAGAGCAAATCCCTTCATTGAAGTGTCAGCCTGGATTATGAGTTGAAAACTCAGGAGTTGGACTTAAACCGACCACCTTCTGACTCACAGGGGAGAGTGCTACAACTGAGCCAAGCCTGACACCTTTGTGTTACAGCCATCATTTAAATCTAAATTATATCCAACTTGAGCTGCTAATGTGATACCTTTGTTTAAGAAGGGAGAAAGGGAAAGAACGAGTAATTACAGGCCTGTCAGCCTAACCTCAGTGGTGGGAAAAGTATTAGAAAAATCCTGAAGGACAGGATAAATCTTCACTTAGAAAGACACGGATTGATCAGGGACAGTCAGTACAGATTTGTCAAGGGAAGCTCGTGTCTGACTAAATTGATTGAATTTTTCGAGGCGGTAACCAGGAGGATCGATGAAGGCAAAGCATATGATGTAGTGTATATGGATTTTTGCAAAGCTTTTGATAAGGTCCCACATGGCAGACTGGTCACAAAAGTAAGAACCCATGGAATCCAGGGCAAAGTGGCAATATTGGTCCAAAATTGGCTCAGAGGCAGGAAGCAAAGGGTAATGGTTGATGGATGTTTTGGCGACTGGAAGGATGTTTCCAGTGGGGTTCCGCAGGGCTCAGTGCTGGGTTCCTTGCTTTTTGTGATTTACATCAATGATCAAGACTTGAATATAGGGAGTATGATTAAGAAATTTGCAGATGATACTAAAATCGGCTGTGTGGTTGATAATGAAGAAGAAAGCTGCAGACTGCAGGAAGATATCAATCAACTGGTCAGGTTGGCAGAACAGTGGCAAATGGAATTTAATCCAAAGAAGTGTGACGTAATGCATTTTGGGAGGGCTGACAAGAAAAGGGAATACACATTAAATGGTAGGATACTGAGAAGTCTGAGGAACAAGGGACCTTGGAATGCATGTCCACAGATCCCTGAAAGTAGCAGGCCAGGTAGATAAGGCAGTTAAGAAGGCATACAGAATGCTTGTCTTTATTAGCTGAGGCATAGAATGCCAGAGCAGGGGAGCTATGCTTGAACTGTATAAAACACTGGTTAAGCCACAACTGGAGTACTGCATGCAGTTTTGGTCACCACATTACAGGAAGGATGCACTGGAGAGGTCACAGATGAGATTTACGAGGATGTTGCTGGGAGTGGAGAATCTAAGCAATGAGGAAAGATTAGATAGGCTGCATTTGTTTTCATTGGAACAGAGGAGGCTGAGGGGAGACCTCATTGAGGTGTATAAAATTATGAGGGGCCTAGATATAGTGGATAGAAACGGCCTATTTCCCTCAGCAGAGGGGTCAACAATCAGGGGGCATAAATTTAAAGTAATTGGTAGAAGGTTTAGAGGTGATTTGAGGGAAAATTTCTTCACGCAGAGGGTTGTATGAAGTCTGGAGCTCACTGCCTGAAAGAGTGTTCGAGGCAGAACTGTCACAAAATTTAAAAAGTACTTGGATGTGCACCTGAAGTGCCGTAACCTGCAGGATTACAGACCAAGAGATGGAAAGTGAGATTTGGCTGGATAGCCTTTTGTTGGCCGGCATGGAAACGACATGGCCTCCTGCGGGGCTGTAAACTTCTATTATTCTATGATTAATTATAATCATCAGCAGAGCAGGTCTCCAGTCATCTGCATTAATGCTTACCATTGGACCAAGACCTAGCTCTGTCAAGCCCGTGTGGTGGCTGGTGCGCAACGGCTACCACACGTTAAAAAAATCCACTCACAGGCATCTTCCACCCTACATTATGTAGTTCAGCACCTGGAATATTAGGTCCTTCATTGCAACACTTGTGAACTCATCCTTTTTTGGTGTGGAAGCAAGTCATCCTGGTTTCGAGGGACTGACTATCATGATGATGTCAGCTGAATGAATGCACTAGCATCAAAGATTGCAGCTGTTGCTGTTGTTGCTTCTCTCCCGGTTCTGAGTTTACACAGGTGATGCCGACGAGTCGGGGGCCGAGCTGTAACATCCCTTGTAATGGAAAGTGTCATCTGACAGGCTCACATGCTTAAACCTTGCCGATCACTTCAGCAACTATGCATCGAAAAATATCAAAATGATGGATAATGGTGAAATATGGGACACAAATGTTTAACTTATAAGGGCAAAGGTTTTGTGAAAAATAAAAAGTTGTTAAAATTAACACATGCAACCCAACCGGTAATACAGAAAGCGTTCAAGCCAGCCCATACACCACAACCCTTTCGAGTTTACCTTCTAAAAAATGCCATGGCATTAAATTGATAATTTGCTAAAACTAACGCATTGAGGAAAATATCGGTATGATTATCTTCGTGTTGTTTTGGCTATTCGTATAGCGCCGCTCTACTCCCGATAACGCTCGCCCTGGCGGACCTGGAACCAAGGGCTACACTTGGAGTGCCCAACCTTTCCGCCTCCCGGACTGGGTGATTGGTCTTCCGAACGCTGCTTGTGTGCGTGATTTGTGCATGCGCAGTACCCTGGCTGTCCCACTTTGCAGCCAATTCGCGTTGTCTGGGTCCTGCAGGTCACTCCGCTATTGGGAAACACTGCTTCATTGGTGGTTATGAGGATAGCGGCATTGGAACCAATGAAAATCACTTTGAAAGTCCGTGTTTCATCCCGACACATAAACAATGACAGACAGGTAAAGACTACCTGCTCCATCAAGCGATATCTTGTGTATCACAGCATATACACTCGCCCCCCCCCCCCCCCCCGCCCCACCGAAAAGAATACATTAAAAAAACAGGCTAATTCTGGGAAATTCCTCTCTGACCCATCTAGGCTATGGAAACTAGTCCAAATGATCACTCTGGCCCTGAGTTCCCTGCAGTACCCATCTTCTGTAAGAGGTGATCTCCAGCCCAGCCAGAAACACATCCAGCTCTCGTTTGAAGGAATTCACGAGTCCGCGACCACCACGAGAGATGGAAGCCTGTTACAGAGGTCCACTACTCTCTGGGAAAGAAAAACTTCCTGACATCTAACCTAGATCTAGTCGTATACAACTTAAATTTGTGACCCCTGGTCCTGCATAACCTGGATAATTGAAATAAACTGTCAGCTGGAAAATATTCAATTCTCTTCGTTGTCTTACAAACCTCAATCAGATCCCACCCTAAGTTGATGCTTCTCTAAAGTATAGAGCCCCAACTACTTTAGCCTATCTTGATAACTATGACGCGTTAGACTCGGAATTAATCGACTGGCCCTCCTCTGCACCCTTTCCAAAGCCTCAATATCACCCACCATGTGAGGAGACCAAAATTGCACACAGCATTTCAAATACAGCCTGACTAAGGTCTTGTACAAGGGCAAAGCAGTATGCCTCATCTTATAATCAATTGGCCTATGGGTGCCTCCCAGCACCCTATTTGCTCCAGCTATCGCTACACGCATGTAGCTTTAAAGATGTGTGCACTCGAATGCCCAAATCTCTTTCTATCTCCACCATCTTTAATGCCTTTCCCTGAGGGGTGTATGAATGTTGTGCATTTGCCCTGCCCAGATGCAAAATAATGCACTTATCTAAGTTATACATCATTTTCCAGTCTTGAGCCCAATTTCCCAAACACATTAAGATCTGCCTGAAGCAGACGAGCATCATCTAGAGTTGTAATGCTCGCATTAGTCTTGGCATCATCTGCAAATCTGCAGGTTGTGACATTCGCTCATTAATATAAATAGTAAAGAGCAACAATCCCAACACTGATCCCTGCGAGACACCACTGGCGACCGGTCTCCAAACAGATCCAAATTCATCTATAATTACTTTTTGCCTACATCCTGCCAGCCAGTTCTGAATCCAGTTCGATATATTACCATCATTACCAGAGGCTTCGATTTGAGAGAAACCTCTTATGTGGTACATTAGCAAAAGCTTTTTGGAAATCTAAGTAGGCAGTTCTGAATCCAGCTCGATATATTACCATCATTACCAGAGGCTTCGATTTGAGAGAAACCTCTTATGTGGTATCTTAGCAAAAGCTTTTTGGAAATCTAAGTAGACAGTGTCTACTGGACTTCCCTCATCCATCAACTTGGCAACCACTTCAAAAAATAGAATTGAATTAGTTTGTGAGCAACTGAAGGGGAGATAGTGAGAGAGCAGCGAAAAACTGGGGGGGAGAGAGAAACAAACTGGGGAAGGATAGAGGAAAAACACAAATTTAGGAGGGAGGGAGAAACACAAATTGGGGCAGGAAAAACACAAACTGGGAGGGAGAGAAAAAGAAACACAAACTGGGGACGGAGTGAGAGAGAAACACAAACTGGGGAGGAAGAGAGAAACAAAGTGGTGAGAGAGCGAGAGAGCAGCACAAATTGGAGGGAGGGAGAGCTCATGTCGGCCTGTGATGTGTGCTGTTGTATAATGTATTTTATTATGGGAGTTGGGCAGCTTTGGTGCTGCTTCCTGAGGACAACATTACACCTCCGTGAAGCTGGGCTTCAGTGCGGGCGTGTGGAAGTCAGTGAATTGACTTCGTTTTGGTTTTATTTATTGTTTTTATAACTTGCTGTGTATTGTAAAAAGTCATAAAATTGTCTTTCTTTTATTCATTCCTGGGATGTGGGTATCGCTGTAAAGGCCAACATTTATTGCCCATACTTAATTGCCCTTGAGAAGCTGATGGTGAGCTGCCATCTTGAACAGCTGCAGTCCTTGTGGGGAAGGTACTCACAAAGTGCTGTTAAAGAGGGAGTTCCAGGATTTTGACCCAGCGACGATGAAGGAACGGTGATATATTTCCAACTCCGGATGGTGTGCAACTTATAGTGGAACATGCAGGTGATGGTGTTCCCATGTGCCTGTTGCCTTTGTCCTTCTAAGTGGCTGAGGTTGTAGATTTTGGAGGTGCTGCCAAAGAAGTCTTGGCAAGTTATTGCAGTGCATCTTGTAGATGGTACACAGCGCAGCCACGGTGAGCCAGTAGTGGAGGGAATTAATGTTTAAGGTGGTGGATGGGGTGCCAATCAAGCAGACTATTTTGTCCTGGATGGTGTCGGGTTTCTTGAGTGTTGTTGGAGCTGCATTCATCCGGACAAGTGGAGAGTATTCCATCACACTCCTGACTTGTGCCTTGTAGATAGTGGAAAGGCTTTGGGGAGTCAGGAAGTGAGATATATTCAACAGAGTACCCAGCATCTGACCTTCTCTTATAGCCACAGTATTTATGTGGCTGGTCCAGTTAAGTTTCTGGTCAATGGTGACCCCGAGGATGTTGATGGCGGAGGATTCAGCAATGATAATGTTGTTGAATGTTAAGGGCTGGTGATTAGATGCTCGCTTGTGAGAGATCGTCATTGCATGTGTGGCGTGAATGTTACTTACCACTTATCAGCCCAAGCCTGAGTGTCATCCAGGTCTTGTTGCATTTGGACATGGACTTCTTCATTATCTGAAGAGTTGGGAATGGAACTGAACACTGCGCAATCATCAGCAAACATCCCCATTTCTTACATTAAGATGGAGGGAAGGTCATTGATGAGGCATCTGAAGATGATTGGGCCTAGGACACTGCCCTGAGGAACTCCTGCAGTGATGTCTGAAAACTGTAGTTAGAAGTTACTTGTATCGATGATCTTTTTGTTGAATCAGTGGTATTCTTGGTGTTTCTCATTACAATCGATACTGTAGAAGCATCATGGAAGTAATTTTTATTTAAACATTATTTACCCTGAAATACTTCTATTCTTTTGTGTTCTTTCTTTGATTTATAAATTATATTATTCACCTCACTATAAATCAAAAAGTCAAATATTTTATTCTGGGCTTGCTGATATTAAGAAACTCAACTAAGGTAAATGCAGTCATGTTTGAAAACACTGGGCAAATGTCATGTGATCAAATGTCACTTACATGGATCTAAGTAACAGATCAGCCATGATCTCATTGAATGGTGGAACAGGCTTGAGGGCTAAATGGCCTGCTCCTGTTCCTATATTCCTATGTGATTAAGCATTACATGAGCGATGTCACATGATTGAATCTCCAGGAATACATTGAAATAGAGTTGGCAACCCTACTGTGACTGCTATCTTTTTCTATAAGATGCTGTGGGGTTATTAATGTGCTTCCAATATTTTATATTCAATTTAATGTTTCTAGCATTCAGCACTTTTATCTTCATTAATCCAAATTTTCTGTCGTATGAGATATAAATTATTTATCTTGGGCCATTTGGTGTGCTGTTACTGTTTAGAAACCCACAGTGAGCTTTTTTAATGGAAAATGTAATTTATTCTTCTCCCTCAGAATTTCAATAGCAGTCACGGGAAACATCAGAAACAATTGCACCACTCACTGCTCATGTGGTAACTCTCGTGAAATCTTTTGGAAGTTATTTATTGGAAATCCTTGGATGAAAGATTTGTTATTTCATAGAATCATAGAAATTTACAGCACGGAAGGTGGTCATTTCAGGCCAGCGAGTCCGCACCGGCTGACAAAGAGCTATCTCGCCTAATCACACTATCCAGCTCTTGGCCCGTAGCCCTGTAGGTTACGGCACTTTAAGTGCACAGCCAAGTATTTTTTTTAATGTGGTGAGGGTTTCTGCCTCTACCACCTTTCAGCCAGTGAGTTCCAGACCCCCACTACCTTCTGGGTGAAGAAATTTCCCCTCATATCTCCTCTAAACTTCCCCCCAATTACTTTAAATCTATGTCCCTTAGTTGTTGACCCCTCTGCCAAGGCAAACAAGTCCTTCCTATCCACTCTATCCAGGCCCCTCATAATTTTATACACCTCAATAAGGTCTCCCCTCAGCCTTCTCTGTTCCAAAGAAAATAGATCCATCATCTCCAATCTTTCCTCATAGCCAAAATTCTCCAGTCCCAGCAACATTCTTGTAAATCTCCTCTACGCCCACCCACTGCAATTACAACTTTCCTGTTATGTGGTGACCAGAACTGCACATGGTACTCCAGCTGTGGCCTATTCAGTGTTTTATACAGTTCAAGCAGAACCTCCTTGCTCTTGTATTCCATGCCTCGACTAATAAAGGCAAGTATTCCATATGCCTTCTTAACACCTTACCTACCTGGCCTGTTAACTTTAGGGATCTGTGGACCGGCACTCCAAGGTCCCTTTGTTCTTCTACACCTTTCAGTGTCGTACCATTTAATGTGTATTCCCTTGCCTTATTAGACCTCCCCAAATGCATTACCTCACACTTGTCCAGATTGAATTCCATTTGCCACTGTTCCATCCACCTGATCAGTACATTGATATCTTCCTGCACTCCACAGCTTTCTTCTTCATTATCAACCGCACAGCCTATTTTAGTGTCATCTGCAAACTTCAGGCACGAAGAACTAGCCAATTACTGGGCTTCAATAAGGGAGGACAGTTGAGGTGGACAATGATTCTTCATCAATCAAGCTGCTACCACAAATTCGCTCCTTCAGAACAGGGTGGAGGAAATACGAATACTATCTGTTTTATTACACTATTATATAGCTCACAGTAAATAAATGGATTGAGCTAGAAATTGGTCTTTTGGCGATAGCGGTATTTTGTTGGCATTTTTCTCCCCAAAAAACGTTAAAAAATACAGCTTTTTTTAAAGGCATAAAATTGGGGGGAAAATGCGCCGGACGGCAAAAATCGGCATTGCACGAGGATTCGCGGTGGAAACCACAGTCCTCACCAGCTTTAGTCCGAGGCCGATTACCGCTAAAAAGACAGGCCCTGGGAGGGGAAAAACACAAAAAAAAGTAAAAAAATAAAAAAAATAAACAATCACAAAACATTCACAAGGCACTTATCTAGCGAATCGCAGTTAAAATTAAAAAATAAAAACTTTAACTTACCTTTTTTGCATATCTTCATACTTACCGCTGTTTCAGGGGCTACAATTGCAGGCTATACTCCGGCGTTTTTTTTGCACCCAGAATACTAGTGCGCCGAACGGCCAATTTAAAGCGATATCGCTTTTTTTCGTCTTGCACGACGGCGGTCCTCTCGCTTTTCAGCGGTATTTCAAAACCGCTGAAACCAAGACTGAATTGCCTCCTCACACTGTCCACTCATCTGCATGAAGGGTCCCTTTCATGAGGTGTTGGAGGACTGTCCGCGCCTGCGGCCTGAATCCTTATTTTCAGGATTAAGAGGGGCAAAGGAAAATGTTGATGAAGAAGATTATTGGAATGAAGTGCACGCTGGGAAAGCATTACTTCTCAGGTGGAAACTTTTCAGCCGTGAGTTCAGAGGGGGCCTGGCTCCTACTTCCCACGCGAGAAGTATAACCGGAACCCAATACGCTCCTTTAGTCATGTGATATCTCATGTCAGCGTCACACGTTTCATATATTTATCTATAAAATCCATGTCTCAGGACACCATTCACATTTGCAACAAGTGGTTAACTAACTTTATTTGCACCATGTCGGTGAGAGCAACAGTTCAGTGCATGGCTCTTCTGGGCATCCTTTGGCCAGGTACCTCGAGTTGTTATATGTTTCAGTTCTGAACGGCAAACTCTATTTTAGAAGATTCTACAACTGTTGTCTTTTGTAAAGTTACTGTGCTTTTCCAATTTGATTGCTGGTGTTTCTTAACTATTCTTGTATTTGACGTCTCTTAATTATTTTTCTTTATCTGATGTGTGCAACTGTTATCGCCATTCTTGTTAATTTTCCGATAGCCGTTGAAGTAAATTCGAGCAAAGTGGACCAATTCCCTGAACACATGGAGGTTGCCAGGGGCACAAATGTTTCCATGTTCTGCACATTTTCCATATTTCAAGATGCCCCCGATGTTTATTGGTGGAGACGCGGCGACCAGACGTTTCTGCAGCCAGACAGCAGAAAGCAATTTAATGTTAAAAAGGGCAGAGGGTCATTTGATGTCCTCAATGCGAGTGTCGCAGACTCTGGAATGTATTACTGTACAGTAAAACATAATCAAACCGATGTTGGAGATGGAAGTGGCTCCCGGCTTACTGTGTTCGGTAAGTGCCATTGTGCCGGGGAGTGGGAGATTCTCAGCAGTGTGCGGTATATGTAAACCTTAATTGTGGGGGTCATTTGAACTTTTATCACTGGACGAAAACCTGGTGATAGCAAATTCGTTTTACACTTCTCCCGATTTTCTTTTGCATTGACCCCGGTGTACTCCGGCCCGCCGATTCGCTATCGACCATTTTGCGCTACTGCCCAAGATCAATTTCACCCCTTCATTGTCCGCATGCAATTCCAAAGGGTTTTATATTCAATGAGTTATTTGGAAATGCAGTTACAGTTGTTATGGAGGTAAGATACTGAAAGAGTATACTTGTTTAAATCTTGGCTTAAAATGATTAACTTGGATTAGGTGGCCAGATTTCTTATCACCAAAATATCGGTGCCGAGTAGCGACATTGGAAACAATGTTAACACCTCTTAGGTCAAGTCTTTTATATAATATTAAAGGTCATCTGCCCCACCCAATGTCTTGCTACAAACCTGTTTATTTCACACATCAGGTAACCTTTTGAAATTGCCAATCTAATATTTTATATTCTGAATTGCCCAAAATATGGAATTCCCTCTCCCAGAAGGCTGTGGATGGAGAAACAATTGAAGCTTTCAGTATGAAGATGGATAGATTTCATTAGGCACGGGTATCAAGGGATATAGAGTTAAGTGGGATAAACGAATTTGAGATACAGATCAACCATGATCTAATTGAATGGCCTGTTCCTATGTCCGCAGTTTAAGCTATGCACTTGCTTCCATTGAGAACTTATTTGAAACTGCCAAACTAATTTCACAAAGGAATCTTACAACCCATTGAGAGGGGCTATGTTGTTCTTACCCTCATTACTGGATTGGAACCCAAGTCCTAGAGCTGATGGGGCAATGTAGGAACCCAATGACTGCTTGAAACTCGGTCTTATGCCAATTGAACTTTTTTATACACTCACAACCGGGCAGGATATCACTGAACATTTCTCTAAACGCATGGGCTCCCGTATTTGTACTTGATGGTTTCCATTTACACTCCCCCTCAACCCGAGACTGCAATTACGGCAGGAGATCAGAGAACACCGAAGCCGCCACCTCCACGGAAATTCTGCCGCATTACATATTAGATATAAACAGATCCATGGGGAAGGAATGGAGGAATTCTAATCTTAGGTTGGGCAGTCAACACGGTGCTGCTGGGAATAAAGGACAAAATAATTTTCCAAGTTAATAATGCCCTGATTTAATAAATTGCTATTGCTACAAAGTCGGACAAGTAAAAATGTAAGGAAAAATGTTAAGGAGATTGCTTATAATAAACCGGCAAAACAATGCAAACCTAACGAGGGACTCTATTTCCAGCTAAAGAGTATCTGTAGCTTCAGCGGACAGAGGGTCACCTTAGTAACAGACGATTGTAGGACTGATATAAGCAGAATCTTCTTCAGGCGAAATGTGTTCAACAGAGCGAATAGACTTGGGGAAGGGCAAAAACCCTGGAATTATATAAGACATGCATTCTGAGTTAGGATTTCCTATTGGGTTCCCCCCATCTGTATGGATGTTGTGATCTACACAGAGATACACAATTATCTATCTCACCCTTTCGTGACGTGATATCTATTCCAGCCCTCGGTTCGCGCTCTGGAGAAAGTACATTAAGGAAAGCTGCATGATCTGAAATCTCCCCCACACAAACTGAAATGCTGAATTAGCAACTGGAATGCGCGAATTCTAATCTATAGATTAGCAGCATCCAGTCTGCCGTCTGTGTAGACGACGGAGATATTTCAATATATTATGTACATCACCTCAATATTCACCGATAATTTTAGATCATACATCGAAATATCTCTGTCTACACGGAATGTTGTGCAATATATGAAATATCCGAAAAAGGACCAATTTTGAAATTATCACACAAAATGTTTAACACCGTAAACATTATTAATGAATAATTGGGCCGTTCCCACTGTTCGTGTAGACTGCGCTCTCTCCGATATATTCGGACAGGAACCTCCCTCGGAGTCACAATCGCACGCCAGGATCTGATACTTCCATTGAGAACAGTGATGCGAGCCTCCCTGTATGTTACCGATCCTGGGACATTGACCCTGTTTGCGTACCGTTTCCAATACCCATCATTTCGCTCTGCAGTGCAATCTATAAAATAAATGCAAACAAGTTTAAAAAACGATAGCGCGGATAACTATTGTTAACTATACGGTAACCGCATAAGGAGGGTAGGTAAATGAGAATGTCTTCCTTTAAATTGAAATAAAATGATCAATGTAATTTTTTTTCTCTGTTAAAGTTCCCCCAACCCCCCTAAAAATCGTTGCTGTCGAAGGGATTTCAGCGACTTCTCTGAAACTCGAGTGTAAAACGGCTGGCTTTTACCCGGAGCATTTAGAAATCTCCTGGCGAAGAGATGGTGTCGCAAATCTGACCGGAATAGCAACAGGAATACGAAACAGGAGTGCGGAGGAACTGTATGAGGTTTCCAGCTGGTTGGAAGTAGCACAGCCTGCCCACAGCGGAGTTGTTTATACATGTCTGGTATCTCATGTCTCTCTTCGGGTGCCCGCCAATGTCAGCTACACTGTACAGCAAGGTAAGATTAGAACATTTACAGCGGGGAACTGCTCCAACCTGTATTTACTAATTAACAAGTAGCTGGGCAGCTGTTCAAACCCAATGATATTGGGTAACTGTGAATTGTATTTACTGTTAATGTCACATCAATGGGAATGAAATAAAAATATTCAAAACATGGAGTGAAGGAGGGAGACTGTCTCCATGGAAGATATTTGATAGGGTGTTCAAAATCATGAGGAGTTAGAGAGTAGATAGAGCGAATCTGTTCCCACTGGCAGAAGGTTTGACAACCAGAGGACAATGATTTAAAATGATTGGCAGAAGAACCAAAGATGACATAAGCAAAAACAGTTTTACACAATGAGTGGTTAGGATCTGGAATACACTGCCTGAAAGGGTGGTGGAGGTAAACTCAATTGAGGCTTTCAAAAAGGATCTGGCTAAGTACCTGAAGAAAAAAAATGCAGGACCCGCAGGACCATGGGAAAAGGGCGAGGGAGTGAGACTAGCTTGTTTTTTCTTCTTTCGCATGGTAGTAGCAAGGCAAATCAGATATCAAAGTCAGATATCCAGGCCAAAGCTCCCGGTGTATCTGCAAATTTCCTTTGAGGTCAGTGCTCAATGATGTACCCCAGGGTCTGATTAGGAGCTCCATAGTTGCTGATGGGGATGCTTTAATCTTCCACCTATGGAGAAGGTGGCAGCATCTACATGACAGGTTCTGAGGTGGTAATTGCTTGTTACTGTTAGCAAGGAAGGTTTGATCCTTCAGGTCGTACTGTGAGGTCCTTATAAGGACCATGTCACAGTTCTTCCAAGCACTTTGCCATCGGTCATCAAGGCTAAGGGGAGATTGCTGAAGGGCTTCAGCTATGGCCCAAAATGGCCTTCCAGATTTGAAATTGTTTGGTGGTATTTTCTACAAATCAGCCTGGATCAGTATGTCTTTGCTGGTGTACCAGTTATAGTCTCTGGAGACTGCGTAATCGCACTGCAGGTGTGGTGATGTGATGTTTGCAAGCACTGGCAGCCAAGTTGTTGGTGTGGATGGAAACATAGTGGGACAAGCTGAAGTGCTCCTGCAGAGAGCTGGCATGGACTCAATGGGCTGAATGGCCTCCTTCTGTGCTGTAACCATTCTATATTTCTATGGAGAAATCCGCAACAGGAGATTGATGTGCGAACTGCTCAAAAGCAGAAAGATTATTCCTCCTCAAATGAAATGAAATAATGCAACAAATTGATCCATTCTACAAGATTCGCTTGTACATCCTGTGTATTTAAATGTAATATATGGAACTGTCGATGGGTAGATGCTCTCTGGAGTGTATAAGGTGAGAGGTGATCTCATTGAAACATATAACCTTCTTAGAGAACTTGTTGAGGAAGATGCTGAGAGGTTGTTTCCCCTGGCTGCAGAGCCTGAAACTAGGGGGCACAGTTTCAGGATAACAGGTCGGCCGAGATGAAAAGGAATATTTTCATTCAGAGGTTTGTGAACCTTTGAAATTCTCTGCCCCAAAGGGATGTGGATGCTGAGTAATTGAGTATAATCAAGGCTGTGATCGATAGATTTGCGAACTTTAAGGTAATAACGCGATCTAGTGATTGGGTGGGCAAGTGGAGTTGAGGTCGAAAATCAGCCACGATCTTATTGAAGGCTCGAGGGTTCGTATGGCCTACTACTGCCCTAATTTGTATGTACTTATTATGTTCATCTGTTCTCATCGCATCGTGCCTTCAGCTGTCTAGACTGTAAACTTTGGAATTCCCGCTCTAAACCTCTTCTCTTCTGTACCTCGCTCTCCTTCTTTAAGACGTTCCAATCCCCTACTTCATCCTGTCCTAATTGTGACTCGGTCTCAAATTTTCGATAATGCTCCTGTGAATTGACTTGGGACGTTTTAATATGTTAACGGCGCTATGTAAATGCTAGTCGTTCTTGTTGCCTATCAAAAGTTGCAATAGGTTCCCTCCAGTAAGGCTGGTCAGGGATGGCAGCACTGGAGAATGGACGACTTGATCAATTTTTGTAGTCGGTGCCCATCAATCAGATGTTGCACGGCTAGGTAAAACATGAAACTCTCTTTACTCTTAATTAGCAACCCTCGTGTGCAGAGAGAAACTTCCTGGGCCTTTATGTAATGAGATTTGTTTTCTCGAAAAATTGCATCACTGACTTGCAGTTAACTTCGTTTGGTACACGTTATAATCCTTGCACATCTGCAGCCCATAGAAATAAAAGAGGTCGAGCCCCACTGACAGTAAGTGGGCGCCATCATCCCGAGAGGCACCTTTGGAACTCGCCCTCCTGGCCGGACCCATGATTCGCTGTGTATATCTCTCTCTATATTCTACCGTTTCTTATTTCAATTACCTGTTGATCCTGTAGGTCCTGGTGCCATTGTTCCGGTGATTTTTGGATCTGCAGGGGGCGCATTGGCAATTTTACTCTTAATTATAATTTTGACGAGACTCAGATTAAAGTCATCAGACGGTAAGAACCTTTCTTATTTAGCCGAAACCGTTTGTTTTCTGCGGTCCAGTTGTAGTGTTACAAAATCGAAAGGGCGGAAGAAAAGGGATTGATTGTAGAGGAATAAAGTGCACTTTACTGTCTATATCTTTAAAGAATGAAGCTAATACCACAAGAGCGTTATGTGGTTGGCGCTAGTTGAATATGACAACGTAAACCGAATCTTGAAATGCAAATATTCGAACAATTCACTCAAATCATACACTTCAATTTCGCAACACTCGGAATCCTCAATGTTCTGCAATATTTTAGCATCAGTCCGGGTCCAGATCTTGAAGAGTAAACACTTTGCGGTAGATGTTGACTTTTTGCGATAGTGTAAAACGGATGACAGCGAATTGGCAGCCTGCTTTACATCTCTCCCGATTTTTATTCCCATTGAAGTCACAGAGAGAGATGTAAATGAACTGCCGACTCACTATCACCCGTTGTACACTATCGCACAAAGTGTGGGGGTACTCCATCGGGTGCAGCGTCACTGCGGGGTCTGAGACGGTACTACACTGTAAGGACTGGTACTTCTAAACACCTTCAATCAGATCTTTACCGTCAGATCTCCTTATTTAACAAAGTAAAGTCAACCAACATCAACTCATGTTGGCTTTGCCGGTACACAGATTAAGTTATTCAAGATGTTTTTTTTTCCTTTAGGCATTAAGAGAAATTCTGAGGAAGCGGGTCAGATTGAAGAACCGGTAGGACGACAATGTTCTTTATGTTCCTAAAAGAGGTGGCTGGGGGAAGAGCAACACAATATACATTCAGCCGAGATTACTTATATTTCATAGAATCATAAACTCTTACAACACAGAAGGAGGCCATCGTGCCTGTTCCGGCTCTTTGAAAGAGCTATCCAATTAGCACCCCCCCCCCCCCCCCCCACACCCCCTATTTACCCATAGCCCTGCAATTGTTTTCGTCTCAATTCCCATTTTCTAAATTTTTACTGAATCTACTCCGTCATCCTTACAGTCAGTGCGTTCCAGATCAGAACAGCTGGCTGCATAAAAATACTCCTCATCTTCTCTCTGGTTCTTTTGCCAATTATCTTAAATCTGTGTCATTTGGATACCAACCAACCCACCAGTGGAAACAGTTTCTCCTTATTTACTGTATCAAAACCCATCAGAATTTTGAACACCTCTACTACATTGTCCCTTAACCATCTCTGCTCCAAGGAGAACAATCGCAGCTGTAAGATCCTCCAATAGGCTGGGCTGGCTGAGGAATAGGAAGGTGGCCCACACCCCACCATCAGGAGAGTAGAGAGATAGAGATAGTGAAAACCTTCAGAGGAGTAGAGAGATAGGGAAAATTGGGGATGGGAAGGGGGAAATGAGCAATGTATTCATAGGATATTTATTAGCTGTGCTCTAAATCATCCTGACTTTAAACGTAGGTAAATAATTTGTGTGCTATGGGTTTCATAACACGCAATAATCCACACCTTATGGGTGAGATATTGGCTAAAGTCATTGTGAGTGCGGACAGAATGTATTCGTGCCCATACCTATCGGTTACTGTGTGCATATTTACACTTTCAGACTCAGTTCCAATTGATGGTAGCTGGCAGCTGTAAGGGATTCACCACTATCAGTATTCGATGTCTTATTCTTACAGGTTGTTGCCTACACTACTCTAAACTTGAGAGACAACAGAGGACCTCCCAAACGGAGACAGGAGAAAGAGCAGACCATCTATTCCCAGGTAGAGCAGAGGGTCTGGCGCCAATAATATCCAAATCATTTCCATACAAAATCAACAGAGGCAATGTCAACAATCTGTATAGAAACGTGGTGGTAATTTTGACTTTGTGCAACAGTGTAATAATCATGGGCGATTTTAACTTTCATATTAATTGGACAAAGCAAATTGGCCAGGGCAGCCTTGAGGAAGATTTCATAGAGTGTTTCCTTGAACAGTACATTGCGGAACCAACCAGGGAGCAGGCTATTAATAGATCTGGTGCTGTGTAATAAGACAGGATTCATAAATGATCTTGTAGTAAAGGATCCTCTGGGAATGAGTGACCATAACATGGTTGAATTTCAAATTCAGTTGGAGGGTGAGAAAGTTGGTTCTCAAACTAGGGTCCTTAGCTTAAATAAAGGGATAACCATACGTGGCTAACTGAAGAAATAAGGGAAGGGAAGGAAAATAATTGAAAACAAGGGCATACAATGTGGCCAAGATTCGTGGGAGGCCAGAGGATTGGGAAACTTTTAAAAGCCAGCAAAGAGCAACTAAAAAATGATAAAGAGAGGGATGATAGATTATGAAAGTAAACTATATGAAACATAAAAACAGATAATAAGAGTTTCTACGTGTACATAAAAAAGAAAAGAGTGGCTAAAGTAAATGTTGGCCCCCTAGAGAATGAGACTGGGGAATTAAGAATCTTGGTAGTCTGCCGTATGCAACAAAGACGTTGATGTGCTAATCATCAATGGCATGTGGCTTCAAGTGGCTGTATAGGCCAATTCTGGATGCACATAGTCTCTTGCACGTCGGACAAGGGAAGTTCGATGTGTCTGATGCTGACAGTACCGCCACCTGATGCCGCCTATCTCTAGTGTCCCGCAGGCGTTGACATCGGCTTTCTTCGAAGGTCTGGCAGGCAGTCCTCGTGAGGGTTCACCGCTGGATTTTATTAGCTGCTGTATTCTCGAGGTCCTTTAGTCGGATGCCAGAGTACTGGAGGTTAGCCTTGATGCAATCTTTGTAGCGCTTGCGGGGGCGCCCCTGGTGTCTTTGACCTTCACAGAGCTCGCTGTGAAGAAGCTGATGAGGGATCCTTAACTCATCCATGTGGATGACATGTCCAGCCCACCAGAACTGGGCTCGCATGATCAGCACCTCAATGCTAGTTGATTGTGCTCTCTCCAGAATCTCAAAGTTTGACACCCAGTCTTGCCAGCGAATGTGGAGTATAGATCTGAGACTGCGCATATGGAAAGCTTCCAACTTTTTGATGTGATGCCTGTAGGGTGCCCAGGTCTCACATCCATAAAGGAGAGATGAGAGAACGACTGCTCTATACACCAACAGTTTAGTTGACAGTCGGATGTTGTGGTGACAACACTTTAGTGCGCAAGCAACCAAGTGCCTGTCTGGCTTTACAGATCCTTGCATCAATTCCTTGTCCAAGGACCCATCACTTGATATGGTGCTGCCAAGGTACTTGAAGCTGTCCACTGACTTTAGTTGTATACTGCCGATGAAGACTGTGGGAGCAGGTGCTGTGGTGCCAGGGGCAGGCTGATAGAGAACCTCGGTTTTACTAAGGCTGATGGTTAGGCCAAACAATTCTGTTGTCGCAGCAAATTTGCTGAGTATGAATTGTAGGTCACTCTCCTTGTGTGCCATAAGGGCGCACTCGTCAGCAAAGAGTGCCTCTAAGATGAGTCGTTTCTGTACTTTGGTCTTTGCAGCAAGGCGGCGGAGATCGAACAGTGAACCATCTAATCGATATTTCAGGTAGACCCCAAACTCCAAGTCTTTTATGGCATAGTTCAAGATGCAGGTAAAGAATAGGTTGAACAGAACTGGAGCGAGTACACAACCTTGTTTCACTCCATTTGAGAGGGCAAATGGGGCTGTGGTTGTGCCGTCTGAGAGCACTTCACATGTCATGTTGTCATGAAACAGCGCAATGATGTAGACAAACTTCCTTGGGCACCCAAGTTTCATCAAGATTGACCACAGCGCTGCTCTGTTGACAGTATCAAAGGCCTTGGTGAGGTCAATAAATACAGCGTACAGGTCCACGTTCTGCTCAATGCACTTCTCCTGCACTTGTCTGAGTGCAAAGATCATGTCCGCTGCGCTCCGACCAGGTCGAAAGCCACATTGTGTTTCTGGAAGATTTACTTCTGAGACACTAGCTATGAGTCGGTTCAATACTATGCGGGCGATGATCTTCCCAGCAATGGACAGAAGCGATATTCCCCTGTAGTTGCCACAATCTGCTTTGTTGTCCTTGTTCTTGTAGAAGGAAACTATCATAGTGTTACAGAAGTCCTGTGGCATGTCTTCATCTTCCCAGATGCTAGTTATTATGTCATGAAAGGCCTCGAGAGTTGCTGGGCTTACTGCCTTGTAGATTTCGGCAGGGATTCCATCCTTTCCTGGAGCCTTTCCAGTACTCATCTGGTTGATGGGTTTCTTTACTTCGTCCATGCTGGGTGGAAGATCAAGATCTTCTTTGATAGGTTGCTGGTGTATGGAGTCAAGTGCTTCTTCTTTCACTGTTGAAGGTCGATTAAGAAGATTACTGAAGTGTTCTCTCCACCTCTCATGTATGCCAGTCCTGTCTTTGATCAAAATGCTGCCATCTGCTGAAAGGAGTGGGGTAGTGCTGGGTTTTGATGGTCCATAGACTGACTTGATGGCGCTGAAGAACATCTTGCTATTGTGAGTTTCAGCATAATGTTCCACTTCCTCTGCTTTCGGCTGCCACCATTTATCTTGCATCTGGCGAAGGTCTCTTTGTGCTTTGCTCTGCATATGTCTGTAACGGTCCCTCTTGGTAATTGAGGAAGCATCATTTTGCCATTCTAGGTATGCTTTTTTCTTTTCATCCAGCGTCTTACAGATCTCAACATTGTTTTCATTGAACCAGTCTTGGTGTACCTTCTTTTTAAGTCCAAGAGTTGTCTTTGCTGAATCTGTCACCATCTGTTTGAGCTTTGTCCACTTCTGTGTGATGTTGCCGATGAGCGGTCCGTGAGACATCAGCCTGTTATCGAGGTCATCCTGGAACTGCTCACGGTAGCACTGATGTTTCAGCCTAGCTGTGTTAAAGGCACTTCTGCTCGGTTTTCGACGCTTGCGCTGAAGTGGAGCAATGTACAGCTGGAGAGTGGGTCTGACTAGACGGTGATCTGTCCAGCATTCTGCTCCCCGCATGGCTCGTGTGATTTTTTTACATCCTTCATATCTCGCCTTCTTACAATGACATGGTCTATCATGTGCCATTGCTTAAACCTGGGGTGCATCCAAGTTGTTTTGTACTTGTCGGCCTGCCTGAATAGAGTATTTGTGATAGTCAAGTCGTTCTCCGCGCAATACTCAAGAGGAGGAGGCCATTACTATTTAATTTTCCTGTGCCGTGCTGTCCAATGACTCCCTTCCAGGGCTTGCTGTCTTTTCCAACTCATGCATTGAAATCACCCAGGATGATCAACTTGTCTCCAGCAGGTGTGAACCTGACCAGTCTGTCTAGATCTTCATAGAACCTCTCTTTCATCTCATCGGGGCTTGGAAGGATGGGTGCATAAGCACTTATAATGGTGATGTGGCGTTTGGCATTCAGGGTGAAACGCAGTTTCATAAGTCTTTCGTTAATCCCTTCAGGCAGATTCGGAAACTGTTGCATAACAGAAGTCTTCACTGCTATGCCAACTCCGTGGATCCTATTCTCTTTCTCTGCCTTGCCTTTCCAATAGAAGGTGTAGCCGCTACCTAGTTCACTCATGCAGCCCTCCTCTGCAAGTCTTGTCTCACTCAGAGCTGCTATATCGATGTTATAATGCTGCAGCTCTCTTGCAATAAAGTTAGTCCTTCTTTCTGGTCTTGTAGTGTCAGCTCCGTCTAAGAGTGTGCGAATGTTCTATTGTCCGAGAAGAAGTTTTCTTGTGTTATGAAGTTTTCAACTGTTGCTATATTTTCGACCGCAGAATGGGTTGAACTGCCAGCCGCGGTATACTGGCCAGTTAATGGAAGGGCAGGCAATGTTTGGGCCACCTTTTCTAGGCCCCTCCCTTATAAAGGGTGAGCAGTGCTGTCCTAAAGAGGGCTGCTCAGTCGCCTGGGGTGCTGCCGGGTTCCTCTGCTGCCCTGGATAGAGAGTCAAATTACCACTTTCCCACAGGCCGCCTACATGCAGGTTTGAGGCTACGACTCCCAGTGATCACCTCCACCTGTCGCTTTGTCCCTCCCCCATCGCCGCAGGACTTGGTATGTTGGATGATGGTTAGCACGAACCTGTACATAGATGCTTTTAAAGTGGGAAGGCCGGTACACAGGGGAATTAAGAATACAGAACAGGCAAATGGCAGAGACGTTGAACAAATATGTTGTATTGGTCTTCATGGTAGAAGACACTAAAACATCCCAATAGTGGATAATCAAGGGGCTATAAGGAGGTAGGAACTTAATACAATCAGTATCACTAATGAAGTTGTACTCGGTAAAATAAAGGCGAAGAAGTTTCCTGGATCTGATGGCTTACATCCTAGGTCTTAAAAGAGGTGGCTGCAGAGATAGTGGATGCATTGGTTCTAATCTACCAAAATTCCCTGGATTCTGGAGGCAGTCCCAGTGGATTGGAAAACCGCAAATGTAATGCACCTATTTAAAAAAGAAGGCAGACAAAAACCAGGAAACTATAGACCAGTTAGCTTAACATCCTGTTGTTGAGAAAATGCTAGAGTTCATTTTTAAGGAAGTGGGACATTTAGAAAAGCATAATTCAATCAAGCAGAGCCAGAATGGTTTTATGAAAGGGAAATCATGTTTGACAAATTTGCTGGAGTTCTTTGAGGATGTAACGAGTAGAGTTAATAAGGAGGAACCAGTGGATGTGGTGTATTTGGATTTCCAGAAGGCATTCGATAAGGTGCCACATAAAAGGTTACTGCACAAAATAAAAGTTCATATGGTAGGGGGGTAATATATTAGCATGGATAGAGGATTGGCTAACTAACAGAAAACAGGGAGTCAGGATAAATGGGTCATTTTCTGGTTGGTAAACAGTGACTACTGGGGTGCCACACGGATCAGTACTAGGTCCTCAAATATTTACAATCTATAATGATGACTTGGATGAAGGGTCCGAGTGTAATGTAGCCAAGTTTGCTGATACAAACATGGGCGGGAAAGCAAATTGTGAGAGGACACAAAAAATCTACAGAGGGATAAAGGCAGGCTAAGTGAGTGGGCAAAAATCTGGCAAATGGAGTATAGTGTGGGAAAATGTGAGGTTAGCAGTAAAATAGAAAAGCAAATTTCAATTTAAATGGAGAAAAATTGCAAAGTGTTGCAGTACAGAGGGACTTTGGGGTCCTTGTGCATGAAACACGAAAAGTTAGTATGCAGGTACAGCAAGGAAACAGGAAGGCAAATGGAATGTTGGCCTTTATTGCAAGGGGGATAGAGTATAAATGCTACAACTGCACAGGGTACTGGAAACGCCACACCTCAAGTACTGTGTACAGTTTTGGTCTCCGTATTTACGGAAAGATATACTTGCATTGGAGGCTGTACAGAGAAGGTTCACTAGGTTGATTCCAGAGATGAGGGGGTGATTTATGAAGATAGGATGAGTAGGTTGGGCCTATACACATTGGAGTTCAGAAGAATGAGAGGTGACTTCAATGGAAATAATATCGGGAGATGTAAAACGGGCCGCGGATTCCCTGTCATCAGACTTACACTATCGCACACCAACATTATCCCAGTTTGTTTCTCGAGTCTGGCTGATAATGATTGCTTTGAACTACAAATTGCAGAATAAGAAACTCACCTGATCAGATTGGCAAATATCTCTGTTATAGACGAAGCAAGGAACCGATGACAGACTGACCTACGCCGCTCTCGTAACCAGCACCACGAAAAACGCGAAAGGCAGACAGGAGGAGAGCACGGTGTATGCCCAGGTACAGCTCAGGTCATTCACTGAAACACAATACTGAGCCGCAGGAAATAGAAAGGTCCCAGGTTTAATCTAGCAAGTGTGTTGTGTCGGCTGATCGCAGACAGGTTTCATTATAATTGACCTTCGTGTCCCAGGGATCGGCTGAAAAGTACAAATGCGCGGCAGGTTCCACCTTGGAGCCTCCCCCGTGGGATCAGCAGGTCACCCTGGCTGTCGGCTCTCGCCTTAAAACGGTGCTTTGCGATATGAGTATTCCAAATATTTAACAGGCGAGTATGACATTGCTTTGTCTGCTATTTTAATTGAAATATTAACCTGCTCATGTAAATGATTTACAACATTAGACGAACTCATTTTATATGAGCATTAAACCGGAATATTAACGAGATTTTTTCGGGCCCAAGAATGGACACTGAAGGGGAGGGCAGCTGCTCCTGGAATTGGAGCCCAACAGGAATCAGTGTTTGCCGAGCAGGGAGAAACCGGAGACAATACAATCAATCAGTACAAAGTCTGAATAAACCGCTTCCAATCTGAAGTTAGGAATTGATGAGAGGAAATTTCCCCGCAGCCTTTTTTAAACCGCAGTGTGCAATGGACTAACGGGTGCTCCTAAATGTCACTTTCACAGACTAAACAAAGAGGCGGAGATAAGCTGACTTACACCGCCCTGCAGTTTGCTGATTCTAAGAAAACATCAACATCTAAACACCAAGGCCAGGGCGCGGTGTCTGCAGAAGTGAACCTGAGAAACAAAGAGAGGAGCTGAGAATCTGAACACAGTCCGAAGATGTGGATTATTTATGGTGTAGGCCCAGGGTATTCGATTGTACTCCGTAACATATGTGTCTGTCACGGTTTTCATTTATTACGGCCAGGCTGTGGAGTAACGAGCTGGAACGTCGCATATATCGTATGTGTATGTTGGGGATGGGGAGGCGGGTGAAGTGGTAATTTTCACCTTCAGTGAACTGGCGGAATTGGTCGCCGGCACATTATAGAACCAGCCCGCTATCGGGCGCTTTCCAGGGCGAGGCTAGGGTCCGTAACGGCTGCAAGCTGAAAATCTGCTCCGGACCATGTGTTCTGGATTTCAAGTGTGCGCGATATTATCAACCGGTTGTCATCGAAACTTTGTAACGTCAGCTTGTGACGGCTCTTAAACTATAGCTTGCATGATTGAGATCACAGGGGTTCATGAGGAGTCCCTTGTACTCTAATAAAGTGCCATTCGATTCAATTTGTTTTAATGAATATTTATTTACGTTGTTTAACAAATTATACTGAGGTGAATGATCAGCCATGATCTTATTGAATGGTGGTGCAGGCTCGAAGGGCCGAATGGCCTACTCCTGTACCAATTTTCTATGTTTCTATAACATTTGTCTTTTAAAATGCTTTTGGCGACAGCAATTATTTGCTGTGAAATCTGCCTGTATTGTGCTCTTTGGGTCACAGGGTAGAGGGAGGAGGTCGGCGAAAGTACCCATTCCACACCCCTTGAAAAATGCACCGAACTCTTTCTTCAAAGATTCTAGGCTCATATTTTGAAGCAGCCGAGTTTCAATCCAGGGACAGACGAGCCTAACCCCCCGCTCTCCTCCCGGATAAAAGTTAAATCCTACTCTTAAAAGGGACAATATCACTCAAATACCAGAAGTTGGTCCATCCAAATAACGTTAAACAAAATTAAAAGCTAAATAGCATCAAAACTAAAATGAAATATGGTGCTTAGCGGCCTTTTCCTCCCAACCTTCACATGAGAAGAACCTAGTTGGAGAGCGCAGTACAGACAGTCACTATTCAAATATAAAAGCAACGTGTTTCTTCCCACTCCACAGCGCAGCCAACATGGACTCTTGCTGTGGTCCGGGGCTGTGTCCCTTTCATTGTGGTGTTGCAAAATACACCAGCTAGCCGAGCCCAATGCGGTTTCGGTGTAGGGTACAGTTAGTGAAGGGGCTCTATAGCAGAACAGGACAAAACTAAAGGGTACAGCCGTTCTCCCACCATTGTAAATCAGTTTCAGGTACACAAAGCGATCAGAAAGACAAAAGACATGTACATAGATTTTATATCCATATGAACAGAGTACAGGGATTTATTAAACGGCTTTTCAAAAAATAATTGTACTTCTGCTCAAGATTACATTTGGAATTGTTTTATAAATAGGATATAAAGTCTGACCAACTGCTAGCAGCTTGAGTGTGAATACACCCGCACCATTCGTGCGATGGAGTACTGCAGACACTAAGCTATCGATCATTTTGGTACCAATGCACAATACGTTTGGGGCGGGGAGAGAGAGGAACACTAGCTCTGAAATTCTACAAGGCCACTACCATCAATCCCCTGCTCAAACGTTAGCGGACCAGGGGCGACCTCAAAGAAACAGTATAAGCAGACCTTTGTCATTTATCTCGGGTTGACAAAGTTAGAGCGGGAGGCCAGTGATAGCCTTGCGGAATGCCAGGGACACCGTATTTAATATAACGTACTTTGTACGACTTACAATTAGAACACAAGAACATAAGAAATAGGAACAGGAGTAGGCCATACGGGCTCTCGAGCCTGCTCTGCCATTTAATACTATCATGGCTGATCCGATCATGGATTTAGGGTCCACTTCCCTGCCTGTTCCCCATAACCCTTTAATCCCTTATCAGTTAAGAAGCTATCTTAGTCTTAAATTTATTCAATGTCCCGGCTTCTCCAGCTCTCAGGCAGCGAATTGCACAGATTCACAACCCTCTGAGAGAAGAAATTCCTCCTCATCTCAGTTTCAAATGGGCAGCTCCTTATTCTAAGATTATGCCCCCTAGTTCTATTCTCCCTTATCAGTGGAAACATCCTCTCTGAATCCATCTTGTCAAACCCCCTCATAATCTTATACGTTTCGATAAGATCACCTCTCATTCTTCTGAATTCCAATGAGTAGAGGCCCAACCTCCTCAACCTTTCCTCATAAGTCAACCCCCTCATCTCTGGAATTAACCTAGTGAACCTTCTCTGAACTGCCTCCAAAGCAAATATATCCTTGTAAAAATGGAAACCAAAACTATACGCCATATTCCAGGTGTGGCCTCACCAATACCCTGCATTATTGTAGCAAGACCTCCCTACTTTTATACTGCATCCCCTTTGCAATAAGGCCAAGATTCCATTGGCCTTCCTGATCACTTGCTGTACCCGCATACTAAACTTTTGTGTTTCATGCACAAGTACCCCTAGGTCCCGCTGTACTGCAGCATGTTGCAATTTTTCTCTACTTAAATAATAACTTGCTCTTTGATTTTTTTCTGCCAAAGTGCATGACCTCACATATTCCAACAATATACTCCGTCTGCCAAATTTTTGCCCACTCAGCCTGTCTATGTCCTTTTGCAGATTTTTTGTGTCCCCCTCACATATTGCTTTTCCTCCCATCTTTGTATCATCAACAAACTTGGCTACGTTACACTCAGTCCTTTTGTTCCATGTCATTAATATAGATTGTAAATAGTTGGGGTCCCAGCACTGATCCCTGCGGCACACCACTAGTTACTGATTGCCAACCCGAGAATGGACCAGTTATCCCAACTCTCTGTTTTCTGTTAGTTAGCCAATCCTCTATCCATGCTGCCCCCAACCCGGTGAACTTTTATCTTGTGCAGTGGCAGTAAACTTTTATGTAGCACCTTGTCAAATACCTTCTGGAAGTCCAGATACACCACATCCACTGATTCCCCTTTATCCACCCTGTTCGTGACATCCAGAAAGAATTCAAGCAAATGTCAAACATGACTTCACCTTCATAAATCCATATGTCCTGCTACTGCATCTTGAATAATGGACTCCAAAATTTTCCCAACCACAGATGTTAGGCTAACTGGTCTATAGTTTCCTGCTTTTTATCTGCCTCCTTTTTTAAATAGGGGCGTTACATTTGCAGTTTCCCAATCTGCTGGGACCTCCCCAGAATCCAGGGAATTTTGGTAAATTACAACCAATGCATCCACTATCCCTGCGCCACAACTTCTTTTAAGACCCTAGGATGTAAGCCATCAGGTCCAGGGGATTTATCCACCTTTAGTCCCATTATCTTACTGAGTACCACCTCCTTAGTGATTGTGATTGTGTTAAGTTCCACCCCTCTTATAGCCCCTTGACTTTCCACTGTTGGGATATTGTTTGTGTCCTCTACCGTAAAGACTGATACAAAATATTTGTTCAGAGTTTCTGCCATCTCCATATTCCCCATTACTAATTCCCCAATCTCATCCTCTAAGAGACCAATATTTACTTTAGCCACTCTTTTCCTTTTTATCTACCTATAGAAACTCTTGCTATCTGTTTTATGCAATACATCTCAGCATCACTCTCACCAGTGACAGACCCATTCCTACCCTGCTACTTCACTATATTTGTGCACCTCTCTCCAGGCACCAACTAGTTTTGGATGGCAAAACGAATTACTGTTTATTTGTATGCAGCTTTTCCAGAATACAGAACTATACATGCCGACAGTAATCCTAATGACAGCACTTCTGTACTGTGCCCAGCCTTTGCCAACAATAATGTCCTACAGGTGCAGCGTCCAGAATCCGGAACCCTTGGGACCAAGTCCGTTCCGGATTTTGCGCTTTGCCAGAATTTGAAACGTCTTTCTGATGTCACGAATCCGGAAACATCCGAGCCCAGGTTCGGGTGTTTCCGGATTTTGGAACATCAGAAAGAGGGGGAGGGGGGATGGCCATCGATGAGCTGTTCGGGTCGCCAGGTGGGGCCCCACAACCGTGGAAGTGTTCGGGCGGGGCCCCGCCGCTCTGGAGTTGTTCAGGCCGGGCCCCACCGCTGTGGAGTTGATCAGGCGGGACTTCGCTGCCATGGAGTTGTTCGCACGGGCCCCGCGAAGAGGAGATATTCTTCGCATGGGCCCCGCCAAAGAGGAGATGTTCGCGCGGGGCCCTGCCACCGAAATGTTCATGCGGGGCCTCGCCGCCGTGGAGGTGTTCGGGTGGGGCCCCGCTGAAGAGGAGCTGCTCAGGTGGGGCCCTGTACGGAGGAGGTGTTCTTGTAGGGCCCCGTCGCGGAGGAGGTGTTCGTGCGGACTGGCGAGTTGAGGCCTGAGGTTGGGCGGTGGCGGCGATGGGCGGTGAGGCAAGGCCTGAGGTCGTGCGAAGAGGTCTGAGATCAGGCGGTGGCGAGGGGTGGTGTGGCGAGGTCCGAGGTTGGGCAGCAGCGATGCTGAGGCGAGGTCCGAGGTTGGGCAGCAGCGGTGCTGAGGCGAGGCCGGAGGTTGGGCAGCGGCAGCGGTGAGGCGAGGCCCGAGGTCGGGCAGCGGAGACGGATGGTGTGGCGAGGCCCGAGGTCGGTCAGCGGCAGCGGTGAAGCAAGGCCCGGGCAGCAGAGATGGACGTTGTGGCGAGGCCCGAGGTCGGGCAGCGGCGAGAGGTGGTAGCGAGGCCCGAGGTCGGGCAGCAGTCGGCGGTGAGGCGAGGCTCGAGGTCGGGCGGCGAAGTGAGGCCTGAGGTTGGGCAGCGGCGAGAGGTGGTGTGGCGAGGCCCGAAGTCGGGCAGCGAGGCGAGCCCCAAGGTCGGGCAGCGGCGAGGGATGGTGTGGCGAGGCCCGAGGTCGGGCAGCAGCGAAGGGTGGTGTGGCGAGGCCCGAGGTCGGGCAGCGACGATGAGGCCCGAAATCGGGCAGCGGCGGCCTCAAGGTCGGCAGGTTCCTGATTCCAGAACATTTTACGGATTGCGGATAACCGTGCCACCAATCGGTTTGGAGTCCGAATTCCGGCACATTCCGGATTCCGGACCTCTGGATTTTGGACGCTGCACCTGTAATACATCCTACTGGCAGAATGAAGTGCAACACTGCAGCATCAAAAAGTTCAGATTTCTAACACTCTGCAAGGTTCAGACAGTACGGCAAGACATTTTTTAACAATCCTTTTTTGGATGTGAATGGCACAGGCAAGGACACATCTGGAACCACGAGGTCATGGTGAGTCTTCCTCGATTGCTGCTATTCTGGTGATGCTCATACTCCCATATTCTAATTCATACCTCTCAGATTTGCCGAGAAGGAACCCACAACTCATTTTCAATGCATTTTGGAATAGTGTGAAATCAATATCTCATGCTTCCAACTTGTATTATTCAGTATAAACAATTAAAACAGAAATTTCCAAAGTCAGTAGAACTTCAAAATTTGAGCTAAAGGCTGAAGTTGGAATGAACCATCGACTCACCACTAACTGCAGAGACAAACAAACCCAGAGCGGCAGGTGGCTCATTGCCGTTCAAGACCAAGCTACACTCACCTCATGACAGATTTTCATCCCCGCAGGCCAATCTTTTAATAACTTTAGTCCAGTTCAAACTGATTTTTTTCTTTTGCGGCTTCAAGTATTCTCCCCCGCTTGGGCTGTTAGCCCGGCTGAAACCCTCCCGAACTTAAAGAATCGCGCAGTGAAGGGGAGAGCCACCGTGACGACATCATCAGCACTATGCTGATGACTGAGAGTGGTGGCCATTACACCGGCTCCAACCTCCACCCCTCTATACTGTGAACTTCCACTTACCACCGCACATCCGCCCCCATTATGACCGACTTCCGGTCCGATATAAAAAAAAGCCAAAGAGCGGAATTTCGTTCCAGAGGCAACCACATCCACCGCACCGGTAACATCAACAGAAACATGGTAGATGTGCCCCGTTTCCACTGGTGGGCAATTTTGGCCCCCTTGTCTCCAAGCAGCCAGCCTGGAAGTCTGTTTGGAGGAGCAAAGAGCTGAGGGAGCATGGAATGGTGCAGGATGAAAGAGTCATAGAAACATACAAACATAGAAACATAGAATATAGGTGTAGGAGTAGGCCATTCGGCCCTTCGAGCCTGCACCACCATTCACAAAGATCTTGGCTGATCATTCACCTCAGTATCCCTTTCCTGCTTTCTCTCCATACCCCTCGATACCTTTAGCCGTAAGGGCCATATCTAACTCCCTCTTGAATATATCCAAGAACTGGCATCAACAACTCTCTGTGGTAGGGAATTCCACAGGTTAACAACTCTTTGAGTGAAAACGTTTCTCCTCATCTCAGTCCTAAATGGCTTACCCTTATCCTTAGACTGTGTCCCCTGGTTCTGGACTTCCCCAACATCGGAAACATTCTTCCTGCATTTAACCTGTCCAGTCCCATCAGAATTTTATATGTTTCTTTGAGAGCCCCTCTCATCCTTCTAAACTCCAGGGAATACATGCCCAGTCGATCGAGTCTCTCCTCATATGTCAGTCCTGCCATCCCAGGAATAAGTCTGGTGAACCTTTGCTGCACTCCCTCAATAGCAAGAACATCCTTCCTCAGATTAGGAGATCAAAACTGAACAAAATATTCCAGGTGAGGCCTCAACAAGGCCCTGTACAACTGCAGTAAGACCTCACTGCTCCTATACTCAAATCCCCTAGCTACAAAGGCCAACATACCATTTTCCTTCTTCACCACCTGCTGTCCCTGCATGCCAACTTTCAATGACTGATGTACCACAACACCCAGGTCTCGTTGCACCTCCCCTTTTCCTAATCTGTTGCCATTCAGATAATATTCTGCCTCCGTGTTTTTGCCCCCAAAGTGGATAACCTCACATTTATCCATATTATACTGCATCTGCCATGCATTTGCCCACCCACATATACTGCATCTGCCATGCATTTGCCCACTAACCTGTCCAAGTCACCCTGCACCCTCTTAGTGTCCTCCTCACAGCTCACACCACCACCCAGCTTAGTGTCATCTGAAAACTTGGAGATATTACACTCAATTAGTTCATCTCAATCATTAATGTATATTGTAAATAGCTGGGGTCCCAACACTAAGCCCTGTGGCACCCCACTAATCACTGCCTGCCATTCTGAAAAGGACCCGTTTATCCCGATTCTCAGCTTAATGTCTGCCAACAAGTTCTCTATCCACATCATTACATTACCTCCAAAACCATGTGCTTTAATTTTGCACACCAATCTCTCTTGTCAAAAGCCTTTTGAAAGTCCAAATACACCACTCCCTTGTCCACTCTACTAATTAAATCCTCAAAAAAATCCAGAAGTTTTGTCAAGCATGATTTCCCTTTCATAAATCCATGCTGACTTGGACCGATCCTGTCACTGTTTTCCAAATGCGCTGCTATTTCATCTTTAATAATTGATTTCAACATTTTCCCCACTACTGATGTCAGGCTAACCAGTCTATAATTACCTGTTTTTTTCTCTCCCTCATTTTTTAAAAAGTGGTGTTACATTAGCTACCCTCCAGTCCATAGGAACTGATCCAGAGTCGATAGGCTGTTGGAAAATGATCACCAATGCATCCACTATTTCTAGGGCCACTTCCTTAAGTACTCTGGGATGCAGACTATCAGGCCCCCAGGATTTATTGGCCTTCAATCCCATCAATTTTCCTAACACAATTTCCCGCCTAATAAGGATTTCCTTCAGTTCCTCCTTCTCACTAGAACCTCGGTCCCTTAGTATTTCCGGAAGGTTATTTGTGTCTTCCTTCATGAAGACAGAACTAAAGTATTTGTTCAACTGGTCTGCCATTTCTTTGTTCTCCATTATAAATTCATATGAATCTGACTGCAAGGGACCTACATTTGTCTTGACTAATCTTTTTCTCTTCACATATCTATAGAAGCTTTTGCAATCAGTTGTTATGTTCCTGGCAAGCTTCCTCTCATACTCTATTTCCCCTTCCTAATTCAACTCTTTGTCCTCCTCTCTGAATTCTAAATTTCTCCCAGTCCTCAGGTTTGCTGCTTTGTTTGGCCAATTTATATGCCTCTTCCTTGGATTTAACATTATCATTAATTTCCCTTGTTAGCCACGGTTTTGCCACCTTCCCCATTTTATTTTTACTCCAGACAGGGATGTACAATTGTTGAAGTTCATCCATGTGATCATTAAATGTTTGCCATTGCCTATCCACCATCAACCCTTTAAGTATCATTTGGCTGTCTATTCTAGCCAATTCACGTCTCATACCATCGCATTTACCTTTCCTTAATTTCAGGACCTTAGTCTCTGAAGTAACTGTGTCACACTCCATCTTAAAGAGTTCTACCATATTATGGTCACTCTTCCCCAAGAGGCCTCGCACAACAAGATTGCTAATTAGTCGGAGTGGCCAGAGCAGCGAGAGTTCGTCGTTGAGGAGCGGGAGGTCGGAGGGAGGCCTATAAAAGGCCTATCAGTTGGAGCGGCGGGAGTTCATCATCGAGGAGTGGGAGTTCTGAGGGAGGCCTATAAAAGACCCATCAGTCGGAGCGGCGGGAGTTCATCATCGAGGAGCGGGAGTTCGGAGGGAGGCCTATAAAAGACCCATCAGTCAGAGCGGCAGGAGTTCGTCGTAGAGGAGCGGGAGGTCGGAGCGACGCCTATAAAAGGCCCATCAGTTTGAGCGGCAGGAGTTCGTCATGAAGGAGCAGGAGGTCGGAGAGAGGCCTATAAAAGGCTCACCATTTGGAGCGGCGGGAGTTCATCAAGGAGCCCAGCTGGTGCAGCTGCAGGGAGAGAAGGCAAAAAAGAAGTAGAAAGAAATTGAAGGGTGGCATCACGGCCAGGGGGTAAGTGATTGGCTGGTGATTGGTGAGTAGTTTTTAAAAAAAATCTTTTCCTTTATTGGTAGGTAACCTTTATCATTATTGTTGCCAAATTAAGTTAATCTAGGGGTTAAGTCATGGCAGGAGAGTTCAGACATGTGTCATGCTCCTCCTGTGTTATATGGGCACTCAGGGATGCTTCCAGTGTCCCTGATGACTACATGTGCACGAAGTGTATCCTGCTGCAGCTCCTGACAGACCGCATTGTGGCACTGGAGCTGCAGGTGGATTCACTCTGGAGCATCCGTGATGCTGAGGATGCCGTGAATAGCATGTTTAGTGAGTTGGTCATGCTGCTGGTAAAGGTTACACAGACAGATATGGAATGGGTGACCAACAGGAAGAGCAGTGGAAGGAAGGTATTGCAGAGGTCTCCTGCAGTCATCCCCCTTCAAAACCGATACACCATTTTGGGTACTGTTGGGGGTGATGACTTATCAGGGGAGGGCAACAGCAGCCAAGTCCATGGCACCATGGGTGGCTCTGCTGCACAGGAGGGCAGGAAAAAGAGTGGGAGAGCTATAGTGGTAGGGGATTCTATTGTAAGGGGAATAGATAGATGTTTCTGTGGCCGCAATCGAGACTGCAGGATGGTATGTTGCCTCTCTGGTGCAAGGGTCAAGGTTGTCTCGGAGCAGCTGCAGGACATTTTGGAGGGGGAGGATGAATAGCTAGTTGTTGTGGTGCATATAGGTACCAACGATATAGGTAAAAAAATGGGATGCGGTCCTACAAGCTGAATTTAGGGAGCTAGGAGTTAAATTGAAAAGTATGAACTCAAAGGTAGTAATCTCAGCATTGCTACCAGTGCCATGTGCTAGTCAGAATAGGAATCGCAGGATAGCTCAGATGAATACGTGGCTTGAGGAGTGGTGCAGAAGGGAGGGGTTCAAATTCCTGGGACATCTGAACCAGTTGTAGGGGCGGTGGGACCAGTACAAACCAGATGGTCTGCACCTGGGCAGGACCGGAACCAATATCCTAGGGGGAGTGTTTGTTAGTGCTAGTGGGGAGGGGTTAAACTAATATGGCAGGGGGATGGGAACCTATGCTGGGAGACAGCGTGAGGTAGAATGGGGCAGAAGCAAAAGATAGAAAGAAGAAAAGTAAAAGAGGAGGGCAGAGAAACCGAAGGCAAAAATCAAAAAGGGCCACATTACAGCAAAATTCTAAAGGGGCAAATTGTGTTAAAAAGACAAGCTAAAGGCTCTGTGCCTCAATGCAAGGAGTATTTGTAATAAGGTGGATGAATTAACTGCACAGGCGGCAATATGATATAATTGGCATCACAGAGACATGGCTCCAGGGTGACCAAGGCTGGGAATTCAACATCCAGGGATATTCAACATTCGGGAAGGATAGACAGAAAGGAAAAGGAAGTGGGGTAGCGTTGCCAGTTAAAGAGGAAATTAATGCAATAGTAAGGAAGGACATTAACTTGGATGATGTGGAATCTGTATGGGTGGAGCTGCAGAATACCAAAGGGCAGAAAACGCTAGTGGGAGTTGTGTAATGACCACCAAACAGTAGTAGTGAGGTCGGGGACAGCATCAATCAAGAAATTAGGTATGCGTGCAATAAACATACAGCAGTTATCATGGGCAACTTTAATATACATATAGATTGGGCTAACCAAACTGGTAGCAATACGGTGGAGGAGGATGTCCTGGAGTATATTAGGGATGGTTTTCTAGACCAATATATCGAGGAACCAACTAGAGGGCTGGCCATCCTAGACTGGGTGATGTGTAATGAGAAAGGCAGCAATAGTTTCCGCCTGAGGAAAGAGATCAACTGTGAGGTAAGAGCTATTGTAGTACATTTCATGCTGTCAACCAGTCAGCTGGACCAATGGCTACTCAACTCCCACCTCAGGTTGTCAGATGTGGTTCCTGATCTGCATGAATTCTGTGGTCATGCAGGGAAATTTGAAAGGTAGGCTAAAAAAGGCATCTGACAACAAGCTGATCATTTTTATTAGCTCGCCCGCCTCTGCTGTTTCCGTCGATGTCACACCAGCAGACACGCCCAAGGGAAAGGTTCCGACATGCTCCAACTTATTTTAAGTTACCCAGCTGACCCACCTCCGATCATGCCCACACAGAACTCAGAAAATTCTGGCCTATGATATGATTAGGCAGGGTCAACACGGTTTTATAAAAGGGAAATCGTGTTTGACAAAACTATTAGAGGTTTTTGAGGGTGGAGCTGACTTTCAAAAGGTATTCAATAAGATGCCCCACAAGAGATTGTTACAGAAGATTAGGTCTCATGGGATTGGGGATAACATATTAGCATGGATTGTAAATTGGTTAACATACAGAAAACAGAGATTAGGAATAAACGGGTAATTTTCAGGTTGGCAGGTTGTAACTAGTGGGTTGTCGCAACAATCAGAATTGGACCTCAGCAATTTATAGTTTATATCAATGGCTTAGATGAGGAGACCGAGTCTAATATATCCTAGTTTCCTGATGATACAAAGCTAAGTGGGAAAGTAAACTGTGAGGAGGATGGAAAGGGGCTGTAAAGGGATATAGATGATCCCAAGAAGATGATTGGGCAAGATGATGGCAGGAGGCGTATAAGTGGAAAATGTGAAATTAGCCACTTTGGTAGGAAGAATAGAAAAATTGAATAATTTTTTAAAGGTGAGGGACTAGTTAATGTTGGCATTCAGAGAGATTTGTGTGTTCTTGTACATGAATCAAAGAAAGTTAATATGCAGGTACAGTAAGCTGTTAGGAAGGCAATTGGTATGTTAGTCTTTATTGCAAGAAGGTTGGAGTATAAGAGTAAGGAAGTCTTGCGCAAATATATCGCGCTTTTGTGAGACCATAGCTGAATTATTGTGTACAGTTTTCGTGGCCGAAATTCAGCTCTCCAATAAGGCCTGTTCCCGCCCGTTTGCAGCGGAGTCGAGCGGCTGCTGATTTCTGATCAAATGGCTGCCACAAGCTAAATTCAGCTCGGTGGTTTTTCTGATGGTCCCCACTTCCGCCCCGCCTCTGCCAACCAGCCATGCGTGCGTCATCATTGCGTTCACTGCTGAGAGCCCCCACCTCCCACGAAATTTAGCGAGCAAAATCTTATTGCTGCCGAGCGGTGCCCCCGAAAGCTTTTTCTGTTGGTGCACCTTGTATTCTCTCTCTCTGCCTGGCTGTGCAGTGGCCATTAAAAGCGAGGGCCCAATGCTGCTTCTGCCATTTTATTTTTTTTGCCGGACGATTTCCATGTCGGTCGGACTATCGTGCCCCGGGTTTGGCCGGGCCGCCAACTGGCAACCAGACACCCCCTTTTGGGTGCCAGACCACTGGCCCGGCCAAAACCTTCCCTGGTGGGCCAGTATCCGATCGTGACTGATGGCGGATTCTCTCCCATTTAACGGAGGTGAGATACATGGTGACGCAGACGCGCATTGATATCACCACCGCTCCGCTACTGAGTGACAGCGGCGGAGAATCCGTCCCGCCTCCTCTTCCACCCCTCACAAGCACTTACCTCTACATTTCTGCCCCCTTTATGACCGACTTCCTGCCGATTGGAAAAAGAAGACAGAGCTGAATTTTGCAAATGAGCGGACCTCTTCTGAAACGGTGATAAAAACTCTTCAAAAAAGGTAGGCGCGCCACATTTCCAGTGGAACTAAATTTTGGCTCCTCAATCTCCTTATCTAAGGAAGAATATACTTGTCTCAGAGAGGATGTAACAAAAGTTCACTGGATTGAGTCCTGGGAAGAGAGCGCTTTCCTATGAGAAGAGATTGAGTACAATGGGAATATATTCTCTACTGTTTATAAGAATGAAAGGTGATCTCATTGAAACATAGAAAATTCTTAACGGGCTTGACAGAGTAGCTATTAAGAGGCTTTATCCCCATGCTGGAGAATCTAGAGCTAGGAGCCATAATCTCAGGGTAAGTGGTAAGCCATTTAGGACTGAGATGAAGAGAAATTTAATCACTCAGAGGTTGATGAACCTTTGGAGTTCTTGAGGGCTGTGAATGCTCAGTCATTGAGTATATTCAAGACTGAGAGTGATAGATTTTGGAAACTAATGGAATGAAGGCATTATGGGGACAGGGAGGTAAAGGTGAGTTTACATAGAAGATTAGCCATGATCTTATTAAATGGTGGAGCAGCTTGAGAGGGTCATATGGCCTACTCCTGCTCCTATTTCTTATGTTTTTACGTTATTATAATGTTGACCAGGAGTAAAAACTTTTAATGACCCTGTCATTAATGGTACTCAGTTGTAAAGCTTCCAACTTTCTGGCAAATTTTAAAGTATTGGGAGGATCCATCATGCACTAGACATCAAAATGTTAAAGGTATACAAAACAGCTAAAGTAAGGCATGTGGGATGAAAGTCAACTTCAGCGAGGCACAAAACAGGTGATAGCTGTTCAGCTACACATGTTACATCCCACACAATTTTTAGCAGGGCGTGTAACAGGCAGCCATGCTACTATCACCCATTTTGCACCGATCCCAAAGTTGAATTTCACTCCCATGCTGATTTTTTGACCAGAACCAAAATTTACAAATCATTGGCAATGTGCAGCCTCTTCTCACAAAATAGCAATTAAACTTGGATTGACCTCAAAACTTATGTCAAGCACTTCTCTGGAGTACCTGAGCAGTGCCCTTAAAGGAATGTCAGGTTACCTGCTGAACATCACAACTGTGCCCCAGACTCCACGCTACCATATGCAATGACACAACAGATCAATTCATCATTGTTAAAAATTATCACTCTGAAGCAGCTTTGTGATGTCATCCATGGTACTATGATCATTATTTTCATTGGCTTGTGATTGTCATTGTGAACAGTAGCCAATGAGTTGGCTAGAAGGCAACAACCATTTTGGGGTAATTATAACGCTCAGCATCGGTGTAAAATGAATGATATCGGATTGGTCATCCATTATACACCTTACCCAATTTTGCATTCCAATGACTGCAATGGAAAGGAAAATTGGGCAAGATTCATAACAGGTGGCCAATTCAATATTGCCTGTTTCACGTCATCGCAGAAAATTAATAGTAGTCCAATTACATCACCTTATCCAGTGCCAAGAACCAATCAATCAGCGGCTTAGACATGACAGTTATTCATTTTTGTTTGACAAAATAACTAATTGGAGTAAATTTTTGTGCTTATCAACAACAGTAGAGAGAAATCTAGAATGCTAAAGAGAAAAGGAAAGGAAGCAATGCAGGAAAGTGATTGTGGTAAGGATAACCAGATTATGTCAGGAAGGGACAGAGCTGACAAACAAAGGAGTGCACTTACAAATAGGGTCCAGGTAAGAAAAAATAGCGATAAGACAAATAGAGCTATAGTACAAAATAATGTTAAGATGTCTAATAATGTTAAAAACACAAATTTAAAAGCATTGTATCTGAATGCATCGGTAATAAGGTAGATGAATTAACAGCGCAAATAGATGTAAACGGATACGATATAGTTGCAATTATGGAGACATGGTTGCAGGGTGACCAGGGTTGGGAACTGAATATCCAAGGATATTCGATATTTAGGATGGACAGGCAAAAATGAAGAGGGGCTAGTGTGGCATTGTAAGTGAAAGATGAAATCAGAGCAATAGTGAGAAAGGATATTGGCTCAGAAAATAAGTAGAATCAGTCTGGTGGAGCTAAGGAGCACCAAGGTGCAGAAAACATTGGTGGGAGTTGTCTACAGTAGCGGTAGTGTAGGGGACGGCATCAAACAGGAAATTAGAGATGCATGTAGCAAGGGTACTATAGTAATCGTAGGTGACATTAATCTACATATAGACTGGCCAAACCAAATTAGTAATAATACTGTGGCAGATGAATTCCTGGAGTATGTACGAGATGTTTTTTTTAGACCAGTATGTTGAGATGCCTACTAGGGAACAAGCTATCCTAGACTGGGTATTGTGTAATGAGAAGGGGTTAATTGGTTAACTGACAGGAAACAGAGAGTAGGAATAAATGAGTTTTTTTCAGTGTGGCGGGCAGTGACTAGTGGGGTACCACAGGGATCAGTGCTTGGGCCCCAGCTATTCACAATATATATAAATGATTTGGATGAGGAACCAAATGTAATATTTCCAAGTTTGTTGATGACACAAAACTAGGTGGGATTGTGAGTTGTGAGGAGGATGCAAAGACGCTGCAAGGCGATTTAGATCAGTTGAGTGAGTGGGCAAAGACATGGCAGTATAACGTGGAGAAATGTGAAGTTATCCACTTTAGTAGGAAAAAATAAGGACAAATTCTTATTTAAATAGTGATGGCTTGGGAACTGTTGACGTACAGAGAGAACTGGGTGCCCTTGTACACCAGTTATTGAAAGCAAACATGCAGATGCAGCAAGCAGTTAGGAAGGCAAATTGTACGTTGGCATTCATTGCAAGAGGATTTGAGTACAGGAGCAAGGATGTCTTACTACAGTTATACAGGGCCTTGGTGAGACCGCACCTGGAGTACTGTGTGCAGTTTTGATCTCCGTACCTAAGAAAGGATATACTTGCCATAGAGGGAGTGTAGCCTGATTTCTGGGATGGCAGGACAGTCGTACGAGGAGAGATTGAGTTGACTAGGCCTGTATTCACTAGAGTTCAGAAGAATGAGAGGGGATTTCATTAAAACATATAAAATTATGACTGGATTGGATAGACTGGATGCGGGGAGGATATTTCCCCTGGCTGGGAAGTCGAAAACAAGGGGTCAGTTTCAGGATATGGGGTAGGAAATTTAGGACTGAGAAGAGGAGAAATATTTCACTCAAAGGGTGGTGAACCTGTGGAATTCTCTATCACAGAAGGCTGTGGAGGCCAAGTCACTGAATATATTTAAGAGGGAAATAGATAGATTTCTAGAAAAGGCATCAAGTGGTATGAGGAAAAAGCAGGAATATGGTGTTGAGATAGAGGATCAGCAATGATCATATTGAATGGCGATGCAGACTCGAAGGGCTGAATGGCCTACTATATTGTATGGGGTAAATCACATAGGGTTAATTATGATATTTAGTCATTTCATAGGGTGTCTCTGCTCCCATGCCCCGTAGAATGTTGTTGCTATTTCGAGAGAGAGAGAGGGAAGCGACCTTGAGATGCACACCAGCTTGTTATGAGACGGTCCGCGGCTTGAGCTCTCATGCTTTGTGGACAAGCACCTGGGGCCTTACAGATTAGGAGTTGGCCAAAAGCCACACGCACCCATGTTTTGTTCAATAGTATATTTATTTGATAGTATAAAGGTACAGCACTGTCCCGTAGCTCTTCGAACTTCGCCTTGGACCGTGATTCGCGAGCGGTGCCGCGACCCCCCAATGCTCCAGACCAGCCGTCGCTTGTGGAGTTCCCGACGGGCAGAAGGCCGTGAGCGTTGTTGCATCTTATCATACTTCTCTTTTCTTCATAAACTGCATTATTAATGTTTCTTTTCTCTCAGTAAATGGTAGCTTATTCTTTACTGCATTTGTCTTGTCTCTTATTTAACATTCATCCAGATCCTGAACCTGGGTCTATTATTATTGATCCAAAACATTTTGGCGTCACGAACAGGATCTGGTAAAATGTTTAAGAGAAAAGACAAAAAGCAGTCTCCTCCTGCGGGAGAGAAGTATAGAATACCAGGGTGGAGCACGAGGGATGAGGGTTTTGGCTCTCTTGCCAAGGTGCTAGCCCAGTTTGGACCCCCACAACATGGGGATACACCGTTATTGGAACAGAACAAAGATAGAGCCGTACCCCACGCGATACTGTCTCTCCTGGAGGAAGCGGGCTTCCCACAGGAGAAAAATAGTCCCCCAGAAATGGGATGGATTTTGTTGATAGCCTGAAGGGCGATGTGTAAACAACTGAAGGAAAGTGAGGCAGAAAACCTACAGTTTAAAAACAGCTGTTAAGGTTTTGAAAAGTCAAAACTCAACCCTGACTGAAGCGGTCTGCACTGCACAAGAACGGGCTGACAAGGTCAATGAATAATCAGAAACTTTAATATGCCATCTGGCGACAGTACAAATTAAAAAGAAAGCTAGACGATGGAAATTACAGCTGGATTTGAAATATATCTTTTGTATTGCACTGATCTGCTGCTGCATGTGGTATGGGCTTGCTCAATTAGATCCCAGTGAGTGTTTAAAAGCCCATGCAAAATCATGTGGGGAATGTATACAAGCTGGAAAAAATGGAGAGAGGGGGGAATAGGAGGAAACTAAAGACCCTCCCCCATACGCTCCGAGCATGGAAGCTAGACCTCTTACGACAAATAAGACGAAACAGCAAGATGGGGAACAGCTGGTAACCACTGGAGGGGTGCGTGACTTCACCACTAGTGAGTTACAAGAAATGGTTACTGTAGGGGTCCGGCAAAAATATCCCTCTGATTGGGAAGGGGAGGTAAAACCTTGGACTACTATGGCGGAGGGTGCGATACAGTTGTGCAACATGGCAACACAGGGAGGAATATATCACCAACAATCTGTGGGGCCAGATCAGGAGCTCTTTACGGCAGGAATGCGGAGCAGGCTGATGAAGAGTGGACCTCCTATGATGAGGGGTACGCTGCTGGCATTATTGGGACCAACCCAAGGGCAGCAGGTGGGGCACGCCTGCCTATTGTTAGGACAGTTAGAGGATGTAGAAGATCTCCTCGACTAGGGGTGTGGCCGGCATCCGGGAGCACCCCCCGTTAGAACCACATCAACCCAAGCTCCCAGGGATCTGAGGCCACACATTCCGATTACTTACCTGGCAGGGGAGTAACCGTAATAAGCTTTGTTGAATGAAGAAAGAATTTGTGAATGTCTGTCTGTGAATGAAAGCGCTTTTGTGATTTCTTGACTGAAAAATGAATTTTTCATGTGCCTGAAAGTCTGTTTGGAAAAATAGTGGGGCTGTCTGTTTGTTTTAGCTCCACCCACTTTTTCAAACAGAGTGAAGGTTTTTTTAACCCTTCGTAGTGTTGTCCTCTATGTGGGAAGTCTTCAGAAGGTGTGAACCTTACAGGCGAAACCATACAAGCGCTCTTGGGGGCGGGTATTATTAGACATGCAGTGTCCCCCTACAATAGCCCTGTTTGGCCTGTGCAGAAACCCGACAAAAGTTGGAGGATGACTGTGGACTACCGACAACTGAACAAATTTGCCTTTCCCCTGGCAACCGCTGTCCCAGATGTAGTAACTATAACAGAGCGGCTGTTTGAAGAAGGTGCGGAGTGGTATGCGGTAATCGACCTGGCCAATGAGACACATAAGGTCGGGTGAGCACAGCAAAGCTCCATAGTGCACTGGAAATGGTATATCGCAAGTAAAGGAAAAGAAGGAATCACCCGACTACATGAGCATGTGGCTGAATACCCACAAACAGCTGAGAGTGAATTTACGCAGTCGTCTGTCAGTTTAACCCAGGAGTCACCGATCTCCTGGGGCATGTGTTTTGAACAGTTAACACCTGAAGAGCGTAGGCATGCCTGGTTCACAGATGGCTCAGCGGTCTGGCGAAATGGCCTTCGGCGATGGCGAGCCACTGCCTTCAATCCAAAAACCCAGACAATTGTGCATGATGATTGATATCGATTGGTCAAATCAAATCGCATGGGGTATCCTTGAGGAGGAACTCATAGAATGCATACGGGATTGTTTCTTAGAACAGTATGTTACAGAACCTACAAGGGAGCAAGCTATCTTGGATCTGGTCCTGTGTAATGAGACAGGAATAATAAACGATCTCCTAGCAAAAGATCCTCTCGGAATGAGTGATCACAGTATGGTTGAATTTGTAATACAGATTGAGGGTGAGGAAGTAGTGTCTCAAACAAGCGTACTATGCTTAAACAAAGGGGACTACAGTGGGACGAGGGCAGAGTTGGCTAAAGTAGACTGGGATCACAGGCTAAACGGTGGCACAATTGAGGAACAGTGGAGGACTTTTAAGGAGCTCTTTTATAGTGCTCAACAAAAATATATTCCAGTGAAAAAGAAGGGCGGTAAGAGAAGGGATAACCAGCCGTGGATAATTAAGGAAATAAAAGAGAGTATCAAATTAAAAACCAATGCGTATAAGGTGGCCAAGGTTAGTGGGAAACTAGAAGATTGGGAAAATTTTAAACGACAGCAAAGAATGACTAAGAAAGCGATAAAGAAAGGAAAGATAGATTACAAAAGTAAACTTGCGCTAAACATAAAAACAGATAGTAAAAGCTTTTACCGATATATAAAACGGAAGAGAGTGACTAAAGTAAATGTTGATCCCTTAGAAGATGAGAAGGGGGATTTAATAATGGGGAATGTGGAAATGGCTGAGACCTTAAACAATTATTTTGCTTCGGTCTTCAATGTAGAAGACACAAAAACCATGCCACAAATTGCTGGTCATGGGAATGTGGGAAGGGAGGACCTTGAGACAATCACTATCACTAGGGGGGTAGTGCTGAACAGGCTAATGGGACTCAAGGTAGACAAGTCCCCTGGTCCTGATGAAATGCATCCCAGGATACTAAAAGAGATGGCGGAAGTTATAGCAGATGTATTCGTTATAATCTACCAAAATTCTCTGGACTCTGGGGAGGTACCAGTGGATTGGAAAGCAGCTAATGAAACGCCTCTGTTTAAAAAAGGGGGCAGACAAAAGGCAGGTAACTATAGGCCGGTTAGTTTAACATCTGTAGTGGGGAAAATGCTTGAAACTATCATTAAGGAAGAAATAGCGGGACATCTAGATAGGAATAGTGCAGACACAACATGGATTCATGAAGGGGAAATCATGTTTAACTAATTTACTGGAATTCTTTGAGGATATAACGAGCATGGTGGATAGAGGTATACCGATGGATGTGGTGTATTTAGATTTTCAAAAGGCATTTGATAAGGTGCCACACAAAAGGTTACTGCAGAAGATAAAGGTACGCAGAGTCAGAGGAAATGTATTCGCATGGATCGAGAATTGGCTGGCTAACAGAAAGCAGAGAGTCGGGATAAATGGGTCCTTTTCGGGTTGGAAATCGGTGGTTAGTGGTGTGCCACAGGGATCGGTGCTGGGACCACAACTGTTTACCATATACATAGATGACCTGGAAGAGGGGACGGAGTGTGGTGTAATAAAATTTGCAGATGACACAAAGATTAGTGGGAAAGCGGGTTGTGTAGAGAACACAGAGAGGCTGCAAAGAGATTTAGATAGGTTAAGCGAATGGGCTAAGGTTTGGCAGATGGAATACAATGTCGGAAAATGTGAGGTCATCCACCTTGGGGGAAAAAAACAGTAAAAGGGAATATTATTTGAATGGGGAGAAATTACAACATGCTGCGGTGCAGAGGGACCTGGGGATCCTTGTGCATGAAAACTCTTTTTGGAGTTTATCTGAAAACATAAAACATTAATCCGTGCCACCCGACCTGGATGACACACCAGACATTTACAAGGCCCTTTTTTTTCCTTTTTTGTGGGTTTTTTTTCCCCCCAAAAGGTTAGTTTGCAGGTGCAGCAGGTAATCAGGAAGGCGAATGGAATGTTGGCCTTCATTGCGAAAGGGATGGAGTACAAAAGCAGGGAGGTTCTGCTGCAACTGTACAGGATATTGGTGAGGCCGCACCTGGAGTACTGCGTGCAGTTTTGGTCACCTTACTTAAGGAAGGATATACTAGCTTTGGAGGGGGTACAGAGACGATTCACTAGGCTGATTCCGGAGATAAGGGGGTTACCTTATGATGATAGATTGAGTAGACTGCGTATTTACTCGTTGGAGTTCAGAAGGATAAGGGATGATCTTATAGAAACATTTAAAATAATGAAAGGGATAGACAAGATAGAGGCAGAGAGTTTGTTTCCACTGGTCGGGGAGACTAGAACTAGGGGGCACAGCCTCAAAATACGGGGGAGCCAATTTAAAACCGAGTTGAGAAGGAATTTCTTCTCCCAGAGGTTTGTGAATCTGTGGAATTCACTGCCTAAGGAAACAGTTGAGGCTAGCTCATTGAATGTATTCAAATCACAGATAGATAGATTTTTAACCAATAAGGGAATTAAGGGTTATGGGGAGTGGGTGGGTAAGTGGAACTGAGTCCACGGCCAGATCAGCCATGGTCTTTTTGAATGGTGGAGCAGGCTCGAGGGGCTAGATGGCCTACTCCTGTTCCTAATTCTTATGTTCTTATGAGGGCGTGGGAGGCTCCAGCCAGCTAGCAGAACTAGTAGCTGTCGTCCTTGCGTTAGAAGAGGAACAGCAACAAGTACACATATATACCGACTCATGGGCAGTAGCCAATGGCATGGCGGGCTGGATGCGAAACTGGCATGGACATAACTGGCAAATAACTGGGAAAGACTTGTCGGGAAAGCACCTATAGGAATAAATATGGTCCAAAGCCCAGAAGATGAAAATAACTGTATATCATGTGGACGCTCACATGAAAAACACTTCAAAGACCTCTGAACATAATAACACCGTTGATAATATAACCCGGGTATGGGCTGTCAAAGAGGCGGAAGAGGAAGAATATGGCATAGGCAAGTGGGCCCACCACAAATTGACATTTGGGTATTCAGGGTACGATACAATGGGCACGCAATAGGGGGTTACATTTGAATACGGACGGTGTTAAACAGATCATAAACACCTGTGGAATTTGTCAAAAGGTGTTTTCCCCTACAACAACAACCATATTAAGAGAGGGACTCAACCAGCACAAATATGGCAAGTTGATTATGTGGGACCTTTACCATTACAACAACGGTTCCAATATTTTCTCACTGCTGTTGATACCAATTCTGGACTTTTGATAGCTTATTCAGTGACTAAAGCGAATCAACAAAGTACGATTAAAGGACTGGAGAATTTAATCCTACGGTGAGCCAGCAGATTAATAGAGTTTCCTTCTAAAATTTGTTGAAGTGTTTTGCCACATGTCCGGACTCGTAGCTTCCACACAAATTTACACCAACCCGAGTTCCATCGTGGCCACAATGGAAGTCTGGTTTTAGTCGGTTAATTAACCTTATTCCAATTTAATCCAAATCAATATCTTAATTCAACCAGTAAACAACCTTTCCTTAAGCATAACATACCCCTGTGCCACGTACAGACGGTCTGCTGGGACCTGCAAGGTGTCTCACCTGCGGGACAGCAGCTACAGCCGCCTGGTCGCAACAACATTTAATCAACATAAACAAACAATATAAAAGTAAAACAATTACAACAAATAGAATTAAACCTTCCACCAATGAAGTTCCTATTGAACCTAGCCATTCAGTGGCTCCATTCCACAAAGTGAATGATGGGGGTTGCTTAAGTTTTTCTACCTCCTTTTGGATATGCTCCGCTAAGTGGGTAATTTCTTCGGAGCTATCTGGGATATATGTGCAACACTCCGAGTAGGGTGCAAGTACCTCCCTTTTCAGTCAGGATGTAATCAAGGGCCAGTCTATTCTGTAGGGCTACTGTGCGGATTGCTACCATTTCTGCATTGATTTTAACTAGGGACTCTGAGGTATCATTGGCTACCCGTTCCACAACGGATGCCATGTTAATGGATTCCCTTGCCAGTTTGGCGTTCCATACCCAGGGATCAGGATGGCAAAGAACCTCTCTGTTTCTGTGATAGCTCTCTTAAGATGGTGTAAATGTTCTGACAGTGACTTTATATGATACATATAAGGCACAATGTAGGCTAAATAGCAGGATCCCATCCAATTCTGGGGCAGCCAAGGGTAGGCCTTGTGGCCACACACCCAATAGGTGCCATTATAGGCAATGAAGGTTAGCTGTTTCTTTGTCAGCAACACTCCGGGGCCTGTCCAGGCTTTTCCATCTGTTTTATTCAGAATCCCCGTTACGTTAAAAATTCCCACATCGGCCCAGTTTGGACGGTTCCGTGGCTTGATTATATTATAATTCCAGGAGCAGTTACTATACCCCATATTTTGGCCTCCTTTGATGTTTCTAATCAGACAGACTGATTCCCCCGGTCTTCCTATTCCCGTTGTATTAGTGATAACAAAACATGGGGGCCGTTTGGAATTATTGTAGCACGGTTGGTATCCCCCTTCAAAGGTAGTCAGATTGTAACCTGCTGACTTCCATTTACGTGCCCTGTTTTCCGTATCCTGAAATGCATTGCCTGTTTTGTTTTGATTAATTATCCACTCAGCCATTTCCGAGATATTCAAGGGAATTGGCCTCAAGGGAATCCCTCCCTTTGAGTGAATAGGAATATGCGCACACACCCAACAACTAGAAATGTTACCTTGTTTGGCATAAATGTATGACATATATAAAAAGGTATTTACATGTAATTCCCTTGCTACCCTACTATTTCCCTTTGGTGCAGAGGGTCGGCTAGTAAGAAGTAGGCCTATGCCTATAATACCTACAATCAATAATACAGTAAATTTATACATTTTCGCAAAAAGTAATTGTCCTTATTAGATTTCAGCTTCAGTTACGGGTGCTCGTTTAACGTGTGAAGCGTGGATCCAGGCTTTCTTTCCTTGGACTTTAACAGCTGCCTGGGTAGTCAATAACACTTGATAAGGTCCCTCCCACTTGGCACCCAAAGGTTCTTTATGCAACTTTTTCACATACACCCAGACTCCCGGGATGATGTCGTGACCTCCTTCGGGTGGATTACCCCAAGCTGCCGATACCTGTCGGGAAACAGAACTAATAGCATTGGTTAAGTTCTGACAGTATGATAACAAAGTGTCACTTATTAAGTGAACATCAGCTTTCCGTAAATCGATAGTTCCTGGCAGCGACATGGGTCTTCCTGTTATAATTTCAAATGGGCTTAGACCTGTAGTTCTGTTCGGGGTTGCCCTAATGCTACATAGCACAATTGGTAGTGCCTGGGGCCATGGTGTTCCTTCAATTCTTCTTTCTTCAAAGTTCTAATTGACCATGTCACCCGACCATCCTCAAAATGCAAAGATGAATCTACTTGGATTAGAATGTCCATTCCCAAAAGGGGTTGATCTACTGGGCCTATCCAGACCGGCATGGTTAGTTCATGTGGACCCAGCCCTATAAGTACCATTTTTTGCTATCCCAAGTAACTCCTTCTGTTGTTGTATTGTCAGTTGTTTAAATGCTTCTATGAGGTCGTTAACTTGTGACAAGCCTGGCTTGTTGGCTGAATTGTATCCCTGGCTGCGTCCTCTTCCCCAGCCATGACCTTTCTGTTTTGCCCTACATGTCTTGGCCCAGTGACCTTCTTTCCCACAATAATGACATTTTCCGGGTAATTTTCCTCATGACTGTTAATCGGAATCCTGGGATTTCCATCCCATAGCCTGTACAGCTCGGACTTTAGCTCCCATATCCCGATCTAATTGGTTACATCGATCCACCAATGCTGCAAAGGTAGTTCCTCTACCTTCCCAGTCCGGTAACACTATCTTAAGCATTTTGGACAGTTCTGGCTTTAGACCTGCCACGAAAGCTGCTTTCAGGGGTCCAAACACTTGTTCATCCATTTCCTCATCCGTGTTATTCATACCCGAATGTTCTAGCCACGTGCATCTAAACCGCTCGTCATACTCCAGGACCTCCTCTGTTCCTTTCTGTTGGCAGGCTGCAATTTTTCCCCAGTCTGTCTTAGCTGGACTGAAGGCTTGCAGCCAGTGTTTAATCGCCTCCCATCCTGCATCTAATTCTTGCTCATTCTGCCCCAAAGCTTCATCTACCTTGTCGTGCAATTTTCTTCCCTGTGTTTTTGACACCATTATGGTCAAAATTTGCACTCCGTCCCAGGGATGAAGTTGATATATATTTCTTAAGCGGTCCAATTGGTCCCACGTTTTTACCCCCCCTTTCTTTGGATTAGGCAATTCTTTGGACCATTTATCAATTTTCTCTGGGTCTGCCAGAGCATGAACTAAGTATTCTTCGTACACCCTTCTCTTTGTTTTTTTGGCTCCGCCCTCATTCACAGTCTCTTCTGATTTGACTACAACTCGTCTTTTTTTAAACGGGGCAAAGCGCACCCCTAATTCTTCATCATCCTCCGACACTGTATTGTCGGAGGATTCGGACTCCGTATCTATTCCTCAGTCGTGTCTTAGGGTTTGCGCTTTTAATTTATCCAAACATGGGTACCCTGGGAATTGATCAATACATTTTCCTTTTCCTATTACTGTCTCTTGACCTAATGATTTTTTCCATTCTTTAATTTCACCTTTAAGATCTTTAACTTCCGCTTCCAGCTTTTCAAGTTCAAGCTTTTTCTGTCGCAGCTGTGCACAAACTGTTTGCAATTGATCCTTTGTACTGGTCAGTTCTCGATCATGTTGGGAACGCATTATAATTTCATTCCGGTTTCGGATCTGGCCCATAACCGTTAGGGACCATCTAGTTCGCTCTTTATTTTTCATATGGGTCATTTTTCCCCAGACACTTTTAATTTCGTCCAAGGACCATTGTCCTTTGGAGGTTCCATACTTTTGTTCGATCTTAATACAGGTTTTAGATAAATTGAATTGTTGCTCTATGTAGTCTTTCAACTGTTTGAGAATTAAATCTAGCAAAACTTCAGGTGGTGCCTGCCCACCTTTAACAGTTGTAGGTAATTATTTGCCCTTATCTCCTGCTGCCATTTCTTTACTGAGTTCTTTACAGGGGTCTCGAGTCGTAGTCTTGCTAGCCGATCAATAGGTCGGTGATTAATTAACTAACACACCGCCGAAGTTTAGACGTCTATGGGACCTCGAGCCGACTACCAACCGGAGGGTTCGCAAACCGGAGGCTTCCGGAATCGCGTAGAGGGAGAGGCGAATTTAGACTTTTGACCGAGGACTTTTTTTAAAAAGAGGAGTCCTTACCTCAATATATAGGTCCGATGTCCAAAATTCAGTTTTTTTCCTCAGCGATCCTGTTAGATCTCTTCTTTTCCAATGAAATACGAACTCCGATGGTAGTTTTAACTTTTTAATCTTGGCAGAGAGCAACAAACTTCTTGGCTTCAAACCAGGTCTTTGTTCCTATTGAGACATATGGTCAAAATGGCTGTATTTTATACCGGGTTCAATTTACAGAAAAGAACTCGCCTTCTTTGACCTTATTGGCTCAATCAATATTCTTTTAATGTTTTAATTGGCTCGCTACCCAAGGTCCGAAAATGTCAAGTTGATTGATGAGTTAATGCAACATGCCGAACTGCATGTCGCAGCCTTGACTTGGGGGTCTGTGAATTTTCATAGTCTGTCTAAATGAGCCTGTTTGAATACTCTATCAGGTGGTTAAAGGTCTTACCACAAGCAGTGCGCAATCTGAATCACCGACCATTGTGGGGGGGAGCTCCCATAAGCCACATGTTAGGCAAAGTTAGTGTCCCTACTATTGAAAAAGAAAATCAGACTCAGGACACAGTTTGTGAAGGAGGAAAAGTGTGGGTGCAGTACCCCCAGAAACCTTTACAAGCAGGGGAAATCTTAGCGAAAGGAGAAGGAAACACTTATTGGGTGCTCCTGACTGGTCAAGATATTCCTCTCTGTGTTGACAAGGGTAAATTGACTAAACGGGGCTGAATTAATATACTTATGTTTCCTCCCAAAGGAATTCTGCCCAAAATGGCGTCTTACCAACTCGTGCTGGCCAGTCTCTGTGTCTCGTTGTCTGTGATTTGTGCTACTTCCATCCTCAAACACAGCATGAGATGGCCGTATAAGGTGGCGGTTAACTAACACTGATCGTACGCAAGACAATTTTACCTGTCCTTCCGGGCAAGCCTGCACTATAGGACACTAAAGCGTCACTTGTGACACATGCGGGTACTGGAGAGGCCCAGGACAGGTGCTATTAACAGTAAGCATGGGGGCCAGCATCACGTTATCAATCAAGTGGTAAAAAGATATGACAATGATATGCAATGTGCACCCCAATGTGTCGTTATTGCACAACGTCACGTGGTTAAGGAGTTGGGCCCGCAGCGTTACATCAAGCAATGACACTATGTCAGGTGAAATTAAGTTAAATGCGTCTCTATGGTATGGATGTACAAATGCCTCCGTAATCACTGGTAGGGGGATTATGGGCCACTTTTGGTCAATGCATGTAGTTAAGCATTCTAAGAGCCCCATGGATCATTTGCAATGACTACACTCTACATGTACACCTATGCTTACATCCCCACCCATATTAAATCTTACACTACAAGTCCAGTATGCGGACAAGCCATCTTACACTTGTAATATAACAACAATTAAAGCAAATCTGAAAACGTCAGTGAGGCAAAGGCGTGATATTTAAGCCACAATATTAGGAGGCATAGGAAAGGAATAGGAGCATTAAACTCTATGGATATCGAGACCTTACAAAACAAAATACAAAAGGTAGGGAGACTCACTGGAGATGCAATTTCATTGCGAAATGCATGGGACAGAGGTCTCACAGAACAGATGTTTTCTAGTTGGCTGTCGGACGTAATGCGGTGGGAACACATCGATAAAACTACTCAAGTGATAGGGAGTGTCACCGGGTGACAACAAGAATTAGATCATCACACACAATTCATGTTTGAAGAAGTAACCCGGCAACTATTAAGGGCCGAGTTAGAATGTATTGCCATGTCAGGGCATGCAGATAGTTGGAGCAAAAAATTCCACTTCAGCAATAGAAATCTAGGGGTAAAACCTGATATACAACATACACATTGTGATGACCAAGTGTGTAACTTTACTATGAGAATAGTCAATATCACAAAAACCAACATTTGGTGCCAGTTTATAGTGCTTCCCCACCTGTATGGCTAAAATCTGTGGGTACCCGAGTTCAAGGGTGGATGGATTGATGCTAGCAATAGAACTCATCAAGCTAAGATTGTCAAATATGGCCTTTCGGTATGGTGTGTCCTTTGCACACACCTGTGTTTGAATCATGCTCCTACAGCATACAGCGGGAACATGTATTTGGACACTTGTACCATACAATGATACAATTTTCCATGAAATCGGACAGAATCATGTTTGTATTACTAGTGTCTAGCCCATTTATCTTGACTGCGCTCGTAAAGATCCTCCTCTAAATGCTTGCTTTAAAGATGTGTATACCATATATGACCTTCATTCTAAAAGGTCATATCGATTGGGACGATGGAAAAATGTTGTGCGCCATCGCACCATCCTAGGCATTACGAACCTTCCTCCCACTGTAGACCTAACTCGTTTAGCTCAATTTCTAAAAGATAATCAAAAGGTCACTGACGAATTGAGCAAACGAGGGCGTACTCTTCATACTCTGCAAGTTGCTATGAGTTACAGTGAAGGCGCGTTGGTCAGAGTTGCGACAACGGTCACCGACCTTACGTTACACCATTGGTGGGACATCTTTTACGGATGGTCTCCAAAAACATCTGCCGCTTTGAAGCTGTTAATACATCCTATCGTTGTTTTACTCGTCGCGTTATTACTGATATTACTGCTTGTATGTATTCTTTGGTGTAGATTGCGGGCATTGCTTGCGCATACTCAACGTGTAACTGTTGCATTACGCCTTCAACTTGATTATATTAGTTAGAATGTCTAAATATCAAGGGTGGATTGTATTGTATGGGGTTAATCACATAGGGTTAATTATGATATTTAGTCATTTCATAGGGTGTCTCTGCTCCCAAGCCCCGTAGAATGTTGTTGCTATTTCGAGAGAGAGAGATGGAAGCGACCTTGAGACGCACACCAGCTTGTTATGAGATGGTCCGCGGCTTGAGCTCTCATGCTTTGTGGACAAGCACCTGGGGCCTTACAGATTAGGAGTTGGCCATAATCCACATGCACCCATGTTTTGTTCAATAGTATGTTTATTTGATAGTATAAAGGTACAGCACTGTCCCTTAGCTCTTCGAACTTCGCCTTGGACCGTGATTCGCGAGCGGTGCCGGGACCCCCAATGCTCCAGACCAGCCGTCGCTTGTGGAGTTCGATGGGCGGAAGGCCGTGAGCATTGTTGCATCTTATCATATTTCTCTTTTCTTCATAAACTGTATTATTAATGTTTCTTTTCTCTCAGTAAACAGTATCTTATTCTTTACTTCATTTGTCTTGTCTCTTATTTAACATTCATCCAGATCCCGAACCTGGGCCTATTATTATCGATCCAAAACACCTACTACTGCTCCTATTTTCTATGTTTCTATGTTTCTACAACAACTTGCATTTATATAGTGCCTTTAATCTAGTAAAACAATCCAAGGCATTTCACAGGCGTGTTATCAAACAAAATTTGTTATGAAGCCACATAAGGAGATATAGGACAGGTGACCAAAAATCTGATCAAAAAATTAGGTTTTAAGGAGAGTCTTAAAGGAGGAAAAAGAGGTAGAGATGCAAAGAGGGTTAGGGTGAGAATTCTAGAGCTTAGGGCCCAGGCAGCTGAAGGCACAACTGCCAATGGTGGGGCAATTAAAATCAGGGATGCGTAACAAGTCAGAATTGGAGGAGCGCGGAGATCTTGGAGCGTTGCAGGGCTGGAGGAGCTTACAGAGATAGAAAGCAGCAAGGCCATGGAAGGAGTTTAAAAAAAGGATGTGAATTTTTAAATCAAGGCTTTGCTAGACTGGTCAAATATTTTAACAGCAGTTATGGGAATGTTTTCCCAAACCGGAAACTCAGTGGCAGTATCAAATGCTCTCAGCTCAGATACAAAACTCAATGACGCTCCCTGTATGATGCCTCATAACCATTGGTTGGTCATGCACAGCACAGGTTAAGGTTAGATGCAGAGGAAAGCTCCCTCTAATCTTCTACAGCAAAGTGCCACAGTCCTAATCTTAATACAACGTCCTTTATCGGCAATATTTTTATATCCCACACCAGCAAGCCCTGGGCCTTTCTGAGTGAAATTGGCAAAAAATTGCTTTCACTATCCAATGGAGATTTTAATCCTGCAATTATCAATGATAAATTGACAGTTTCTATCCCATTCCCCGTGTCCCTCCTGTTAACAGCTTTGTATTTAATTTTAACTTTATTGGAGCACAATTCAGTACCTTAGCACCCCCCGTTAGTGCCAGTAGATGGTGCTAATGGGGCAGCAGAGCTTTATTGCCGGGGCGAGCTGAATCCAGTGCCTCATACCAAGTCCCACCACATATCCTCCCTGCGCCCCCCCGGGCCCCCCCCCCCCCAAACCCCCCACAATTAAGTGAGAAGCAGTGTATTAGAAGGTTTTGCTTCACAAATAAGTGGCTGCAGAACTCTGCTACCTTCTGCAACCAGACCTCCATCCTCAGATCAGGGCAACCACGGCTCTCTCAGTAGCAGTCAAGGTCACCGTCGCCCTCAATTTCGCTGCCACTGGATCATAGAAACATAGAAACATAGAAAATAGGTGCAGGAGTAGGCCATTCGGCCCTTCTAGCCTGCACCGCCATTCAATGAGTTCATGGCTGAACATGCAACTTCAGTACCCCATTCCTGCTTTCTTGCCATACCCCTTGATCCCCCTAGTAGTAAGGACTACATCTAACTCCTTTTTGAATATACTTAGTTAAATGGCCTCAACAACTTTCTGTGGTAGAGAATTTCACAGATTCACCACTCTCTGGGTGAAGAAGTTTCTCCTCAGCTCGGTCCTAAATGGCATACCCCTTATCCTTAGACTGTGACCCCTGGTTCTGGACTTCCCCAACATTGTGAACATTCTTCCTGCATCTAACCTGTCTAAACCCATCAGAATTTTAAACGTTTCTATAAGGTCCCCTCTCATTCTTCTGAATTCCAGTGAATACAAGCCCAGTTGATTTAGTCTTTCTTGATAGGTCAGTCCCGCCATCCCGGGAATCAGTCTGGTGAACCTTCGCTGCACTCCCTCAATAACAAGAATGTCCTTCCTCAGGTTAGGAGACTAAAACTGTACACAATACTCCAGGTGTGGCCTCACCAAGGCCCTGTACAACTGTAGCAACACCTCCCTGCCCCTGTACTCAAATCCCCTTGCTATGAAGGCCAACATGCCATTTGCTTTCTTAACCGCCTGCTGTACCTGCATGCCAACCTTCAATGACTGATCTACCATGACACCCAGGTCTCGTTGCACCTCCCCTTTTCCTAATCTGTCACCATTCAGATAATAGTCTGTCTCTCTGTTTTTACCACCAAAGTGGACAACCTCACATTTATCCACATTATACTTCATCTGCCATGCATTTGCCCACTCACCTAACCTATCCAAGTCACTCTGCAGCCTCATAGCATCCTCCTCGCAGCTCACACTGCCACCTAACTTAGTGTCTTCCGCAAATTTGGAGATACTACATTTAATCCCCTCGTCTAAATCATTAATATACAGTGTAAACAGCTGGGGCCCCAGCACAGAACCTTGCGGTACCCCACTACTCACCGCCTGCCATTCTGAAAAGTACCCATTTACTCCTACTCTCTGCTTCCTGTCTGACAACCATTTCTCAATCCATGTCAGCACACTACCCCCAATCCCCTGTGCTTTAACTTTGCACATTAATCTCTTGTGTGGGACCTTGTCGAAAGCCTTCTGAAAGTCCAAATATACCACATCAACTGGTTCTCCCTTGTCCACTCTACTGGAAACATCCTCAAAAAATTCCAGAAGATTTGTCAAGCATGATTTCCCTTTCACAAATCCATGCTGACTTGGACCTATCATGTCACCTCTTTCCAAATGCGCTGCTATGACATCCTTAATAATTGATTCCATCATCTTACCCACTACCGATGTCAGGCTGATTCCCTGTTTTCTCTCTCCCTCCTTTTTTAAAAAGTGGGGTTACATTGGCTACCCTCCACTCGATAGGAACTGATCCAGAGTCAATGGAATGTAGGAAAATGACTGTCAATGCATCCGCTATTTCCAAGGCTACCTCCTTAAGTACTCTGGGATGCAGTCCATCAGGCCCTCAATCCCATCAATTTCCCCAACACAATTTCCCGACTAATAAGGATTTCCCTCAGTTCCTCCTCCTTACTAGACCCTCTGACCCTTCTTATATCCGGAATGTTGTTAGTGTCCTCCTTAGTGAATACCGAACCAAAGTACTTGTTCAATTGGTCCGCCATTTCTTTGTTCCCCGTTATGACTTCCCCTGATTCTGACTGCAGGGGACCTACATTTGTCTTTACTAACCTTTTTCTCTTTACATATCTATAGAAACTTTTGCAATCCGTCTTAATGTTCCCTGCAAGCTTCTTCTCGTACTCCATTTTCCCTGCCCTAATCAAACCCTTTGTCCTCCTCTGCTGAGTTCTAAATTTCTCCCAGTCTCCGGGTTCGCTGCTATTTCTGGCCAATTTGTATGCCACTTCCTTGGCTTTAGTACTATCCCTGATTTCCCTTGATAGCCACGGTTGACCCACCTTCGCTTTTTTATTTTGATGCCAGACAGGAATGTACAATTGTTGTAGTTCATCCATGCGGTCTCTAAATGCCTGCCATTGCCCATCCACAGTCAACCCCTCAAGTATCATTCGCCAATCAATCCTAGCCAATTCATGCCTCATACCTTCAAAGTTACCCTTCTTTAAGTTCTGGACCATGGTCTGAATTAACTGTTTCATTCTCCATCCTAATGCAGAATTCCACCATATTATGGTCACTCTTCCCCAAGGGGCCTCGCACAATGAGATTGCTAATTAATCCTCTCTCATTACACAACACCCAGTCTAAGATGGCCTCTCCCCTAGTTGGTTCCTCGACATATTGGTCTAGAAAACCATCCCTTATGCACTCCAGGAAATCCTCCTCCACCATATTGCTTCCAGTTTGGCTAGCCCAATCTATGTGCATATTAAAGTCAGCCATTATAACTGCTGCACCCTTATTGCATGCACCCATAATTTCTTGTTTGATGCCCTCCCCAACATCACTACTACTGTTTGGAGGTCTGTATACAACTCCTACTAACGTTTTTTGCCCTTTGGTGTTCTGCAGCTCTACCCATATAGATTCCACATCATTCAAGCTAATGTCATTCCTAACTATTGTATTAATCTCCTCTTTAACCAGCAATGCTACCCCACCTCCTTTTCCTTTTATTCTATCCTTCCTGAATGTTGAATACCCCTGGATGTTGAGTTCCCAGCCCTGATTCTTCCAGTCAGCAACAAGAGACATAGCTAGCATCTTGCAGTTCGCCATCCGTTGCTGCATGCAGGAGGTTACAGAGACTCTCTACAGTAGAAGCAGGATCTACATTTCCTTCCCCATCACCAAAGAGAAGCAGGATGAGATACATGTGGCTTTGCCAGGATAGCAGGATTCCCGGTGGTGCAGGGCGCCATTGACTGCACCCACATGGCTTTGCAGGTGGCACATAAAAATCCTGAGATCTTCCGTAACCGCAAAGTCTACCACTCACTTAATGTGCAGTTGGTGTGTGACTGGAGACAGTGAATGCTCAATGTCAATGCCCTGTATCCTGGCAGCAGCCACAATGCCTTCATCCTGTACCCAACCAGTGTACCACCACTCTTCCAGCCACCACATTGAGCTCTCTGCTGGCTCGTCGGACACAAGGGTTATCCACTCTCCACCTGGCTCATGACTCCCCTCCGCAACCCCAATACTCCTGCCCAGCATTCATATAATGAGAGCCATGCCACCACCAGGAACATCATCAAGCAGACCATCGGCCTGTTGAAGCAACGGTTCCGCTGCCTTGACCATGCAGGAGGCAACCTCCAGTACTCGGCTGAGCGGGTGTCCCATTTTGTGGTGGTCTGCTGCATGCTGCACAAATTGGACATCATAAGGGCCCAGCACTTGCCGCCCGGGATTGCGAGACCACCTCAGGAGGAGGAGGAGAGAAAGAAAGAGGAGGATGAAGATGAGGAGGGAGAGGAAGAAAAGGAGTATGATGATGAGGAGGAGGAACAGGAGCAAGGGAGGAGGCAGCCACTCAAGCGGTCTTCCAGAAGGGCGGTCCATGATTGCCTCATCAGACTGCGGTTCGAAAGAATTAAACCCAGATCCCCGTGGCTCATCACAAATCCATTATCCATCCCTGTCACAGGCCATATCACAGTGCAAAGCTGAAATGAGAGACACCAGAAAATAATCCAAACTTAAACAATAAATTTAACAAAAATCGCTGCACACATATTTACAACAAAAATATTAACTAGTCACCGTGGTGCAATCCCTTAGTGCCTCTCATTACTGTGCCTTTGCCTGCTCTAGTGCTCCTACCAATTGTTGGCCCAGTGGTTGAAGCAGGTTGGTGGAAGGCTGCTGAGTGTCCGTGCAGGAGACTTCAGATGGCCTTGCAGGATGTCTTCGACCAGCTCTGGGCCAGTAAAGCCCGGCTGTAGAATGCACCACCTCACCATGGGTGGCAATAGTCTGGGCAGAGATGGTGGTGTGGCAGTGGTGGGACAGGAATGCTGTCATCGCTGAGCCATTGCCACTCCCACAGGGCAGCACGTCAGCATCTCTAGCAATCTGTTGGGGCACTGGTTGCTTGCCTACCGCAACATCATGAAACCCCTGTCAACTGTCGTAGACACAGTCATGATGGCAGCAGTCAGAGCTTGCATGGCATCAAGCTGAGACTGCATGAGAGCACTCAGATGGGATGCCACTAAGCATAGACTGCATTACAGCACTAAGACATTGCATCAATTCTGCCTGTGCTCCAATGGAAGCTGCCAGGTCACCCATTACACATACTACCTAGGTCTGGGTCACCACAATCTCTCTGGAAGTCTATCATCCTTTGCAGACTGGTAATGATGGGGTCCATGGTGTGCGCAGAGTCTTGTGGAGTGCAGGAGGCAGACTCCTCCAAGCTCCTTATCATCGCCGAGAGGTTCTCAGACATCCTTGCCATTGCACCTATCATCTTCATGTGCATGCCCAATACCCTTCATTTAATCACCTCCCCATTTAGGTCTTCATCTGCATCCTATGCATCAGAACCCATGAGCTGGCCCCCAAGTTTTCCCCTGGTCTTGCTGCAGCCCACTCGTTCCCGGTGCCTCACCCTGTGCAGATCCCACTACTATACTAGCCTCTACTGTGCCAGTATCTGAGCTGGTGTCTGCAGGTTAGAGATGCAGTGATGCAATAAGTTCTTCTTCCTCTTCTTCTCCTGCCTCGCTATATACCATGTCCTCAGGGACAGGCTGCTCAGGTGCTTACTGATTATCTGAGAGCATAAAGGCACAAGAATCGGGTTAAGGGGAGGGGGACAGGAAGGTAGAAATACATGCATATAGCATGATTAGCTGAAAAATGCAAAGCGCATGTGGCATGAGGGGAAAGTGTGATATGAGAAGGATTATGGATGAACATACCATTGTTGTTCACAAGGGGGTCAAAATTGCCTGTGGCCACAGCACCCACCACCTGGTGCCCAATAATCTGCAGCATTCAATTCTGCAGCGCATACAATGGTTAAGTGTTGGCTTGTCTCCTGCCTGTGTACTCCTGCTCCTTCCTGTTGTGAGCACCTTGGCCTGCAAGAGTAAGGAAAGTGTGTGAGTGAGGATGGAGCACTGAGTTTGGGTGATGTGCCTATCATAGTTGAATAACTGTTATTTTGTGCAAGGTGTGAGATGTCGGTGTGAGTGTTAGTAGGTAGAGATTGTTGGTGCGTGAGTGCTGGGGGTGTGGTGCTTTGGGCAATGTGTAAAGACTGTGGTTCAGATGGTCGTATGTAGCATTTGTTGAAGCATTGACTCACCCTGACCATCCGAGTGAGGTTGTTAAATTTCCTCCTGCACTTTGTGTGGGTCCTGGGGACCACAATGCTGCCTGAGACGGACTGCTCGAGACGTGCTGTCAGAGACATGCTGCGCTACCTCCCCCCATATGGTGCGGAGATCTAATCCATCCATTCCTTACACTCATTTATCACTCTTGCCCAACCTACTTCATTCCCGTCTTGCAGGAGAAGAGGGCCCAAAATAAGAGGGAGATGGGAAGAACCAGTAGTAGACCTCCATCATTTACAAACCTTATGACAGCAGAGGAGGCTGCTTCAGAAATATCTGGAGTCACCAAGCAACAGGAGGTGGGAGACGGAGCGAGCGGGACATCTCAGCAACCTTACGACAAAATTATGTATCATACAGCTACATAGCATACACCAGTCACTCATATTGGGAATGATGTCAGCAACCAATGAATGGTCATCATGTGCTGAAGCCATGGGGTCAGCAGCTTGTAGAAGCATGCAGAACACAAAGATGGCACACAAGTAGATTCACAAGGTTAGCCACTTGGGTGTTTTATCAACTGTTTATGTAAAGTTTTTGTTAATGTGCTGTCAAACATAAAAATCTTTATTTTCACCACTTTCCCGTCTTGGACACATTTGTGTGCACCTTTGGAAGTGGCTTAGTGAGTTGCAGTGAATGTTGAGACATAACAATACCTCCAGGAAGTGTGGTGAGTATGAAAGCAATGGCGTGGGCATTGTAGGGATGCTTTACATAAGAACATAAGAAATAGGAATAGGAGTAGGCCATATGGCCCCTCGAACCTGCTCTGGCTGATCTGATCATGGGCTCAGCTCCATTTCCCCACCCTCTCCCCATTACCCCTTATCCCCTTATTGTTTAAGAAACTGTCCATTTCTATCTTAAATTTATTCAATGTCCCAGCTTCCACAGCTCTCTGAAGCAGCGAATTCCACAGATTTACAACCCTCTGAGAGAAGAAATTTCTCCTCATCTCTGTTCCAAATGGGCAGCCCCTTATTCTAAGATCATGCCCTCTAGTTCTTGTCTCCTCCATCAGTGGAAACATCCTCTCTGCATCCACCTGGTCAAGCCCCCTCATAATCTTATACATTTCGATAAGATCACCTCTCATTCTTCTGAATTCCAATGAGTAGAGGCCCAACCTGCTCAACTTTTCCTCATAAGTCAACCCCCTCATCCCCGGAATCAACCTACTGAACCTTCTCTAAACTGCCTCCAAAGCTAGTATATCCTTTCATAAATATGGAAACCAAAACTGCACACAGTATTCCAGATGTGGCCTCACCAATACCTTATATAGCTGTAGTAAGACTTCACTGCTTTTATATTCTATCAGAAAAGCCATTGGTACCAAGATACCATTGGCCTTCCTGATCACTTGCTGTACCTGCATACTATCCTTTTGTGTTTCATGCACAAATATCCCCCATGTCCCACTGTACAGTGGCACTTTGCAATCTTTCTCCATTTAAATAATAACTTGCTCTTTGATTATTTTTTGCCTAAGTGCATGACCTCACACTTTCCAACATTATACTCCATCTGCCAAATTTTTGCCCACTCACTTAGCCTGTCTTTGTCCTTTTGCAGATTTTTTGTGCCCTACTCACACATTGCTTTTCCTACCATCTTTGTATCATCAGCAAATTTGGCTATGTTACACTCAGTCCAAGTCGTTAATATAGATTGTAAATAGTTGAGGTCCCAGCACTGATCCCTGCAGCACCCCACTAATTACTGGTTGCCAACCAGAGAATGAACCATTTATCCCGACTCTCTGTTCTCTTTTAGTTAGCCAATCCTCTATCCATGCTAATATATTGCCCCCAACCCTGTGAACTTTTATCTTGTGCAGTAACCTTTTATGTGGCACCTTGTCAGATGCCTTCTCGAAGTCCAAACACACCACATCTACTTGTTCCCCTTTATCCACCCTGTTCATTACATCGTCAAAGAACTCCAGCAAAATTTTCAAACATGACTTCCCCTTCATAAATCCATGCTGACTCTGCCTGACCGAATTTTGCTTTTTCAAATGACCTGCAACTGCTTCTTTAATAATAGACTCCAACAAATATCCCAACCACAAATGTTAGGCTAACTGGTCTATAGTTTCCTGTTTTTTGTCTGCGTCCCTTTTTAAATAGGGTGTTGGTGTGCAGTGGTGCCAATCTGGTGAATCATGTAGCAACCTTATGGGTATACAGCATCAAGTTAAGTAAATCTGGCCATGATGAGGTCATCCCTGGCCTGCTGGGTAGCAATGTGCTTGCATGTTGATGCCCTCTGCTCTGTGCAGCACCAGGTTCACAGAGAAGGTTGCTGGTGGGGTTGTTGGTGCTGCTGGTGTGCCTGGTGCTGCTGGTGTTGTGGCTCATCATGGTCAGATTTTGAGCACCAAGGTGAGAAAGTATAAACGGCACCCATATTGATGGAATAGATGGCAGGTGAAGTAGAGATGACAGAAGCAATCTGTCAATGGTGAGATAGGTTCTTCCAATAATGTGACACTGGATGGAGACTTTTTTGGGAAGAATTGCAGCCTGCAGAATCTGTGCTGGAAATAGACTGAGCAACAGCTTCTGCCTGAGGAAAGTGATCAGCTGTCAGTTGGGAGTTTTTATTGTGTATTTGATACTGTCAACTAATCAGCTGGAGCAATGGCCACTCAACTCATGCCTCAGGTTGACAGTCGAGGCTGCCGGGCAGCGTGATTCCCATGGCCATCCAGATAAATTTAAAATGTAGGGGGGGAGGTGGGAAGGCACGTAAATATTTGAAAAAAAGGTTATAATGATTTGAATTAGGTCATCCACCTCTGCCGGTTGTGTCGTTGATGCACTGACAAACATGTCCAAGGGAAAGGCGCATGGAGGCGAGATGATGGCGAGTTCCGGACTCGCTTCTCAAAATATCAACTTTACAATTTGACCCAGCTCCGATCGTGCCTGCAACCACCCCAGAAAATTCTGACCTATGTCATGGCCAACTCTTCCCATAGGAATTGCTCCACAAAGAAAAAACCAAGGTCCATCTCCTTTCCCATCTACCATCCTGGTAGTCACATGATAATGGAACTGTTGACTAATCACAGCAATCGATCTCTATCAATTAGTCTACAACAGACCCAGACACAACAGGTGGAAAATCATAATACTTGAGGGCTTTGGGAACCAAAGGTCCAAAGTCTCCTGTTGATCCCAGCATGCTACACTTCCCACATGTCATGACTTAACTTACTCATATATTGTATTCCAAAATGTTATACCTGTACAGAACTCTACCAGCATCCAGTTAGGATTTAGCATTAAGAGTGGGATCATAGAGTTAGAGTTAGTGGCTAATGGTTAGGGTTAGAATAGGGCTTAAGGTTGGAAACCGCGATTGACACCAGCATTGTCATTAGACGCATCTTTACAGCGGAAAGAGCGTGCAGCAAACCAGTCCCACCCACCCCTTCCCTCAACGACTATCTGTCCCACCTGTGACAGGGACTGTGGTTCTCATATTGAACTGTTCAGCCACCAAAGAACTCACTTCAGGAGTGGAAGCAAGTCTTCCTCGATTCCGAGGGTCTGCCTATGATGATGATGACTTTATTAATATGATCTCAGGAAATGTACCACAACCGGTACAAGATAAGTAGATATAAAAATCTATGTATAGTTATTTTTGATTAATGCGTTTATTCCCATTCGCGGTTTATCGTTCAAATATTATTATTTTTAACCTTGTTTCTCTCTCTTTATCCGTACAATGAGATGTGTATGTTTGTGTTTACATTTACTTTTGATAGTTGTGTGAGATTCCACAGTCAGCCAAGTCCCTCCATTCAAGGCTGCGCTGAAAGGAACGAACATCACCTTCCACCACACGTTCCCCCTCTATCAAGAGGAGTCCGATATAGAGGTTCACTGGTGGAGACACGGTGCTGAGAAGTTCTTGGACGACGGGGAAGGAACAAGAGACAGTATAAGCTGCTGAGAAAAGGGCGAGCCGCTTTCCATCTCTTAGATGTGAGCTTCAAGGACTCTGGCCGCTATTACTGCTCCGTGTACCGCCGGGGAACATTGTTTGGGAACGGAACCGGCACAGAGCTCCTTGTGTCTGGTGAGTCGCTCGAGCACACGGCACAAGTGTCAATTTTGCAAAGAGTATTTGGGGAAATGCCACAGAGTTGGAGCTGTGTGCGGGACAGGGATACCTGCCCAGGTTTTTGCACCCAGTGTCAGCATCAAGCCATTCTAGGGATGAGATGGTCAATTTACAAGGAAGCTTTTCTGCGTGCGTACTTTGCAATCTCATCCTTCATATCTAAAAAATGGTTTACGGTTTTCTTACACATTGCAACGGAGGAAATCTTCCCCCTTCAGTGGCAATACGTAGATCGTGCATTTGTGGGATAGTGTAAAACAGTTGATACCAAGTCGGTCATTCCAACTTCAATGGAAATTACAATCGGCAGAGAAGTAACAGAGGCTGCAGACTGACTGAAGCCCGATTTACACTACCTCACCAAGTCAAAATCTACCCCAAAGTGAGCTCATTATGGACCGATTTCTGGAGTGAAGATTCCCTCTGGCTAACCTTTTCGAAAACTACAATTTCACTGGAAATTGCAAACACAGATGTGGAGCAATGTTGGGCTGGTCGCGGTGTGTCGCTACGATGTTAACATTGGCATGAAAGGTAAGTCTTCTTTTGGAACAACGTTATGATTTCATTGTGTCTGCCATTCGAATTATATGGCCTGCCCAACGGAGCTGATCAAGTATGGTCAGTGCTTCAATGTTGTGGATGTCGGTCTGGACAAGGACGCTAATGCTGGTGCGTCTGTCCTCCCAGGGGATTTGTAGGATCTTGCGAGACATCGTAGGTGGTATTTCTCCAAGACTTGAGGTGTCTACAGTACATGGTCCATGTCTCTGAGCCATACAGGAGGGCAGGTATTACTACAGCCCTGTAGACCATGAGCTTGGTGACAGTTTTGAGGGCCTGGTCTTCAAAGACTTTTCCTCAGGCAGCTGAAGGCTGCACTGGCGCACTGGAGGTGGTGTTGGATCTCGTCGTTAAAGCCTGCTCTTGTTGACAGGAGGCTCCTGAGATAAGGAATATATTGGCGCAGAAATAAGCATCTCAACTGTTCTGACCAGAAGTCTTAAAGAGCTCAGGGGAGCATTTTAGCGCATTTTTTTACACACAGGGTTGTCAGGACGTGGAATATCCTTTCAGAAACAGTGGTGGAAGCAGAGTCTATCATTGTTTTTTAAGTCATATGGATAAATACGTCAACGGGACTAACTGGGCTGCTGTGTCAGAGCCGACACACGCACACTGAGCCGAATGGACTCCAGCACTATAACGTATGATTTTATAACCGGATAACTATGATTCGGTAAATAGAGCACACAAATTTAAGATCATTGCCAAAAGAACCAGAGGGGAAATGAGAAAAAATGTTTTACAAGACTAGTTGTTATGATCTGTAATGCACTGCCTGGAAGAGTGCTGCCAGCAGATTCAATAATAACTTTCAAACGGGAATTGGATGTACATTTGAAAAGGAATGTTTAGCAGAGCTATGGGGAAAGAGCAGAGATGTGGGATGAATTGGATAGCTCTTTCAGAGAGCCGGCACAGACAAGCTGGGCCCAATGGCCTCCTTCTGTGCTCTATTATTCTATGATTCTACCAAATATGGCACTTTTCGCTCTCCGTTTCGGTGCCCGTGTAATTTCTAGCTCAATGTTTAGTAATACTGGAAAACACAGAAATTAACAACGTTCGGATGAAACACTTTGTGAAACGGACCCGTCCTACACTCGTGTTCTAAATTATAGACTGCAGAAATAACATAATAATTAGTATTTCAAACCCAAACTAATGTTCTTTTCTCCCCAAGCTCGGCCCACTCCTCTGAGCATCGACTTGGTTGAGTCTGAGTTCCGCCCACCCATTTCTCCGACTCGCGTGTGTAAGATCTCAATGTGGCTTGGTATAAAAACAACGAAAAGCTTGTAACCGGGGACAATACTGAACAGCGCAGCGCGGTGGGCTTGTATGAGGTTTGCAGCACTTTCAAAGATACGGCGCATGTCCGCAGTGGGGCTCTGTACAGCTGTACAAGTGTCTCATGTCTCTCTTCAGACTCCAGCCAGTGTTAATTACAGCTCCGAAGGTACCATCAATACATTTTTCAGAAACGTTCGCTCCTTTACAGCTTTTCTTAATACAGGGACACGGTTGTCAACACTTCTGTTAGCATTTGATGTTACTGCAATCGTTTATTACATTGAGGGTCTGTTTGTCAGATTGTGAATTGTTTCATTTGTAGGCACTTTATTGGAATATGTTTTGAAACATATCGGTATGGCCTCTAAACGATCCTAAAATCATATAATCATAGAAATATACAACCCTGTCTGCCAACGATTAGTTACCCAGCCTAATCCCACTTCTCAGCACTTGGTCCATAGTCCTGTAGGTTACAGCACTACAAAACAAAGTGCTCCCATCATGAAAAAAAAGACAAAGAGCAAGTTATTATTTAAGTGGAGAAAGATTGCAAAGTGCCGCAGTACAGATGGTACGTGCATGAAACGCAAAAGGATAGCATGCAGGTACAACAAATGATTAGGAAGGCCAATGGCATCTTGGCCTTTATTGCAAAGGGGATGGAGTATAAAAGCAGGGAAGTCTTGCTACAGCTATACAGGGTATTGGTGAGGCCACACCTGGAATACTGCGTGCAGTTTTGGTTTCCATATTTACGAAAGGATATACTTTCTTTGGAGGCAGTTCAGAGAAGGTTCAGTAGGTTGATTCCAGGGATGAGGGGGTTGACTTATGAGGAAAGATTGAGTAGGTTGGGCCTCTACTCAGTAGAATACAGAAGCATGAGAGGTGATCTTATCGAAACATATAAGATTATGAGGGGGCTTGACAAGGTGGATGCAGAGTGGATGTTTCCTTTGATGGGGGAGGCTAGAACTAGAGGGCATGATCTTCAGAATGAGGGGCCGCCTATTTAAAACAGAGATGAGGAGGAATTTCTTCTCACAGAAGGTTGTAAATCTGTGCAATTCGCTGCCTCAGAGAGCTATGGAATCTGAGACATTGAATAACTTTAAGACAGAAGTAGACAGTTTCTTAAACGATAAAGGGATAAGAGGTTATGGGGAGCAGGAGGGGAAGTGGACCTGAATCCATGATCAGATCAGCCAATATCTTATTGAATGGCGGTGCAGGCTCAAGGGGCCGTATGGCCTACTCCTGTTCCTATTTCTTATGTTCTTATGTTCTTATGAAAGTAAAAACCCATGGGATCCAGGGCAAGTTGAATCCAAAATTGGCTCAGAGACAGGAAGCAAAGATTAATATTTGATGGGCAACTGGAAGGATGTTTCCAGTGGGGTTCCACAGGGCTCAGTGCTAGGTCCCTTGCCTTTCATGGTATACATCAATGATCTGGACTTGAATACAGTGGGTATGATTAAGAAGTTTGCAGATGATACAAAAATAGACTGCGTGGTTGCTAAAGAAGAAGAAAGCTGCAGATTGCAGGAAGATATCAATCAACTGGTCAGGTGGGCAGAATAGTGGCAAATGGGATTTAATCCAGAGAAGTGTGAATTAAAGCATTTGGAGAGGGCTAACAAGGAAAGGGCATCAGCATTAAATGGTAGGACATTGAGAAGTGTAGAGGAGCAAAGGGATCTGGGGGTGCTTGTCCACATATCCCTGAAGGTAGCAGGCCAGGTGGATAAGATGGTTAAAAAGGCATATGGAATGCTTGTCTTTATTAGCCGAGGCATAGAATATAAGCACAGGTGGGTTATGCTTGAACGATATAAAACACTGGTTAGGCCACAGCTGGAGTACTGCGTGCAGTTTTGGTCACCGAATTACAGGAAGGACATGATTGCACTGGAGAGGGTACAGAGAAGATTTACGAGGATGTTGCCAAGAGTGGAGAATCCTGGCTATTAGGACAGATTGGATAGGCTGGGTTTGTTTTCCTTGGAACGGAGGAGGCTGAGGGGAGACCTCATTGAGGTGTATAAAATTATGAGGGGCCTAGATATAGTGGATAGAAAGGGCCTATTTCCCTTAGCAGATGGGTCAACAACCAGGGGGCATACATTTAAAGTAATTGGTAGAAGGTTGAGAGGGGAGTTGAGGGGAAATTTCTTCACACAGAGGGTTGTGGAGTCTGGAACTCACTGCCTGAAAGGGTGGTAGAGGCAGAAACTCTCACCACATTTATAAAGTACTTGGATGTGCACTTGAAGTGACGCAACCTGCAGGGTTACGGACTGAGAGCTGGAAAGGGAGAATTAGGCTAGATAGCCTCTTGTTGGCCGGCGCAGACTCGATAGGCCCAAATAGCTGCCTTCCGTGCTGTAAACTTCTATGATTCTATGATAACAATGATCGCAAACACGATTTATATGTTGGAAGTAAGAGGATGTCTATCCCGGGACAATGGTTGGTGCAAAATTCTGTCAGTCAACACTAACTCCAGACCAACAGTACATCATAAAGGTCAATGATCTCCGTTGATCCCTGTGGGTTACCAATCTTGCAAAGATATTTAGAGGATTCCCATGTTCTGGGGAAATAGTAGAAGTGTTTTAAGAGACGCTGCTTAGGATTTCACTAGAAATAGTAACTAGAGGAAATCTCCCCCTGCCCCACCCCACCTCCACTTATTAAACATAGAAACATAGAAAATTGGTGCAGGAGTAGGCCATTCGGCCCGTCGAGCCTGCACCGCCATTCAATAAGATCATGGCTGATCATTCACTCAGCATCCCTTTCCTGCTTTCTCTCCATACCCCTTGATCCCCTTAGCCGTAAGGGCCATATCTAACTCGCTCTTGAATATATCCAATAAACTCTCTGTGGCAGGGAATTCCATAGGTTAACAACTCTCTGAGTGAAGACATTTCTCCTCATCTCAGTCCTAAATGGTCTACCCCTTATCCGAAGACTATGTCCCCTGGTTCTGGACTTCCCCAACATTGGGAACATTCTTCCCGCATCTAATCTGTCCAGTCCCGTCAGAATCTTATACTTTTCTATGAGATCCCCTCTCATTCTTCTAGATGCCAGTGTATAAAGGCCCAATAGATCCAGCCTCTCCTCATATGATAGCCCAGCCATCCCTGGAATCAGTCTGGTGAACCTTCGCTGCACTCCCTCAATAGCAAGAACGTCCTTCCTCAGATTAGGAGACCAAAACTGAACACAATATTCCAGGTGAGGCCTCACTAAGGCCCTGTATAACTGCAGTAAGAACTCCCTGCTCCTATACTCAAATCCCCTAGCTATGAAGGCCAACATACCATTTGCCTTCTTCAGCACCTGCTGTACCTGCATGTCCACTTTCAGTGACTGATGAACCATGACACCCAGATCTCGTTGCACCTCCCCTTTTCCTAATCTGCCGACATCCAGATAATATTCTGCCTTCGTGTTTTTGCCCCCAAAATAGATAACTTCACATTTATCCACACATTATACTGCATCTGCCATGCATTTGCCCACTCACTTAACCTGTCCAAGTCACCCTGCAGTCTCTTAGCATCCTCCTCACAGCCCACACCGCCACCCAGTTTAGTGTCATCCACAAACTTGGAGATATTACACTCAATTCCTTCATCTAAATCATTAATGTATATTGTAAAGAGCTGGGGTCCCAGCACTGAGCCCTGCGGCACTCCACTAGTCACTGCCTGCCATTCTGAAAAGGACCTGTTTATCCTGACTCACTGCTTCCTGTCTGCCAACCAGTTCTCTCTCCATGTCAGTACATTACCCTCAATATCATGCGCTTTGATTTTGCACACCAATCTCTTGTGCGGGATCTTGTCAAAAGCCTTTTGAAAGTCCAAATACACCACATCCACTAGTTCTCCCTTGTCCACTCTGCTAGTTACTTCCTCAAAAAATTCCAAAAGATTCGTCAAGCATGATTTCCCTTTCATAAATCCATGTTCACTTGGTCCAATCCAGTCACTGCTTTCCAAATGCGCTGCTATTTCATCCTTAATGATTGATTCCAACATTTTCCCCACTACTGATGTCAGGCTAACCAGTCGAAAATTACCCGTTTTCCCTCTCCCTCCTTTTTAAAAAGTGGTGTTACATTAGCTACCCTCCAGTCCATAGGAACTGATCCAGAGTCGATAGACTGTTGGAAAGTGATCACCAATGCATCCACTATTTCTCGGGCCACTTCCTTAAGTACTCTGGGATGCAGATATCAGGCCCTGGGGATTTATCAGCCTTCAATCCCATCAATTTCACTAACACAATTTCCCACCTAATAAGGATATCCTTCAATTCCTCCTTCTCACTTGATCTACTGTCCCCTAGTACATTCGGAAGATTATTTGTGTCTTCCTTCATGAAGACAGAACCGAAGTATTTGTTCAATTGGTCTGCCATTTCTTTGTTCCCCATTATAAATTCACCTGAATCCAACTGCAAGGGACCTACATTTGTCTTCACTAATCTTTTTCTCTTCACATATTTATAGAAGCTTTTGCAGTCAGTTTTTATTTTCCCTGCAAGCTTCCTCTCATACTCTATTTTCCCCCTCTTAATTAAACTCTTAGTTCTGTTGAATTCTAAATTTCTCCCAGTCCTCAGGTTTGTTGCTTTTTCTAGCCAAATTATATGCTTCTTCCTTGGCTTTAACACTATTCTTAATTTCCCTTGTTAGCCATGGTTCAGCCACCTTCCCCGTTTTATTTTTATTTTTATATAGACAGCGATGTACAATTGCTGAAGTTCATCCATGTGATCTTTAAATGTTTGCCATTGCTTATCCACCGTTAACCCTTTAAGTATCCTTTGCCAGTCTATTCTAGCCAATTCACGCCTCATACTGTCAAAGTTACTTTTCCTTAAGTTCAAGGACCCTAGTTTCCAAATTAACTTTGTCACTCTCCATCTTAATAAAGAATTCTACCATATTATGGTCACTCTTCCCCAAGGGGCCTTGCACAACAAGATTGCTAATTAGTCCCTTCTCATTACACATCACTCAGTCTGGGATGGCCAGCTCTCTAGTTGGTTCCTCGATATATTGGTCTAGAAATCCATCCCTAATACACCCCAGGAAATCCTCCTCCACCGCATTGCTACCAGTTTTGTTAGCCCAATCAATATGTAGATTAAAGTCGCCCATGATAACTGCTGTACCTTTATTGCACACATCACTTATTTCTTGTTTGATGCTGTCCCCAACCTCACTACTACTGTTTGGTGGTCTGTATACAACTCCCACTAGTGTTTTCTGCCCTTTGGAATTCCACAGCTCCCGCCATATCGATTCCACATCATCCAGGCTAATGTCCCTCCTTACTATTGCATTAATTTCCTCTTTAACCAGCAACGCCACCCCACCTCCTTTTCCTTTCTGTCTATCCTTCCTAAATGCTGAATACCCTTGGATGTTGAGTTCCCAGCCTTGGTCAACCTGGAGCCATGTCTCCGTGATGCCAATTACATCATACCCGTTAACTGCTATCTGTGCAGTTAATTTGTCCACCTTAAATCCGAATACTCCTCGCATTGAGGCACAGAGCCTTCAGGCTTGTCTTTTTAACACAGTTTGCGCATTTAGAATTTTGCTGTAATGTGGCCCTTTTTGTTTTTTGCCTTAGGTTCCTCTGCCCTCCACTTTTACTATTCTCCTTTCTATCTTTTGCTTCTGACTCCATTTTATTTTCCTCTGTCTCCCTGCATAGGTTCCCATCCCCCTGCCACATTAGTTTAACTCCTCCCCAACAGCACTAGCAAACACTCCCCCCAGGACATTGGTTCCGGTCCTGCCCAGGTGCAGACTGTCCAGTTTGTACTGGTCCCACCTCCCCCAGAACCGGTTCCAATGTCCCAAGAATTTGAACCCATCCCTTCTGCACCACTGCTCAAGCCACGTATTCATCTGAGCTATCCTGCGATTCCTACTCTGACTAGCACGTGGCACTGGTAGCAATCCTGAGATTACTACTTTTGAAGTCCTACTTTTTAATTTAACTCCTAGCTCCCTAAATTCGTCTCGTAGGACATCATCCCATTTTTTATCTATATCGTTGGTACTTATCTGCACCATGACAACTGACTGTTCACCCTCCCTTTTCAGAATGTCCAGCACCCGCTCCAAGACATCCTTGACCCTTGCACTAGGTAGGCAACATACCATCCTGGAGTCTCAGTTGCGGCTGCAGAAACACCTATCTATTCCCTTTACAATTGAATCCCCTATCGCTATCGCTCTCCCACTCTTTTTCCTGCCCTCCTGTGCAGCAGAACCAGCCACAGTGCCATGAACTTGGCTGCCATTGCTCCCCCCTGATGAGTCATCCCCCCCCCAACAGTACTCAAAGCGGTGTATCTGTTTTGCAGGGGGATGACCGCAGGGGTCCCTGCACTACCTTCCTTGCACTACCCTTCCTGTTGGTCTTCCATTCCCTATCTGGCTGTGGACCCTTTACCTGCGGTAAGACCAACTCACTAAATGTGCTATTCACATCATTCTCAGTAAACGGGAATACAAATATGACCGCAACATTATCGGAACAATTTGTTTCACAACACTTATTTTAAAGGCTCTGGTGATTGCATCATCATCATCATAGGCAGTCCCTCAGAATCGAGGAAGACTTGCTTCCACTCTTAAAATGAGTTCTTAGGTGGCTGAGCAATCCAATATGAGAACCACAGACTCTGTCACAGGTGGGACAGATAATCATTGAAGGAAGGGGTGGGTGGGACTGGTTTGTTGCACGCTCTTTCCGCTGCCTGCCCTTGATTTCTGCATGCTCTTGGCATTGAGACTCGTGGTGCTCAGCGCCCTCCCGGATGCACTTCCTCCACTTAGGGCGGTCTTTGGCCAGGGACTCCCAGGTGTCATTGGGGATGTTGCCTTTTATCAGGGAAGCTTTGAGGGTGTCCTTGTAATGTTTCCTCTGCCCACCTTTGGCTCATTTGCCATGAAGGCGTTCCGAGTAGAGTACTTGCTTTGGCAGTCTCGTATTTGGCATGCAAACAATGTGGCCTGCGCAGCGGAGCTGATGAAGTGTGGTCAGTGCTTCAATGCTGGGGATGTTGGACTGGTCGAGGACACTAATAAGAACGTAAGAACAAAAGAAATAGAAGCAGAAGTATGCCATACGGCCCCTCGAGCCTACTCCACCATTCGATAAGATCATGCCTGATCTGATCATGGACTCAGCTCCACTTCCCGGCCCGCTCCCCATAACCCCTTATCCCCTTATCATTTAAGAAACTGCCCTTTTCTGTCTTAAATTTATTCAATGTCCCAGCTTCCACAGTGAATTCCACAGATTTACAACCTTCTGAGAGAAGAAATTTCTCCTCGTCTCAGTTTTAAATGGACGGCCCCTTATTCTACGACCATGCCCTCTAGTTCTAGTCTCCCCCATCAGTGGAAACATCCACTCTGCATCCACCCTGTCAAGCCCCCTCATAATCTTATACGTTTCGATAAGATCACCTCTCATTTTTCTGAATTCCATTGAGTAGAGAGCCAACCTACTCCACCTTTCCTCATAAGTCAACCCCCTCATCTCCAGAATCAACCAAGTGAAACTTTTCTGAACTGTCTCCAAAGCAAGTATATCCTTTCGTTACTATGGAAACCAAAACTGCATGCAGTATTCCAGGTGTGGCCTCACCAATATCCTGTGTAGCGGTAGCAAGATTTCCTTGCTTTTATACTCCATCCCCTTTGTAATAAAGGTCAAGATTCCATTGCCCTTCCTGATCACTTGCTGTACCTGCATACAAACCTTTTGTGTTTCATGCGCAAATACCCCCAGGTCCGCTGTACTGCAGCACTTTGCAATCTTTCTCCATTTAAATAAAAACTTGCTCTGATTTTTTTTTTCTAACAAAGTGCACGACCTCACACTTTCCAACATTATACTCCATCTGCCAAATCTGTGCCCAATCACTAAGCCTATCTATGTACTTTTGCAGATTTTTTGTATCCTCCTCACACATTGCTATTAGTCCCATCTTGGTGCGCCTGTCCTCCCAGACGCTTTGTAGGATCCTGCGGAGACATCGTTGTGGGGACATGTTAAATGCATTTCACGGAGTGTTTGTGAATTGGCTGCACCTAGCCAGAGCGGGTTCCTCCCACCGCATTCATTTGCCCGGACTATTCAGCTGTGAAGCTGGTTTTCTTGGTTCAGTGCACATTGGGCAACTCAGTAACGTATTCAGAAGCAGATTTTACGTTTAGGCGTGTGTGCCGAGAATGTGTCCACGAAAATCAATAGAATCAATGTTTGTTTATTGGTAAATTGAAAGTAGATTACATTTGTTTCAATAATTGGATTGGAGTCTGATTTAACCATGTTTAGTGCCAAAATGAATTGCACTGACGACACTGCGATTATGACAGACTGCGGATAATCTGATAAACTGGATCAAGGTTGAAACAAATATATTTTCCAATCTGTCTCTGCTTAAAAACAACCAGTAACCAATGGCTCTAACACCAAAGGCAGTGTGCACAGACCAGGAAGGTGGCGGGTTCTATCCCGGGACTAAGCTACAGTCGCTGATTTCTGCAGGTGGGCAGTGGGTTCCCATGATATTGTTCTTGGTGAGGAAGGGTGGAATCAGGCAGGTCAAACTCCTGATCCCTTTCCAGTGACTACTTCGGAAAGCCTTCATGTCTGGAGTTCAGGATAGTGTTCGGCTGTGAGGACCTACCCTGAATCTAAAATTCCGCTGGCACTTGGGGATATAAATTCGTTTGGGACAGTGGCGTAAAACGGGCGATAGCGCATGGGCCACCCGTTTTACACTCTGTCCCATTTGCTTTTTCATTGAAATCGATGGAAACGAAAATCAGACCGAATTCAAAAATAATTCGCTCTCGCCAGTTTAGCATTATGGCCCACGATAAATGTACACCCCGTATGTCTAAACTCACCCTTGAAAGTTGGCCACATAGGCGAGATATCAGAGCGTGTATTGCGCACAGGAACCTTACCTGGAATCAGCACATTTGGGAGAGTACGGGCTGAGATTGGAAAGGAAAGTGTGGGGAGGGGGGAGTAATTGATCAAAGTCATCCATTCAATCCACTGCCAGTGTTAAATGCTGTGTTCTTTAGCAGGTCATGCAAGAAACAACTGACTGGAACATGATAAACTGTGCTGAAGATTTCACTGCCTCCAAGGAAATTGCAAGCCTGGTATTCTGGACAGGGTATCATGAGGGTAAATTTTGACTGTGAGATAGCGTGACATGGGTCATAACGACTTGCCAGCACCTTTTACATCTCTCGATAGTTTTATTTCCATTGAAGTGATGTAACACGGGCTGCCGACTCAGTATCGCACAAAGTCAAGGTCGAGCCCCATGTTTCCTGTAGCAGCAGGTATCTCGATAAAACAGTTTTACTGTGCGACCCCACGAGCTCTACTACATGTAATGCATTTCATTTTATCGGTATATGCTCATTTTTAAAACTTTGGTAGCCGAGCTTTTGATTAAAATCACATCAATAAATATTTAATAATGATGACATACAACCAGGGTATTCGTAGTGATTGAATTAATAAAAGCAAAGGATTGTGAGGTAGATCTTTAAAACGGCGACAGCGAGTTGGCATTCTGATTTATATCTCTCCCCGTTGAATTCAATGGCAATAAATATCGGGGGAGCTGTAAAACAGGCTGCTCCCTCGTTATCAACCATCTTACACTATCACACAAAGTCAAGATCTAGCCCACTCTCCTCCGAGGAAAATGATCTAAAGTGTTTACTATGAATAAACTTTGTCCTATTTAAAAATATATAACTTCTAGTGATACATTTGAAGTGTGGGATGATTGCAGCCCAGTTGTGTTTAAATTTGTATCTGCCGTGTACAAAGAGCGCATGGGATAGATTTTCAATGTGTCACCCAGGTATAAAACTATCATTGCGAATCAGCCGCCTGAGCGGTGGGTTGAAAATCTAACCCATCATAATGGCAGCTTTTCATTGGAATCTGCTATTTCTGTTTGTAACATGGCGTTTATGCAATAAAATATTTTCAGTGTAATATCTCTTAAACAACGTGATTATTTCAATTATGTCATTGATAGCACCGGTAAGATTATGGAGAATAAAACTATTTCTAGTTAAAATTAAGCGGTTTTCACAGTTCATGGAGGTAATTTTAACTTCGGGCGATGGTGTGAATCGGGTGATCTTGAATTAGCCGCGCCAGATTATCCTTTCCATTGAAATAAATAAAACTGGGGCTTGGTGTATAAAGGACGGCCAATTCAATATCGCCTATTTTATACCATCGCCCACAGTTAAAATTGCCCCCATGTTTCCTTTCATCTGATGTTTTGTTAATATTCCCTCCCTGGGCTCCTATTAGTTAGATTACTAGAAGAAACAGATTCTCTGGGGATCTGATCAATGACTGTGCCCTGACGACTTGATCAATGATCCTCCTTTGGACCCGATCAGGGGACAGGAATAGTGACCCCCGCCCACACCACCCCCGCGCCCAATCAATGACTCTGCTCCAAGGACTGGGTCAATGACTCTTCCTTTGGGGACCCGATCAATGATTTCGCTCGGATCCTCATCAATGAACCTCCTCTGAGGATTTGTTTAACAACCCTTCTCCGGGGATCTGACCAATGACCCTCCTTTTCCAAATAGTGTTGAACTTATGCGACTGATCCTTCTCGTCTGAACAGTTGTACCGGTGCCCGAAGAAGACAGTGGCAATAAAAACCGGGAGTGTAATCTGCACATTAGGACATGGGCACAGAGTTGCTGTACAATCCGGGCAGTGCCCAGTGCACCGCTCTCACCAAAGTGAATGCAATGAATTCTTGTTAACTGTCTGATGACGTTGCCCAAAATACGTTAATAATTCAATAAATCTAAAGCCAATTGACCTTAACAATGCACTATCTTATTTGATATCTCCACTCCAGCTAGAGTACTGCGTGCAGTTCTGGTCCCCACATTACAGGAAAGATGTGATTGCATTAGAGAGGGTATAGAGAAGATTTATGAGGATGTTGCCTGGACTGAAGAATTTTGGCTATGAGGAAAGATTGTATAGGCTGGGGTTGTTTTCTTTGGATCAGAGGAGGCTGAGGGGAGAGCTTATTGAGATGTATAACATTATGAGGGGCCTAGGTAGGGTGGATAGGAAGGACCTATTTCCCTCAGCAGAGAGGTCAACAACCAGGGGGCATAGATTTAAAATAATTGGTAAGTGATGTAGAGGAGATTTGAGGGGATATATATTCACCCAGAGGGTGGCGGGGGTTTGGAACTCACTGCCTGAAAGGGTGGTAGAGGCAGAAACTCTCACCACATTTGAAAAATACCTGGATATGCATTGAAGAGCCATAACCTACAAAGCTATGGACCAGGAGCTGGAAAGTGGGATTAGGCTGGATCGCACTTTGTCGGCTGGCACGAACACGTTGGGCTGAAATGGCTTCCTTCCATGCTGTAAATTTCTATGATGCTATGAAATCCAATACACTTGAAGGCATCCCTGATGAATAAGACTGATGCCCAAATTTTACATTGTAGTTTATGCAATGCGACCAATGCCGCTATTGGGTAGCAATGACGTTAAGTTCACTGGGTAGCATTTTAGTGGAGATTCTCCACATTTCCCACCATAACTTTGGGAAAAGATCGCCGGAAACCCCAGAGAAACATGCTATATGGCCATTTCCAGCATTTCTCTGGGGTTTCGCAGATTTACCGATGCATTTGGTTCCTGATCATCGGACTCGACATCGTGCAAACACGAGAATCTCAATTCTGTAATCCGCAGCACTGTTTGCCAGTTCTGGAGATGTACAGCCAATAATTCGGGCAGGGGTCTACCGATCTCACAGGTAACTTCTGTGGGGCATCCATGAAATCTGGAGAAAACAGGGTAAACTTTTATTTGGGAAAATCGGCATTAACGGGGTGGTATGGGTCCAAAAAAGGTTTCTGTAACCCTACCTTAGAAACAGGAATGGACCATTCAGCCTCTGGAGCCTGCTCCACCATTCAATTAGATCATGGCTGATCTGCACTTCAACTCTATTTTAACTGCCATAGCTCATATCCCTTGATACCATGACCTAACAAAGATCTATTATCTTAATCTTGAACGCGTTAATTGTCCAAGCATCTACAGCCTTTTAGGGAGACAGTTCCACATTTCATCTGATCCTTTGTGTGAAAAGTGCTTTCTAATTTTGCTCTTAAATGACCTTTTTAAACTTATGCTCCCTTGTTCTGGATTCCCTGTCAGAGGAAATACGTTCCCCTTATCCAACCAATCGAACCCTTTTAAACTCTAGAAGGAGCAGCTGTGCTCCTCCTGGCTTCACAGAAACATTGCAGGCCTTTTCCAGCCTGGTCTTTCACTGCCTCAGTATCGTCACCAACAACCCCACCTCTCACCTACCTGTCGGTCTCTGCCAGTTTACAAATACATAAATCACTAAAAGTAGTGATGCAGATTAATAAGATTATTTAAAAAAGCAAAACCAAGCTTCATTTCCAGAGGGATAGAATCGAAAAGCAGTGCCGTTATGTTAAACTTGTATCGAATGTTGGTTAGATGGCAATTGGAGTATTGTGTACAATTCTGGTCTCCATATTATAAAACAGGCACTGGAGAAGGTGCAAAAAAGATTTGCTACTATACCAGAATGTAAAGGATATGCTCATCAGGAAAGGCTGAAAGGGCTGGGGTTCCTTTCTCTAGACAAGGGAAGGCTGATGGGTGACTTGATAGACGCCTTCAGATTATGAAAGGGTAGACTTAAGAGGGCCAGTCTTTCAGTTTCATTGTTGGCGATTTTCTCCCGGCAAAAGTTTCCATGTAAGTTTTTGAACGTTATCGCCCAAATCTGAAGTCGCCCGCCGGGATCAAACTGCCCACGTACAACGCCGACTACAACCACCAGGGCGCAAGTTTAGCCTCAACCGCCGGCGTCCAGATCAACGAGAGACCCGCCCTGTAACAGCTGATTTTACAGGGTGGTAAGAGGGGGGCCCTGCAAAGAAAGTTAAGTTAAAGGTTCTTTAATTATTTTTTTTTTTAATTTTAACATGGTGATTAGGGTTAAAACTGTCTTGGGAATGCTTTGTACGTGTTTATTATTTTTTTATGAAAATTTTTTTTTTAAGTTTTCCCCCCTCCTTAGGCCCAACTGTAGCCTCGGACTAAATTTTACTACTTACCGTCCATTCCGCTAACGACCGCCCATTTGGTTAACTTTGCACTGACCCACAGAGAAAACCACCGAGAATGAGTGATCAACGCCCATTTTCTCACCAAGAGATTTATTTTACTTACTTAAACCTTTAAAATGGAAATTCTCACTAGATTTTTTCGGTGTCAGCGGTGCTTTTCAGCGGGCAATCGGGCGTTGAGGGCCTTTAGCGAAAGTCTGGCATCGAGAAAATGTTTCCACTTGTGGGGATTACAAAATTAGAGATCATAAATATAAGATAGTCACTGATAAATCCAAAAGGGAATTCAGGAGAATTCTTTATCCAAAGAGTGGTAAGAATGTGAATGCACTCAAAAAGGCAGTAGTTGAAATGAATAGCTTCGATGCATTAAAGGGGAAGCTTGATAAGCACATGAGGAAGAAAGGAATAAAATGTTATGCTGATAGGTGAAGAAGATTGGGAGGAGGCTCATGTGGAGCATAAACGGCAGCATAGACCAGTTGGGCTGAATGACTTGTGTCAGTGCTGTAGACCTGTGTAGTTGTATGTAATTGTAAATTAGAGCATGCTGGAAACACTCAGTGGGTCAATCAGCATCTGCCAAGAGAACAGAGAAGTTAAGGTAAAAGCAAAATGCTGAAAATCTACAGGGCCTATTAGAGACCATAAAGGTAATCTGTGTGTGGAGGCGGAAACATAGAAACATAGAAACATAGAAAATAGGTGCAGGAGTAGGCCATTCGGCCCTTCGAGCCTGCATCACCATTCAATAAGATCATGGCTGATCATTCACCTCAGTACCCCTTTCCTGCTTTCTCTCCATACCCCTTGATCATCTTAGCCGTAAGAGCCATATTTAACTCCCTCTTGAATATATCCAATCAACTGGCATCAACAACTCTCTGCGGTAGAGAATTCCGCAGGTTAACAACTCTCTGAGTGAAGAAGTTTCTCCTCATCTCAGTCCTAAATGGCTCACCACTTATTCTTAGACTGTGTCCCCTGGTTCTGGACTTCCCCAACATCGGGAACATTCTTCCTGCATCTCACCTGTCCAGTCCCATCAGAATTTTATATGTTTCTATGAGATCCCCTCTCATCCTTCTAAACTCCAGTGAATACAGGCCCAGTCGATCCAGTCACTCCTCATATGTCAGTCCTGCCATCCCGGGAATCAGTCTGGTGAACCTTTGCTGCACTCCCTCAATAGCAAGAATGTCCTTCCTCAGAGTAGGAGACCAAAACTGAACACAATATTCCAGGTGAGGCCTCACTAAGGCCTTGTACAACTGCAGTAAGACCTCCCTGCTCTTATACTCAAATCCCCTATCTATGAAGGCCAACATACCATTAGCCTTCTTCACCACCTGCATGCCAACTTTAAACGACTGATGAACCATGACACCCAGGTCTCGTTGCACCTCCACTTTTCCTAATCTGCCCCCATTCAGGTAATATTCCGCCTTCGTGCTTTTGCCACCAAAGTGGATAACCTGATATTTATCCACATTATACTGCATCTGCCATGCATTTGCCAACTCACTTAACCTGTCCAAGTCACCCTGCAGCCTCTTAGCATCCTCCTCACAGCTCACAAGCCACCCAGTTTAGTGTCATCTACAAACTTGGAGATATTACACTCAATTCCTTCATCTAAATCATTAATGTATATTGTAAATAGCTGGGGTCCCAGCACTGAGCCCTGCGGCACCCCACTAGTCACTGCCTGCCATTCTGAAAAGGACCCATTTAACCTGACTCTCTGCTTCCTGCCTGTCAATGAGTTCTCTATCCACATCAGTACATTACCCCCAATACCATGCGCTTTAATTTTGCACACCAATCTCTTGTGTGGGACCTTGTCAAAGGCCTTTTGAAAGTCCAAATACACCACATCCACTGGTTCTCCCTTGTCCACTCTACCAATTACATCCTCAAAAAATTTTGAAGATTTGTCAAGCATGATTTCCTCTTTCATAAATTCATGCTGACTTGGACCGATCCTGTCACTGCTTTCCAAATGCGCTGCTATTTCATCTTTAATAATTGATTCCAACATGTTCCCCACTACTGATGTCAGGCTAACCGGTCTATAATTACCCATTTTCTCTCTCCCTCCTTTCTTAAAAAGCCCAGATGAAATGTATCCCAGGCTGTTAAGATCGGCAAAACAGGAAATAGCAGCGGCTCTGACCATCTTTTTCCAATCTTCTCTGGCTACAGGTGTGCTGTCGGAGGACAGGAGGACTGCTAATGTTGTACCTTTGTTTAAAAAGGGAGAAAGGGTTAGACCAACTAATTACAGGCCAGTCAGCCTAATCTCGGTGTTGGGAAAATTATTGCAAAGAATTCTGAGGGACAGGATAAATCTTCATGTAGAAAGACATGGATTAATCAAAGACCACCAATAGGGATTTGTTAAGAGAAGATCGTGTCTGACTAACTTGATTGAATTTTTTGAGGAGGTAACTAGGAGGGTCAATGAGGGTAGTGTGTTTGATGTAGTGTATATGGATTTTAGCATGGCTTTTGATAACGTCCCACATGGCAGACTGGTAATGAAAGTAAAGGTCCATGGGATCATAGGCAAAGTGGCAAGTTGGATCCAAAATTGGCTCAGAGGCAGAAAGCAAAGGGTAATGGCTGATGGGTGTTTCCAGTGAGGTTCCACAGGGCTCAGTACTAGCTCCCTTGCTTTTTGTGGTATATATCAATGACTTTCCATCGGGATCTATATCATCCAAAAATGGAAGATATTTCTGTTGTTAGTGATATTATTTTTCGGGATCGCCGGAATATCGCCCATTTTAAAAACCGCCAGTTTCGATTTTTTAATTTGGGCGTTAGCGATTTATTCCATCGTGCAAGATCAGTGTTCATAGCAACGGCCGTTCTGTATGTTTTTTTAGGTGATTAACTTTTCCCGCGAGTCGGAAGGTCACGGCTCATCTGCACATGCACAGAACAGAAAGAGCGAGAGTGAGTCGAGTGTGGTTGTGGTTGGAAAGCTGGTTTTGTGGATTGGATATTGAATATTGAATAATTGATTTATGCTGGAAAATAACTGAAAACAATTATAAAGAAATAATGGAGCACATAGAGGAGGTGTTGGGTGATGTTGTATATGTGGAGGAGGTAGGTGAAGGGAGTGATTTGGGTGAGGCAGAGATGGATGGCAGAAGGCGTGCCAAGCATTTTTGTCTGAGGAGGCCAATGCTGCCCTCGTCCACAAGATAGAAATTCGTTGGGCCCAATTGACCCAGGGTGGTCGTGGGAAAGCACCACCCAGGGTGTATCAGAGCATATCGGAGGAGATCGCCAAAGTGGTCTCACCGGTGTCACATGATGTCCATGAGCTGAACCAGTGCCACAAGCACTGGAACGACCTTGTTTGTTCTGGAAGAGTAAGTATTACATTTATTAAATTTATAAATTCTAATGATGCAATGACACATTAATTCAAATGTAGATCTGCTGGATTGTAATTAAGTGGGTAATCTTGGTGTCATGCATTAGTTCCTAACCTCGATCTTATTAAATTTATTCTCAAACCGTAGGTAAACCATGCATTCAATTGCATACATAGCGTATTAGCATAAAGCGGTAACGATGAATAGCAAGGGCAATGATTAATTGTGGATTATCTGTGTGTTCTGTGTAATAGTAATAGTATCTACTAATATCAGTAATATCTGTAATAGTACCTAGGCAATGAGCTTATGCCATGCTCTTGTCACCTTTGCAGAGGAAACTGTCAAAAAACCAGGCCAAGCAGAGGCGGACTGGAGGAGGACTGGCAGTTCTGTGCCAACTCACCAACCTCGAGGAGCAGGCGTTGGTGTTAGTGGGGGTCCACAATCGTTCGGCCACCTGTGGTGGTGCTGAACCTGTTCATGTGCCATGTGAGTAATGTATAAACCATTGGTGACTTAAAGTAATTTAATGCCATTTCAGTACAATATATGATTGATGTAATGTTATGTAATGTTATGTAATTAAGGATGGAATCATGAAATATCATTGTAATGCAATGCAGCTTCTGTACTATCATGATGTTAATTATATGTGATGTCTATCAGTGATATTTATAGCAGTAGTGTTGCTCCTCATATATATGCCGTGTAACGCTCGCATTCTCATGTCACTCTAGCATCCCCTTCTCTTCCACTAACCTCATTTATGTTTTCTAGGTCCCCACGCTCCCCAGGCTCCGCAGGCTCCCCAGCGTCCCCAGCCTCCCCAGGTGAAATCTGGAAGCGAGGAGGCAAGAGCCTTTGCTCTGCTCATACAAGTCCTCTTGTCCACTGAGGACAGTGAGAACATGGAAGATGAGCCTGCAGCAGGTTGTTCAAATGTTCCTACGGCCACGTCCTCATCCACCGACGAAGCAGCGGGGTCAAGCTCCTTGCAGCAGGGCACCCCGAGTAGTTCAATGCCTGCGCCGACCCCATGGAGGTTGGATAGCTCCCAGACTGGCAGAAGTCAACCTGGACATGGTGCAACTGTCTCGGATGAGTGTCGACATTGGTCGAGAGCTCCTCCAGGCAATGGGCGGGTTAACTGGGCACATTGCCGCTCTGACCGTGATAGACTTGAAGGAGATGCCATGGATAGTTACGGCAATGGAGAGAATAGCCGAGTACATGGATGCCAGATAGCAGGCTGTGGTCTCAGAATACGGAACTGCACTGCAAGATGCCGTACTACCATTTTCGATGCATGCGAGTCAGGAGGAAGCAGTTGTTTCTCACTCGGAGAATGTTTCTTTGCAAACGTCCTCTCCAGCTTCTCCAGCCTCATCTGTGACTCTGCCACCGTCAGCCCCCACACAGCAGTAGCACTCGAGGTGCCCTGCTACAAGGCAGCTTGGTGTGGGTAGAAGGAGGGGTGTAAGTGGGAGGGGGAGGTGGTTGAGACCAGGGAGGGTAAAGTCAAGGCAAGGCGTGGCCGCCAGAAGGGGAGGTGGGGTAATGTATTTTTTTTATATTTTTGTATTATTGTTATTAACTGTTGGGTAGGTGGGTGTTTGTTACATTTATAATTGTTTTTGGAAGTTTGCTTTGTTGTTATTGTTGTTCTTATACTATTATATATTATGCTGTTGTGAATGTTGTTACTGTTATTTCATTACACAGACGATGCCTGTGTCTGCACACATACAGAGGCTGAATTCTAGGACATAGTCAGCGTATTTACTGAGGCGTACAAAAGCATGGGCCTTACGCTAAATATCAGCAAGACAAAGGTCCTCCACCAGCCTGCCCTCACCGCACAGCACTGTCCCCCAGTCATCAAGATCCATGGCGCGGCCCTGGACAACCTGGACCACTTCCCATATCTTGGGAGCCTCCTATCAACAAGAGCAGGTATTGACGCCGAGATCCAACACCGCCTCCAGTGCGCCAGTGCAGCCTTCGGCCATCTGAGAAAAAGAGTGTTTGAAGACCAGGCCCTCAAAACCGCCACCAAGTTCATGGTCTACAGGGCTGTAGTAATATCTGCCACCCTGTATGGCCCAGAAATATAGACCATGTACTGTAGACACCTCAAGTCTCTGGAGAAATACCACCAACGATGTCTCCGCAAGATCCTACAAATCCCCTGGGAGGACAGACGCACCAACATTAGCATCCTCATCCAGGCCAACATCCCCAGCATTGAAGTATTGACCACAACTTGATCAGCTCTGCTGGGCAGGCCACAGAGTTCGCATGCAGACACGAGACTCCCAAAGCAAGTGCTCTACTCAGAACTCCTTCATGGCAAATGAACCAAAGCTGGGCAGCGGAAATGTTACAAGGACACCCTCAAAGCTTCCCTGATAATGTGCAACATCCCCACTGACACCTGGGAGACCCTGGCCAAAGACCGCCCTAAGTGGAGGAAGCGCATCCAGGTGAGCGCTGAGCACCTCAAGTCTCGTCGGCGAGAGCGTGCAGAAATCAAGGCAGGCAGTGGAAAGAACGTGTGGCAAACCAGTCCTACCCACCCCTTCCCTCAATGACTATCTGCCCCACCTGTGACAGAGACTGTGGTTCTCGTATTGGACTGTTCAGCCACCTAAGGACTCATGTTAAGAGTGGAAGCAAGTCTTCTTTGATCCCAAGGGGCTGCCTATGATGATGATGACTGTTATTTTTTTTTAAATCACTGTTGGAGTGAGGGTGGGGGGTAGATGGGTGTTTTTTGTTAAAAAAATGTCTTTAAACATTTTGTAATCATTAAATATTTTTTATTTCACTTAACATTGTTGTGCAGTGTCTTCCAATAACAGAAACATTAAACATCAATACAAAGTTTGCAAACAATGGCGAGGCCAGGCCAGGCAAGGATGAAATGTAGCGTAATGCAACTGTAACTGTCACCAACATAACTTCACGCAAAGCATTCATTTATGAGCTGCTGACACAACAGTCTTGCTGCTGCATAACTACCATGGGACTTTTCCTGCAGTCTAGGGTGGGGGCATGGTATCAATGCCAGCCTAATTGTCCTCCCCGAGGTCCTCGTTCACCTCTTCATCCTCCTTTTGCACCTCTCTTCTCTCCTGAGGTGGACTGGCAGTCCCATCTGACAATTCTTGTACCCTCCTGATAGCTAAGTTATGCAACATGCAGCACACCACAATGAACTCAGTGACTTGCTCAGGGTGGTATTATAAGTCACCTCCTGAATGGTCCAGGCATCTGATGCACTGCTTAAGCACTCCAATTGTCTTTTCGATGACATTGCGTGTGGCTATATGGCTTCGTTATAGCGCTTCTCAGCTTCCATCTGGGGCTTACGCAGGGGGGTCATGAGCAGCAAGGCTATATTTTATCCCCCAGCATCCAACTGTGACCTTGTGGCTGACTCTTAAACAGGTCAGAGACAGTGCTCTCACACAAGATGGGCGCATCATGGATGCTCACTGGAAATTTTGCATTTATTGCCATTATTATTTGCTTGTGGTCGACAACGAGTTGCACATTCAGGGAGTGGAATCCCTTTCAGTTCTGAAACAGCTCTGCATCCTGAAAAGGTGCTCGCAGGGTGATGTGCATGCAGTCTATTGCTCCCTGCACCTTGGGGAAGTTTTCTATTCTCGAGAAACCCAAAGCCCTCTCAGTCTGTGCCTCCCTAGTCATAGGGAATTTTATAAAGTCCATCCTGCAAACGTAAAGAGCATCGGTCACCTGTCAAATGCAGCAATGCAGAGAAGCTGAAAATCTCGCCAGCTGAGGCCAGAAAAGGAGCCCGATGCATAGAAGAAAAGCGCCACAGTAACCTTGACGTCATCGGGCAGTGCGGTCCTGATGGTGCTGTTAGGCTGCAGATCTTCCTTAATTAGCTGGCATATCTCACTGATGACCTCCTTTCTGAAGCACAGCCTCCCAAGGCACATGTTATTGGACAAGTCCAGGTATGATCGCTTATGCTTGTAAGTGCATTGGGTATAAGGTCTCCTCCTCCTCATCAGTCTGCCACCTCTTTGATTGGGCACATAATGCTCTTCAATAAACCTTCTCCCATCTCCAGTCTGTAGCATGTGAGTAGTTATCAATACTGGCTGAGAAATTACAGGCCCCATTACTATAAATGCCCTATTATGTCTTTAAAATTATTAAATTGTCCTCTAAAAATGCAATAAAAACTCAAAATTCACCACAATATGATTAGATGGTTGTCAAGAGATTTTACAATGACCTTAAAAACACTCACGAATTACTTCAATGCTCCCATGAACTTGAAACAGCCTTTTATGAAAAGTCCTCCGAATTACAAAATGGCGTCCATACCGCTGGGTTAAGGTCAGGTAAGTGCAGCTTTTCTTGAGCGAGCAATCATTTGGGCGGTATTTCAGCGAGATCCTGAAAGTAACATTCAGCGATAATCTGGGCGATATATGTGCGTTATTTTCCATTATAAACAGTCTTCTAAGTGGTGCACAAGTGATGATATCAGAATTTATTAAAAAAATATGGGCGGGTGGTTCAGCTAATTCCCAGCGTTAATTGTATGCCAAAAGTTATGCCGGTGATAAATGGCCGATAATTAGGCGATAGTTTCCATTTTTTAACAAATATGGGCATTAAACTCAGTCTCAGTGGTTAAATGGGTGGTAACTGGGTGGTAACTGGGCGATCCAGATGGAAAGTATTAAAACTTGAATGTAGAGGGTATGATCAAGAAGTTTGCAGATGATGCTAAAATCCGCCATGTGTTTGATAACAAAGAAGAAAGCTCCAGACTGCAGAAAGATATCAATGAACTGGTCAGGTGGGCAGAACAGTGGCAAATGGAATTCAATCTGGAGAAGTGTGAGGTAATGCATTTGGGGAGGACTAACAAAGCAAGGGAAGGCACATTAAATGGTAGGACACTAAGAAGTGTAGCGGAACAAAGGAACTTTGGACCTTGGAGTGCCTGTCCACAGATCCCTGAACATAGCAGGCCAGGTAGATAGGTTGGATAGGAAGATATATGGAATACTTGTCTTCATTAGCCGAGGCATAGAATACAAGAGCAGGGAGGTTATGCATGAACTGTATAAAACATTAGTTAGGCCACAGCTAGAGTACTGTGTGCAGTTCTGGTCACCACATTACAGGAAAGATGTGATTGCACAAGTGAGGACTGGAGAATTTTAGCAATAAGGATAGAATGGATTGGCTGGGGTTGTTTTCTTTGAAACAGAGGAGGCTGAGGGGAGACGTTATTGGGTTGTATAAAATTATGAGGGGCCTCAATAGAGTGGATAGAGTGGACATATTTCTCTTAGAAAACGGGTCAACAACCAGGGGCTATAGATTTAAAATAATTGGTAGAAGGTTTAAAGGGGATTTGAGGGGAAATGTCTTCACCCCGAGGGTTGTGGGGGTCTGGAACTCACTGCCCGAAAGAGTGGTAGAGGCATAAACCCTCACCACATTTTAAAAATGTTTGGATAGGTACTTGAAGTGTCGTAAACTGCAGGGCTATAGACCAAGAGCTGGAAAGTGGGATTAGGATGGAAAGCTCTTTGCTGGCTGGCGCGGACATGATGGGCTGAAATGGCCTCCTTCCATGCTGTAAAGTTCTATGGGCTAGAACCTCCACTTTTTTTACATGCTTAACACCCACTTAACGCCCATTTTACCGCTGAAATGATGTATAATGCCTATATAACGGCCATTTTGATACAAAATGGAAACTGACAGGCATTTTTCGGAAACCTAATGCTGAGCGTTACTTTCTCCATGTGCTTAATGCCGATAAAAAATATTACCCCCCGCCCACTTTTTTTGGGCGGAATCAGCAGAATGGGTGATTTCAATGCTCATAATATTGCCCAGCGTGACTTTCCGCACGGATTTAACACCGAGATTCAATATTAATGCCCGGCCACTTTTTTTTGTTGTAAAGAGCATATTTACCGAAACTAGAGGCCATGAGTTTGCCCAGCCTCAATTTCACCACCTCACACACATATCACCCATAATATCGCTCGCCCAAAAGAATGGCCAGAAAAAGTGGAACTAACCGGAACTAATCTCAGCGTTATGGATGCCATGTTCTAGATCACATGTCGTGTCCTTTAAAAGGCTGCTGTGTTTCAACCTCGGTGGAGTTCGGATGTACTCTGCAGGTTGTTGAAGTTGATGAGAACATCTGTAAAAGCATCTTGACCATACAGTGACCAATTGGAATTGAAGAGGTGTCTTCGTTGGGACATTCGTTGTTTGTGACCAATCGGTGGAAAACAGAGAGCTACTGCAATGGGGCCCGTCCTTTCTCACCCTCTCATGGTGACCAAATACATACAGCAGTCTCGACATTGTCGAAGGAACACTCCACTGCATTATGTGCCCAATGTAAGACGTGAAAGACAGATGAGGAGGACCAGACGTTACATCCCCCACAAGTACAGGGAGAAGCGTTCTTACCTCGACTTGCCCGACACCATCTGCCTTAGGAGACTGTGCTGCCACAAAGATTATCACTGAGGTATGCCAGCTGATAAGGGCAGATCTGCAGCCTGCCAGCACCATCAGTACTGCACTGTCCGTCGAGGTCAAAGTCACCATGGCACTCTCGTTCTATGTCTCGAGTTCTTTTTTGGCCACAGCTGGAGACATTTGTGAGCTTTCTCAGCATGCCACACATCACTGCATTAGACAGGTCACTGAAGCCCTGTACGCATGCAGGAGGGACTTGATCTGCTTCCCTATGACCAGGGAGACAGAGAGTGAGAGGGCTCTAGGATTCTCCAGAATTGCAAACTTCTCCAAGGTGCAGGGAGAAATTGACTGTACACACATCACGAGGCGGGCACCTTTTCATGATGCTGAGGTTTTCAGGAACCGCAAGTGATTCCACTCCCTGAATGTCCAACTGGTTGTCGACCACCAACAAATTATTATGGCAGTGAATGCTAAATTTCCGTGCAGCACCCATGATGCTCACATCCTGTGTGAGAGCACTGTATCTGACTTGTTTAACAATCAGCCACAAGGTCAATGCTGGATGCTTGGTGACAAAGGATATGGCCTCACCACCTGGCTGATGACCTCCCTGCATGATGCCCACACCAAGGCCGAGAGGCGATAAAATGAGAGCCATAGAGCAACTCGCAATATTGTGGAGAAAACCATTGGAGTGCTGAAGCAGCACTTTAGATGCCTGGACCAGTCAGGAGGCAAGCTCCAATGCCACCCTGAGCAGGTAGCTCAATTCGTGGTGATGTGCTGCATGCTGCACAATTAGGCTATGTGGAGGTGACAAGAATTGCTTGATGAGTCTGACAGTCCACATCACCAGAGGAAGAGGAGGAGGAGGAGGCAGACGCTGACATCGGCCCAATCAGGCTGATGTTGAAGCCATGTCCCCGTCCCCGCTGCATGAAAGGGCCTATGGTGGCATGATAGCTGCAAGAGCCTTATGTCAGGAGCTCGTCAATGATCGTTTGCCTGAAAGAACATTGGTGTTATTTACAAAGCTGACACACTGCTGGGTGTGCAGGTCATACATCAATGGTGGGCATCACCTTAGTGACAGTTAAAGTTTAAGTTGATTGCAGCTAAGTGTGATTATTCTCTTTGATGTAAAGGAATCACCAGCATGTAACGGTGCAGCTATCTAAGCCAATGAGCTACAAGGTTTTGTTAAATAAAAGACATTTAAACTGAACATTAGTCTGAAATCATCAGTATTTCTGTACAAACTAACCCTTTCCCCCCCCGCCGCCCAGCTTCTCCTCCCCACCTCTACCTCTACCCCTTCCCCTTCCCCTCCTGACTCCAAGCTGCCTGGCCGAGGAGGTCCGCAGGCGATGCTTCATTAGGGGAGGGTTGATGGCCGAGGCACTGCTTGGACGGATACAGAGACGATGGTCTCAAGGTGGGAACGTGCTCCGAGCCAGAAGCAAGATGTTGCTGCTGGCTCTCATGTGTGGTTGGCAATAGGGGTGCAGCACCTTGGGGTGCAGTGCCACGCTCCGGGACCACTGGGAACCCTCTGCCACCAGCATTCCTGGCTACCAGCTCCAGGGCCTACGCCATCCCTTCCATGTTATATCTTATTTGTTGGACAAAAACTCGGTGCCAACTATGTTCTTGGTGCTTAGTAGGCTTTTTGCTGCTGGTGAATCTCTGTCATTCCTCCCACAACAGCCAGACAAGCACACACCACAGCCACATACACCTTCAATCCCTCTGAGCTCCCTCTCTCTCTGTCTCCTCTTCTGCACATGTCATGATGACCCTTGACCTTCTGGATCCCGGGAATCGAGCGTTGCCATGCCATTGCTAAGGACAGCCACACTTTACGGCAGAAGGTCAAAAAAATTTTACGCTACCACCCATTTGATATCGCTCATGGTAACGCCCATTTTAGAAAATATAAACTAGGTGTTTTGAGAATGGGCAAGAAGCCGGCAATCTGAAAATCCTTTTTTAACGTCCACACCGGAAATAATGCCCATTTTTGGGTGATAAGCACAAAAGTGGAGGTTCTAGCCCCATGATTCTATGAAAATGCTGGAAATACTCAGCAGGTCAGGCAGCAACTGTGGAGAGATAAACAGAGTTAGCATTTCAGGTTGATGACCTTTCATCAGAACTGGAAGAAATTAGAGATGTAATGGGTTTTATGCAAGCACAGGGGCAGGGAAAGGGGGGAGGGGAGGACAGATCAAAAGGGAAGGTCTGTGAGAGGGTGGAAGGCAGAAGTGACTAAGTGACAAAAGGTATGATAGTACAAAGCAAAAGGAGATGGTAATAGGACAAGTAAAGAAACAAAAGATGAGTCTCGAAGAGGTGTAAATCGGAATGGCAGAATCATCAGCAGCT